>NC_138054.1:90347609-90947609 GCF_964194185.1 Rhinolophus hipposideros | reverse complement strand
GGAGCCAAGCCCTCTGTCCAGGAGCTTTTACTGAGGACGTAACAGGGCCAGTCGCTGCCCAGGCCGGGCGTGGCGGTGGCTGCTTGCAGTCTGAAGGAGAAGGCTGAAAGGACAGAGCAGGATGTGTGGCTGTGACCCACAAGGTTAAGGCCTGTGGGAGCTGCCCGCCCAGACTTGGGGGGCTAGCAGGGCCAGGACCAGGGCGAGCCAAGTGAGGCACTCGCCTCGGGCACGAGATGTATGGGGGCACCAAAAACTCAGTAGTCCAGCCAACTAATAATGTCTTAATATATTTAAAAATCAAAATTAATGTAAAACCCCTTGATGAACAATCGAAATTTTTAATCACACCAGGAAGCCAATGGGCAGGCTTCCCAGAGTAGGGACGTTGTCACCACAGAGTAAAGGAGGAGAAGCAGGACAGAGGAAGCGCAGGAGAGGGCCTCCAGGCAGAAGCAGGAGGAGCCCCGGCCAGTTCTGCCACCCACCCTGCCCCTGCCCAGTCAGAGCCTGTGTCCCACCGTCTCCAGGGCCTGTGGAGGCTGGAGTCCCGGCCTGGACCTCAGGAGCTGCCTGAGCCCCTCCCGCAGCAGTGTCCCCAGAAGGCCTCTGTGCTCCACATCTTCCTAAGGCCAGAGCACTGCACGCTCCTGCACCAGCTGAGTCAGGCGTAGGGACAGGCTGCACGGAGGCCGGGTCATGGGTCCTATGGCGTAGACGCTGCACTCTGATCTCAGCTGTTAGGTGGTCTCATGGAAGTTCAGAACAAAGCACCAAGAGCCGTTTGTAGGGTGGAGGAGTCAGGGACAGAAAGCCAGGGGGTAAGGACATAGGTGGGACACAGCACTAGCGCATAGACTGGGCCCCCGGTGACAGCAGGACTTCCTTGGGGGCAGGACCGATAACTTCCTCTTGTCACAGGTGTAGGGGGCCCCATTGGGGCGCCACCAGACTCTGATAGGAAGGAATTTGCCCAGGCCCAGCCCTGGTAGGGAGGGGAGGGCATTCACTGACAACAGAGCCAAGTTGGCTGGGGATAGAACCTGGGATGGGGGTGGGCCTGGAGCAGAGGGGACAGCAACGCATCTGGTGGGGCGTGGGGAACGCAGACTCAGTGGCCCAGAGCCACACATACACAGGGCAAAGGACGAGAAGGGGAAAATGGAGGCTGCCCTCTGAGAGTCCGTGCCTTTCTGACCAGTGGCCTGAAATAGCCGAGTCCTTCAGTTTCCACCCCAGGAGCAGCCCTGCGGGAGCTGGAGCCCACCCTGCTTCCCTGGTGCTCCCCTTCCCTGTACCCTAAACCCACGTGAGGGAGCGGTCCCAAGCCCCTTGCCCCCAGCAGGTACCTGCCCTGAATCGGAAGGGCCTCCTGCAGGCTCGTTGTCATGACCTGTGCTCAGAAGATGGCGTGTCGCGTAGTAAAATCACAGGTGGCTCTGGCTTTGTCCAGAATGGACGTGGCACAGGCACTGTCAGCAATGTGGGGAAGCACTGACGGTGGGGGACACGCTCCCCAGTGGGCACCCCAACACACACTCTCCCAGTGGCTCACAGACCTCTCTCTCTCTCTCTCCTTATTTATGCTACAGAAATGAATTGGAGAGCGTTGCGAAGGATCCCTTCCTCCCTGGTGATTTCATTAATATAGACGCTCTTAATGTAAGAAGGGAAATTCTCGCTCACAGTCACGGTGTGGGCAGAGTAAGAGTTGGGCTGCATCATTTAAGCTAGAAAATAAATAGAACAGGATGGGAATGGGTGGGGTGGGGTGGGGTGGGATGGGACAGGATGATTAAATGAAAGACCTCACTCACAGTGTCCCAGCTGGAGGAGGGGAGTTCCCGCTGGGCACCCCCTGCCGTGGGCCTCCTTGGCCTGCCCCCGGTATTTCTCACTGTGGATGAACTAACACCTCTGGATGTCAGTCTACCCTTTATTTCTCACGTGGGGAGGCAGCTCAGAGAGATGCCTGCCGTCGGTCGCAGTCGGCAGACACTGTGTGAGGCTGTCTCCAGCGCTTCCGGGCTGTGTGGCTGCACACAAGCCGCCTAACTTTTCGGAGCCTCAGTCTCACCTTCCATAATGGAGTTTATCCCGTTAGGGCGGACGTGAACGTTAAATGAGGCCATGCCTGCAAAACCCCTGTCCAGGGCTCAGCACAGGCTCTGTGCTCACCATGGAAGCTTCCAGGCTCTCTCCAAACCCATTACCCATCTCTGAGCCCTCTCCCTGGGGGTCTCATTGCAAAGCTGTAGTAATAGGGACGGGCGCCCTCGGCCGAGCTGGGCAGGCGGAGTCTCTGGAGAGGAGGAGTCAGGGTTCAGCTGAGGGAGAAGCCCCCCACTGGCTGTGTCCTCAGGCCCCACAAAGTTCAACCTGTACTTGTCTGTCCCACCCACTCTCCTCAGCCCCCTTTTTTTCCTGAAAATGGCCGGCGTGTGGGCCAAATAACCACCCTAATTCTCCAGATATGGCTCCCAGAGGATGGGGATGCTTTGCAGAGGGAGCCGCTGAGGGTCTCCGCCCTCCCTGCTTCCCTTTGGAGCTGAGGATGGTGTGTATGGACGTGTGGGGCAGAAATGGGCCCGCGACCCGCCTGTGCCGGGACCTTCTCGGCTCCAGCGGCTTCGCCATGTGGGGTGGGTTGGTCTTAATCATCCGGGAACTTCCTGCCAGAGCCGGGGAGTAGCAGGTGTCCGCTGGGCCCCTTGTGTGCAGGGCGGGGAAAGGGTGTGTGACGCGTAGGGTTCTAGACAGGATCACAGTAGCTCGTCCTGGCCTCATGCCAACCCCCTTTAGACACTGTCGACTCACCTAGTCAATACAGCACCCTTTGAGGCAAGTGCCATTATTGTAACCCCTGTCCTACTGGGGAGCGGCTTGGAGCACAGAGAGCTTAAGTAACTCACCTAAGGTCACACAGCAAGTGAGTGAAAGCTGGGATTTGACCCATGCAGTCAGGCCCAGAGCCCGTGTTCCCCGCTGCTCTGGGATACGTCCTCTGCGCAATGGTTACAAACATTCTCTTATGGGTCCTGCTGGTCTGGAAGTAAATCCCAGATCAGCTACTTATGAGCTATTGACCTTGGGCAAGGAACCTCAATGTCTGTGAAATGGGGGGAAAATGGTCCCTCCTCCATAAAGATGGTTGCTTTTTAATGGAATGGCATAAGGTAAAGCCCGACACATAGTAGGTGTTTAATAAATGGCAGCTGTGGTTAGTATGGGCCCCAGAAGTGAGGTCGTCCGAGGGAGCCACAGGCTGGGGAATGTGTCCAGAACAGCTGGATGCGGAGTCCTGAGCACAGGGGCCACTGCCCAGCACGTCCACTCCTGGCGTCTCCCCTCCTGCCCTCTGGAAGCTGAATCAGGCCCAGGCAGTGGGCACGTGGACTCTCCTGGACCCAGTGGGCTCAGCAGCTCGGCCCAGCCCCTGCCCACGGGTGGCCACCACCTGCAGAGGGCTCTGCCCATGCCCAGCCGGCTGGGCCTCTAGGCTGCGGCGGGCCCCAGCTCCTCCTCCTCCCTTTCCGTTACAGACTGAACCAGAGCTTCGTGAAAGGAACCAAGGCTAATAATTTAAGAAGTAATTTGTTATTAGTGTGGCAGTGATGCGTTGAGCTGACCGAAGTGCCTTTCAGCGGATTATTATTAAATATTAAGTCTATTGATTCGATTCAGAGTGGTACTCGGGTCGGTCCATAGCAGCTAGAGATGCACATTTTTCCCCATGATTTATGGAAACCAAGGCCACTCCATGGAGCTCTGTGGCCTCACAAATGTCACCATTCAACGTAAGCCAGGTGCCCTCCCAACAACACGCAGAGGCCGAATGCACATGAGCATCCGAGAAGTTGAGGAAGTTACGCAGGTCACACAGCTGGCAAAAGGCAACGCCAGGATTCAACCCCTGTCTGTCTCTGCCACTTTGAGGCTGTGTGCCAGGCCCACAGTAGGACACATTAAATGTGCGTTGTTGTTTCCTCCCCTAAGAACAGAACATGGGCTTTTTTATCCACTAAAGTATCTCCAGTACGGTAAACTTAATATGCTCAGTAAGTATTAAGACAGAAGGAAAGGGGGGAGGGAGGTGCGAGGAGTCCTGGGCAAACCCCCGCAGACCAGACCCGTGTGCTATAAGATAAGAAACTTATAGTTGTTGAACTTGATGCCACTGTGTGTCACCAAAGTTACAAAGTCTCTTCTTCAGCCTCTCCAAGCTCCATTCCTCATCTGTAAAACGGGCTGGGCAATCATAGCTCCTCCCGCAGGGTCCTGGCAGGACTGAATGCGCTCACACCCACACACGTCCTTAGTGTAGCGCAGGCAACATCAGCCGTTGTCATTATGCTGCAGATCTGCCCCGAAGCTGAAGTTCCAGGGGCCCCAGGAGAGGAACCCGGGTCCAGGCAGGAGAGGAGCTGAGCCCAGCAGAGCTCCAGACCCGAGCAGGCTGGGGCCGGGCATGCCCAGGTGCCCTGAGCCGGGGGCTCTGAGGAGAGGGGCCTCCTCAGTCCTGTCCCAGGACACGGACTCGCATCCGGGGCTCTCTCTGCCTCTCTGTTCCTGGAAATTCTGAAGCTGAGCTGCTTCTGAGAGTGAAGGGCTTCTTGGAGCAGCTTCGCAGAACAAGCAAAGCATTTCCATGCCACACCTGTGGTCCACGGGGCCCCAGGACTTCGGGGACCCTGACGGGGAGGGTCACTCTGCTCCGCCTGTCTGAGTGTCCATCGGCGGCAGCACAGGTCATGTGGTGTGGCCTGGATGTTAGCTTCAGAGTGGGTGAAAGTTATTTTATATTCAATCCACCTACAAAATGCCCCCAACTCCTGGTGTTCTTTTGGCTTCAAAGGATGTTAGTGGTTTAGATGTCCGATCCGTGAAAGAAATGCAAGCAAAAGAAGGGAGGGAAAGTGAAATGAGCCGAGGAAAGGTGGTCAGTGACATCAGAAGTAGAGGCTCGAGGTCCTAACCCAGGTGGGGTGGCCAGCTGATGGGGAGCCACCCTCTGGGTCCACTCGGGTGGCAAGGGCGGATCTGCCCTTTCCATGTGGCTTCAGAATCTCCATGGAGGGACCTTCTCGCCTCTAGCGATCCCCCACAGAACAAGATGGACGAAGACACCCACTCCAGCCCAGCTTCTCAGCGTCTTTCTAGACCCCTTGCTCAGTCAGCAAGTTGACCAGTGGGGTGTCGAGAGCTGCACACGGCGTAGGGTGTGGCTACCTCCCTTCTTGCTGGGGTTCTGGAAGGCAGTGCCTTCTCCCCAACCAGCCCAGTCTGGTCTCGATTACTAATGAGAGAACGAATGAGGAATGAATGGACGTGTGATACGTGTTGGAGAAGAACGAGCAGAATGACGGGAGAGAGAGTTACTAGCGGGGTAACGGAAGGTACGTGGTGAAGCTGACTCCACGACCCAGGGGTCCTCAGGGGCTGGCTGGGAGGATCTTTGGGAAAGGGGGGCTTTCCATCTGGGACTCAGAGTATAGGTGGGAAGATAATGAGCACCTTGATTTCCCCGCTGAGTTCTGAACCTGTTGACAGAAACAAAAGAGTAAGGCAGATGGAGGTGAACACTCAGCTTCTTCCTGACAGGGCTGTTGTGCCCAGGTGTGTGGTGGTAATGGGACGTGCCCAGATGTGGCATTGTAATGGGGCAGCCCAGGTGAGGGCCAACAGTGGGGCAACTAAGTGTGGGATGGTACGGGGGTAGATGGCCCAGGTGTGGGGCAGCAGTGGGCTTTGGACAGGCCCCCAGAATCAGTTGGGAGGCCCCCGGCCTGCTCCTGGGTGTCCCCAGCTTCCCTCTAGGGCAGGTGCTTCGCTGGGCTGCAGGCAGGGTGACAGCAGGCTGGCTGTGCCCTGTGCAGGGAGGGGAGGTGGGGGACCTGCATTGCTCCCAACACCTGTCAGGGGACTTCCTCTGGGATGTGAGTTGGGGGCCTAGACGGGGCTGAGCCTCACTCTCATCCCCAAGGAAGGAAGCGTCAGGAGGGGAGCGAGGGCCCCCCAAAAGGCATGAAGATGTGGCAAGAACACCTGCAGCACAGCCCTCGCCCTATTGGGGAAGCCAGAGATGGAGAGGGTGCAAACAGAGGGGGCAAACAATGGGGCTCCTGGACTTTTCCAGCTGAAGGAGAAGTGAGGAAAGTGGCAGCTCGACCTGAAGCAGGGGACGGGCATTTCCAGAGTCCACGCGGCCGAGCTCAAGAATGCTAAGAGAGCTGGGTCTAGCCTTGTGGGCCCCTTGGAGCCCCAGGACTCCTCAGCCACCCAGAGGCCCTGAGGACCCCTCCCCACCATCCATCACCCCTCACCCCGCCCTCCCGCAGCCTCTATCTGCCAATACAAAGCCATACATCTTGGTGTGTGACAAATCACTTTTTAATTGCCTCAAGGAAGAAATCCATTAGTCTTTCCTTTACGTGAGAATCATCATAATATTCGCAGAGCCCGAGCTGGCTGGAGGCCGAGGCTGGGGCCGCGGGGCTATTTTTAGCACGCACCAACATCCAGCTCCGAACATTCATTTCAGAGAGGGAGGAATTAAATCTTCGCTGACACCCCAGTGCCTTCTCTGCCCACGTCAGAAGAGCCTGCTTGCTATAGACCCGGGAGGGGAGGCCGCTGAGCAAGAGAAGCGGCTTAAAATGGTGTATTAATTGTCCAAATAAATTTCTGTCACGTTTCAAGCAAAATCCATTTCCCCTTAAACAAGTTCCAGTCACCAGCCTCCTAACTGCTAAGCCAACCTGAGGCACGGCCCTGTGGGGTGCCGCTGCCTCTCCTCACCGCCTCTGCACCCCCACACTGGGTCCAAGGAGGCCCACAGGCCCTGATGGACAGACACCCTCCATCTTCACTGTGCGCCTGTCCCCTCTGCAGCACCAGGCTCTGGCTGCAAAATGTCAGCAGCTGGACAGTCACCACAGAGGAGCTGAACCCCCAGCCGGGTCTCCCGCCTCCCCCTCCCGGAGGCCCCGAATGCCACAGGCAGGGCCTGGCAGGGGGTCCTCTGCTTTAGAGAGAAGTCAGCAGAAAGCATTATTTATGGCTGTCCTGGGGACCCCCTCAGGGACACAGGAGCAGGCTTGTACCTGCCCATTACAGAGAAAGAGGGAAAGAGACTGAAAGAGAATAAAAGAAAGAAGGTGGTGGGGACAGGAAATTCCATCTAAGAAGGGGGAATCAAGTGACAGGGAGGTGGCTGGGACCCCAGGTCAGCCCCTCACTCGGGCCTTGGCGACACCAAAGCTGCCAGTCCATGCCAGGGGTGAGGGCTGGGTCCAAAGGAGGATCTCTAGGAATTTGAGTGAGTGAATGAATGAGTGAATGGATGTCTCTGGTGACACTGGGCTTCACTGGCTGGCACATGTCTTCTAACATCAGGCACCGCTGGCAGAGAGCCTCTCTAAGGACTCGTCACCAGGAGTGTGCTCCCCCCTTATAGCCCAGCCTTTTCTTTACAAAAGCTCGCTGCTTTGCAAGGGCAGGCTGATTTTTACATCGGAGTGTGTGGGCTCAGGGTCTCTAAGACGTCATCCTGAGGTAGGGATCTGAGGTGCTCCCGGGGTGGCCGCTCACCGGTGAGAGGGGGGCAGAGCTGCTGGGCCCCAGCGCTTTCTGGGCACAGGACCAGGAAATGCATCACCATTTGCAAGTTGGAGAAATCTGTGGGCTGTTATTGATGCAAACGCAGGTCCTGCCTGAAACAGTGCCGGTAGAAGCTGACCATGCGGGTTAGATAGCCGGCCGCCTCGGGCCGACCCCTCCATGGTCACAGCTCAGGGTCCCAGGTGGTGATGCCCCGGCCAGCCACCTGTTCTTTGAGGCCCACGGGCATCATTCAAAGAGGCATCTACCCCACAGGAACCCAGGCACTGCCCAGAGGTGTGGCAGCGGCATGTGGTGGTGGGCAGCCCTCACGGGCTCTGGTCATTGTTTTTAAAGTCAGAACAAAAACGCACACTAAACGATAATTTCTGCTGCAGTGCAAGCTTACCCAGTTTAGGTTCCACCTGATGCTGATAACCTTAATTGTAGACCCTTTATTTATAGACTTGACCCGTAACAGTCTCCGCCTGGTATTAAACGCTGACACAGGCAGAGGTGGGCTGATCATTCCACCCCCTGCCCCCGCCCCCGCGAAGTCTGTGTGTGAAGTGACAGGGCTTATACCCCCCTGGCCCACCCGACCAGCTCCCAGGGGCAGGTAGTTGGAGATTCTCCTGCAAAGTAAATTGCACTGCATTTTCCTTAAAAAGTAACCATCTCTGACTCAGCCCTTTGGGGTGGGGAGGGGCTTCAGCCATGTCAGAGGAGCAGAGGGGGCGTCAGGCCCCTGAGCTCGCTCTGAACTCCTGGCCTTGGCTTGGGCTCTGCTCCCCCCTATCAGGCGCTACCATGTGTCCCGGGAAAGACAGGTGGAGACCCTCGAGTTAGGACGGGGTTTTACTGAGGCTGGCCTTCACTTGAGAGGGGCTCTGGACTCTGTTCCCAGAGGGCAGAGCTGCTGGGGGTGGGGGGCAGACCCTGGACACAGGCGGTCTCTGTGGGACACCAGGGCAGATGTACGCTTGCGTGTGTGTGTGTGTCTGTGTGTGTGTGTGTGTGTGTGCATGTGTCAGGCCGGTGCTCACACCTCCCGGAATTCTGGGCATCCACGGAAGCTCTTCCTAAACGGCAGGTCAGACTGTGGCCTTTGGCCTGCATGGTTTAACCCTATTTCCATGAAGGTCCCCTGAGCTACTCCCAGGGACCCCGCGCGAGCGTCAGGGTCTCCTTCCCCAAAGCTCTCCTCAGCCCTCCACTGCCTGCTGAGTCTCTCCGGGCGCCTCTGCTCTCTCAGGCACTGCCTCCTCCAGGGCGCTTCCCCGACCACGTGTGATCGTCTGGTCAGGGGGCACTGGGTCCCCAACCGCCCTCCCTGCGGCCTCACCTTTGGGAGGAGGCTCCTTGTCCAGGCAGGTACTGCTTGCTTGGCCCGTGCCCAGGGACAGGCAGGGGGTGACATTCAGCAACAGCTGCAGTGACGGCTCCTCCCCGCAGCTGACAAACGCAGTATAAAGAGTGGGGGGCATATGGCCTAACCAGGAGGGACACGTTGCCCCTCGGTTTATGGGGCGAAGCACCATTAACCAGATGGGGCAATGGGGCTATCTGCGAAGGGGACACTTCCTGTGATCCTTTGTCCGTGGGGCGGCAGCTACCAGCCAGCACAGCCCCCACTCCAGCCGTCAGCAAAGTGTGCCCCCAGCCCCACCTGGTGAAGGATGCTGTAAGCCCGAACCCCCTCTGGCCTCCCACTCCCTCGGCCTCTGCTCCTCAGAGTGGCCAGCAGACACATGGAGCCCCTCAGCTTCCATGGGGTGGATGTGCCTGGCAGCACGCAGTGTGGCCTGGCTGCAGAAATCCCAGCAGCCTTTTCCCAAGGGTGTTCGCATGTGCCAGGGCTGCACTTGGGCTCTCCTGCCCAAGCCGGCTTCCACCGGCTGGACTGGGTCAGGGACAGGTCTCAGGGGCCCGAGGATGGAGGGCGAACCCCGGAGGCCCACCTGGGATGTGGGGCCGCTGACCTCCTCCCTTGTTTCCCAGGAGGGGCCCCTGTGCTGAAGGGCATCGGGACTCCGAGCAGTATTCCCTACCCCACCCCCCGCAGCTGCTCAACCCTTCCCGCTGATGAATCTGTTCCCTTAAAACGATTTTAAATCCTTTAGTCCCAGACAAATAGACACATTCTCCAGCCCCTTGAAAGAAATGAAATTTTAATTTGGGATGACTTTATTCAGGAAATGCCCCAAAACCATGCACTTTTCAAAGGGAAATTCCAGGTTCAGTGGAGCCTTTTGGGAATCGAGGAAAGACTTTTTTTTCCCTCTCTCTCTTTTTTTTTTTTCCCCAGCTCAAACTGAGAAGGGAAAACCTCTTCCTCTCAGAAAGATCTTTTCCTCTTTCCTTCTATTTTAGAAAAAAAAAAAAAAAAATCCCTCCTCCCATTTTGGTGTCACTGCTTCGGCTTTTCTCCCTCCGTCCGTCTGTCCATGGATCTTGCCTCGTACGTTTATTTTGATCAGGGACAGATTTTCCATGATGCCGAGGCTTTCTGGGCCCCTCGTTTGGATGTTTGGATGTGCAGGTATGTGCTGCTAGATGGTCTACAGTTGGCTGTCTGCAGGGAGAGCCTGATGCGTATCATTTGCCGATTTCCGTGGTGTAAATACTTGCACCATGGCCAGTTTCAAGCTACCAACGTGGCATCACTGAAAGCAGAGTAGGGGAGAAACACCGTATCATTGGCTCTCATACAAGCGGACCCCACACCCTAGTTACAGGCCTTCTCCAGGACTGGCACCCGATTTTGTATTCTAAATTATGAGTCCTTTTTCTTAACAAGCCCCCCTCCACCCCGCCCAAGTTGTATAACGTCCGAGGCTGCCCCTGAGAGTGACGTAGGGGTGGGGTTTACTGAAGGGGGGTCATGTGTGAGACCCCTGGTCCCCACGATGGTCCTCACCAGGCTGGGCTCAGACCAGGAAGCATGGAGCTGTCAGTGCAGTGAGCCCCAACTTTCCACTCCCCTCAGGCAGGATGGGGTTCCCAGGCCTGCAGACTTTTGACTCTCCCAAAAATGTATTGAAGTTCTGAACTGCTGCCACTTCCCAGCAAGTCCAAGGTCAAGGGGTCCCGGCAGGCTTTGTTCACCCCCCGCCCCCGCCACCCTCACCAAGGCCCAGAGCGTCCCTGGAGACGGCGGCCTCCTAACCCACAGAGCCTGCACCCTCTGGAGCTAGAAACGTCAGGCCTCCCAGTGTGTTTGGCTTCCACAGTGTTTCATAAAGATTTGAGGCAACGTATAAAAATCTGTAATTGTCACACAAAAGCGCAGCTTTCTGACTTCTCGTGAAAAACCAGCAGGCCTAGCCTCATTGGCCTAAAACCCTACACGCAGGCAGCCGTGGGCAGCAGCCATTGCTTCCTGACAGGACGGGGACCCTCAGCTCCCCAAGCCACACCCCTGCTGGCCGCCTCCCAGCACCCTGGCCAAGGAGCCCTTGCTGTTTCTCCTGGGGCCCACACTGGTTTCTCTTTGAGAAATATTTCCCTTTACCCAGCTTTCTTTCAAAAGGGGGAAGTGAAAGCCAGAGCAAGCCGTGTGTTTCCCGGGAAATGTGCACAGAGGTTTCTTTGTGGGAGTGAAGACCAGTCCTTATGGGGCCGCTGCGCGGCACCCTCCCGGGGACACGTGCGCTTCGCAGTTTGTGCAAATGGCGCCTTCTGGAGGTGTTCACCACACAGCCCAGTTCCCGTCCCAAATAATCGCACGTCAGAGCCCACTGTGCTGGCACGTCGCTGGCCTGCTTCACTCACGCATGTGTCTGCAAGGCTGAGCAGGACCCCGCGGTCTCACGGAGATTCTGGCAAAGCGTAATAGGGGCAGCCTTGGGAGGGCAGGGCCCAGGGCGCAGTAGCCCCAGCGTGGAAGTGCCTGCACAGGCAGCGTGGGGAGGGCCTGGCACACAAGTCCTGTGTCAGCGTGCTCCATGGCCTGCTGGATGGGTGGCCTCAAGGCAGACCGCAGGTGGGGCACCTAGCAGCCAAGGGCCAGAAGCACCCTTGCTGTCTCATGGGCTGCCCTCCTACAGAACCCAGACAGCCGGTCATGCCCTCCTCTGCACTTCCTCTGAACCCTGTGATGCCCCACAAACACTGTACAGCACACTGTGCTGTGCTTCTGTTGACATGATCTGGCCCACTGTCATATTCATGTGCCTGGTTCTTGAGTATGTCCCCAGTGCCTAGGACAGTGCCCGGTACATAGTTGGGACTCAATGAATAATTGTTAATTAGATGGATGGATGGGCGGATGGACGGACCGATGACATATAGGAACTCGCGCCCTCGAGGCCTGGGCTGGGAACTGGCATTAGAACTAAAGTCCAGGCAGGCTTAGTCTGGGTGAGTTCATTTTGGAACCAGATTTCACCAAAACAGCAAGACTAACCCTGGGTCTTGTCAGTAAATCTCTGAGGTCCTGGCTGAGGGTTCTTGTACCCAACCACCCAATCCCCAAAGCAGTGGCCCCAGCTGGGCGGAGGAGCAGCTGGGGGCAGGGGCCGGGGTTGTCATGCTGCCTCCTGGGCATCTGTCCGGCTCTCTGGGCCCCTGGCCACCAATTCAGAAGATGCTCACTTCTCAGGGAGATGTGTGACTAATGCAGGAAATGCTGTGCAGATATCTTTGCAAGACAGCTGGATTAGTCCCCTCTCTCCTGCCTCTGTTTCTCACCAACGCCAACCTGAACACACGGGTCTCACGGCAGGTCCTTCCAAGTGTGCGGGCAGGAACCCACGGCCCAGCTGAGGATGAAAAACGTAGTAAGTTAGAGGCTTCTGAGCACTGGTTATAGAGTCAGAAAAGGTCAAGAAAGCTATTGCTGAGATCCAGACCCCAAGGGAAGCTGGTCCTTCATTCACTGACTGAATCAAAGTGGCTTTGGCTGACCCTTCTAAAGCTGAATGAGTTGGTTGGCTGGCTGCGGGAAGTTACTTCCCCCCTCACAAGGAAGGAGTTGGTCATTGGTCTTTAGCTAATGGTCAGTGAGTTGCTGACCATCCGGCTGCCCTGGGGCATTGACATGGAGAACTGCTGGGTGTAGGGTCCCCTGCAAACTGACTGTCCCCAAGAAAGGACACGGGCTGGGCTGAGCAGGACAAGGCGACCTTCCTGGCTGCCTCGGCTGTATGTGGCCAAGAGTTTCTGCTCTTCTTTCACCTCCCACCCTTCTTCTGTTCTTTCTGTCCCTTTTCCTCCCTTCCTCCCGCTCTCCCTTTCTTGCTCTTCCTTCCACGTCTTCGCCTCTTGACGGTCGGCCTCACTGTGAGCAAGTTCCCTGCCTGTTTCTCCCCAGCTGAGAAGGGAGCACAGGAAAGTGATAGCTCTGGATAGATCTCATCAGTGCTGTCTGCGCTCGGAGGCAAGAATCACCACCCTTGTCATAATTATTGATGTAAACCGGATTCACTGAGTTCGAGGATGGGAGAAAGGTTGGCATTATGGGCACCACACTTGATTTGGTCAATAAAGCAAATTGGTTTAAGCAAAAATAAAACAGCATTCACAAGTATGTTAGAAGAATAAAGTAATTGCTGTCCGAGAAGCGTGGAATATAAATCTCCATTTGCTTGAAATTATAACCATGTGGCATTGATTATTTAGAACCTGCCATTGATTTTTAAGTTATAGTTTATTAAAGGGTAATATGTTTAACAAATACCTTCCCCGACATGCACTATTGAAACACAGAGGAGTTACACGCATGTGTTGCCCGCACTGTCACGTGATTGCCCTTCTAGGCCAAGCTTGCAGCTCACCTGGAGTCCTGTCCTGCTGTGGGTTCTTCCCAGATTCCAGGCAGAGGTCCATGGAGGACCCCAGAATGCTTTTCTGTGTCCCCCTCTGCCTCACCAACGACAGGATAAACTGAGGGAGTCAGACACTGTCTGTCCTTCTCACAATTCCTCTGTGCTTCCAGAAGCCCAGGCAGAGAAGGTGTTCCACAAGTATTGGGTGAATGTGAATGAACAGCTTTTTTTCACTTTTGTCTTTATTAAAATTTTGTAATTACAAAAGCCAACAGGCTCGTTATAACAAATGAATGCATTATTTTTGAATATTTAAAAATATCTTTCTAATTATAAAAATTAGATATGCTCATAGTAAAACATGTATAAGATACAGAAGGGTATTAAAAAGATAATCAAACTCACTGATAATCCCATCACCCAGAGATAACCCGTTTACGTGACGGTGTCTTTCCTGCCGTACTAGATTCATGGGTATGAATGTTTTTTACAAAGTCGATAATATGATATGCATGCAGTTTAATGTTTTGTATTTTATCACTTGCCATTAATTATATTAACAGCATTATCTGTCATTGTCTGCCTCAAAATATGGTTTTTAGTGGCTGCATAGTACTCCATCTTGTAATTTATTTAGTCATTGCCTCTTGTTGGACATTTATGATGCTTCCTGTGCTCGGCAATAGAAATAATGCTCTGATAATCATCCTTGTTCATAAATCTCTCATCTTACCTCTGACTATTACAAAAGGGCGATTCTAAAAGCAACAGCCAGAGGTGAATGTAACTGAAAGAGCCGATTTGCGTGTGTGACCTTCCAGTTACACAGGGCCCCACGCTTGGTTTCACGTTCTGCTGCCACATTCTTGAAATTCTTAATTCTTAACAAGGGACCCCATGTTTTCATTTTGCACTGGGCCCCGCAAGTTATGTCGCCAGTGCTGGTTATGGAACATTCTTTCCCCATTGGTGTGGAGTCTGGGCCATCTGGAACCAGCAAGGGTCTTTTGTTCCCATGGAAACTAGAAATCCAGGCGATCTCCTGGGGCCAGCTTGGCCGAGCCTGAGAAGGGCCGTATAAAGAGAACTTTCGGTGGAGCTGAAGGTTACCTTCCAAATACTAAAACTTACGTATTACTGTGGTCGTTTGTATCTCCTTTCATCTTGCTTTTTAGTTGAACCATAAGTTGCTCATCCGGTATTTTAGTTGTGTTTTTTGGAATTTCTAATTGACCTTTTTAAAAATTTTTTGAAACAATTACAAATAACTGAAAAATTGGAAGCACGATTCAAAGAAACCTTTTTCTGAACCGTGTGAACGTCGCTGACCCAATGTCCCGTCCCTCCGGATACTCCTGGGTGTATTTCCTCCATAACCTAACAGAACTTTCAGGGTCAGGAAACTAACATCACTGAGCCCTCTGTGTGTCTCACCAGCTGTCCCAGTGTTGTCAGCATCACCTGCCACCTTCAGTGGTCATTTCTTCCGTCTGGAGCAGTTCCTCATTCTGCCCTGGGCTTCCACGTTCTTGCCACTTGTTTTAAAGAGTACAAGCCGGTGATGGTGTGGGCTGTCCCTCCCTGTGGGTTTGTCTGCTATTTCCCGTGATTAGCTGCGAACTGTGCGTCTTTGGCAGGAAGACCACAGAAGGGATGCTGAGATCTGGCGGGTGGTGCGGGGTTTCCATTTGGCCCGTTACTGGTCATGCTCACTTGCGTTGCTTGGTGAAGGCTCCTATCTCCACTGGGAAGCTGCCCTTTTTCCCTTGGAAGATAGTATTTTTGTGGGGAGGTGAGGTAAGACAATACAAGTATACGATTCCTCATCAAACTTTTAGTTTAGTCACTTATTTATTTACAACTTTATGAGCTCATAATTCCATTTTCCATGGGTTATAATCCAGTGCTATCATTATTTATTTGGATGCTCAGATTGTCTCCGATTTGGTCGGTGGGTGCCCACTCAAGCTGGCGTCTGTGGCACTTCCTGTACGGCCCTCATTCTTTGAGCATGCCCTGGCTTTCTGAACAAGATGTGCCAGGCACTTCTTACACTTCCCTGGAATCAGCCATCTCTCCAAAGAAGCCTGGTTCCTTCTAGTGGGAGGTGGTATTTAGAAACGTGAGTGTGCTCGTGATTATTGGGCTGTCACTACTCCCACGCCCTCACAGTGAATAGAGCTGGGAAATACATGTATTGTGTGTGTGGGCGGGTGTGGGGGGGGCTACATCCATGTACACGCTTAGACCTATGTCACTATATAGAGAGGTAGCTATATGGAAAACCATTAGTTCACTTCAATGCATTCTTTCTCGTTTTCCATGTTTGTAACTATCTTCTCCAATAGTGAGAAACCAGTCTCTATTTACCTTTAAATATGCTTCCACACTTGATCAATCTGCCTGTATGTAACCAATCTCACGTCTCTGCTACCATCTACTCTGCCACCCAGACACCCTCCTCCCCATCAATATGCCCATAGTGCTGTTGTAAGAAGGACTCTGAATCTCATGGGAGAGTCTCCAGGCTCAGGGAAAAGCATGATGTGATTGATTAGCAATGTCTGCCATGGATGGAGGAACAGGAAAGGTGGAACACCTGCTGTGCATAAGCTTCCCCTGACTTAGGGCAATCAATAGGAGCATCCATGTTCATCAGGCGACCATATGATTTTGAGAGAGAAATAATATTTAATAACTAGAATGAACAAAAATTGATAATTATGCTGGGACACCAGGCATCAGCCAGGTCATCTGGTCACCCTGTGCATCGGGTGTACTGGGAAAGCACAGCTGCGGGTCTGCTCTAATGATCTTAACCTTCTACGTCAGGGTCACACTTACAGCGCCGTGGGTCACACTTACATCGCCGTGGGTCACACTGTAGTTCCTTCGCCTGTCCCCTTCTGGCTTGCTGCCTCTCTTGTGTGGGCTGAGAAAGTCCCTAACAAGGCTCGTGAAGAATAAAGGTGACACTGTGGAGGGGTACTATGGCTTCTCCCTGGGCACCACGGGGCCCTTTTTAATTTTCTTCTGGGTTGGCCCTCCGTGGCATCAGGAAGATGACAGTATTTGACCATCTCCTGCCACCAATGAGCCTCCCTGCCCATCCTCACCCTAATTCCCAGATTAATGCCCCCAGAAGCTGAGCACTGCAGAAGGTGGTCCACAAAGGCATCCGAGATGGGATGACCCATTCCCTCTCTGAGGTCCTGGGCCTTTCACAGAGTCAGTTATGGGAAGTGATTTGGACAAAATGCAGTGTGGGCTTGTCCAGCTTTATCTTAAATTTGTTCATCCTACAAATATTTGTGGAGGGCCTACTATCAATTAGACAGTGCTCTAGCGTGGCTAAAACAAAGAGCCCTTCTGGCTGGGAGAGACAAACAGAAAACAGGTAACTAACATGCCAGGAAGCAATGCACTGGGTGTGGGGAAGGAGCGTCACAGAGTGAGCACGCGAGGGTGGGAGGCACGAGTGTCATTGCTCCTGAACTTGGAGAGTGTCCCCTGTGAGCCAGGCGTCCAGGCCAGGCACTGCTGGTTCAGGGCAAGCCCGGCCGTCTCAGAGCTTCTAGTCTGGGAGGAATCAGACAGAACCAGAGAAACACAGAGCTCAGAGGAGGAGTGGCTTCCAGTTGGAGGAGTCGTGGAGGAATCTGAAGAAAAGAAAGAGGATATGGAAAGCAGAAGATTTGGGAGGACACGGTGTGGGGAACAGAAGAGAGGATGATTTTGTAGAAGGGCTGAGGTGAGGCTGAGGGTGCCCAAAGGCTGGGGAGCTGACCTGAGCCCATGCTGACTTTGGGTTCAGAAACCTTTGAATCCACAGGTCCGAGGAGTGGCAAGGAGACGCCCGATGCAAGGGGTTAAGGGGGAGGGTGTGAAGTGTAGGCCCTTCCCTGGATACCCTGGGCTGTGAGAGGAAGCAGAAGAGGTGGTTGTAGCAAGTGGTCTTCCCAAGGCGTAATGCTGAGAGAATGATGCTTCTGCTCTGTGAGGTGGCATCTCTGGGCCCCTGCATCCCAGGACAGCACCTCTGACCCCTGGCCCCTGACATTATGCAGTTTTCTGCAAAGTGCTAGGCAAAGGGTCACGTGAACAATGGCTCCATTTCCTCATCCTCCCAAGGGCTATTTCCAGTCTTGTTCTCTTGGAACAGGGGATGTGGCAGTCCTGGCCAGACCTGGGGAGCAGAATGGTGTTCGATGGACCACCTGTGTGCAGGTGACACCCAGGGATGGGGCAGTTGCAGAGCATCAGCCTGTAGGAGGGGAGGGGGCAGGAGGTCCAGAACCTCGGCCGCCTGGTCTTCCAGGCCAGGCCACAATGAGCCCATCCCCTCTGGGTCGTTGCCCATGCAAGCTCAGCAGGTTTCCCGTTTAACAGAGGGCAGGTGAGGTCTGGCTCTCCTACTTCCTGTTCAAAGGCCCTGGGCTCAGGACAAGCCCGTAAGCTCCCTGATGACACAGTGCAGCAAAGTGGGGACAGAGGTGACAGAGGAAGAGCTAGGAAGGCCCCTCCGTGGCTCCAGGAATCGTGTGCTCCAGGGTAACCTCCACAGAGGCGAAGAAGACCCAGGAGGTGGCAGTCCAATAAATACAGAGAGAGTTCGAGGGGCACTAAGCAGTGGCTGCACAGGAAGTCACTGTGGGAAGCCCACCCTCCCAGCTCATGAGGACACAGGAAACTGCAGGTGGAAGGGGAACCCCATAGTCTGGCTGGCTTTCAGAGAGGCCGGTATGCAGGAAGTATCGTGAATAAATGAATGGATGAGCGGGTGAATGAATGCATGAATGAATGAATTCAGGTCTCGTGGCAGATGAGTCAGGCATGGTGGCAGTAAGGGAGATGTGTGAGGAAATCAGCCCTTAGGAAAGCCAAGGTCATCCATTCGGATACTTCCTGAGCCCTGCGGTGCAGGGCTGGGTGCAGCGCTGACCACACCAGGCCCCTCTCGCCTGCACAGGGTTCACACATGGTCCACAGGAGACTGAGAACGGAGACAGGCAAAGGTTGGTGCCCGGTCTCATTGGCTGCCCTGTGAGCCTCTCTGGTTCTCCCTGTCCCAGCACAGAGCCTGCCTCAGAGCTGGGTCTCCCCAAATCCCCTGGATGCCTGATGGGTGAACTGCGGGAAGCTGAGAGAAGCTGCCTCCCTGGTTTAAGCCCCAGGAAAGGGGACACTTCCCAGAGCCCCCGGGGAAAGTGCCAGGACCTATGGGTGGGTGGCTCCAACAATAAATTTTCAGCTGCCATCAAGAGGTTGGCCTGAGATTCCAGGAGAAGAGAGAGTATTTTCCAAAGGGCTGTCATGGCCATGAATGAGAGCGGGGTCTGAACTGGCACCACAAAAGCGGGGAAATTAGACATTGCTGCACCTGCACTGAGCTCCGAGCCCCACAGGACCCACCCCGTGCCCGATCTCCTGGCGTCTGATGCGTAGTGACAGGTTCTGAACTCTAAAATGCTAGGATATGTGCCCTATTCTAGGGCACACTGCAGGAAGTGTCTGGAGGGAGAAAAAGAGACAAGAATATTAAGGATCTCCTGGGTCCTGGTGGCCCAAACTTACCTCGATATAAAGGAAGGGCCAGGAGTCATTTCTGCTTCCTTTCATCACACAAAAGGAGAACCTATGCCCCTGCCAAGATGGTGCCTTCCTTGCCTGGGCTCAGGAAATCCCCCCGAGGTGGTGCAGCCTCCTCGCTTCCACCCTGCGTTACTCACGTATCCGGCCAGTCGTTTAGCGGATATTTATAGAGACTATTGTGTGCGGGACACTGTTCTAGGTGCTGATGGTACAGCTGTGAGTAGGACAGACACGGTCTGGCCTGAGAGAGCTATCAGAGGTGACAGTGCTGTGAAGAAGAAACACAGAGCCCAACAGTTCAGGTAGCTTCCATCACTTCAGGCCCACAGTCCCGGTGCCACATAAAAGGAATGCTCTGGAAAGCCACGTGGCTGTTCCCCAGTTTCATTCTAAACCACTTGCCTAAATGCAGGGATGACAAATCCACCCACTGCGACCTTACCCCTTCCCCTCCCGTGCTCAGGGCAGACATGACTAATGGAGCGTAGCACTCTTTCCTGCTCAACCTGCACAAAGTCTAAGAATCCTCAGCTGGCAAACAAGATGGAAGCAGTTGGCCCTCCCTGGTCCTACCCCCCATTCACTATCCCCAGCCTGCGTGTGTCTGGCCCTTTCCTCTGTCTCCCATGTTCAGCCTCCCGCGAGCTTGTTCCTCTCCTTGGCGGCCCCTTCTTACCAGAATTGGGGTCTTCCTCCTTCCCGGGGACTGAAGCTTCCCTGAGCTCCTGGAGTTGCTCCCGGGACTACTATCCTTGGCTTGCTCCACCTCCCCAAAGCAGGAGCCCACAGGACAAATCGAAACCCAGCTGACTTCCCAAGCCAGATGGTGGGGCCTCATCTGAGAGCTGACTTTTTCAGATTTTTTTTCCCAAGCAATCTGCTAATGGAGGTGAGGAGGCTCACAGTTATCGGCTGCCTCTGTCAACATTGGGTAATGATGTGTGAAAGCTGGCACCTCAGTACACTGGGAGCCTCCAGAGATCCCCAAGAGCCTAAAGCCTGGGTCGCCCTCCAGTAAAGGGGGCTGTCCCTTGGCAGCCCCAGGTGGGCGGGGTCTATTCTGGGGGCTGGATTGGCATGCAGCCTTGGAAATCTATTTATGGGACCTACAGAGCTCTCCCTCATTTAGAACCAGAGGAAACTGACAGCTTCAATTGACAAAAAGTGCCGCAAAAAGCACGGGAGCATTTGTTTCCTTTTTAAAAGTGGTGACGCTTTTCTTGGAGTGCACGTGGGCAGGACCTATGAGGGCAGCTGGGACCAGAACTTCTCTGGGCAAGCAGCCTCTCCATCCCTCCTCCTTCCAAGAGGGCTTCCTGGCCCCCTGCCCACCTGTGGCCGCTGCACCTCTCTCTTCCGCCTTGTCCTTCCTTCCCAGGACTCTGGGCTGCACCCTCCTGGAGGCTCAATCTCTCCTCATTTCCCAGCACATCAGCCAAGCTACTGGTGTGAATCCCTCCAAATCAGGCCTACACCCCAGAAGTTATCCATGCCACCCCATCTTCCACTTTCCATCACCGGGTCTGTCCATATTGTCTCCTAAACAATTCAAATCCAACCACTTCCTCTAGTCCACTGCCAGCCCCGCCATGATCCTCTGCTTTAAAATGTGGATTTCATTAATATTCAGGGTTGGTGAGGCCAACCGATCAGGAGATGATTGTCAGTGAAAAGATAGTTTGTTACTCACAGTTCTTCGAGGGAGGGGTGCAGACCATGCCACACAGGGCCACACGGAGAGGCACTGGGTTGGTCAAAAGGCAGCGGGAGCTAGGAAATGTGCACGTGACCCTTATTGTGGTTTCTGCAGGAGGGGACAGACCCCCTCTGCTCCTGGCAGCCCAGCCTCTTGCAGGCTCTCAGATGTGCTCCACCATCTGCCTGGGCCACCCACGCCCTCCCGTCAGCACCCCCACGCCTGCTCAGCCATGCAGTCCTGCAGAAGCATGCTCCCAGAACCAGGCTGCTCTCTCTCGGCGTGGGCCTCCGCCAGTGTGGGTTCTCCATCCGGAAGCGTCTCCCCACTAGATTGTGTGGCTCCCAGCAGACACTGGTAGATATTTGCAAACAGGTTTCTAAACCTCTTGGTGACTCCATGAGGTAGGCATTCCTGCTTATCCCCATTCCTCAGATGAGCAGATGGCATCTCGGGAGGAGCAGAGCTGGGTTCCAAGCCAGGCTGGTGTTGCCCCAAAGCCCCGCATCTCCCCCTCACTGCCTCACCCCCAGGAGTCAACTCTTATGGGGGGGACAATCAAGGCCCAGCTCCCAGGGAGACTCAGCTGTGCCCTCAACCCACCTCCCGGGCTCCATATTCTATTTTGGACAAAGAATCAGCATTGGCAGTTTCAGGGGGAGCCTGACTGGGGAAGGTGTTCTCTCCCTGCTAAATGCTGTAACAAAGTACCACAAACTGGGCGGGGATGGGGGCTTAAAACAAAAGGAATTTATTCTCTCACAGTCTGGAGGCTAGAAATCGAAGACCGAGGTGTCGCAGGGGTCGCAGTTGTCACAGGCGTCTCAGGGTCGCGCTCCCAAAAACGACTCCGGGGGAGGGTCCTTTTCTGCTTCTTCCAGCTTCGGGGGCTGCAGGTATCCCTTGGTTGTTAGACGCGCCCCTCCCAATCTCTGTCTCCTGTGTATGTTTGTGTCCCAATCTCCTTATAAGGACACAGTCATATTGGATATGGAGCCCGTCCTAATCTAGTATCCCCTCATCTTAATTTAACTGACAAGATCTTCAAAGATCTAGTTTCCAAATAAGGTCATGTTCTGAGTTTCTGAGTGGACATGAATTTGGGGGGGTCCCGATTCCAGCCAATCCAGGGCGTTTTTCTCTTTCTCCTGTCCTGTCTCCTCGATGTGTCCCAGGACCGTGGGACTTGGGCCCTGTCAGATCCCACCATCTCCAAAACTGGGCAAGGACACGGCCTGGACGGGGCCTGAGCCCTGCCAAGCAGCAGGTCCAGCTGTCTGGCTCCTCCCTGAGCCCTCGCGTCCTTGGCGGAGCAGGGAGGATGGGACCTGAGACTTTCCCAGCTGTTACCCAGTGGGGATGTGCTTGGCTCCAAAATGTTCCATAGCCTCTTTCTTTATAGGTCTTTATTTTTCAGTAGAAAAGCAAATGAGAGATGTAGTTGTCATCGCTTTTAAAAAGTATTGGTAATATGCATTCGTGTTAAGATGGTAGAAATTTAGTGGGAGGATTCCATCCGTTTCACCATGGCTCCTTTCCACCAGTCAGTTGCCACACATTTTATGAGCACCTACTATGTGCCAGACTCTGGCCTAGACACAGGGGAGTGGGGTGAAAGGACAGCGGCCTGCCTTCAGGGGGCGGCCTGCCTTCAGGGGGCTCGCAGCCACAGATCCTGAGGGCATTGTGGGGGGAAGAGTTAGCAAGAGGCATTTCCTGTCTGGGGTGCCAGCGAGGATGGTTTTTGTCTGTGAGAGTCTGAAAGGAGGAAATGGAGCTGTAGGGGAACCGCCTGGGGCTGCAGCAGAGGAGGGAGGTGGGGCCACAGAATGGATGCAATTCATCAGCTCCCACCAGCATTTTGAGCGTTTCTCCCGAGGAGCCATGTGTCTGTGGGGCCTCCAACTCCCAGACTCTGTCTGCCTGTCTTTCTGGAAGTCCTGAGGCAAAGTGATAACCAGGAGGCCTCCATGCTTGGCTCCCTGCGTGGCCCCAGCCCCCTTCCTGACACTCAAATCCCCTCCAGGCCCGTTAGGCTCCAGCAGCTCCTTATCTCCTGCTTCCCAGAGCCCTGCGCATCCAGCCCGCAGGGGCCACCTGGGCCTGTGCTCTGCCTGGTCCAGGTGGGGCTGGATTCGCTACTAGAATGACCATGGCAGGAAGGGGCGGCTTCAAGGCCCAGGAATTAAACAGATGGGAAGGGACACCCCAGCCCTGGACCTGCTGGGGCTCCGCCCTTCTGTCCAGGCACAGAGGACAAGCAGGGGCTCCCCGGTTACGCCGTCTACCCTGCCCTGCCTGGGTCTGCAGGCCCAGCCACTCCCCATGGAAAGCCTTCCCCTGGCACTGTGGCACAAGGCCATCGGAATTAAAGAAGGATTTCAGCAGCTGTAGTTATTAAGATAAAAGTCGCACTAATGACGCGAGCGTTATTTAGTTCTGATATCTTAATTTAATTGGATTTTTTTAATTAAGAAAAAGACCCTTAATCCTGCAAGTACTGGGCTGGTATTGCCTTTTCCCAAGTAATCCTTTAAGGGCTGGGCCTGGAACCCCCATCTCGTTCACCTGAAGCCATGTCACTTGGGGAAAAGGGACATTGTGGTCTGGGCTCTGTGCTGGGAAGGAGGCTCAGAGGCTGTTCAGAGAGAAAGGCCAAGGTTCTCCGAGTGTCTGCAGCTCAGGAAAGAGGGTGGCAGCTGGTGCTGATGACATGTCTGTCCCACGGGCATTGCTGCCACCCCACTGAGCGGGGCCTTGAGCGGCAGCTCTGAGGGCCGTGGGCCACTCTCTGCCCCCCCCAAACAGACACTAGCCTTCTGCCTCCTGTCTGTCACCCAGCAGCCCAGCCCTTCTCAAGGTCACAGCAGCAATCCGAGCCTGGGGCTCTGCCCAGGGGAGGGGGGCTGGTGGGGCATCCCTCCTGCCTCCCGCCTTCATGGACACGGCCTCCCCACCACCTGCTGCCCTCCCCGCCAGGCTCTGGAAGCCAGAGGCTGCTTGGTGACGGTGATTGATGGTTTACCAATAGGAGTGGAATGAAGTTTTAATAGTCTCAGATTAAAGGATCAGGGAGTAGAGGGAAGCAGGGAGCCTGGCTGCTGGCATTCGTGTTTTCTCGCTGAGGAAAGCCCAGAGCTGTGCAGAAAGGTCTGTTAAAGCCACAGACCAGTTTGGGGAGGTGGGGGGTCTGTGCTGGAGGGCTCCTGGGATGTCTGGCAGCATGGAGCCTGCCTGTTACACAGCCCCCTGGGGGCCATGAGCTTGGCGCCCCCGGTGAAGTGTCAGCACTCCTACCGTGGGTCTGCACTGAACCTCCAGTCTCTGGGAGGTTCATGGCACCTCGGGTCCTGGCTGGAAAAGAGTTCTAGAAGGAATCCCAGGTCAGACTCCCAGTGAGTGTTGGAACAAGTTAGGGTTCTTGGTAAGAGATTGGTTTTTCCGCTGTTCATAGGAAAACATGGTTTTCCCATTGTTTGGGGATTCTTTGTGAGATAAATGCACACTCCCTTCAAAGCCATCATGACCCTGGACCCCCAGGCCTGGGCTGACGGTGGAGCTAAGTGAGGTTTCCACATCGGGCTGCAGTGGAGTGCTTCTCCTCCTCCCCGCTGGCCCCACAGCCCCAGGGAGGGGGGGGGGCGTCTGCAGGCCTGCATGGGGACCTTCCACCACTTCCTGCAGCCCCCACTGTTCCTCCTTGTGTCCTCTCTTGTCCCTTCACGCAGGGGCATTGGGCACTCGTGTGCTGACTCACGCTGCAGCCGGGCTCCTAGTGCTGAGCCCACAGGGCTGAGAGGCTGAGTGGAGACTAATGTCAGCAGGTCACCTGTGCTGCCGGGGATAGGCTGCATGTGCCAGGCTCTGGGCTTCAGTCTCCTCCTCATGAATGAGCTGCTGGGCGAGCTGGAACTGCCGTGTCTCCTTCAGGCCCTGAGGAGACACTGCCACCTCGTATGACAAAGGCTCAGGCTTCTGAAACAGCCATTAGGGCCCTCGGAACACAGGTCAGGCAGGGCTGGCTGGACAAGGGCTGGAGCAGGAGCCGTACCTGACAGATGTGCTTAGGGGACGGGGCCCATATTCGTGTCAGTTGCTTCAAGACCCACTGTCACACCCTCCCCCAAGGTAACCAAAGCTACCTGGGGTACTTAGTCCAATCAGCCTGCTGGTGCGTCTGCAAAGAGTGTCGGTGAGAGAATGGGACCCAGGCCCTGCAGTTTGCTAGGAGGGAAGAAAGGGACCGGCTGGGAGCTGGGGCCGGGGAAGCAGGGCCAAACAGGGCTGGAAGTAACCGGAAGGAGAGTTGGGTGCTGACCTCACTCTAGCCACCCAAGAGGCCTGGGGGACAGGACTCTCTCAATGTGGGTGACCAGCGACTGTGGCTAATGACAGCTGTGAGGGGCAGAGTTGTCACTAAAGGTCCCACCCTGCACTTCCACGGTGTGACCTTGGGCAAAGCATTTCCTGTTTTGGCAGGATCCTCATCTCTGTGCCTTCAGAAACTGCCAGGCACAGTCAGGTGCTGGCTGGGGATGGACAGGTGGGAAGGTAAAGGGCATCACTGACCGCTGACCCTCCCCTCCGCCAAGGCAGGAGGGGCCCAGCCTCGTCTCGCCAGCAGCCGCTCATTATCAATCACCTCAGGCCCCTCTGCCATCTGCTCAGCCAGCGGGACTGAGGTCAGCGCTCTCAGCGGAGCCTCCGGAGGCCCATTGGGGTGATGGAGGGGCAGAGGAATGGGCAGCGAGGCTGCGGGCAGCAGGCAGGATGGGCAGTGGCCTTGTCTCTCGAGTCACTTGGCACCAGAGGGCCCGGGATTCGGGGCCTGGCATACAGCACCTGCAGGAGCACAGGCTGTGGGGAGAGGTGGTCGCCCCCCCCCCAGCTCCCACAGGCCCAGGAGGGGGTGGTCGTGGAACAGCGCACCTGGCAGGCCCCTTGCGCAGAGCTGGCTCCATGGCGCAGTGGCTCAGGTGTGGGGCCCTGCCAATGCCACTGCCCTGGGAGACCACCCACCACCTTCGCGGGACCCACAGCCCATGGTCCTACAATGACTGTTAACTGGTTCCCAGAGGCAGAAACGGCTTGTGGGTGGGAGAGAAGAAACGCTTAGACCTGCCCACACTAGGGCCACCACCATTGTGGGAGCCCCGTCCACAAGCATTTGTTACAACTACCCAATTTCCCAGGCTCCACCACTCCTCTGGCCTGTGCAGGGCTGTGTCCCCAGAAGAGCCAAGCCCAGCGTGTCAGGAGAGAGCACTTAGAAGTGTTCTTAGAGTTCCCCCATCAAAGGGCCATGGCCAAGATGAGGACTCGGATGAGATGGGGCTCAGAGGCAGCTTCTGTGCCCCTGGAATAGGCGCCTGAGACCCACTGGCCGCCACCCGCCTGCCTCCAGTCTCTGGCCTCGCTGTCGGTGCTGGAGGATGAGCAGGTCACAACTGCCTGGCCCTGAGGTCTCTGCCCCCAGGGCTTTGGGCCCCTCCCACACCTGCTGCTGTAACCAAAAACAAACAAACAAACCTTGAGGGAAGGAGCACTAGACATCTGTGACTCAGCGTATTTCATGGTGTTTGGCCTTGGTTTGCATATGTAAAGGCACTAAGCTGTTTAATTCAGAACTTCCTGCAGAGTTGAGAGGCATAACTCAGTTTGATTACCTGGCCTGCTGCAGCAGACAGGAAAGGCCGGGCAGTTTGGGTAATTTAAGCTTGTTTGCCACCAGTGCTGAGACTTCTGCCAGCCTCTGGGGCCTTCGGCTGGAGGCTGAATGGCTCACGGGTGCCCTCTGCTCCGAGCCTCTCCTCTGGCCACCACAGCTCCCTGGACCCCCGACAGGTTGTCCTAACTCCGCTGTCACTGCTACCTGCACTTCCCAGAATGTTATCTGCTCTTTTTCCGAGATGTCACCCGCTGCCGTTTGCAGAGATACTCGTGTTCCTGCACGATGTTGCTCAGATGGCTTATCTGACTCAGGCTGGCACCAAAGCTGCTCCCACGGGGAGGGCACGGCTTGTCTGGGTCTGCCGTTAACCCTCAAAAGGCCAGCCGGTTACCTGCCTGCTTCCCGTTTGCTGTTCCCGTCTGCCCAGCTCAGCAGAGGGAGAAAGCAGCCTCTCCTTTCATTGCAAGCCCACTTCCCTACTGGCTGCAAACATCCACCTCCCCGAATGTCCCTGGGCTTCCAGGTCCGTGTTTAGCCAGAGCTCAGGGTCCACCCTCCCGGCTGGGCCTTGAGTCCTGAGTTGGTCTGGGGCTTCAAGCCCCTCGTAGAATCACTTTCGTGGTGCCCCTCCCCACCTTCCAGAGAGGGCTCTCCACAGCCCACTCCTGCTGTGGCCTTCGAATGTGTCGTGCCCCCCCACCCCCCCCACACGCACCAATGGGACCTCAGCCCAGAGCTGGAGTCTCCCGGTCAGCTCCCTAGGGACCAGACAGCACCCATCCGGCCTGGTAACCCCTGGACTCGACTCACATGTGAGGGCTAGCACGTGAACGGCCAGAGTCCACGCAGGTCCTTGGCCTAGCCAAACCCACACGAGGGTCTGTCACAGGGTTTTCCACTCGGCCGCTGGAAACAAGCCTGTGTTCAGCCTGGCCCAACTCTACCAGGTCGCACAGGTAGGGGGCTGGTAGAGGCTTGTTTTGGGGTAACAAGCAGGGTGGCAGGTCAGCAGGCTGGGAGGGGCCAGCTGGGGCCTGAGCCTCCCTGTGCCTTCTGCGTCCACTCTGGCCCAGCCGTCCACCCCCAAGGCCTGTCTCCTCCCGTGGAGAGGAGCACAGTCCTGTGGCTGCAGCAAGTTTTATCTTCACCAGAGGGTCAGACTGTCGGAAGCCCTTGGCTTGGCTTTGGTTTGGACCACCATCCTGAGACTGGATGATGGCAGCCAGTGCGTTGCTCGCAGCTGTGGTGTCTGAGTTTAAGGGTGACCGTGATACTTAGATGTGTGAAGAGACCACAGCCCTCGGGGACTGTACCTCTTATGCCCATGGGGGAAACTGAGGCCTGGAGAGATTCAAGGACTTGCCAAGTGCTACATGGCTGTAAAATTGGGGGCTCAGTCATTCACTCAGCAAATATTTATTGGGTGCCTGCTGTGTACTAGTGCTGAGAACAAAGGCAACCCAAACCCTGCCCCACAGAGAAAGAGAATTAAGAAACGAGAGCTAAGCAAAATGCACAGTGCTGTAGTGGTGTGTGCCACCGAGAGAATAAGTACGGAGGGGTGGGCAACGTGGGAGATCGGAGTGGACTTTTAGACGGAGTGGTGGGTTGATGTGACCCATCAACAAGGTCCCTTTCAGTTTTTCAGTTTTTAGATTCAAATAGAAAGTAAATCCTCTGCTAGGAATTGTCATTCTATCTGATGGGCCGTGAGGGCAGCTGGCCGGCGGCTTCTCAGGCTGACCCTGGGCACGGCCTCCCCTCTGGTCCTCCCACACCCTCGTGGGCAGGGCAGTGTCTGCTGCTGGGCAGGGGGGTGCTCTGTCGCTGCCCTGCCAGGCCAGTTTTCAGGGCCAGAATCCCTCCTCGGAGGGAGCCACTAATTCAGCTCAGTTGCCCACAAGTCTCCTGGGGTGGCTACAGCAGAAGCACCTAAGCAGCTAATGAGAAATGCATGTCCCCAGGCCCCAGCCACAGAGACTGGCAGGGGCCCTGGAAGCTGTGTTCTCACAAACTGCTCGGGTGAGTCCCATGGACTTCCAAGTCTGCGCTATGCATTCACCCTGGCCTTGCCCACCACCCACTGAAAGGTGAAGAGGAAATCCAGTGCCAAACAAGCTGTCTTATCCAAGCTAAGCTCTGCCACCTTCATCTGTGTGGCCTCAGGTACAACCACTAACTCCCAGTGTCTGTCCCCACATCAGTAAAATAGGAAACACACTATTACCTACCTAATAGGGTTGTTGCAAGGATTGAGTGAGTTAATATTTGGAAAGTTCTTAGAATATTGCCTGACGGCTCTAAGGTGATCGATATATGTTGATCATTATCCTCATCACTATCACCATCATCACCATCACCACCGTCACCACCATCACCATCACCACCATCATCACCATCACCACCATCACCATCACCAGCATCACCATCACCAGCATCACCACCATCACCATCATCACCATCACCATCACCATCATCACCATCATCACCATGACCAGCATCACCATCATCACCATGACCAGCATCACCATGACCAGCATCACCACCACCACCATCACCACCATCACTATCACCATCACCACCATCACCACCACCATCACCATCACCACCATCACCATCATCACCATCATCACCATGACCAGCATCACCATCACCACCAGCATCACCATGACCAGCATCACCACCACCACCATCACCACCATCACTATCACCATCACCACCACCATCACCATCATCACCATCACCATCATCACCATCACCACCATCATCACCATCACCAGCATCACCACCATCATCACCACCATTGCCATCACCATCACCACCATCACCACCATCACCATCACCACCATCACCACCATCACCACCACCACCATCACCACCATCACCACCATCACTATCACCATCACCACCATCATCACCATCATCACCATCACCATCACCACCATCATCACCATCACCAGCATCACCACCATCGCCATCACCATCACCACCATCACCACCACCATCACCACCATCACCACCATCACCATCATCACCATCACCACCATCACCACCATCACCACCATCACCATCACCACCATCATCACCATCACTATCACCACCATCACCACCATCATCACCATCACTATCACCACCATCATTGCCTTTGCACCATCCAGGTCAATGTGCCCTGGATCCCAGCCCCCATCACCATGTCCCCTCAGTCAGGAAACACTCAGAGAGGGGAAGCTGAGGGCAAACTCTTGCCAATCTGCACATATGCTGAGGGCTAGCCTCGGTGTCAGCAGTCACCAGCAGGGTTGGGAGTTTGGCTGCATGTGGCCTCAGCCAGGGCACTAGAAACTGTTCTGATATTCGTTTTTAATTCAGGAGTCCCTTGCAGAGCCAGGCCTGTAAGTGCTCAGCAGCAATGCACTCCCTGCCCCACCCCACTCTGCCATCTCGAAAGGCAAGGAAGTTTGCTAAAAACAGAGAGAAATGAAAGACAAAAATAAAAGACGGAGGGGTGGTCAAGGTCCCATCTGATGAGAAACCAAGTCTGAGCTCCAGCTACCTGTGCAGACGCCTTCCTCCCTCTCTTTCTCCTTCCCTCCCCCTCTCTCTCTCCCTCCTTCCTATCTTCCCCCCTCTCTTCTGGAGAACAAGGCAGCTGGTGTCTGAACTCATTACAGCCTCACTCCTGTCCGTGTTCTGCTAGGAAGCAGTGTCTTAATTTTGAGCTGCATTTGTGTTTCTAGTTCTAAGGGGTCTCTCCCTGGATCAGGCCGCAAATCCTGCACCAGGCAAGCCCAACTGAAGGGCTCCAGGCATGGAGGTTAGCCCCCTGCAGATGGATGGAGACTGAACAGGAAGATCTGCAAGGCACCCACTTAACCCTCAGAGTGCCAGGGCCCCGCTCCCACGTCACCACCGCCTTGGCCCTGGGCCACACGATGGAGTTGACAAAGCACTTTCACTCAGGTGCATTGCCCTCTGGTGAGGGTGATTATTGTTCCCGTTAGGGTCAAGGAAACTGAGGCTTCAGAAAGGGCAGCATCTCGTCAGCTGCAGCCTGGCGGTCTGCCTGTGCTCCAGGCCACGCAGCTTCCCTGCCACCTGGGCATGCGCTCTGTGGAGTTTCCAGAAAGGGAACTTTGACCCTCAGTTGCCATAACAAAGTACCACAGACTGGGCGGTGGTGGCGGGGGGAGGGCGGGCTTAAAAACAGAAACGTATTGTTCAGGAAGCCAGAAGTCTGACATCAAGGCGTCACCAGGGTTAGTTCTTTCCGGAAGCTCTGAGAGTATCCATTGCAGGCCTCTTCCCTTCCAGTGACTCGGCTGTCCTTGTCTTCCCCGGTTTGGAGCTGCGTCTCTTTCATCTCCACCTCGTCCTCACGAGGCCTTCTCCCTGTGTGTCTCCTCCTCTTATGGGGGGCCGTCACTGGATCTAGGACTCACCTGACCCAGTATGATGTCACCTTAATTAATGACTTCTGCAAAGACACTAAGTTCAAATAAGGTCACGTTCTGAGGCTCCAGGTGGACATGAGTTTTGTGGGGACACTGTTTAACCCAGTGCACCAGCTTAGTGACACGTGCATTCCTGATGGGTGAGAGCCCTGGGGGAGCGGAGAGCTGAGGGAGTCACCTGGGGAGGGAACTTGTCCGCAGGATGGGAAACCTTGTAGCTCCCAGTGTCTTTAATGGACGAGCCACTACTGTGGTCTCCACACCCGTCCTCGCCTCCTGGGAGCCTCTCCAGGAAGCCTGAGGGTCCACCCAGGCCAGGGAAAGGGTCTGACCACCGCCAGGGCCCAGAGAGGGCTCAGGGTGCCCATGCAGGTACCCACCCAAGAGATGGCAGCGGGGCCATCCAGGTGATGACAGGAGAGCACACAATGTCGTGTGCTGAGCTCTGAGTCTTGGGCTGGGGTCTGTGAGCTGGTCCCCTAAACTTGTGAGATTGTCCTCCAAACAGGCATTTCCAGATGTTATTAATTACAGGGGAACCAGTGCAGTGTTTGAACTGGAACAGAGAGGCTAGGCGGCCCCTCCTTCCCTGGTCCGGGCGCTGGGTGAGTGAGCCAGGGTGTTGGGAAACACGCAAGTCTCATTTGCACAGCTCAGGATGTGCGGGGGACGGTCCCTGGCCAGCTGAGTGGAAAAATAAATTACCTGAGGGGCTGACTCAAGCCAGTCATTTTGCCAATGAAGCTCTAATAACTCGCGCTGGGCATGGCCCCGATCGATATGCCTCTATTTTTAACTCCGGGACCAGCAGGGTCATTCTCCCGAGAGGGAGGGCTGTTTACCCAACTCCCTCTCCACAGGGATGGATCTCCATCCAGCTCTGCCCACCCTCAGCCTTCTCCACCTTCCTCGGAAAGGTCATTGGACTTTCAGGGGTCAGCAGAGCAAGGCAAAGGGTCAGGCTGGCTGAGACAGGGCTAGAGTTCCAGGCTCCCTGACTGCAGCTTGCTGTCCAGCTGCCACTGTCATTTGGACAGTCCCAGACTCACCTGCTCTTGCCTTCCTGGTGCCTGTGCTTAGACCCAACTCAGTAATAACCCCCACAGAACCATTGCTGGTCTCTGGGCTGTGGCGCCATGCCCACCCTCTGCCTCTCCACACTCAAGTTCCCTGACCCAACAAAATTCTCTTCTCTGCCGCTGTGGTCACACCTGTAAAGCGGGTGCACATTGCTGGCTCAGAGGGCGGGAGCAGCACATGAAAAATTCGTGGGGAGGGTTTGGCTCTGTCCCTGGCCCCTGGTGGACACTTAGTAAACGTCAGCTGACATCTTTTGGTTACTCTGTGCTAAGCCTCACAAGCGCGGGAGCTAGGACTTGAGCCCACGGTGGCCTAACTCAGTAGCCTCTGCTCGTAACTCCTCCACGCCATGCTGCCCCAGTCAGCCTCTCACTGTGTCCAGTGCATCAAAATCACACCCACCAAGCAGAGGAGTAGGGAAGAGGGGTGCACCTCAGCCCGGGAGCACAGCCTCTTACGGGGCTAAGTCCCTCCCACTTGTTTGTGGGTCCAGAGTTTGCAGATGGCCCGCCAGGGCCAGGAGGAGGGAAACAGGAGATCTAAGCCTGGCTCTGCCTCCAATGGCCATGTGATCTTGGGCTAGTCACTTCCCCTCCCAGGGCCTCAGTTTCCACCCCAGCAAGACGATGGCAAATAGGATTCATTACTTTTAATAACACGTGTCATGGGAAGTCTGAGTTCTGGCTCGGAGAGAAAGAGTGCCAGGATCTATTAGCAATGTCTGGCACAGGTATAGGCAGGGGAAGAGGAGGCACACTTGTCACATATTTATTATGCCCATTCTTCAGTTCCTGCTTCCCTAGATGCTTCAGGGAGGCAGGTGGTAGAGGAGAGTGATCAAGGAGCAGGGAGATGGGCCTGACTGCAGGGAGGCTGAGTATCGGGGGACTAGGGACCATGCACAGTGGGGTCATGTTGTGGAGAGTTTCAAAGCAGGTACGGCAGTTTCAAGGGCGAGCACTAGGGAGCCAGTGACAATCCTTGAGAAGAAGCATGGCACCATGAAAGTCCTGTTTGAGAGAGATTTGTCTGGCAGGGGTGTGTAGGGTCTGAGCAAGGAGGTAGGAGGATGAGGGATAATCAGTTGCAAGTACTGGGCACTTGCTGATAAGGGTATGACTCACAGCTCTGAAAGTAGACACAGGCTGAATTTAAGGGGCGCTAAGAAAGCAGCAGCCCAAGACTGATAGTGTGAAGGATCAACAAGGCCAGCATCATGTCCTCGGCTATGAGATTAGAGGCCTGGAGCAGACGCTACTCAGGTCCCCGTCACCTCTGGCTGCCTAGGACCGGGGCCTCCCAGGGTGCTCCAGAAGCACATCTGGTGTGGAGAGCAAGGTGTGATTACGGGCTCGAAAGTCCTCCCAATGGTGTTTTTATTTGCCTTGAGATTAACGAGTTTTGAGAAGCCCCATCCTCCCCCAGCCTACCTCCACAGGAGGGATGCCAGGAAGCAGGGCCAAAGGCATCACAGCTCCTTGTCATTACCACAGACCAGGGTGCCCCCTAATGGCTGTGACACGCAGGGATTTCACCTGCCTTGGTCATTCTCCCTGGAAGCCCTCTTGGAGGAGAGCCCCAGCACAGACTCAAGCCCCAGATTTTCTTTGGAATATGAGATGCATTATTTTTTTTATTTTTTATTTATTTATTTTTTTTAGCATCAGGTGTCTTTCCTCACTGGAAATGGTTCTGGTGGTAAAAAATAAATAAATAAATAAATAAATAAATAAAATAAAATAAAAAATAAAAAATGGGTTGATGTTCTTTATACCCACACAAGCCTGCATTCTTTAAAATGGCCTCGGAAGGCCTTGGACTAAAGCCAAACGTCAGCCAACTTTTTCTTAAAGGGTCAGATAGTATTTTCTGCTTTGTACTCTGTAGCACAACTACTCCTCTCTACTTCGGAGCAGGAAAGCCACCATAGATAATACGTACGTGAATTGGCTGGCTGTGTTTCAATAAAACTTTATTTACAAAAACAGGAGGGGGGCCGGATTTGGCCTGTGGACTCTAGTTTTCCATCCCCTGGTCTAGAGCATCATTTCTAAACTGTATTTCAAAGTCACTGTTTTTTGCTGTCCCACAAAAACAGGGTTCCATGATCAGGTGACTTTGGAAAACGCTGAATAAAACAAGTTTGACAGGTTTTCCCAGAAATATGTTAACATCACATTGAGAATCCCCAGTGGGATAATAGGCATGCTTCCCAAACTCATTGGACTATGGAACCCTTGTCTCCAAAAGGACCTGGCAACTGCGTTTTCCCTTTTCCTACACACATCTGTTAACATCTTTCTTGAAACAATGTAGGAAAACTGAATAAATGAATCTTGGGGGTCACACCAGATGCTCTCCAGGTCCCAGTCCTCTCAGCTGGAGGGTAGGATGAAGGAGGTGGCCTGCTGCAGAGCAGTCTGTGTCAGCAGTTCTGTGACTCCCCCGTCCCACAGAAAACCAAGGCCCCGGACCCTCCGAGGACCAAGAAATGAGCCAAGTGTGCCCACGTCCCCGTGTCCTCTGCCAGTGACCTGTCTCGGGAAGCTCCTTGCTCCTCACCCTGAGGTCCCACAGCCACTGCTGGGGAAAGGCCAGGTCACCTGTCCTCAGCCCGCACCGACAAGGTGCACACACAACTTGGACCCAAGTTGCTCCTGCTTCCATGGCAAGAGGTGGCTATGCCTCCATGGAAATGGGGCAAAGGCTTTCCCACCACCACCCGCTGCCCCGGGGAGCACAGCCAGCAAGTTTAGCTCAACCTTCCCCCTTCCGTGAGCACAGAGCTTCGGGTTTATGAAAGGAAAGACAGGTAGATGGGTCTGACCTCTGCCATCATGGGCCAGCTTGAGACCTGGGTGCTGTGGGAGAGGGTGCCCGTGGCTGAGGCGAGCGTTGGGAAACGGGGCTTGTTCTGGCCTGACCTTCAGCCCTCCGAGCCCCCAGGACAGGGACAGGGCATCTGACCAAAGGAGAAGTCAGGACAGCTTCCCGAAAGCACGCAGATTTGTGCGATGGCAGCACAGCGGTAATTATGGTGGTGGCATCAGCGGGGCCCCAGGCATCACCGCGTGACCTCACGGTGGCCCTTGAGGAGGCACAGTTATTTCCTGCCATTGTACATGAGGCGAGTGGCCGCTCAGGATGAGTCCGAGCTCTCAGCACTTAGAGGTAGCATAGCCAGGGTCTCAGTTCTGGTTGGTTTTACTCCAAAGTCTATTTTCTTAAATTTTTGAACTCTGGAAATACGTGGCCTTCTCTGTTATCACTGGCTTCGGCGCAGTTCATGGGGCCTGGGATGTGGCACCCACGTAGTGGCATTTCCTGTGATAAGCGGTGGCACCAGGAACTTTGGGCTGTTTAGCTAAATCCACCCCATGTCTGGTCAGCTCACAGGCCTTGTGAGCTCACAGGGGCTTCCTGTCCCTGCCCTCGGGGGCTCGCAGTCTGAGAGAGGAGACATGTAAACTAAGGCAGCAGAAGTCTGTCTGTCCTGACTAGATGGGGAAGGCTCCGCCAGGGGCTCCTGGGGGTAGCCACAAAGACGGGACATGTGGGCAGGTCCCTGGGAGCTTTACAGTGAGGCAAGTGGAGAAGGAACAGCCCTCCAGACAGGGAGATCTGTGGACGTGGGGAAACCTGGCGGGGGAGATGAGGCCTGAGCTCCAGGCATGGGGAGCCATGATAGGGTCACATAGGAGCATGGCAGACACCACGGGGACACGTGGCCCTTTCCCCATGAGCCAGATGGCAGGCAGCACCACACATGAAGGAGCTACTAACAAGTGTGGACCCACCCATGTGGGCGACACAAGCTGGCCGGCCTTGGGGAATCACGTGAGCTCCCACTGGACTTCAAAAGGCCATGGGTGGGGGATAGGTGGGCAAGGAACAGTGTGGCCAGAGGTGGGAATGAGGAGGGCAGGGGGTCAGGGGCAGGAGGGAGGTAGGGGGAGACCGGGATTCCAGGCCAAGGCAGTTGGGCTTTGTCTCTTGACCCTGCCTCTGGCCCCTCATCATGGACCCGACAGCCGCCAAAGGGCCTTCAGGACACAGTGCGCCAGTGCGGGGCCTGGGCGGGTCAGGACACAGGCTCACACTGGCGTTAGGACAGTTATGTCAGGCACTGATATTACCACTCATTCTTGATGACACCAGTGGCTGCCGTGGCCTGCAGGTCAAAGAGCCCCAGCACCTAGGAAAGGACTCCCCGTGCCAAGCATTGTGCTGAACCCCTCATGGGCTTCTTCTCCCTGGCTTAGGCTGCTGGTCGAAGGCGAATTTGGGATTGAACTCTGCCCTGGGAGGGTCTGGGTAACCCCTCCGCAACCAACTTCTCCCCCAACCCCGTGTCAGTCACAAGCTTTATACGTAGAGGTGCTCAGTGAAATATGGTGGGAAATGCCACATCCTGACCTGGTGGCCTTGGGAAAGCCACAGAACCTCGCCGAGCCTAAGTTTCCTATCTATAAAATGGGGATAATAATCAAAGCTACCTCTAAAACTTGTTGAGAAAGGGGGACGCTGTGCAGTGTTCAATGTATGAGTCCCGAGGGTGCTGGGAGCTACGGGAGATGTGGGAGCAGAAACCAGGGGCCTGACGGAATCAGGACTGAGGATGGAGGCAGCCTGGCAGGGCCGGGCCGGGCTGGGGCTCCTGGGCAGCCCAGGGAAAGCAGGCACCCCCTTTTTTCTCTAGGGAAGCCCAAAAAGATCAGCGGGCCCTGCCCTGGGCATGGTCGGTGCCACTGGTGTAGGTGGCCTCGGGCTTGTCCCCTCCAGCCTGCTCAGGGGGGCTCCCACCTCCACCCTGCTGGGAGACAGGATGGTTTGAAGGGATTTCTCTTGGAAGCAGCCTCCGTCCTTGGCTCCAACTGGCTGCAGCCCTGAGAGTGTAAGTTTGGTTGTCATTCTAATGTGGCTCAAACCCCAGCAACTTTCTTAGCGCTTATGGCTGCCTCTGAGAGCCCGCAGTAATGTTCTTTGAATTGCTAAGCAACACAGCCCGTTCTCTCACATGGAGAAAATTGAAACATTGATTTATCTATTTGTTTTGCAAGTAGCACTAGTGGCTTCATTACTCTGTTCCCCGGGGACACCCTCCCACACACTCGAATTGAAAATTAACTCTTTTTACCTAGGAAGGGGCAGCAATGGGTTTTTAATTTGGAGAAAGTACAGAAACAATGGTGGGGCCGGGTGCCAGGAAACAAGAGGCGAGGCGGACCAGGCTGGTGCCTGGGAGAGCCAAAGGGCCCACTCATCCTCCCCCAGGCCATGGCCAGCCCCTCAGAGACAGGACAGGCCACACATGGCCACAGCCCCTTGGGGTCACCGGCCCTGTGCCCTGGCTGAGTCTCCCACCCTCCTTGGACCTCTGGGAGGCTGTCAGCAGCCTCTTGCTGCGAGTTTTCTGGAACAGAAGGTGCACTGCTTCTGCAGTTCAAACTGCTTGGTTCTAGTTTCCAACTCTAGACTGGGGGCTTTGAGCAGCTCCTTTAAGCTGTGCCTCAGTTTCCTCATCTGTCGTAAGAGGACCAGGGTGCTTCCCCTGTGTTTGTCACATGGTTACTGTAGGGCTAAGTAACGGTGGTTGACAAGAGCAGCGTGCCAGCAGGCTCCCTCTGTCTTATTAGCCCTATTATGCTGAGCTTTCTGGGGATGCTTTCTCCTGGAGGACAAAAACGGCATTTGTTGCTTCTGCAACTCTCAAGAATGGGAGGAGCTGTCTCTGATCCCCAAAAGTTGGAGTGCCTCTGGGAGCCTGTGTCCAGGGAAAGCAGAGACCTCCTTTCCCAGGAACTGGCAACTTCCAGAAAAGAGAGCCCACGTAGCGGCTGATCGGGGAAGAAGGAGCTGTCTCCTGTAGATTTGCCTGGAGCTCCCCATCCTTCAGATAAGGCAGAGCTTTAACTGGCCTCCTGATTTTAGTTCCCCTCCCCACCCCCAACTCCTGAGGGCCTCACGGTCCTGACCCTCACCAGCCTCCTGCACCCTTGGTGTGGCCATGAATGAGTCTTCTGTGATTCTCTCTGGCAGAAAGGTTTGCATGACCTCTGAATTCGTTGTGTTGGATTTAGCTGCGAGTGGCAGAAAACCTAAACTAACAGGCTTTAAAGGGTTCGTATGGTAGCTTCTCAATTTCCAAGGGACCCAGGCTCCTTCTATGTTGTTGCTCTGCCATCCACTCCAACAGCGTCTGAGCAGTTAGAGCAGTATGGCTGCTCTAACTCCAGCCATCATGTCTGCAGCCCAGCCACCAGGAAGGAAGGAGAGAAGCACACACCCTCCTTTTAAAAACGCTTTCTGGAACTTGCGCACACCCCTTTCACTTACATCCGATTAACCAGAGCTTAGTCACATGGTCATACCTAGCTGCAAAGGAACCTAGGAAGTGTCATTTTAGTCCAGGTGGCTGTGTGCCCGGAGACTGGGCACCGAGGAGGAAGAAGGAGAAGGGCACTGGGGACAACCGCAGTCTGTGCTATAGGGTCCATAGCCACGTCCCAGATAGAGTCACCCTTACGCCTGCCCACCCTTCTCTTACCCAGTGTCACCTGCTGTCAGCCCCCGGCTGCTGGGTGTAAAAGAACCCCCCGCCCCAGGCCTTGAGGACACATAGTCTGGAACCTTCCAGGGTGAGTCAGCTAAGAAGGAATCTGAAAGTGAGGCTGAAGACCGGGCAGGTCATTGGTGGCGAGTGGCCGGGCTTTGTCTTTAGAAGGAAGTCTTCTGGTCTCTTTAGCAGGAAGTCTGGTCTCTTTAGTGGGTCCCCTCCCTGACCGGCCTCCCTGGGGGAATGAAAGAGGTTCTGTTACTCCCCCTGTGAATACAAGGTGGAGACTAAAACTGGGACTGTCCTGGGAAAAGCAAGAATATTGGCGTCCCTGTGTCTATGTGAAACAGGGAGCCCGAGAACGCCAGAAGCATTATGGTGTGTGCATTGGTCTCGTGCTATGAGCTCTGGAAAACGGTGGGACCGGTACGTGTGGCTACAGGATTTCAGTTCAATAAAAGGCAGGTCTTTTGAACTGTTAGAGCTGTCCTCTGATAGAGTATTCTGTCCCAGGAGGGGATGAGATCCCCACCACTGGGGGTAAGCAAGCAGAGGCTGAACTATCACTGGGCAGAGATGGAGATGTGAGTGGGACCCAATCACCTTTCCCACCGCATGTAATCTGCCTTGAGCACTTTTTACCAGGGTCAAAGCCAGAGAGCAAGGCTCCCCGAGGGCCACCGTCCTCCCCTCTCTCCTCCCTCAGCCTATCCAGGATGACGCCCTGAGGGTCATCTCGTGGCTCTGACCCCTCGCAAGTCAGTCCTGGCCCATGAGGGCCTTATGTCGCCCCCAGACCTGTACCAGGTTCACAAGAAGATAAAGGGAAGTCAACTCCGTATAGTAGATAAATGTCTAGCCCTTTATAAGGCACTGTCTCTCAAGACGTGGGCAAGACTCATTGTCCCCTCTTTAGGGATCAGTGCTCTGAGGTTGACAATGTCCAGACTCCCTAGTGGCAGTGGGGTCAGATGAAGAAGCTGGGCAGCTGCCCGGAGCCGCACACCCTCAGTAGTGCCTTAGGGGTATAACTGCATTCCTGGAGAGGAGCCAGGATAGACAGTGGGGTGCTCACTGCTCTCTCCTGGGAGGGGAGCATCTGAAGGGCTTTCTGATAAACCCTTGGATTGAGGACCCCAGGTGCCTCCTGAAGAAACCACAGAATTCTTTATTTCTTTAGGCAACAATTATTTATTAAGTGCCAACTCTTCAACAGACACTTTTCGAGGTGCTGGGGACATAGCGGAGAACAGAATACATATAATTTCTGCCCCCAGGGAACTCACATCCCATATAGGTACACGAATCTGTAGACAGAGGTCCATGATCCCTCATTTGAAACTCCTTAGGCCAGATGCACTTCAGCCACTGAGGAGCCCGTGGTCCTCAACTGGGGGCGATTTGGAATGTCTAGAAATATTTTTGGTTGTCACAGCTGGGGGGACAGCGACTGGCATCTAGGGGGTGGAGGCCCCGGGTGCTGTTTAACATCCTGCAGTGCTCAGGACAGCCCCCCGTGGCACAGAATTACCGAGCCTATGATGCCAGTAGTGCCAGGGTTTGGAAGCCTGGTTGGGGCGTTCAGACTTCGCCTTTTGAAAACGTGACACGGTGCGCAGGCCATATATTATGTAACACCCCCGACGGGGTATGGAGCAACACTCTGTAATCAGACGCATTAATATTTCTGCAGCAAAATGTATGAATATTCACACTAAGAGGGATGAACCAAGGCTATAAATAGGCTCACATCAGTTCAGATCACGTTTTGCCACCCAATGAGTTATGAACAAGGTTTTGGTTTTCAGAGCTTTATGGATTTTGGAATTGGATTGTGGGTCTGTACTATAATTTCAGATCATGATACATACTGTAACAAAACAAAAGAGAGTAGGGGAAGAGTCACACAAGGTTTTAGACAGTGTCCGAGAAGGGACCTCTGCAGAGGTGACATTTAAGCAGAGGCCTGAATGAAGGGAGCACATGGGCCATGATATATCTGAGGAAAAGCAGTTCCAGTCGCAAGAAAAGCATGTGCAAAGGCCCTGGGGTGGGAGTGAGCTTGGAGGTTTGAGGAATAACCAGGAGGCCAGCGCACCTCCAGTGGACGTGCAAGGAGACAAGTGGGCGACAAGGCTGCAGAGGTGACCAGGGGGGCAGATGGATTCAGCAACGCTTGTAAGGACTTGGGGTTTCTTTGTAACTGAAGAAGGAAGCCAGGAAGAGTGTGAACATGGGCTTGTGCTGGCTGCAGGGTGGAGAAGGGGCTGTGGGAGGGTAAATGTCAGAACTGGAGGTCTCAGTTCACGCATCCTGAGGTGTACAGAGAAGCAGATGGCTGAACTGAACCTCAGACAAGCTGGCAGATCCTTAATCCACCGCGAGCTTCCGGCCTCCAGGCCTTTGCTCAGGTCAGCCTGTGCCTGACCCACCTTCCGCCTCCTCTCTTGGCCTCTCCTTACCCATGTGCCGGTCTGCTGATGTCAGTGTATCTAGTTCCCCAGCCCAGATCCACTCCCTGGGGGGCCAGGCCAGCCTTCAGAGGCAGGCGCGGTGTTCCTGCCAGCAATCCTCACGACAGACATTCGGAAAGCCCGGGGTGGGCAGGGCAGTTCCTGGGGAGGCAGCGGGGACTGGGGACGAGGCAGAATGGGGACAGAATGAGGGCAAGACTGGAGGCACTTCAGGAGGGGGGCTCCCATTTCCAGCGAGGGCCCTTTTCTGCCACAGGCATCTTTGTGCACGTCCCCGGGGTGCCCGGGCTCCCAGCACCACGGACAGCTCCCTCCTGTCGGTCTGTCCCCGGGCCAGCCGTGGGTGTCAGCGTTTGTATTAAAGCAGAGCAGGTGGTGACTATAGACATGCTCTGAAGATAAAACTTCAGAAATCCGGGAAATGTCCTTGATTCAAATAGCTGAGTCCTCCCCTTTATTGGAAAAGGAGCTTACTGGACTTCCGGCCACCTGAGATGACGCCCACACTCTCCCGTGTGCCCCCGGGGCAGTGCTGCCTCCAGGCCTGAGTCCTACACCCTGCAGATGAGACCACCCAGGAGCTTTCAAACAACACCAGCACCATGGCCTGTCCCCAGGCAGACCCAGGCACGGAGAGCTTCTTTCTTAAAGCCCCCAGGCGGGTCTGGCAGCAGCCAGGACTGTGAGCCCCTGCACCCCTAGCCTGCCCCTCACCTGTTAGCCCCGAAGCCTCCCTCCCATGTCAGCAGTCTGCCCTGGGCTCCTCAGGCAGAAGCACCTGAAAAGGACAGCAGGCTGCCCTGCGGGCTCTGTCTCCTGGTGATGGTGGGGGGAGGTTCCCACCGGAGCCTCACATCTTCGGGGTGGGGGTGTTATAGCCCCGTGACACTACAGAGAAGGCCACAGGGGCTCAGTTCTGTGGCTGGCAGGTGGCTGAGCCAGGAACCGGTGTTCTTATGCCCCAGCTGCCCTGGGAATGGAGGAACACAAAAGGACCCGCCGGGGGCTCCCCCGTCCTGTTCTTGGGAGGGGTTTGCATCTCCCAAGAGGTGCTTGTTGACCCAGTGGCCCAGACATTTCAGGGACGGAGCCGGTGACGTCCCTGAAATCCCTCCATTGTACCCCACCTTGTATGTCACGTGCATACACCCACTCCCTGAAGACCCACGCACACCCACCACTAGCTCCCAGGAGAGGGGCCTAAATGCAGGAATTGTTCCTGTCCCCAGGCCACTCAGTCTGTCTGCATGACCTCCCTGCTATCCCCCAGCTCTGAGTGGGGGGAAGGGGCATCCCCAGCAGGAGCAGGGGAGTGGAGCCTCGGGGGGCATGCTCCCCACCCTGCCTTGGGGGCCCTCAGAGCCTGCAGCCTGCAGCCTGCAGCCGGGGCTGAGCCTGTCCACACCCAGCCTGACCCCTGCAGGCGTCCCTGCTGTGCCAGCACAGGCCCCGGGAGGGCTGTTGTCAGGAGGACGTCTCCCAGGTCCCCCCTTCTGGAAAGGGCATCTTCCTTTTATAGAGCGCTCTGCTCGAGGACCCGTGTAAATCCAGTCACTCAGAGCTGGTGGGTCTGCCTGCTGGGGGGGTGGGGTGGCTGTGCACGGTCAGTGCTAACGGCCTGTGATTTCAGAGCTGAGTATCTTTCAGAGTTATTTAAGAGGTTCTTCCCTTTTTTCCCATTCTGATGATATGTTTCTAAATTATACATTAAACTTATCAGGGTGAGTAATACCTCACAGCTTCCTTGTGTCAGACCTAATGTTACTTACTCGTCTGCCGCTCTGTGTTTACATGGTTGAGGGGGAAAAGCTCCTTTCAGATCCATTTATCTTCACATTAAGTGCTTGGAGATGAGAACCTCAGAGAGGTTCGACACCTGGGCTACCCGAGCACTCGGCTTCCGCGGGAACCTCTGCTCCTTCAATGTACGTTGGACAGGGTCATGTTCCCAGGCTGGCGGGGTTCTGGGAGTGCCCCCTCCCCAGGGAAGGGTCGTGGAGACCCAGAAGCCCCCAGAGGGAGCAGAGCTGGGAGGTCAGGCTCAGAGATTTGAAAGGTTTTTTTCCTGGAAGGCAAGTGCCACCAAGGAATGTAAAAGTCACCAGCACGTTCTCAAGCATCCCCCCTCGTTCCAGAGAGCTGCAGCTTCTGGGGGGCACACCTCCATCCCCTGTTTATGCCTGTCTCCGGTGTTCGTTCATTCGTTCCTTCATTCATTCACGCATTCACATAGTATGGCAGCCGCCGCTGTGCCGGGTAGGCAGTGGGCTAGGCTGCCAGTGGACAAGGGCGCTGCCCTGGGTCCCCAGGGTGTTGGGACAGCCCCTCCGGCTGGGATCCAATAGGAGGATGCCGCCTCCGCCCATGTGGGGTTCTGCTGGTAGGTCTTCTTATCCTCTCAGCCGGGAGAAACCTGACCCCTGGGACAAGGCCTGAATCGGCCCCGGGTCAGGAGGCCAAGCAGAGAGGGCCGGCCAGGTGGCCCCCGACCCAGTCCTGCTGCCCTCCAGAACCTACGGCTGGCATGGTCCTGCTGGGGGATCCGGGCTCTGCTGGGTTTGGGGGTAGGAGCTGTGAGAAGGGCTGGCTGAGGGCCGAGGAGGGCTGCAGGCCTCCTAATCTTCACGTCTCCCCGTGTTTGGGTGTTCAGCTGTGCTAGGAGTCTGCATGCCCCTTTTACGTGGCCTTCCCCAGTACCTTCACTACCTGCATTTTACAGATGAGCACGTTGCAAGGTTGGCATGCCCAAGGTCACGTGGCAGAGCAAGGGGTGGGGCTGGACTTTGAACCCAGGCCTGGCAGACCCCAGAACTTGGACTTTGGACCTGTACACAGCCCATCCGGGGAGATCTGAGCACGCCCTGGCCAAAATGACCATGTGGTTCACCCCCGGTCAGGGGAACCCCAGGGCCCCTAGCACACTTGGCCAGATGGGCCACTGGCCCCTGCTGCTGTGGTCTGGGCACCCCCAGCCTGGCCACTGGGTGCCACGCCCAGAGCCAGGGCAGGAGCCTCCAGGCAGGAGACCCACCCAAAGGGAAGAGAAGGGGCAATTCGTCATATCAGTAAACTTGCTTAAGGAACACTCTGTCTTCCCGTAATGAAGTGAGGATGCCATCCCTCCGTGTTATTGGGCAGCAGGGCAACTCGGCACCAGGCTCTTCTCATCTTCTGCCACCATCAGGGAAGACAGATCGCGCTGGGACAAGTGCAGCTTAAAATTGAAAACCAAGCAATTTACCTTCAATCGCTTCTCAGAATTTTGTGCAGCCAGAGTCAGTTAAGGAGAAATAGACTCCCTTTCCAATTTAAGTGTTTCCCATTAACACTTGTTTCCTCCCTGAGATTGGGGTGTGGCTGGGGGAGGGCATCTTGCTCCCGCCTCCTTGGGCAAAGGAGATTGTCTTCAGGCACCTCTTCCTGGAGGGCCAGCAGGGTTAAGGGTGTCGGTCACCTCCCCTCCTCCTGGCCAAGCTGTCCCCCTGCCTTATTTCTGCCATGTGCCTGTGGAGGTAGAGACCTGGTCCTGCTCTCAGGTGTAGCAGGGAGAAGGTACCCAAACAGCAGGGCTGCACCCGCCACCCCACCGGGCAGGGCTCTCCGCACCCCTCCACACATCCAGCTACAAAGGGCGATGTTCTCAAGCCAGCCTCCTAGGACATTTCTGTCTTGTTTCAGGAGCAGGGGTTGACTTGGGGGTGCTGGGGACGTGGCAAACGCACTGCCCCTCCGTGAGTGCAATCACCTTCTGAGTGCTGCTCGGGAAGAGCTTTCCGTGACACCTTTTGTCTGTGGCTCTGAGGCCAGGCCCCTGACTCTTGGCTGGTGATGGTTCTTTCCACCCAGCTCCCAAATGTCCCCAGATTTCTGCGGTCTCTGCCTCTGAGCTCCTGCAGGGTGAGTCCACGTGGTAGGACAGAAATCTACTGCTCTATTGGTGTTGGCAGTGAGGGCAGGCAAGGCCTCGGACAGGCCCCAGAGCCCTTGCTTCTCCTTTTACTCCAGGGAAATAAGAGAGGTGTGGCTGACATGTAAAAGGCTCTCCTCTTGTGCATTTAACAGCCTCTCCTGAGGCCCTTCCATCAAGAGTGGCGAGGGGGACTGTGCTCAGTGTCACCCGGCTGCCCTCCTGGCTGTGGGGCTGAAGCCCTGGGCCCTTTGTGTTTGATCACCCCCACCCCGATTCCTGTTGCTGGTGGCACGAGGCCGAGCTGTGTGCGGCTCAGATCTGCTGCGCTTGGTACACCTGGCTCGATGGGATAGCACCCAGCATGCTCTGGAAACAGGAACTGGGCTTGCACCCTTGTGCTGGAGGTCTCCACCCTGAACCCAGAGGTCCCCTTGGCCTGTGCAGACTGTCCTGGGGCTCCCACCTCCCTGGGGTGGGGGTGAGGGCGTGTGTGGAACAGAAGCCACCGTCACTGCCCTGACAACCGGGCGCCTCTGGGAGGACCGACACGCAGCCAGGGCAGCAGCCTTGCTGCTCCCTGTAGGTGACCGGCCAGGCCCATCTTGAGCGTCTTAACCTGGGAGCAATGGGTTAGGAGGCAGGGCTATTCCAGGCAGAAAGAGCAGCTCATTCCACAGGAGCAGAGCAGGGTCGGGCACAGGCTGAGGGGTTTGCATGGACCCTGGGAACCCCACACCCTCAAAATAACCAGGCCAGTCTGGTTCTAGAGAACTAAGGGCAAGGGAGCCCAGGCACCCTGCAGCGGCCTCCTGTACACAGGACCGTGATTTGGGGCAGTCTGGCCTCGACACTCACAACGTAGAGGTGGCTCACAAGGGCCATGGTAGAGGTGCCCTTCCCGCTAACCGCACTGGGGGTGGGCAGCTGGCATAGCCACCTTAGCATCCCCCTGCCTCCCCTCCACCAGTCAGGGCTGCTTTGGAGCCGGAGGAGTCCTGAAGCGTGCATGGCTTTGGTCACTTTACAGTCCTGTTTTCTAAGTGACCGGCAGCTTTGCACACCTGAGTGACCGGGCACGGGCGTCAGACTCTGGCAGCGTGTCACGGAGCAGTCACAGTTCCGACTGCTGAGCACCATGGCAGGGCTCTCCCAAGGAGCGGTCTGGGCGTCAAGGTCACCAGACACAGACTCTCGTAGCTTTTTGTATGTTGTCACTCTTGCATTTGCTCTCGTTTTCACTGCCATGCACAGCATGCCTACAGCAAAGTGCATGAAACCTGTCCACGGAGCTGGATAAATAATTAGAAAGCATGTGAGCACAGCCCTGGGCAAGGAGAGAACGTGAACACCCTCCTTCTCTGACACAGGCGCCTTCCCTGGGGCAGAAAGAAGAACAGGAGTAGAAGCCCCACCCACCAGCTGAAGTGTTTCTGGGGGGTTCAGGGGCCCTGGTCTCACCATCGATTCTGTCCCCTTCCTGGGCTCTGAGAGAAAGGACCGCTCCAAAGACGACAGGATTCAAAAGAGATTAACGTGTCCTTTTAGACCTTTAGAAAGCGCACTTCACAGAAACGCGGGCCCTGGGTGGCACGGAAGTTCAGATCAATTAAAACAATGTACTTTGCTGCTCATGATTTCAGACCATTGCAATTTATTGGTAAGTAAACGACTTCAAAAGCGCATTTCTTCAGTGGCTATGGAAGGAATTTTAACAGGTTCTTGGACACATTAAGTCTAGAATTTGTTAAAAGACGGTTATTGTAAAACATTAAAGTAGGCCTTTCACATAGTTCCAAGTCTTCCAAGTTTCCAGAAACAATTAAAACTTCTAATCAGTTCTTCATTGTTTAAGTAAATCAAACGGCAAGAAAGGGCTCCTGAAAAGAGGTGGGCACCCCAGACCCTTTTGCCCCATCAGAGGGGACGTGCAGGTGGCTACTGGAATTCTTCCCAAGGCTCCTGCTGTCAGGAAACATCCAAATTCCTCCTCCCGCCAACATGCTCGCTGCACGGAGGGTGGGGGCTTCCAGTGCCCGTGCAGTCATATCTCCTGGTCTGCAGCTCCAGGCATGCAGGGCTGCTGCAGCTGTGGTCTTCCTTCTTGCCTGTCTTCCTATGGACCCCACTCCCCGTCCCCACAGCACATTCCCTGTGCGCAGGCTCTGTTGTACCCAGCGTCACAGAGGGGTGTGCCCGCTTCATTATGGGAACGTGCGGCATATTCAATGAGCGATGCAATGAGATGTGGGAAGAGCCCCCCTGGAGTGTGCCAACAGCCCAGCGTGCCCTGGTGCCCAAGGCAGGGGCCCACAGGGGCGGGGGCGCCTTGGGGGCTGTGGCTCCGGTGAGAAGCATGCTCGTCTGTGCCTTCTGTGTAAGGTCCTGAGTGCCTGCCCTGAGGCTGCTGGGACCTCTGGGGCCTTTTCCTTGGAAAATGAGGGTTCTCCGTGGGTTCTTCCCAACCCCCAGACACCCCAGTCTCTTCTCAATTTGAACAGTGAGAATGACCACTGCAGCCACTGGGCAGCATTTGGGCAGTCAGGCGCCGCGCATCTCAAGAAATGTAGTATGTATGACGTTGAACTTCAGCAAGGCCGTGAGGTGGGGACTGCCGTGCTGACGAGCAGACTGGCGCTCAGAGGTTGAGAGACTGGTCCGCGTCGCGCAGTGGCTGAGTGGTGGGGAGAGCTGCCGAGCCGCGTGCTCGGCACCCATCGTGCTGTACTATGGTCGTGCCTTTTAATGCTCCTTCGGGTCATGCAGCCAGGCCTGCGTCAGGGGCGGCTCAGCGAAGGCCTGGGTCCCACCACGCTGGCGAATGGAGCGTCCAGCCCTCAGGTGGCATGTAGGGGACAGGTCCTAGTCCTCGTGTGTTCATTCATCCAGAGATGTTTATTGAAGAGTGTGTGCCGGACACCACCCTAGGTCTGGGCATGTGAGTCCTGGGGCCCCTGCCCTCATGAGTGGGGGTCTTAGTGGGAAGAAGCAGAAACAATGAGCAAATGAACAAGAAACTGTGAGATGTGATAAGGTCTGTGGTCTTACTGATCTGGGGTCAGGAAATGACTCTGAAGAGGTGACACTTGAGCTGTGACAGGAAAAGAAAGTAAGGGGGACAGGGCCGGAGGCCGGGCAGCAGGGGGCCAGGGGTGACCTCCCAGGCCCTGGAGGAAGGGCAAGGGGTGCGGATTTTACTCAAAAGTACAGGGGAGCCTTGGGACATTTTAAGAAGGGTGGTGACACAATCTGATTGACGCATGTTTAAAGCTCCCTCTGGTCGTTGTTGGTATTCTTACCGTTGTTATCGACAGGGACAAAACGGGTGTCTGTGAAAAGGCCAAGTGCATGGAGACCAGCTGGGAGCCCTGGGGGGTCAAGGTGAGACAATGGTGACGTGAGGCAGGGCAGAAGCAGTGGGGTGTGGGGAAGGACAGCTGTCTGGGGTCTATCTTGAGGAGAGGTTGACAACACTTGCTAATGGTTTGCAAGTGAGGTTAAGGCAAAGGGAGGAATCAAGGTGACAGCTGGATTCAGAGCCAGGAGAACCGGGCGGGCGGTTGTGCCACGTACACACAAGAGAAGACGGAGGCCCCGGAGCTGCTTTGGCCATGCTGTGGTATCCTGGTAGACATATTGCCTGACTCGTTCAGGCTGCTGTCACAGAGCACCACAGCCGAGCGGCTGAAACAGCAGACATTTATTTCTCATCGTCCTGGAGGCTGGACGTCCAAGATCGAGGTGCCAGCAGACGTGGTGCCTAGTGAGAGCCCGCTTCCTGGCTTGTAGACGGCTGTCTTCTGCCTGTGTCCTCACGTGATTGAGAGACAGAGCTCTGGTCTCCCCCTCTTCTCCCTCCTCTTCACGTAAGGGCACCAATCCCATCAGGGAGGCCCACCCTCATGACCTCATGTAACCCTAATCACCTCCCAGAGGCCCCACCTCTAACTCCCATCACACTTGGGGTTGAGGCTTCAACACATGGCTTTCAGGGGACTATTCACTCCACAGCACATTATCAAGTAGACAGTAGATGTTATGGGTTTGAAACCAGGGATATGAGTTCCCACACCCCCCTGCTTCTACCCTGGCGGAAGTCAGGATTTGAGTCAGGAATTAGAGTCGGGGGTCAGGCTGTGGGAGAGAAGATGGGAACCAGATACTGAGCCTAGAGGTACCCCAACATTCAGAGGTCACGAGAAGAGGACGATGAGCAGAGGCTACCAGGAGGGAGGTGACTGGTGTGAGTTCCATAAACTAAGGAAGGAGAGTCTTTTAGGAAGGAGGCCCCGGGTCCACAGCAGAACTCTGGGCAGGGACAGGCTTCCATGAGGCTCCCGGATCACGGAGCAGACTGAGCGCCTGTGTTTCGGATGAAATGCGAAGCAAGTTGGCAAACCCTCCTAGAGCCCACGTAGACGCACTTTAGTAATTTTCATAGTATTTTCGGCAGCTGCAGAGACTCCACGGCGAGGCAGAGAACCTTTTAATAGAGCATTGAAAAGCAGTTTTTAAAAATACCTTTTAGAAAGCTATTTAAATTCTCCCGTCTGTAGCAAAATGAATGCATAAACTTAACGCCTTACTTTGGCTCTTCTTTAAACAAAGAAGATGGGGAGCTGTTTCCTACGGCGGTTCTACTGAATCCCGAGGCTGGTTGTCGCTCAGCCTCTCGGGGCCCGGACATTCCCGGGATGCCCCAGAGAGGTGTCCTTTTCAGGAAAGAAGACAGAAGGTTGGTGTCCAGGTGGCTGAAAGCCTGGCCGCCCTTTGGTGGCAGCCTTTCTGGCTTCCTGGGGTCCCCACTCCAGCAGCCTCAAGCTCTCAGTGTAGCCTGCACTACCTCAGCCCCTCTCTCTTCCCTCTGTCCTGGGAGACGGGTAGAATTCCATGAGACACCCCTGCAGTAAGTGACAAGGTCTGGGGGCCTGCAGATGGGGATGGAGGCCTCAGCGCTGAGCAATTGGTGAGGTGGGGCTGACAGCACCGGGAGCCACCTGGGCAGGAGGGCTCGCCGAGTCCATGGAGTCTGGTGGCCTGTCTGTCCCACCCATGCAATCCTAGACGGGACCTAGAGCAGCACTGGGGGGCTGGCATGCCCATTCTCAGGCAAGCTGTGCAGCGGAGACTGGGTGTACGTGGAAGAGGTTAGTGAAGGTGGTTCTATGCCAGATGCTGGCTGGATCTTGGAAGCAAGGGATTGTCTCCCGGGAGATGTAGTTGGACTGGGAAAACCTTGCCAGAGCTCGAGGGTCCTTAATGCAGAACGCACGCAGCGTCTTCCCTGTGCCCTTGCCTGCTCATTCCCATGCTGACCACACCCACCCACGTCCCCACCCGCAGGACTCACGTCTGTGTACAGCTCTGGGCCACGGCCTGCCCTCCTCCTGGGGCCATGCACAGGCTGGTTCCGCACAGGCTGACAAGTACCCACTCCTCAGAGGAGCGGTGGCGGCCAGGTTTCTCCGGGTCACTCCCTCCCTGGACTGGTGAACTCCGACTTCCATTTTCCTCCGCTGTTGAATTGGCCGTCACCTGCTGGGGACAGCCAGATCTGTCAGGCCCCACGCCACTCGCTTTTATAGGTTCTCCTGCCTTTATTGCCTTTCCTGGAGCAGTGAGGGGCAGCCAGCTGCTGGAGAATCATTCAACTTGACATGGCTTTTTAGATTTCATTTCCCCCTGCCCGCCCATGTCCATGTCTCTATCTGTGAGAGAGAGTGACAAGGTGACAGCACTCAGTAATTCCCAACACGAGCAGAACTTGGGCCCTGGGGGCAGGCTGTGTGCCCCCCACATGCGCAGCCTGGTGACCCCAGGAGCCTGAGGACATGGGGGCCCGGTGTGGTCCTGGGTAGCGTTGCTCCACCTTTACTCCCCTTGTAGCCTCAGGCATTCACTTGTGCCGGCATCTTCTCCCTCTTTGTTGCCCCAAATACCGGCCTGCTTGCTCATACCACCACCACCTTGCTCCCCAGACTTCCCAGTACATAACCAGTACCAGAACCCATGACACGGGCCAGGGCCTCCAGCAAAACTGGATTCAAATCTTGGCTCCGCCAACTACCAGTTGCACTTGACCTTGGGCGAGATTCTGACCACTATGGCCTTCCGTTTCCTCTGCTTCTAACAGGAGCAATATGGCGTCTGCCTCCCAGTGCTGGGTGAGGCAACGAGATGGTGCACGTGACGGGTTAGCTCGGAGTCTGGCACAGAATGAATGCTCACTAGGTAGCAGGAAGCACCATGATTTTCTCTTCCTATTGACTGGTTGATCGATTGCTAACTCGGCTCCCAAGACCTGCACAGGAAGGGAGAGCCTCCGCTGGGCTGGCAGCCTCTGGGGACCTGGTGGGGGTCAGCGGTGCAGAGCATGTGTTTCCTGGATGTGGGGTGACATTAGTCATGGTTCCCCAGAGAAATAGAACCAGTCGGATGTGTGTGTGTGTACATATGACATATACATATACACAATGAGAGAGAGAGAGAGAGACAAAGAGAGACAAAGAGAGAGGCTGATTGATTTAAGGAATTGGCTCTCACGATGACTGTGGGGCTGGCAAGTCCAAACTCTCTAGGGCAGAGCGGCAGGCTGGACATACAGGGAAGCATTACTGCTGCAGTCTTGAGTGCAAAGGCTGCCTGGAGGCAGAATTCCTTCTTCCTCCTTCCTCGTCTCTTATGGCCTTCAAATGATTGGACGAGACCCACCCGCATCATGGAGAGTAATCTGCTTACCCAAAGTCTACTGATTTAAATGTTAATCTCATCTAAAACAGTACCTCCCCCAGAACATCTAGGTTGGTGTTTCACCAAAGATCTTGGCGCTGTGGGCTTGCCAAGTGGACACATGAAATTGGCCATCACGGGAGGAGCAGCCAAATGCCCTGCCATCCTCGGGGGCACGTGGCCCTACCCCGCCTGGTCTTGTCTCTCCCACCCTACCCTCCTGCCCTTGTGGGCAGCTTGTGGGAGGGCTTTGGCAAAGGGGAGACAGCACCTCTAGGTCATGTGACCCAGACAGGGCCCCTGGGCAGAGAAGAAGGGGTTTGCCTTGGTTAGTCTGGGAAGAGAATGGCCAGTTGTCAGTGGAACATGGGGCAGGCCCCCCCAACTCTGGTCCTGAAGCAAGACCCCACCCAGGCCCAGAGCCCCAGCCCTCTCCAGCCAGGCGGAGCGGACAGAGATATCTGTGGGGACCTTAGAGGAAGCAGCAGAAGGGTTAGTATGGCCTCTACAAAGAAGTGGTGGGGAGAGCCGGAGACCAAGCCACTGCTGCCCAGGACATGACACGGGCCAGGAAATGTTTCCTTTAAGATGGAACTGGGGTCCCAGCGACGCACAACACTTCCACAGCAGAGGCTCCGATCAATTCTCTTGCTTTTGTCTTGTCTTGAGACTCAGTATGATGAAGGGTAGCCTGTATCTGTGGCTGATGAATAACCAGAAACTTGTGGTATCTGCTTTCATTTGATTTTCTTAAACCATTACTGCCGGCATGCCTTAACTCCAAGGCTGAGATTTTAAGTAGCCAAAAGAACTTCCCGACCGAACCCTCCAGGGACTCGTCTCAGTGTTCTCTGGTGCATCAAAAACTAGACATGAGCTGGGAAGGAGCTCAGAAGACAGCATTTCACATTAATGACACATTCTCTTGTCTCCCAGGAATGGGAATGTGGGAGGATGGTTCCCACCACTCTCCTCAAACCCCAGGAGAGACTGTCCTGCCAGCCCCTCTGAGCAAAAGAACCACCCCCTGGCCTCAGACCTGCCCGGCCCACGGCCAGTGGGAGAGGACTGGGTCCAGACCAGGCATGCCCAACGAACACCTAGGCATCGAGCCTAAAGAGAACGCTGTCCAGACCAGGGCATCCACAGAACTGTGGTCAGGATGAGCAGGGGTCTGGAGTTTTCAGGATAATTGGGGAAGAGATTGGGGACGCTGAGCTGCAGAAGACACAGATGTTTTCTTCATCCCTCTAGTCTAGCCCTCAGGTGATAGTGCGGTTCTGGCCACATGTCTGCCTCGGCACCAGGAGAGTGAGCTCCTTGAGGCAGAGGCTGCATTGTTCAATACTTAGAGTGATATCAGCATCTAACATGTCCTCAATACATGTTAAATGGAAAGAAGGAAGGAAGGGAGGGAGGGAGGGAGGGAGGGAGGGAGGGAGGAAGGAAGGAAGGAAGGAAGGAAGGAAGGAAGGAAGGAAGGAAGGAAGGAAGGAAGGAAGGAAGGAAGGATAGAGGACAGATGGTAGGATGGATGGATGGATGGTGGGATGGATGGATGGATGGATGGTAGGATGGATGGGTGACATCAATCTGTCTTCTAATCATTAAAGGGCTAACACATCCTGAAAAACACAGTCTTATTCTCTGTGAACCCAGAAGACAAAATCATGGTAGATTCTCTAGGGCAGCAGATTTAGTCTCAGGTTAAGAAAGAACTTTGTAGAGACTCAGATTGCTTTTGACGGAACAGATGGCCCGGAAGGGAGCAAGCCCCGCCGTCCCTGCAAATGTTCAAGAGGAGGGACCTGTCGGGTGTACAGATGTATCCTTGTGCTGCTGGGAGTGGGCCGGCCGGCCTCACGGGGCCTTTCCAGCTCTGAGCTGTGGGATTCCTCTTGAGCCCAAAACCAGGAGCCAGTTTTTCCGGGTCAGGCCTTGGCCCCTGCAGGGACCCATACTCTGCCTTTGCTGCTGCTGACCTGTGGCTGGGCAGCCACGGTTGAAGGTGACCTGCAGAGAGAACAGAAAGCATGTGACAGGCAGGGGCTACGATAGACGAGGAAGCCAGAAGGGGCTGGCAGGGAAGCCCCTGCAGGGAGGGGGTGCGCACAGCCAAGGCAGAGTCTCCTACTAGCTCCTGGTGCATTCTAAGCAGGCTTTCTTCTGGGGGCAGGGGTGTGTCTTTGGCACCCCCTTCCCCTCATAAGAGCCAGGTCCTGCAGGGGCAGGAGGAGGCCTGAGAGAAGCTGGGACCCTTAACGGGATATGAGCCCCTGTCCCCAGGAGGCACACATGCACGTGCTCCATGAGAAACTGGCAGCAGGAAAGAGAGCCACTCCACCCTGCTGGTAGGATCCCGTTTGGCCTATGTCGTCCCCTCAGCGTCTCTTTCTCTTTAGAAAATCTAATTGCTTGTAGCTTCCACTCTAGCCATCAATTTGATCTGTGCTCAAAGGTGCGGCTTGTTCTGCTTAAATAATGTAGGTAGTGAGGCTATTGACAACCTATCATCTGCTAGAAAGTGGCTTCCATGCAGCCAGATGCCTGGGAGGGCCCCCGGGGCCTCAGCCAGCCACAGGTCCAGCCAGGTGAGCGGGAGGTCTCCAGGAAGAGGCCAGGCCCTTGGCCTGGTCGAAGGTGGAGGGAGGGGACCTGAGGCTTCTTTGGCCTCTGCCACAAGGACGTTCTATTGGGGAATTCTGAGAGAGCAAGGGCAGGAGCTGTCTGACTAAGAAGCCTGCGTTTCCTGTAGCAGAGGAGGTGCTGTGCAGCCTGGAGCCCCGCGGCTGAGTCACTCCCTGTCAGACCATGTCCACGCACCCCCGGCCCTGCCCGCCTGCCCCACCTGGCCCACCCCGGAGCCCACAGAACAGGGTTTGTCATGAGTCTGCTGCTTTCCCTGAGCCTGGGCTGAATTTTTTTTAATATTTCAAAATTCCCAGCAGCGTGGCAGGTACCCGGCTGCCGGGTCACCCCCTTCGGCTGTTCTGTCATCAGACATCATGTTTACCCATCAGACACTGTTTCCCTGACACTCGACACTCAAAATAATGATCTCGTAGGAGCACCTTCCTGAATGATTCATGAGGTTGCGCTCAGCTTTGGGTGTTAACAGCAAATCAAAGCCCCTTGGCACCCTGACCCTGGTGTTCTGGCCCCTCAGGGATGCTCATGGCCCGCCCCTCTCCTCTCAGGGCTCCTTTCCCCCAGCCCCAGCCCAGCCCTGCAGGAGGGAGCTGCCAGATCAACAGGCCACTGCACAAACGGAGGAGAGCAGGGTTCTAGGAGCGGGGCCTGGGGTCGGCCCAGTGGCCGCCCTGTGTCCCGGTAACCTTGCTGGAAAGGTTAGAGCCCAAGTCCTGAGTCCCCCTGGCTCTCCACCCCCGACAGGCTGCATGACCTTGAGCAGGTCACTGGCCTTTTTGAGCTTCCCTTTCCTGTCTGTGGAACCAGGTGGGCTGCCTCTCCCACAGGGCAATGGAGAGCACGAGGGAGCTCCCGGGGATGCAATTCCTGGCATGTGGGAACAGTCAAAACACGGGTGCTGTGATCGCTCACGACTGTTATGTCACCTCTCCCGGCATTTCTTTTCTCACCTGCAAAGCAAGAGGGTTGCGCTGGGTGGTTCCCAAGCCTCCTTGTCACCCCGAGTACGGCACAGGTCTGTGCTTGTTCTGGGAGTGGGTTACAGGAAAGAACACAGTGGCCTCGGCATGGAGAGCAGATTCTGGGGGGCAGCCGAGAAAGGGGTTGTGCACACACACTCACACATGCACATGCACACACACTCACTTGCACGCACACTCACATGCACGCACACGCACATACACGCATGCATACATGCACACACATTTCCACACACAGCAGCGACAGACAAGAAAAAATCCCCACAGAGCTCGTCTCGTTCAGCCCGCAGAGTCCCGGGAGGCAGGGCTCTGGGGGGAGGTGGCACGGCCCTGTCCTGTCTGCCCTTCACCACCGCCAGCCTCCCTCGGGAAGTGTGGGGTCTGCCGTGATCACACCTCGCGCCCCGCGTATGTGTACACGGTGCTGGCCACTGCATGTACGCCTAACAAATACTGGTCAGATGAAGGGCACTTAGAGACACGGGCTGAGTACTGGGACCCGGCAAACAAGATGGATTTGGTGCAGTGAGCCAGAGCTCCCACCCAGCCTTTGACTCTCCTGTGGAATCTGGCAGGAAATTAGAGGAGGAGACCCCCAACATCTCAAACATTCCATTTTCTGCCATTCAAAATGATGGGGCGCAGCCCCTCCCAGAGAGCCTGTCAGCAGCGGGGTAGCGAGTCAGGGAGCAGGGTCTCATACACAGCCCCGACCCCCAGGAGGGGAGGCACCTGCAGCAACAGAGCCCATATTTGGCCAGATCTGGCCTCTGCCCCTCCCCTGAAGCAGCATTCAGCCCCAACTGGGAAGCCCACAGTTTTCATTTGTTCCGTAAATGGCCTGGGTACAGGATGACAGAAATGTACCGTGGTCCCAGTGCTGACCCAGGTCCCTAGGGGAAGGGGAAGGTTTCCCCCAGCCCAGGGCCCTGAGCCTGACCCGGGTGGGTGTGAGAGGGCAGGCGGCTGGCTGTGCCTGACGTTGGAACGTGACAGGTGGCCCCAGGGAGGCCAGGCTGCAGTTGGGCCCCATTTGCTAATGAGAGAGTGACAAGAGCTGCATGTAGCTGAAGGTGGTTCCTGGCCTCACCTGTCAGGCATCTGTCCCCACTGCTCTCATGTGCCTGGGCTGAGGCAGGTCTGCAGTTGCCTTAGGCTGCCCCTTGCCGGCCCCTCTCCCGTGGCCCACGCTGCTGGAGCCACTTGGAAGTCCCCACCGCTCTGCGCCTCGCCAAGCCCTGCCTGGGGCTGTGACCCAGCAGGCCCCACCTGCTCAGAGCTCACTGGAGGCAAGTGGAGGGAGGCCTGCCAGGAGCCGCCATTCTGACATTTCGGGAGCCCGTGGAGTGTGCAGAGGTTGCACGCAGCAAGGCCAGCACAGAGCTGGAGCCATCCCACTGGGGCCCGGGGGGGGGGCGGGGGACCTGACTGCCCTCTGCATGTTAACATGGCGTCTCAAAGACAAGTTTCAGGTGGAATGGAAGGCAGCGGAAGTGACACTGGGGTCTGCAAAGCAAAGTGTCACAGTCCGGCACCCCCTCCTCCAGGAGTGTCTGCTCCTGGGAACCGCCACCACCCAAAGGGCCTGTGTGCTTTGTTAGTCACTCCATGTGCTCGTCTTGTCTCCCTTCCCAGGGTGCGTTTCCTGAAGACAGGGACCTATCTTAGATGTCTTTACATCCATTCCCCCGGCCCCCATGACATCAGCAGGTACCCAGCCAGACCCGTGACCCACAGGTTAATGGACTTGGAAGAGAGGGAGCATGAAGACATTGGGTAACTGTGTGTATTCCGTGGGTGACCCGGGCTGGGTATGTGAGCCTGGTGTCTGGCCATGCAGTCAGCTGTGCCCTTGGGAATAAGAATGCAGAGCAAAGCCACAGAGCCCTAGCTTGTCCTGCTCGAGTCTTGCCATTCGTCTACTCATTTACTCAAGACCCACTGTGTGCTGTACCTGAGGCCGTGCTGGGATGGGCAGGCAAGGACGGAAGAGGGTCCTGAGTGGTGGTGCAGGCTGGCACTGTCCCCGCACACAGGAGGGGCCCCAGCCCAGCCAAGGGTGGTCCCCAGACGGGGCAAAGCCAGAGCTGAGGTTTGGAGGACTGGCGGTGGTTTGCCAGGCCATGAGGGAGAGGACACACCGAGGCCCGAAGCAGCAGCTGTTCCTTTCTGGACCCGCGGAAGCATATATGATATGGTCCTTTGCCCACAAGGAGGTGGTGAAAAATTGGGGACAAGTTAAATAGAACAAGATTTAAGCCCCACTGCCAAGCGGGGACTGGGAGCGCCGAACGGGAAAGCGTGTGATTAGGTGCCAGATGAATCACACCCACCTCACCGGCTCTGTCGGTGGAGAGCGATAGGTGGCTGTGCAGGCGGGACTCGTAGGGGCGGGCAGGCGGAAAGTGGACGCCAGCAGGAGAAATGGCCGTGGAGCGAAAGCTTGAGGCCGGAATGTTCAGGCTGCTCCCAGGAGCAGTTTGACTGGCATGGATGACTTGGTGTCAAAGCTATGTAAGGGGGCTCCTTTCAGGCCCGGAGTCGGCACAGCTGCCCCCCAACGTCTCCAGAGGGCCCCGGGGGCTCATCCCACGTCCCCTACCCCCTCCCTGTTCACAGCTCTGACATGCAATTGTCCCATGCCAGCCTGAACTACCTATTTCCGTCCATCTCCTGCTCACACCAGACACCAGAACTGACTCTATTCTGGACAGTTGACATATTTTGTACGTAATAACAATCGAATCTCTGCACAACCTTCCCAGAATAACTTCCCAGGTACGTGACAACACCAACGGCTGCCCCACTGCTGCTGACCCACTGAAGGCTCCCCAAAGCCATCACTTAAAAATGCCTCCTGTGTTATTAACACCCCTCACTTGGAGATGTTTATAGTTCGTCACTGTTATCAGCAGTAACAAATTTCAAGAACTATAAATGACACCACCCCCAGACGGAGCCTGGAGCAATCCACCATCTGCCTGCCCGGCTGCAGCTAGACCATAAACATCAAATCAAAATCATCTGGTGGACTGCAGTGCCACCCCAAATCTCACGTCTCCCTCACTCACCTTGACCCCTGGAAGCCCTGGGCCCAGCTGCACTGGCTTCCTCTTGGCCCTCAGGAGCTGGTGGGTTTCTGCAGGGGGTCTTCCATTAGGATCAGGGCTCTGAGCCAGAGCAGGTGTTACATTTCCTGATTGCTACTGTCTTCCCGCTGCGCAGCCCTCACTCTGCATCCCTGCAAAGAGTCAGAGCCTCTTCCTCTTTCTTTCTCTCATTCACTCATTCATTCATTGCCACAGCGACATGTCTGCTGAAGCCACTCTTATGTTGCATGAATGACTGGGCCATGCGCAGGATGGGGTCCAGTGGCGTCCTGTCCCGAGCAGCATGAGCAATGCCTGGCAGAGGGGCAGGCTCAGGGCCTGGGAGGGCAGACCCCGCAGCTCTCTGGTCCCTCACCGAGGAGCGTCCCTCAGGAGGCAGAGCCTGGCTGCTCACAGAAGGGCAAAGCAGGCCTCATACTCTACCCGAGTCCTCCAGATGGCAGATGCTAAAATCTGCCCTCAGAGACAAACAGGAGTGATGGCGTAGTGAGGGGAGCTCAGGCTTTGGAGCAGGCTGCCCAAACACTGGGCAGCTGTAATCTTCTGAACATCCATGTTTTAGCTGTAAAATGGAACTAAAAGCATTCGCAGGGTTGTTAAGAAGGCCAGATGAAGTAATGCATGTCGACGCAGCACACGTTTGGGCACTAAGTGAGTGCTTAGTAGATGGAGACTGTTGCTGATTTCAGGATTTCACCCTTTTGCTTTGGGCTTTAAATCTTCTAAAAAGGCAGGAGCCCCTGTGAGGGGTTGACATGGCACCTCCATTTGGAGAAACTGTTTGGTGGGAGAGGGATGAAAGGTCACTTCAGGGGCACAGGAGAGGAGGCAGCCTGCTCAAAGGGGTGGCGTTGCACCTCCTGGCCTTGTCCATCCCTGCCCAGCTTGGCCACCATGGCCTGACCTTGAGCCGGTCACTTACACGCCCTCAGCCTCAGTTTCTCCATGTGCCAAACTGGCCTCCTCAGGCTTCCCATTCATATCCAGCACCTCCAAGAGCTGTTAGTGGAACGTTTTGAACAAGATTGCTGTGAAAATCTAATGAGACAATGAATGTGAGAGGGCTTTGAAAACACCCAGTGTTTTGTAAATGTAAGAGATTATTATTCCCATTTACCACCCCTTTAAAAGGATGTTTTCCCTCAATTCAGCCAAATCTAACTTGGAATGATGAAGAACCATGCCCGGGCGTCCCCAGCTATAATTTTCCTGCTTCCTGTGCCTCTGAATATTAAAACACAAAGACTCCCATTGCCAAGAGAAACCAAAACATTAGAGGCGCGACTGCGCAAGCAGAATTCAAAGTGATAGTTCAAGCAGGGCGTTCTGTTTATATAAACCCTGAGAGCACTCGAATGTCAGCACAACTTTGAAATTAAAATCGTTCCTTTTTTCCTACACTTCTCACTCTGTTATTGAGCCTGTGTCTTGAGGTAGTAGAAAGTTAGAAATGGCTTGGGGTTTACTTTATAGTGTTAGAAATGCTAAGAGATGAGGCAGGGAGGCCTTGTAAATGGCTCTGTAGGCGGCAGCTCAGGCCAAGGCCAACTCTGTTATTTTAAGTGACAGCCTCTGGGAGCGCTGTCCAAAGTGCTGAAAGGGCAAGCCGGGCTCCGGGCTGCGCGTGCTGAACTGGGGGGCATTTGGGTGAGGGGTCCTTCTCCAGTGACAAATTCCTGACGCCCCCCTAGAACCCAGGAGGAAGGGGGGTTAGGCCTGGGCACGCCAGGTCCTCTTAGCTGGTGGGGGTGGGACACTAGCAGGCAGAGGGAGAAGCAGGAAGGGGAAGGGAGACCAGGCCGCCCAAGTGACAGCTGCAGTGGAAATGAGAAGAGAGCTGAGCGTAGAAGCTGGAGGAACTAGAAAATAAAGTAATAAAATAGAGAAATATACCCAGTGACAGTGGGGAGATAAATGGAGCAAGTTATACGAAGGGCTCATTTTTGTGCAAATATTTGGGGCTCTATAAAATAAGGCTGTTTGTTATAAATCTGTCTCCTGAATAAGTCTCGCCATCCCACAGGTGTCACCTGCAGTGAAGTTTTCCCTCTAAGACATGGAGGGTTGAGTTCCCAGAGAAGAGTGTAGCCACAGCTGCTCCTTCTGTTTTATAAATAGCCCTTCCTACAGGGGAAGTGTGGCTTCTGGAAGCCAAGAGAAAGAGCCAGGCATCAGGCTGAGGCCTCCCCTGGGCTCGGCTGTGGGCTGCTTTAGGGCCTTTGACCTTGTTTCCCGCTAAGAGGCAGCTGGGGCTCTGTGCGGCGACCTGGAATCCAGGCAACTGAGACACATGGGTCATGGAGGGCCTGCCCTTGGCTGAGGAGTCTCTCAGCTCCATCTTTAACTATCAGGAGAATGCATCTGCCGGGCCTCTCCCCACATCCTCTGGGGGAAGTAGCAATGAGGCTCAAAAGCACAGCAACCAAGAGTCAGGTGGGACAAGAAAAAAACTTCAGGGGCTTATCATCTCCTCTTTGCAGACTTCTGAAAGTATAGACATCCCTCTGCCTGAAATGGCTCAGGACAGTCTTTCCTGGAACTAAGGGGAGGATGAGAAGTTTTCAGGAGCCTGAGGAAATTTCCAGAAGGACTTGAGTCCTCTCTCCTCAGTTCTTGGACCAGCATATCCGCAGAGCAAATAAGATCTCAAGGCTACCCGGCATGCAAATCTTGTATTGACACCTTTCCCTACCAATCAGACACTCAGACACAGGAGAGGACACGGGGCTAGTGAATGTCCCACTGGTAGCGTTCACCTTGCAGATATGTTGTGTGTGTGCGCACACATGCGTTTATGGCACTATTTCCAGAGGACCAGGACTCATGTTCCTCAGAGAACTTTGCTCTTGGATTCAAGTCTTGTTGATTGTGAAACAGTCCAACAAAAGCAGAGTCAGGAATCCCAACTATTCACATGTCCAGCGTCAGAACCAGGCTGATCAGAGCAAAATGAGGTTGCTCTGGGTTCCAGTGCTGGCGCCCCCAACATGAAACTGGGACTAGAAGGTTTCCGAACTTCTCTGAGCCCGTTTCCTCTGCTCTAAATTGGGGTTCATTGTAATAAAAATGACTGACAGATTTCTTAGGAAGAGTCAATGCAGGAAGTCACTTAAAGCCTGCAGGCCAGGACCTGGCACAGGTAAACATTAGCTCTTGTTACCACTGATTGAGCAAGAAGTCAGCGGTGCCCCATCTATGCACAGAGTAGGCGCTCCCGAGTTGTTCAGATGGAGCTGAGCGGGCTTCCAAGCTGTGGTAGCCGCCCGACCCCGGCAGCCGGGTATTGCTCCATCCTGGCCATCATCACTGTCACCCCATATCGTCATTGCAGCTGACCTCGATTGTGTCGGACCGTATAGTTAGCACAGCATGTGTCTGCCTCACCTGGGCCGTCTGGACAGAGCCTCTCTCTTCCATCTCCACACCTCCAGGCTCTGGCACACAGTAACTCAAGCAAGTGTTAGCCAAGTGGCAAATGGAAAGATGGCATGTGAGCCCAAATTGCTCCTGGAGCCAGTACCCAACCTGAGCAGGTCCCCACCGCAGAAGACCCTTTTCCGGGGGGAGGGGCAGCCATCTTCTCCCAGTTCTGTGGCCCCTGTCATCTTGCTTTGTGTGTGACTCCAGCCTTGTATCTCTGCACCTGCGGAAGCAACATGCTGCTTTCTCCCTCACCGGGGGCCCAGCCCCAAGGACTGACATACACAGTGTACGTCTCCCTCATTTTCAAGGCTTTGGTGGGAAATTTGGCTTCTCGTGATTGATCCCAGTCGGTTCCAATGATATTTTACAGCGCCTTCCTGATTTACTGCCTTTTTATGACTGCAGTAAAAGGCCACACGTCAGGGAATGCCATCAAACAGGAAGAAGCGTCCCCTCTCCTTCTCAGCTCAAGTTGAGCATTGTAATTTACAGGGAAACCTTGTGGTTTAGGGTGTTTACCTCCCACAGAACCAGTTTCTTCTCCCATTAGGAGAATGAGATCATTAAAATACCTCCCTGTTCCTTTGATATTGAATTAGGTTCGCTCAGCCCAACTGCAAATGCCAGTTTGAAAGCTGTTATGTTATGTGGGTTTCAATTTAGAGCCATCCATTTCTTCCAGAAAGGTTTTTTACTTTCTCTCCACCTGATCCTGGGTTAGACATCAGGAAGGGAAATAAGGGATTTATTCACATTTGGTTAGGAAATTTGCATCTCAGACTGATGCAGACAGTGGCTGCAGATTTTAAGGAGACTGGGGCTGCCAAGGGAGCAGCTCGATAAGAATCCGTGACATTATGACAAGGAAAGTCGGAGGGAGAGCAGGCTGCAGATGCGTCTGTTCAGGGGCTCAGCCATGTCACTGAGGACCCAGGTTCTTTCCAACTCCACTCAGCCATCTTTAATGGGGGCTTCCTGCTTCCTGCTGGGAGCAAGGTGACTGCAGCAAGTCCAGGCGCACAACCACACAGCTACACTGTGAGGAAGCAGCGGTGAGATGTCCCACAGCACCTGCCAGTGAGAAGCGTTCTCGTGGCAGCCTTCACTGCTCTTGTCTCCATAGACAGAACTGCGTATGTGTCCGTTCCTGAATAATCCCCGCTGAGGGGGATGGGAGAGTACTGGGCCAGTCAGGCCCATTCCCCCACTACGCCCCCCACACACCCCACCCGGCTCATGGCTCTGTGGGAGAGCATGGTTTGGAATGGTGACTAAATGCTGCCTGTGCGACCCAGCAGCACCCACCAGAAAGCTATGAAATGCTCTTAGTAAATGTTAAACACAAAGAAATGGATGTGTAACAAACCAAACGTAGCAGAGAAGCGAACCCCAGGATGGATCAGAACTAGCCCCAGCACTTTTGAGTTCCCTCTAAGGACAGGGTGATTCTCCCTCATCCCCTTTGGAGTCTTGAAAGTTGAACAACATGGTGTCTGGAGAATAAGTGGGACCTGGGGTCCTTGTGAAGCCCAGTGATTCTCAACTCAGGCTGATTTTTGCTTCCTAGAGGACGTGTGGCAATGTCTAAAGACACTTTTGGTTGTCACCATTCTGAGAAGCTACTGGCATTTAGTATTAGAGGCCATAGATCCTTCTAAATACCCCACAGTGCCCAGGACAGCCCCCAGATCAAAGAATTAGCAGCAGCGCTGGCCGTGGTGGGGAAGAAGGCGGGCGCCAGGAACTCGTTGGGGGCGTGAAGCCTGGAAGGCCATTTGCAGCTTTTTCAGTAGCTTTTGCTTTTCTCCAGGTCCAGATGGGATCTTTTGCCTCCAAAGCTCCAGGGTAACTGTCACCCACTCCCAGCCATGGGGCTTCGCGATGGCCGGTAGATGGAGCCCGAGTCCGCCCACATACTTCCTCTCCCTGGAAGCTTCAAGTGCGTTGTAGAGGGCAGGACAGGGGACATTTGACAAACTGGTGGAATTAAGTACACCCAAACTTTGCAGAGCAAGGTCAAGCCTGTTGGAATAAATACTCAACGTTCAGCAAAATAGCTCAAGTTTTTAAACCATGGCGTGGGTTTTAATGCCTGAAGGACCCACAGTTTTATTTTTCTCGTAAAAGCTACCCATTCATGTTGATGACTATTTCTTAACTTGCACCAAAAGCAAGTACCTGCACTCAGCGCCCTTGGAAGGTCACCGGAGGCGGAAGGGCTCTCGCCTGAAATGGAGATAAAAGCGGCCATGTTTGCTACCTCACTGTGGGGCAGGATGGTAGTTCATTTTTTGAAAACCTAGTCGATTATGCAATAAGTAGTAAAACATGAGTTTTACTTGAGTTCTAGGATTTTGAGGGAAAATAAGTCTCCCAAATGTTTGCTGTGGTTTGGTAATTAAAGGTACCATCAATAGGCAGTAACAAGGATCAAATTCTGATGAATAGAAATGGTCCTAAGTGGTAGCTGTATTATAATTAGTATTTGGAGCCAAGACCTCAGTCTCCACATACGATTGGCATCATTGCATGCATTTGAGAGGGGTTTGGCCTTCCTCGACTCTTTGATATGGGTTGACTCTTGAATATAGAACAATAAAAAGATGAATTGTTGGCCTTTCTTTAAAAAAAAAGAATTATCCAGCCCCAAATGTCTACAGTTGTGAGGTTAAGAAACTGTTTAAGTCTGGCTCACGTCCAGGATATTCCCATGATGCTTTGCTCCTTGGGGGAGGGAAGAGAGGAGGATGGCTTCCCAACGAGATGTGACTGGAAGCTGGAGAACACAGAACCAGTCGTCGCCCTTCCTTCCCCTTCTCCCCTAGAAATTTGCCTCTGACAAAAAAAATAAAATATAAAAATAATACGTTTCACTCTGCCTCTCCCTGGGAGACTATAAGCATTTAGAGAGCAGAGCCCTGGTTAGCCATCCTATATCCATGCCAGCACTTGTTTCACACAGTAGGTACGTACTCCATAAATGTGGGTTGGAAGGAGGAAGGGGAAAGGGAGAATAGATGGGGTGGGGAGTGAGGTTGCGGCTGAATGGAATACAGGCCCCGGCCCCGGAGGCAGACCTCGGCTGGGGCTGAGGTCGGCTGATTCTCGGCTAGGAAACAAAGACAATTCAAGAGTGGGTCAGACAGATTCAAACGTTTTGCTTGGGAAACTGAACCTGACCTTTCAGACCAAGCCAAAGGGTCTTTTTGACAAGAAAAGCTGGGAAGGAGAAATTCTGAGAAGGTCGGAAGGTTGGAGGAGGAGCCTGAGGCCAGGTCCAAGATGAATGGGGCCAGAGAAGGTGGAGGGAGGAGAGAAAGAACTGGGGAAAGGTCACACATAGTCTGAAATGGAACCTGTCTGAGTTCTGGCTCATGATGGGAAGCGCAGGGCCAGCAAGGGAGAAAGGCGAGAATCCAGGCAAGGTAACCCAGCCCTGATTGGGGCCTGGAGCATGGGGGGAGCAGGGCAGGGAACAAGCAATGGAGCCCGAGGGCAGTGTCCAGCAGGAGTGAGCAGCCGAGGGCAGGCACAGAAGCGCCCCCGACACCCTCCCTTTCACAGTGCCAGACCACAGCCAGAAGACCTCGTCACTGTCACCTGTCAGCATCAGCAGAATGTGCACCCGGGACTGAGGTCTCTGACTTTCCGTCTGCTCCGGAGACATTTGCTAAGCCAGGTGCCAGCTTGAGAAGGTGGCAAGAGAGGCTGTGCACCACACTTTGGTGCCAATCTCCAATATTAAAATGGCTGCGAGCCCTGGTCAACTTTATCCAGGCGTGCTGCTCAATAGAGACAGTCCCCGCAAAGTTAATAAGGAACTAAGAAATTAATTTCCTGTCAGGTGCCTCCGCCCTGCAGTGACAGCTCCACACAGTTACTGGGAGTGTGTTTAAATAACAGGGAAGGGGCGGGGGTACCAAGTGCTGTGCTGGCCCCTTCTGGAAGCTTCCTGGGAGAGGGATGGAAAGGTCCGCAGTCCAGGGCAGGGCAGGGGTGCCAGCAACACAGCCTGGCCCTGGACCCGTCGCTTCTGAGGTCACTTTGATTTTACCTTGGCTGTAGTTTGTTTTGCAAAATTCCAGACACCAACCAACTCAGCTCTGCTGCTTCTTGGCTTCCCTGCGCCCCTAGAGAACATACACTAAGGACAAAGCAAGGTGTCCTCTCTGGGATGGCTTCGTATGACACTGGCATCACATCAAACCTTTGGTTTTACAGAAATGACTGTCAAGTAGGGAGTTACTCTTCTCCAAAAGCACAGTAAGCTGACCTTGCTATTTCAGTTCATGACCCTAGAACTGAACCCCTTCTGGGGGCAGGGCTTGAGGGGGCAGAGATGGTTTGTCTGTTAATTCATTCATCAATGACTGAGTGGCTGCTACCGGCTGGGGACCGTTTTGGTGGCCCTTTGTCATTTTCTCACTTGATCTCACAATGACCCTGTCAGGTAAACGTGAAGCCCCCCATTTTACAGGTGAGGGACATGAGGCTGAAAGGAGTTAAGTAACTTGCCCAAGATCACACAGGATTTAAAGTGGCCCAGATGGGGTTTGAGCCAGGGTCTCAGTCCACGTCCAAGTTCTTTCCATCCTCTGTCTGCAGGAAGATAGATTGGTGCACTTTTTTTATTTTATTGTAACTCCAAAATTAGTACCCGCTACTGAAAACAGCTAACTTAATTGTAACCCATCTTTTATGACTTCATTTAGCAAATAGCCAAGAAAACATTGTGTTTTTTTCAGAACACGCCTTAAACAAGTTAAACTTTGGTAACTTTCTCACTAATAGATAAAATTGTACATTCCGTCGCGTGCTATATCTTGGCTGTCAGTATAGGCCTTTCCCCACGATTTGATCTCAAATTGTGGAGGTTTTTCTTTCATTGCCAGAGTGAATCGTAAGTTCAAGGTAGAGGCTCATTCAATGTTACAGTGTTCGTAGACTGTTTTGCTTATTCAATAACTACTTACATAGCCCAGCTCTGGGCCAGGCACCAGGCTACATACACCCTGGGCAAGCAGATGTAGGGCCACCATGCTGGTACGTGGCCCTTGGCAGCCTGTGTTCTGCTCTCAGGCTGAAACTCTGTTTCTTCTCTTCCTAGCTTTTTTCCTGACTGTTCCCTGGGGGCCCGAGGCTTCCCCAAGCTCTTTCTTCACCTCCTTAGCCTGAACTCCTCCTTCCCCAGATCTTCCTTCCTACGGCTGGATTCTTATCATTTCAGACTTAGTTCAAACTCACCTCTTCAGAGGCCTTCCCTGAGCTCTGTGGCTAAATTCGTCACCACTCCCACCCTCTGTCACCCATCACCCGGTCTTTTTATGCTCGTAGCACCTAGCATTATCCAAAATCACCTTCTTCTTTGTTCAACTATTTCTAGTTTGTGTTTTCCGTACTTTTTGAGAGCAAGACACTTATCTTTGTTCACCGTAGACTCTGAACCTAGACCAGCCTCTGGTACCTCATGGCTTTTGATTGGTTGTCTGTTGAATGAATGAGTGAATGAATGAATGAATGAATGAATACCCTATGAAGTGAGTGCTGTGGTCATCACCACTTTGGAGAGAAGTAAACTTCCTCTAAGAGGCTGAGCGTGCCACCCAAGAGTGTCCAGCTGGAGGGAGGGTCCGCTGGGACCCCTGCTCTCAAGTTCACTGACAAGAAAGCCTTGTCTTCGTGGCCCCCACACGCTCGCACCCTTTCTCCTGGACAGAGGGAGGGACACACAGAAATCGCTGAGAGCAGCGCCGTGCTCCCGTGAATCTGAACCCTCCGTCAGAAGAGGTGCTCGTTCAGCTTTTGCCTTTTAGCTTCTTCCCCTTTCCCATCAGCTCTCCCCAAAAGGAGCTGCTGGCTCCTGGCCCCTCCCTGCAACTGCCAGCATAATCGCTGTCCATGGGTAGCTAACTACTCGTAACAGCTCCATAGCAACAGCGGTCCTCAAATGCCAGCAAATGTTTTTCTAAAGGGACTCTCCCCCTTACACAAAATAGAACATTTTGAGCAAAATTTAAACAGTTTCTGAACGGCGCTCATCTGATGCCTTCACACCTCACAAATGTTTCTTTGCAAACATGGGCGTCCCAGTTACCCTGGGCTGGTGCCAAGGCCCTCGGCCCCGCGTCTGTCTTCTCAGTTTCAAGGCAGCTGTGGGGAGACCCAAACACAAACAAGGAGAGACAGCCTTGGGCCTCACCACTGAGGGGGCGTGTGTGTGCATGCGTGTGTATACACAGGGGGCATGGCCATGCTTTGCCAATTGGCAATGGCAGCCCAGAACTCTGCTTCAAGATTTCTGGAACCGATCTGAGCTTAGAGGGGACGGTCTCACCCACCACAGTTTAGTGCGAAATTCCAAGAGCCAAGATGGGGGGTGGGGATTTGAATGCGAGAGGGTATGCCCATGGTATGCCTCTGCTCCCAAAGATGAAAACAGAGGTACAATTGATTCAGATGAAGCGTCCAATTAGCCCAAATGCAGAAGTAGCCCTGGAGCTTCATTCACTCTGCCCCGGCAATGGCAGAGAGATGAAGGGAGAGGGTAAAGGTAGACGAGCGACCATAGTCGACCTACTTGCTGTGCTCCAAGGGCACAGCCCAGCCCCAGCACAAGGGTCTCCCCACCCTCTGTGGCCAGTCCAGCCTGCGCACCCCATTCACCACTGCCCCAAGGGCACATGTGTTCAGATGGCATTTGTTGGCTGCCCACTGGGGAATGAGTTTTCTCCTGACACTGGCTCTGCTCTCAGGACGCCCCGGGGTCCAGAGGAGGATGGAGACCTGAGCCCAGAAATCAGTGACAGGAGGCCGGAAGGCCAGCGGTGCAGGGAGGTGTGGGGGGAGGGCTGTGCTGGGAGTTCAAGGAGAGCACGAGGTGTCGGGGTTGGAAGGAATTGGGGAACCTCCCGGACCATGAGGCATTGCAGCTGGGTGTTGAGAAGCAGGTGGAATGGGGACTTGCCCACATGGATGGAGGAATTCCAGGCCTTGGGGAGAGAGTGGGCAGAGGAGGCTACGTGGTTCCAAGGACGGAGCCCCGGGGGTGTGGGGAGGAACACTGGGGGTATAGACAGAAGGTGGGTGCATCTAGCCAATCGTGGAAGCCTCTGGGGTCAGGAATGGGCTACATTCATGGGAAATGAGGAAGTTTAACAGCGAATGGCGCCATGAGAGCTGGGACTTGGGAAAATGGTTCTGAGAATCAGCTGGGTTGGGCTGGCTTCAAGGCAGGGGGACCAGTCCAAAGCCTGCTGGTGGCAGGCTGCATGGGTCAGGCAATGAGGACCAGACGAGCAGAGAGAAAAGCCTCGCTCCTTCCTGCGTCTCCACCCTTCTCCCGCTCTGCTGACATTAGCAGCCTTGGACCTGAGCACAGGCCACCTTGGTGGCCACGCTGTCACTCTAGTATCTGCCAGCTCTGTGGCTCAGTTCTGCCCCCTACTGGCAGAGGTGGGTCTTGGTCTGTAAGTGCAATGCTTAGAGATGCCCAGAAGCAGCTGGAAGAGGCCCAGGTCTCTCCACCACACCATCTGAAGAGGGGTGGGGTCCCCGTGGGCCACAGCCCCCGCCCCACGGGTGCCTTTGGCACCCGCCAGGAGGGGGGATCATTTCAAGGAAGTCTTGTTGTTGGTGACCTCCCCCTCCTCCAACATTTGCAAAGGGCCGGCGTTGGGCAGCCCGGCCACTTGGCTCCAGCCAGTGGTTTCAGGGCACCGACGCAGAGATCCGCATTGATCGGTGTTGATATTTAGGATGTCGATTCCCGCTGTTTGGGGGACAAGTCGACATTGCCCGCAAGGGCACAGCTCTGGAGAAGGGGTGCGCCTGCCCAGCAGCTCCACAGACGAGGTGGTCCCTGATACGCCTGTGTCTATTAGCACAGCCGGTTCCGTTTTCACCAAAGAGGCTTACGGGTTATCAGTGAGCTCCAAGAGCCCTGGAGAAAGGAGGAAGATAAAGAGGGATTTAAAAAGAAAATAACAAAAAGAAAAACTGTAATTTCTAATCCAAACCTCGCCTTGCAGTGGCTTTGCTAACCCCCAGTCACTCTTTGAAGACGTAAACTGTTGAGTGCCACAATTACTTCTGTGATTACACTTTATCTTGTCCTACCAAGGTATTAAAGAGGAACTGGGGAACACATTAGAAAAACTTACAGCCCAATTTCATCATGATTCCCTCTAAAACAATTGCTGGAATCTCACCGTCACAGTTGCCAGAGCATAAAAACCCTATAGCTGCTCCATGGGCTGACACACTCCGTCCTCTGCGGCCCCCACAGTCAAGGGAGAGCTTTGGGGTTTGTGTCTTTAGCAGGATTCAGTGGAGGGGCTCCCCAGGTGCTCCCCCAGAGCAGAGGGGAGTGGCCCAGGTCCCAGTCTCCCAGGCTGCCTGCCTAGGGCGCCTTCCCCACCACCACAGCCACCAGGATGTGGAACAGAACACATGCGCTCTGAGAGCCTGTTCACCGTCAAGGTTGTTCACAGTCAAGGTTGTTCACAGTCAAGGTTGTTCACAGTCAAGGTTGCAAAGGAGAACATTGGCTGGGAAGCCAGCCTCTCTGTGAATGCCACGTTGGGGAAACAGCAACCTGCTCTGCCCTTCAGCACATTCTCTCTGCAAAGCAAGGGAAGTACAACCATTGGCTTCAGGGTGCTTCCAGACCCAGGGCGGGGGCCAGGCTGGGGAGCCAGCGGAGGGGCTGTGTGGCTCCCTGTCCACTGGGGGACACTAGAAGCGTCACAGACTCTCTTGGCTCAGTTTCCCCAACTGGAAATGGAAGGGGATGGATAAGTTGTTCTGGACGACCCCTAAGTTTCCTCCCACCCCATCGTCCTCTGTTCCAAGAGAACTACACAGAGTTGGGGAGGCCCGTGGTCTGCAGGATCCTTGAGGAGCTTCCATGCATACATGAAAATACGCTGCATAAAGAGTTCTGATAAAGACGTGAGCAATAATTGGTACAGAAGGGCCTGGGCTCCTCAGGATCTGCAACTCATCTGACACCTCGATGATGATGAGAAATGCACCCAGTGGCCCAGGAGAAAGTCACATACAGATGCTGGGACAGGGTGGGGGTGGGGTCAATATCTCCTTGGATTCATGGGCGCTTAAATTACAGGATACTTTTGAGAAAGGTAATTCTGTTTTCTTCCAGCATTTGGGAGGTAGCCGAGGGTTGTCTCAGAGACCTTGTCTTCATGACTGGGCAAGGACTGATGTGTCGCTCATCAGACGCCCTCCATGACTTGAGTGCACATTGCAGAAAACGAGGCTTCCTCCATGTCTGAAAAGTATTGCTTAACTTGCCTACATGGGCCCCTGTCTGAAAGAATTACCTCCCAAATACGCAGTGTCTGAATGCATTTGATTTTGCTCCACATCCAAGATCTGTAAGATCTAAGGGGGACTTGCTTTAAGAGGTCAGTCATGATAATAACTGGTCATTTTGAGGATTTCGTACGTGGCAGGTGCTGTGCAAATGGTTTAGCTCACTTGGTCTTCACAACCACCTCACAGGGTATGGACTATCATTGTCCATTTTGTAGGTGAGAAAACTGAGGCACCACGGTGGCCTTGCCCTAGGCCCACAACTAGGATGAAACAGACCCCAGACTCAAACTGAGGCAGTTGTCTCCAGAGCACAATTCTGGACCATCCTGCCTCACTGTCTCCTTTAGCACCAGACAGACCTGGGCGGGCTCAAGGGTGGGATTTGGTGGGCTACTTAATTCTTTTCGCTTCGTGTTTCTTGTGTGTAAGGGAGAGAGAACCAGTCCTAATTCATGGGCCTGTTGTGAGGATTAAACGAGCTGAGGCCTGCAAAGCACTTAGCACCCAGCACTCGGGCATACAGGTGGCTCTCCGTAATCATAGTGATTGTTGTCATAGTAACCAGAGGACAGTCTGAATTGTATGATGGAGGGGGTACTGGCTTAGCGACAGGAACACATGCGATCTGTTTATGAGTCAGGGCTCTTGGTTGATGCAACAGAAAATCCAGTTTAATTGGCTGCAGGATAATAGGAAACTTGGTGGTTCGAGTTACTGTAAGGTTTTGAGGGGCTCGCTTCAGGCATGGCTGGATCCAGGAGCTCAATCAATAGCGTGGGGGCTTAGGTAGGGTCTCGTTCCCTGAGCTCCGCCTTTTCCACGTTGGCTTCTGTCTTGGAATCCATGTGCTGGCAAGAGATGCTTCCCAGGAGCACTAGGTTTCATCGTCCCAGGTTCAAGTTCAGCAGGAAAAGTCGTCCCTGCCTCCCAGAGGCTCCGGCCAAGTCCAGGGACTCGCTCTAATTGCCTCCGGTGGGGAGTCCTGGCCAATCACATGCCTAGCCCGAGTCACATGCTCCACCCCTAGACTGAGTCAGGGAGAGGTTTGTTCCCTAAAGAATATCTGGATACTCTTTGTCACAAGGAAACCAAACGCACTCGAGTCGTGTCCAGCTCTGCCTCCCAGTAGCCGTGCGGCCGTGAGCCGGTCATGTGGCACCTCTCAGTCAGAGCGGAGTCACGTGGCCAGTAGGGACGGTGGCCCGTGCTCAGCTTCCCCCAGAGCTACTGTGAGGAGCAGACGGACAGGAAAGGCTCCCGAGCACATCGCTCACTGTGGAGAGGCCCAGGTGATCGTTTGGTGCCATCGTCATCTGACGGGGTTGACTCACTGCCTAATGGGGCAGGATTCTGAGCGGGCACGATGGCCGCCGCAGGACTGAGATGTGTGCGCTTGGAGAGGGAGGGGCGGAGAGGGGACAGCAGCAGGCTTGGATCCCTGCCTTGCAGGATGCCATGGCCACGTCGAAGCACAGGCTGCTGAGAAAGGGGTCATGTGGCCTAAGTGGGCAAAGGCTGGGTGGCCTGTGGCTTTGACTCCTGGGAGGGGCGAGAAGTCCGAGCAGTGGTGGCTGCAGCCTTCGGAGACCGGCTCACCGGTGCCTCCTCTCAGCCCCTGTGGGGCCAGGGCTGCGTCCCCTGAGCAGGACCCCTTCCCCAGAGTTCTGCGTCTCAGGGGAGGGTCCAAGGCTTCTTCTCTCAGGGCTACAAATAAAAAATGAGTTCAAGATGAGAGCAGGCGACAGACCAACTGTCTCATCCACACTCGCTCTGCTAACTACAGGGCGACAGTGGCCTGTGTCCCTGGCCAGCGGGAGACACCACACCCAGCTGACACTCCCAGCCCTGGATTCCGCCCTGGTGGGGGCCCCAGGCGTCATGGTGCCTCCTGGATCGGGGTCCCAGGGAGAGATGACCCCCAACATCCCGAGCTCCTTCCTTAGCTCCTCAAGGATCAGCCATCTAGGAATTAGTGTTGCCCATTTTTAAAAATCTGTTTCTATTTTTCAACCTATGTCTCCCTAGGGATAATGAGTCTCATCCGTTAACTGCCCGCTGTGCGCACTTTGTGCTAAAATTACCTCCCTGAGCTCCAAGGGGGACCCTTATTCTTAGCATTTGGTGATCTGGAGAAAAAAAAGCATGCATACACCTTCTTTCCCCCCTTCCAACCTAAAACACTTGAATCACATTTCCTCTTGGCCTTTGTCTCTCTGGCCAAAAAAAATCCTTACATCTGTTTTCCCGTGGACACCCACCCCTCCTTGATTGATACCCCCCGGCCCTGTACCCACTGTCGCAGATCACGGTTCTGTTTGCAGCCCCCCGGATGTGCCCTGCTCTCCAGCTTGGTCCTTCCTGGTCCCAGCAGCTACTTGGGACAGTGGCTTCCGTGAACAGGGGTCTTCCTGGGCCGGACGGCTGGCACTCGTTCCCACCAGCCTCCGTGGACAGTTTGTTTTTCTCCTCCAAAGCACACGGCCTTGCCCTTCACCCACACTGGGATCCACCTGTCACTCTTCACCCACTACAACGACCTCACGAGATTGTCTCCTGACCCATCATGAATGACCTGGCACTTCATCGCCCATAAAATTTTAGTGTCATCTGCAAACATGGAGATTTTATTGGACATTTCTTCCCTCAAATCGCGTATAACAATTGTGAGTGAGGCAAGTCTAGGCCCTGAGCCAGTGGGCGTCTCGTGCCTTGCCTCTGTCCATCCAGAAACGGGCTCACACATGCCCACCCCACAGGTCCTGCTGCATGACGAAACGTTCTCCCCAGTGACATCTGTCCAAGTGGCTTGACCTTCTAGGGACCTTGGGGTAGCGCTTTCGCAGAGGCTTCCAGAAAGCCTGGGCAGATGGCACCCTTGGCCCCTCTTTAAGCACACACACATCTTGAACTGCTCAGGGAGACTGGTAAATCCTCCTTCACTTCCTCATTCCCTGGGTGGCTGGGGTGTGGCCAGGACCATGCCAGGCAGAATTTCCCACAATCAGTGTGTTTTTCTCCTGCATCACCCGTGGGCTTAAGGAGGCAGATCCTGCCAGCCCCTAAGCTGGCGTGATTCCCCGAACCCCTCACTAGGTGGAAATTGTTTAACTGTATTCCCATGACTAGAAAATTCTGGTAATTGTGTAATAACAACAGCAGCAGCAGTAGCAGCAACACTCAGCAATTACCCAGGGTTTCTCATCTTCAGACCACTTTACCCACATTAATTAATTAAGTCTCCCAGCCTCCCTCCGAAGCGGGGAAGGGCTGCCGCCCCAGACTCCCTCTGGTGTGCGGGCTGGCTTATTAATGAGGGCAGCTGTCTGAAGGGGCGGGGCTTCCCGGGCAGCCGGCCTCTGTCCCCGCTTGCAGCAGGAAAGCAGGCCCCAGGCGGGCCCTCCCTAGGTGACATCGCCTAGGGTATCACCCTGAGTTCCCCGCCCTGTGCAGCACTGGCAAGGAAGAGTAGGGAGGTCGTCCGTGTCCCCTGCCACCCTGGACTACTGCAGGGGCTCCCGGGCCCACAAGTGCTGTGGGGCCTGGCTCCCAGGAAGCCCACAGCTCACAGCTGGCTTTGCCTATTACTGAGGGCACCAGGGTCCCCTTTTTGGTTCCCACTCTCTCCTTTCTCTCTCTTTTTGCTTTTTAACTGACCCCAACTTTGGGGACCTGGGTCTGCCTGCCCCCCATGCCCGCTGCCAGGTGCTGAGCTCCCCGCTGTCCCCCTGCCCCACCCCACAGCCCTGCTTGACCACAGAGGCTGTCCTGACCACGGCAGGCCTTGCTGTAGAGACAGGACCCTGCCGCCTTGGGCCTGCCCTGAGGAGGTCACAGCCAGCGCAGAGGTCAGGATTCCAGCCCCAGTGCTGTTCCTACTAGCTCCCTGCACCCTACGTGACCCGTCCAGGATCCCTGGCACACATGCTAACTGGGCTACGGCTGCCCAGGGTCCCGCCGCTGGGCTCACAGCCCTCACCCACCATGTGGCCAGTTCCCTCAGAGCCCCAGGTTCCTGGCGGAGAGCAGATGTGGGGATACACTCAGCTTGGGGCTCAGGGCTGGGTGGCATCGCAGAGCCCTGAGCACTGACGAGTCTGCTTCCCTAGAACAATAGCACCTGCACACTGGGTCTTGAAGGGGCTAAACTAGGAAATGTAGACGGGGCTTGAAGGTGGGGCCGGGACACAGCTGACACTCAGAGAGTGATCTTTGCAAACAAAGGCACCCCCCACCCCCGCCCCTGCCCAAAGGTGGGTCCACGCCCAGAGATGGCAGTGAAGTGCGGCGGTTCGTGCATGGGAGTCCACAGGGCTCCCCTTCCCTTCTGTAGCAGGGAAGACGGAATAGCTGGGAGGCGGCAGATCCCAGGAGACCAGAGCAGCTGGGGACACCCACCCTGGCCCTTCTCCAGGGCTCAGTTCCTGCATTTCCATTTCCCTGGGCCTGCTTGCCCCTCCCCTGCCTGCTGGCAGCCCTCAGCGGGGAACAGAAGGGACAGAACTGAGCCTGCCAGGGCTCCATGACAGGCCTCCCTGCTGATGGAGACACCGAGCCCATCTTCTACCTTTGTCCAGAGCGGAAGAGAGGTGTCAGGCTGCCCGGGGCAGCTGGAGCCGGGCTGGAGGATTTTTCTCTGCCTGGCCGCCTAGTGATACCCACAGCCCTGAGCCGCCTGGTGTCATCATTTATTCATCCCCTAATAAATCCTGCCCTTCTTTCCGCGGGCTTTGCACTCCTGTTTTGTGGGCGCCACCCCTCGTTTATGAAGCACCTAGGTACAGCAGAGACTCTGCCTCTGAAGATTAGGACGGTAGGGCTTTCGAAGTCTGCAGAAATGGTGCTAATATGACAAACGCAAGAATAGAATGGGCTTGTGATGGGAACATCTCCCCCCTTCCCAGCTGATGGTGTGCCGGCCCACGGCCCCCAACGGGCCCCCAGCGGCAAGCGGGGAGGTGTGTGGCACTATTACATGCTATTATGACTTTCTGGGTAATGTATACATTTTCACTATCACACAGCCTTTCTCCTTCATTTTTCATGAGAAGTGGCACGAGATTAATGACTGAGCCGCAGAAGAAACGGAACACCATGCCACTCTGATTTATTGACCACTTAGCGTTGATGGAGCTGCAAACAAGAGTCAAACAGATGTTGCAGCTGCATTTTTCTTTATCAAAACTAACAGCTTTTTGCATTTTAACCACTTCTTACACCGCCGTCCTGCTCACTCCACAGAAGGGGACTCTGGGCCTCCTTCTTCCCAGCAGAGGTGGAGGAGCTCAGGCCAGGGCTGGGAGACCCCCACCACCCAGCGTCCCAGCGCCCACCCCTGGCAGTGGCCAAGAAGAGGGCATTAGATCCCCCAGACTCTTGTTCCGGGCGATTGGGGTTCCTGCCGTGGGTCTGTGAAGTGTACGTTTGCTGTACCTTCAGCCCATCCCGGGGCCTATTGTACAAACCCTGGGTTGGGCCCCACGTGAGGAAGTGCAGGGCTCAGCCCCTCCCTGCAAACCGGATGGTTCCCGCCTCCACCTTCAACTGTTAACAGATGGCTGAACACCCATTCAGATCAGGAAGGGCGGTGGCCTTGCATGTGAGTGCTGGCTGTGGGCAGGCCCATCCTGAGCCGCTTACCTGTCTTACCTCCCTCCCAGCAAGGTCAAAGCCAGTCGTACATCTCCTCCATCCTTGCCCACAGTGGAACACCCAGCCGTGCACCCTACCCCTCACCTCTCAGAAGCCAGAAGCTTCTCTCTAGGTTGGCACCCACCGAACCCCTAATCTCTGTGCCACCCCCACCCACCCACCCACCCATGGCTGCCACCAGCCCGGGCTTTCCGCATCTCTCCTTGTGCCTCTTGGTCTGTTTCTCTCTGGCCTTCCTCCGCCTCTCTCTTCTGCCCCCTGGCCTGGCCTGAGGCCCAGCCCTCCAGGCCCGGCTTCTGCAGGAGGCGGCTGGGGGGCTGAGCCTGGTTCTTGCTGGCCAAGGCTCTTTTAGGAAAGCCTATGGGAGCAATTAGAGACACCCCACACAGCCCTGTTCCACCTTCAGCCTTTCCAGGCTGCTGGGCCCACGCGCCCTGGACAACAGGGTCTGAAATCTGTGATGTGTGTGGCGGAATTAATCCTGCCACAGGTCCCTCTCTTGGCACCCATGGCCACCTGCTCTGCTGCCCACCCCAGCGACTGAACACCCGCACAGTAGCTGCCACCCTCACGGAGGAGTGGAGCGGGTGACACTTGTTCAAAGCAGTCTCCGTCAATCCCAACCACCTGTCCTTAAGGAGATTAAATCGGCCTGGCAGTCCTCTTACTCTCCCTGTGCTTGCTAATCTCCAGCCTGACTCTGCCCCCACCTTCCCACGCTCAGCCCGGGAGACAGGAGGTGCGTTGCCCCCAGGTCTCCCCACGGGGCCCCAGCATCCTCCAGTATCCAGGTCAGGAAGGCCGAGCCTGCACTTGGAGGGGAGACAGAGTCCCCCACCCTGGCCTCTCCCTTCGCCCCAGTCTTTCAAGAGGGAAGCCCCACCCTGTGACGGAAGAACTTGGGCCACAGCTTTTGTGTGGACAGTGCACCCATCAGGGCAGGGCTTCCTCAGAAACTCAGTGGTCAGCTCAGAGCAGCTCTGATGCTGGCTGAGCCTCTTCCCATCCCGGATGGAGCCCAGGGATAGGGGGCAGTCGTGCGGCCCCCGGAGCTCCAAGGCACTGAGGAGAGCCCCTGGCTCCCAATAATTGCTGAGGGTGTTTCCTTTGGCTTTGAACTCTATCAGTGGTTCCCAAACTGTGTTCCAGAGAACACCAGGGTGCCAAGAGGTGCTCAGGTTCATGGTCATATAAACTTAGAACGCCTGCCTGCACAGCACCCCCAGAGAGATCCTGCTGGGCAGGCTGCCATCCAGGCTTTGACAAATCCTGCAGTAAAGGAGCCGGTTTCACTGTGGCCGAGCGATCACTCTGCAGCACCTTCGTAACCTCTCCTGTGCCTTTGGACGTGAGGGTCCTTAGCTTGTTCTCCCTACTCCTGTGTCCCCGAGGGTCGGGCAAAAGGCACGTAACTCAGGCTCCGGGGAGGTGCCCTCCCAGCACCTTCAGCCAACGAGTCCTCTGCCCGCTGGTCCTTGCAGCCTGAACGAAATTGATCAGCAAATCCAATCCTCCCATTTCCAGGTGAAAAGCTGAGGTGGAGATGGGTTAAGGACCAGCTGAGCCTCCAGTGGAGGGGCGGAGGGCCCCCATCCCCCTCAGGTGCCGGGATGGACACCTCTCACATGCCACTCCTCCCCTCCTCTCCTGTCTGTCTGTCCCCCAGAAGGACACACCTGGGAGTGTGTGTTTGGGGGATCGGTCCTGAGAGCTGAGTTACCAGGGAAGAGACCGCTGCCTCCACGCCCCCTCCCCCAGCCGAGCTCAGCTCTGCGGTCGCCCCACCCTCAGCATTTGGCTGGTGGGGCAGAGTGCCTGCTGCGTGCCAGCTCTGCTCTGGGGAGCTCTCCGTGAACAAGACGGAGCCCGTCCATGGGCTCATACTCTGGGTGGGGAAACAGGCCAAACCAAGCAGGAATTGCTCAAAAATGAGAGATGGTGATGAGTGCTGTTAAGATAGCAAAGGGGCTGCACAAAGTAGGGGCCGAGCAAGGTGGGGAGGGGCACTGTGTGGGGGGGATCACTGAATACGGCGTCTGTGAGGAGGTGGCACCGAGACTTACGCCAACATGTGGCACGGGGCACATCAGCCAGTGAGAACAGCTCAGAGAGAGCTGGACAGACTTGGAGGTTGGGGTGGCAGGAGCGGCAGGAGCCTAGGGGAGCGTGCGTGGCTGGAGACAAAGACGTGGTGGGTCCCTGTGGCCATGTCAGGACTGTGGGTTTCATTGGCTGTACCAGGGAGCCAGTGCCAGAATGACAGGGTCGCGCCTGCTGGTGTTGGGACAGTGGACTGGGAGGGAGGGAAGAGAGGAAGTGAGGACTCCCAGGCCGAGGGGTCACGTGACCGGAGATGGGGCTCGAGGGGATGGGGGGAGAGGGCGGGACAGGCTTACTTGGGAGGGAGAACTGACAGACACTGATGGACTGGGCGAGGAGGGAGAGGGAGAGAAGCAGAAAGGGTGGCTCCCAGGTTTTGACCTGGGCGACTGGTGGAGGCGGTGTGACTTGTCGTGGGGTGGAGCCTGGGACAGGACCTCGGCTCGGCCATGCAGCCTGGGGTACCCGCGAGGCCCCAGCAAGCGTGTAATGGGCAGTCGGACAAGTGGGGCTGGAGAGAACGCGGGAGCCCTCGGAATGCGGAGGGCTGGAGGCCAGGAGGCTGGTTGACGGCACCAAGGTGGGAGGGGGACAAAGACCCAGCTGTGAGGCCCAGAGAGGAGGCGTCTGCTCGTGGTAAGAGGAGAATCAGGACAGACGACTGCCAGCAGACAATGTGTGAGTTCTGAGTGGGGGAACTGCCTGCTAGAAGCTTCACTCTGGCCATGCTCTCAGGAAACATCAGTTTTGTTGGTTTGGGGGTTTGGTGGCAATTTGTAGTTAGAAGAGCAGGACTTCCGACTGTCCGCATGGGACTTCACCCCTCTCGAAGCCCCAGGGTGGCTCCCTACAGCAGCCTGATGAGAAGGGCAGGGGTCCTTTTTCCTTTTAGAAGTGAGGAACTTGAAGCACTGAAAGGAAGGGATGGGATGTCTAGTCCATAGCTCTTTCCAGAAGGTTCTGGAACTCCTCAGACTTTTAGTTGTCCTCAGCTTTCCTCTCCACAGCCCCAGACCACCCACTGGGCACCCTCCCTCCCCGGCCTTTAACAGCAGGCCAGGCCTCCAGGACTTTCGGGTGTTATGTTCAAAGGTCATGCTTTCTTTGGGGGCACGGCTTCTAGCGTCTTCATGGAAATTCCAAGCGCAGGGAGGAGCCTATGGACTAGCTCTTGTCCGACCCCTGTCCTTGAGGCCTGCCCCGAGTGTTGAACCGCAGGGAAGACCTGGGCTGACTCCACAGCCCTCCAGAACTGAGACTCGAGAGTCCTGGTGAGTCTGCTGGGCTGTGTTCTGGCCCCTCCCCGAGCCAGGCACCACCGAGCCTTCCTCTATCCGGCTTTGCCCGGCTGGCAGAGCTTCTCTCAGTGGGGATCTGCCATTGGTGTCAGCGCTCCTGAAACTGATACATTGGGACTCTATGGCCAATATATTTTTCTGCCAAAAACAGCCAATAAAATGTACAACTAATGAATAAAATCGCAACGTTGCCAAGAAGGGATGTGTGCCCCAAATTTGCAAAATCACCTTAATCACTCTGTGTCTTAAAACCAGCCCCAAGCCAGGAAGTCAGTACTTAGACTTCATCTGGGGACTTTGAGCTGTGAGAACTCCAGGCCCCGCGATGCTGTCTGTTAAGACAGAACCGTGAAGCTGCCTGCTTTTGCGTTTTCCTAATCCCAAACCGAGCCTCCCTGAAGCTACAGGGGCCGAGAAATCCCGCTAACTGTATCAGGGCCTCCGGGAAGCACAGGCCCAGCGCGGGGGCTCTGGGAAGGGGCCTACATGTTGGGCATATTTCCTGATGTGAAAGGAGCAGTGCTGGACCTAGGACCCCTGAGTCAGCTCCAGATGCCCAGTCCCCCGACCATGGAGCTGTGACCTGACGTGTGGTCTTGATGAGCCTTGGGGCATTTGTCAGGGCTGGGAGTGCAGTACCCACAGCCTTCATCGAATTTTCAGAGGCCTTAGACTCAGAAAGGGCTGAGAACCAGCCTTACATCTTAGCCTCCTAGGAATACCCCACCTTCAAAAAGCCTGCCTGCCCTTCGTCGACCTGGAAAACGGGAGCCAGGCGTCAGTTGCACACAGGTCTGGGAAGGGTGAGGATCGGAGGTCCCACGTCAGCCTCATTCAACTCTACAAATGTGAACTGAGCAGTGGCCATTGCCAGATGCTATACCAGCCCCGGGCATGGCTCCTGTGGCCCAGGAGATAAAGAGATGTTCAGACTATTAAGACACAAACCCGAACCCTATCCTGCTGTGGTCTCTACCTAGGGCGAGGTATCAGGGACCACTTCCTGGGAGGAGGCGAGCCTTGTGTTTGTCCTCAAAGGAATAGGTGGAGGCTGGTTGTACAGACATGGAGCTGGGCACTGAAGGAAGGGGCAGGGCTTCCTGAAATAGGAGACTTCTGTGTGCTTCTGTGAACTCTTGATTTGGGGATTTGGGTGTGTGGTGAAGGTGACCCTTTGCCCCAAGACCCTTTCTATGCTTCTTCCTCCTTGGTCTTCCACAGCCTGTGCCAGGCGCTCAGTGGGCACTTTCATCTGCCAGGCCTCTGACATCCCAGCGCCCTCCTGCAGGGCCCAGCTCCTGCTCTGGAGGCTGTGATCACAGGAAGCCTTGGGTGGCCTGCTAGCCCCCGCAGCTCTTTGATCCGTCTTCTGTCTTGCTCAGCAGCTGGTGCTGCCACCTGACCAGGCCCAAGCTCAAGCAGGAGCCCCCAACCCAGACACAGGCCCGGGGAAGCCAGTGTGCTGGTCTGCAGGAAAGACACAGGGCGGATTCAGGGGTACCACCCCAGGTCTCCTGGGAGACCCCATCCGTGCGATGAGCAGAGCAGATCTACGACCCGCCTACCTTTTGGGCATGTTGCAGGGATGGAGTGAAATAGGTGGGAAAGCACTTAGACCAAGCGAAAAGAGGCCACCGCGAGTCTTGGTAGGACCTGAATTTGGACTCACGACCCTGGCTTCCAGACCAGGCTCTGTCCCTGGCCAGGCACATACTTTGGGCAAGTCACAACTTCTCTGAGCTTCTGGTGTCCTCGCTAGAGACAGAGGACATGCCGCCTGGCCTGCTCCCCAGCTATCGCAGGCACCAAGTAAGATAATGGCTGAAAGTGCTTTGAAAAGAATACAGTGTGTGTCGATGTCAGGGATTATCCTCATTATTAAGGAGCGTGATTACCGCCGTCCAGAAAAGCTGCCATTAACGCGAAGGCTCCTGCTCGTGTGGATTTAATTTCCTGGTTAACTGAGCGTTGGCAAGACGAAAACTCTGTTTCAACCCTTATTGAAAATCTTTCTAAATTATGCCGAGGACTTCCTTGCACTGGTCACGTGTCGTCTTGTCTGTTTATTCGCATACTGATTGACTCGCATACTCATTTATTACTCTTGCTGTGCCATCACCTCCTCCGTGCCTGGGGTCCTTGTGCCCACCCAGGACGCGTGGTCGGGTATCAAACAGGAGAAACAGTGGAGACAGATGTGGCAAAAGAGCACAGGAAGGGGCCTGCCCCGGGGCTGTCCCACAGTTCCCTGCAGCATCTTAATATATGGTCATGTTTCCTTACAGTTCAAGAAATACCTTCCAGTTGGGGCAGAAGGTTTTTCTAGGTTTGTTCAGATGGCTTATAAAGTGACATGATTGCTTTTTAACAAACGTGGCCAAAAAGAAAACGGCCTTGCCTTCTGGGGGGCCACAGAAAGCCACGGGGGGCCTGTGCTCTTTGCAGTGAAGCTGCCACCCCAAAAAGGCCCCTTCGTGTGTCGCTCTCAGAGCTGCTGTTGGGCAGAAAGAGATGGAGGGCATTTTGAATTGAGTCTGATGGGAAGAGGCTGATCCGTTTCGGTAGCACCTTTGAGGGACAAATTGTGCCTGCGAAGCCTCCACCTGGAGAGTCCTTTCCATTCTTTAGCTCAGTGAGGTCTGGAGGAGTTCCCAGAGGGGTGACTGAGAGGTGCCTCTGGTGGGATCTTTGCTCAGGGAGAAACCACAGGCTGAAGGGCAGAGCGACGTCCATCCTTAGAAGTGGGGTGCCTTCACCCCTGGGAACTCCATTTCCCCTTGGGAAGAGGAGGTGGTGCCCGTGTCGGGGATGTCCAGCGAGCTGTGAGGAGGACAAGTGTGTAAAGCGAGGGGCAGGCCCTGGGCCCCTGGGCAGCCATTGGTGTCAAGTCTGGGATATGGGGCTAGACATCCGTTTGATCTCGTGTATGGTCCTGAATTACTCACGAACCAGCGCAGGGGTAGAGCAGTGGTCCTCAGCCGGGGGCGATTTTGTCCCCCAGGGGACATTGGTCGGTGTCTGGAGACATTTCTAGTTGTCACAACTAGAGGCTGGGGGTTAATGGCACCTAGTGAGGGGAGGACAGGGCTGCCGCTGAGCTTCGTGCGGGGTACAGGACGACCCTACCCCAGGGAATGCTCTGGCTCCACGTCAGTGGTGCCGTGGTGTGGGGATGCTGGGCCTATGTGTGCATGGGAGGTGGCCCTGGGCAGGCTCCATGTGCACTGGGGCGGGAGAGGTGGCCCTGGGCGGGTCTGTGCGCCCTCATACTGCCAGTGTCTCTGCTTGCTCTCCCCCCAGAACCCCGACATTGTCCTTGTGCATTATCTCAACGTCCCGGCCATCGAGGACTGCGGCAAGCCCTGCGGCCCCATCCTCTGCTCCATCAACACCGACAAGAAGGAGTGGGCGAAATGGACGAAGGAGGAGCTCATCGGGCAGCTGAAACCCATGTGTGAGTAGGCTCAGCCTGCTGGCCCCAGGTCCCGCCCTGGGGCCCAGGCCAGCGTCACCCAGGCGGGGCCAGAGGTCCTCCATGGCCGTGGGGACACAGCTGTGGGAGCCCCGTTGCACGCGGCTGACAGTGACGCAGCACACTTAGCTTTTACAAGGACCACTCCCACTCCACATTCACTTGATCCTCATAGGCCAGGGCACAGAATGTCAGGCCCATATTACAGGTGAGACAAGCGAGGCTCAGAGGTTCAGAAAAAGCAACAATAGGGAGGAGCAGAGACGAGAGTGCCGGGGTGGCTGTCTCATGTGCTGCAGAGAGGAGAGTGGTGGCATTCCAGGCAAGGAGAGGCCTGTGGGCCGGCCTGCCTCGGCTCCCAGACTGGGTGGCGCACGGGTGATGATAATTGAGCTGGATTTCATTCTGTCAGCGAAGAGATGCTTCCTGAAATGTCTGTCAGGTGCAAATCACTGAATGCAAAACACTGAGTGCGTCCAGAAAGCCAGCCCGTTTCCATGGGCCATGGCTCCCAGCAGTCTCTGGGGGTTCTCTGTGGCCTCTCCTGCCCCCTGCACAGCTGGACTCAGGAGGAGCAGATGTGAGTCTGCCAGACCCAAGGAGGGGGTGAGGGTCACCATTGCTGGACTCAGGGCCTGGGGGTTCTGGAACATTGAGCTCGGGTTCCGGACAAAGACCTGTCATCTTATAGGACCTCAGAGAACAGGTCCGCAGGTCCCTGAGAACCGTGCGACCCTTGGAAGCTGGGCTGCACGGCATACGCCGTTGGACACCCTCTACAGGGAACAACTGAAATGTCCTTTCTGGGTGTCGTGTCACTGGGAATATCCAAGCTGTGGCCAAGTGGCACCTGCAGTGACCAGCTAATCCCGAGAGCTCCTCAGTGCTCAGATTGGGGGATCCCCCCAGCCTCAAGGTTGGGAATGGGGGTCAGGAGAGACAGAGGGGTCTGTGTGGAAGAGGCTCCAGGAGGCTGACGGCCCAGCCGGTCCAGCCAGCCCAGGGACCCAAGACGGAGCTCACTCCTGTGCCACCCTCCCGAGCCACGTATCCGCAGGGAGGCTCCGGCCAGCTTAGCTCTGCTGCCGCCATGACCCTAGAAGCAGGCGGCCCAGGGGCCTGCTCGGCTCAGGTGTGTTCAGCACAACCTCCTTCACTGCAGCTCTCACATGTCCCTCCTTGTTAAACCCCCCGGCACCCCCAGGATACAGCACTCCCCCACCTTCATCTGCTCACCCCACCTCATCCTCAGCCTAAATATCTCCTCTTCCATTGGCCCTGTCCGGCCACCCAGCCCCAGCCCCCAGGGCTCCTCAGACCCCAGGGAGACATCACACTGAAATCAGTCTCCCACACTTAACCAGAAGGGGCTACACGAGCCTCTTCCAACCTCGGCAGAGCACCCAGAAACGTGGGAGACAATGATGCCCGTGAGCCTTCCCTGCTCTCTGCCACTCCTTGGGGCCCCGTACGGTGCTGGGCATGTGAAAGGCCCTCTGTAAATATTTGTGGATGGCAAAGTGGGGAGTGGCTTTGGTCCGCTCCCCACAGGGGCCTGAGCAATGAGCAAAGGCCCCCAGTGTCCAGGCCCTAAGAGCTGGGCTGCTCCATGGCACCCCTCCAACACCATGCTAGGCCAGTGTCGGGCAATAGAGTCAGAGCTGGGGAGCCAGGAGGGGACACACATCTGGTTCTGTGACCATTTCACTGTGTGACCTCGGGCCAGTCACCCACCCTCTCTGCACCCCAGTTCCCCTTTTGTATAAAATGAGAGCAAGAATCCAGCTGTGTCTGCACCAAGACCCACAGCATGCAGCCTGTTCAGCTGGGCCCAGCTCGGTTCCTGGGCCTCTGCAGACCTGGGTCAAAGGGCTGAGGCCACTATGTCCCATTTTCTGGGAGGTTCTGGAGACCACCTTAGCCAGAAGTTAGCCAAGGGGGTGTCCCCGAGGGAAGAGAGGCCTTTCAGCGTGGCTACCACGGTCAGAAGCCTCTGGCTTGGGTGCTCCTAAACACTGCTCAGCACACAGTCAGCTCTTTACCTGTGAGCCGCCCGTCATCGTTTTCCCCAGTTCTATCCCCATTCTTTTATTTTACTTGCTTCCTTTTTCTCTCCTCATTACCTCTACCTTCTCACAACAATCTCCATCCACAGAAGCGGCCCTGCCCTGGAAAGCTCCCCCCCACCACCCGGCAAGAGGCTGCCCAAGTCAGACAGGAAGGTCACCTCCCCATGGGCCAGGGGGTTAAGCTTCGCAAACTCCAGGGAGTGGAAACCAGATCTCTGATGTTTATCTGGAGGAAACTGAATGCCCATCCAAAAGTCTGCAGTGCGTCAAGAAAGTCATGTAAAACTCCAACAAACTCCCCATAAATTGAATAACACTGGGCTCTCTGGTGTCTGGGGTGGGAGCCGAGGCGCAGACAGTTGCCCAGAGTGCGTGTGTGTGCATGCACGGCTCGGGTTACATACAGATGCCGAGCCTGGAAACACGGCCCAGAAAATACGGCTCCAATAAAAGCTTTCAATGCCCATCAGGCTTGGAGCACACAGAGGACACTGCCAACCATGTTCAGGGAAAGTCGAGGTGCTGGGAACCAAGAAGGTATCAGATCTCGTACCAGAATCAGGAATGCCACCCAACACTGGAGCCAAACACATTAGCTTCGTCACATTTCCACATAAATCACATTCCTTCAAAGACTTCACAGTTTGATTTCCTGATGCTTCCAGATTTCTCTGCCCTACAGCAGAGTTCTCAGTGGTTTAATCAAAATGTTGTGCTCATTGGCAGTGAAGGAAAACTTCACTGCAGCCTTTGCCTCACCTGCTGTAAGATGGGGCTCATTGTTCCTGAGCCTTGGGGATCTCACAAACGCAGGCTTGAAAGCAGACCAATTCCGAGAACCCACCTTGGTTCTTAGAACTGTGTCCTTTGGTCCCGTGGGGGCTTCCCTTCAGCCTGTAATCTGAGGGATGCCTCCTCCAGATAAAACAACAATGATGGGCGGGGGGGGGGGGATTATGATATCTGATGGGAATTCCCAATATATTTCCAAAATGCTTCCTGTCTTTTGCAGTCCCTTCTGTGGTAGTTAGCATATGGGTCCTGCTGCTGTGACAAAGACCAAAAGAACAGTGGCTAACATAAAATAGAAGGCTATTTCTGTTTCACACAGCAGTTTCAGGTTGATAGGATAGCCCCAGTGTCAGGGATCCACCATCTGGGCTCCTTGCAGCTGGTTGCTCTGCCATTTGCTAGGGTGTTGCCCTCTCTTACATGGCCCAAGATGGCAACTCCAGCTCCTGCCATCACAACTGCATTCCAACCAATGGGAAGCAGAAAAGAGAAAGTGGAGGGCAAGCTTCTTTCCTTTAAGGACAGGGCCCAGAAGTTGCACACAGCACTTCCACACATGTGTCATTGGCCAGAATTTGATCATATGGTAACCCCTAGGTGCAAGGGAGTCTGGGAAGTGTAGCCTTTTGCTAAGTGCTACCATCCTAACATACTTTGGGGAACAGGGTTTTGCATGTGAGTCATTCAGGGCTGAGTGGAGCTGAGCTCAAGCTGGGTGTCCCTGTAGGGCCTCAGCTGAGAATTGCTCATCTCAGCTCAAGGCCTGACTCAGTTCCCATCTGAGGGCTGGAGTTTATAGAATTCAAGTGAAAATGATCTAAAGCTCAATGTGTCTCCTCCTGGAAATTCTGGGGTGTGTTCCAATGCAGCTGGTCTGAGAGAACACCAGCTTTGGACCCAGCAAACTGCCACAGTGTGAGCGAGGGACTGGCTAGGTGGGGTCTTCTCCTCCCAGGTCAACTTAGAGTGGGTAAGAATGCCAGACAATCTCTGGGCCTCAGTCCTCAAGCCTGCTGGGAAACTTGCTGACGTTTGGCAGCCCAGAACCGCAGTAGTTCTAGGCTGCTATGCCCCAGACCTTCCCCGCTCGGCTCTGTTGGAACCTGCAGGGAGCTACATGGAACCAGTTTCCTTGGAGTGGATCTGCTCGTCTGAGCGCCCATGGCTTCCTGCCCTGCCCCATTCCGTGGCAGCCCGGGAGGGGGCAGGCATGCCAGCCACTTCCCAGCTAGCAGTCGGTGAGCGTGTGGCATCCAGAGTGAGGGATGAGGGCTTGAGTTTGAAGCCCTTCCCTGAGAGGTAGTCTTGCCTGAGCTGTCCCCGTCAGGGCCTTCTCTTAGAGCGTCCTTGTTGGCTAGATGGTCCTGTGTGGCCGAGCAAGGCCTGGGCCTTCCCACAGCTTCTGTGACCCCAGAGATCACCAGGTGGGCCCACCTCTGGGCTTGGCTCTACTCCGACTGCCTTCCCCAGAGCCCCGCTGATGTTTCTCGGGTCCCAAGTCCTCCCTGGCAGTGTCTCAGCAGCACTGGGTGGGCCGAGCAGGAGTGCTGGCTGCGGAGCCTGCAGAGCCTCTGGCCTGTGCCCGTACACGTCTCCACATGTATGCTCATGCACCTGTGTGCTTATACACGTGCTCACACATGCATGACACGGCTGCCCTCATCGCCGACACCCACATTGATGCCTCACCTCAGCGCCTGGGACCAAAGATGGTGGGGCTCAGGAGAAGAGGCAGGTGCTGTCTGGACCAGAGCATGTGCCTGACAGTTCCCCCTGGGAAATGAGGAAATGGGCAGTGAGGGTGAGGGGAAGGTGTACAGTGGACTTCCAGGAGCTGATGGCTGCTGGCCATGTAAGTGCAGTGGGGTCACCCTGCCCAAGTGACCTGACCTCTCCGAGCGTCACCATCCTCCTCTTGGGCAAGAGGAGAGTGGTACCTACCCTGTGGCCCCGTGGCTGTCAAATGACATCGTGGCCATGAAGGACAGAGGTGTGGGGACTCCAGCCACTCGGCTGCCTCCCATAAGGAAACTCATGCCAAGGCAGGAAGCTGGTCCTTTTTCTTTCGTTTGAGCACTTAGCCCATGCCAAGCTCTCTGCTAAGGGTGGGCACCCAAAGGCCAGCTGAACAGTCCTTCTGGGGCCCCTGTACCCACCAACACGGGACTGGAAGGAGCTTTCAGAGCACCAGCTCTGAGCTCAGCCCTGTGTTGGCCCTGGGGACGTTGCCAGGAAGGAGAAAGCCCAGGCCTTGCCCTCAGGAAGACAAACCAACGAGGCAGCTCATGGCATCGATGGCCAAGTCGATGGTTCTGCCTTCAAGTACCTAGAAATCCAGAAACTCGAGGGTGCGAATAGTCAGCAAGGCTTCCTGGAAGGAGCACTGTACCCAGGCCTCGATGAATGCCTGGGACTCAGAGACAGGAGGCACAGAAGCATCCCAGGCAGGTTTGCGTGGAACAGCACGAAAAAGGAAACAGGCAAAAGCAGACACATGGTGTGGCACGGAGGCGATGGAGCCGTTCACGTCTGAGGCTTTAAGGGCAGGTTGCATATGCAGAGATGGAAGTCTTGTTGAGTGTGAGAGGGAAGAGCCATGCTGCGTGAGAGGTGATAAAGGTCGTGATGATGGTGAGGGGGCAGAATCACATTGAGTAAAGGGAGTGGAGGCCATGTTGAGGAGGTCAAGGTGAGTGAGAGGGTGGAGGTGATGTGAATTTGGTGGATGGGGGCCATATTGAGTATAGAGTGATAAAGGCCAGTGTGGTAGTAGCATTGGAGGTCACGTTCAGTGTTGGGATGATGGCCAAGTTGAGTGTGGGGATGGAAGCCATGGTGGCCGTAGGGGGCTTAGGATGGAAGCCATGTTGATAATGAGCGTAAAGGCCATCCATGTCCAGTTGGGGTTGGAGGCCATGTTGAGTGTGGTGGGTAGAGGTCGTATTGAAGTGGGGTGGAGCCCTGTAGAGTGTAAGGTGACAAAGACTATGTTGCTAGTGGGGTGGAGCCATGTTGAATGTGAGGTTTGAGGGTGCTCTCCTGGCTCCCAGCAATCCTTGTTACCCCAGTCACTTTGGTCCTTGGGCACCTGCAGCCTGTTGGTGTTTTCAAGAGCCTGGGTCTCAGCCCTTCACCATGTGCTTTCCAGAAGAGCACAGTCCTAGCCTCTGTGCAACAGTAAGGCCAGTGCAACAAGCCACCAGGGACCAGCAAAGGCCAGGGTGGCTGGAGGCAAGGAACCCCATATTGCTGAGAAGGGGCTGACGTGCCTGAGAGACTGGAAGGAAGTAGGCTGGTTCGCAGGCACCTGCCTCTTCCAGGAGCTCCTTACCCCACATGTCCAGTCAACAGGACCCTCAATCTCCAGTGCCCGCATGCCCCCCCACCCCGCCTGTCCCGTAGGCCCTCACTGTGAAAACACCCAAGCCTTGGGTTGCATAATCGATGCATCTGTTGTTTTCTCATAATTTTCCAGACAAAGACCAAAGATCCAGTAAGAGGGGCAGTGTTTATTTGTTTTGCTTTTTTGCTTAGATTGTAATCCTGGTGATTATAGAAATATCAAGAAGTAAAATCAACAAAGGCTTTCCTTTCCCGACCCTGCACCAAATCCGGTTTCTGGTCGATTAGCGCCACCTGGTGGCTTGTAGCAGCAGAGCAGCTCCGGGATGCGAAACCTCTGGAGTAGCCGGACTCCCCAGCCTGAGTCCCAGCCTGCAGACGTGGGGTGCTGTCCCGCCTCTGCCTGGAGACCTGGTGTCTGGGTGTATGGGGTCTACTCTGTGATTCTGGGGTGTGGGCTTGGGGTCGGGCAGTGGGGAGCTGCGGACTCCACCTTTCCATCCCTGGTTCAAGATGCCGTCTGGCTGGCACAAGGCAGAGGGACTGGCAGCTCCACCCCTGAAGAAGAGGGTGTGCTCCCAAGTCTCAGCCAGAGTCTGTGGGCAATGGATGGGGCAGTTAGCAAGCCAAGTGGCAGAGGTGCTGCCCTCAAGAAGCTGCAGGCGGGGGCACCAGAGACGGGAGGTGAAAAGTGGCGGGGCAGGGAAGACCGGCCTGGGGAAGGGGAGGCTCCTGTTAGAAAGGGTTGGAGGGTCTCTTTCTGGCCAGAAATGTTCATTTGGAAGCATTTTCCAGTGTCTCTGTCTCTGAAGTGAGAGTCTCAGGAGAGGCCTGAGGGACAGAGTCAGGAGTGAGCGTGCACGCGTCCGGCTGCCCATCACTGGGACTCAGGGCAGCCAGAGCAGCTGTGGTTTTTGCCCATCCTCCCTGGTCCACACAACGTGGGCAGAGACCTTAGCTCAGTGCCAGAAACAGCGGGATGTTAGGAACACCTGGGCGGGTTGACTGAAGGCAGTTTCCTGACTCCCCACCCTCCCCCAACCCCACTCCCACTTCCCAGGACACTGATTCCACAGGTCTGAGTGGGCCCTAGAAACCTGCATTTTTAAGCAAGATTCTCATGCATTTTGAGAGAGCCCAGCCTACAGCAGACTCCAGTGAAAGGACAACCAAGGAGCTCTGTCATGGACATCTGGCCACAGCCCTCTGAGCATGAGCTAATTCTCAAACCCAGGTGGAGGGAAGCAGACACCGGAGGCAATGCTTGACCACGCACAAAGAATTGGGAGTTCCAGGACCCCGTGGGCTCTTTGCATAGATGCTATCCCAGAAGTTCCCTTGGGTTGAAAGTTAGATGTTAGTGCCAGGCACACAGTGGGGTCTTGCCAGATACTTACTGACTTAAGCTCATGAGAAATCCTGGAGTGCCACAAAAGGAGACACATCTGCGTCCCCTTGGCGGGCCCAGGGCCCAGGACCCAGGACAGCAGTTCTGTCCCTAAGAGCTGAAGCTCTTGTCAGTGAATGGAACCTGTGAGGACTGGAAGGTTATGCTCCCTGCCTGTGCCTGCAGGATTTGGAGTCACTGGGGAAGCAAAGACAGGACAGAAGGGCCTAGAGAAGACTTCCCTGCCCATTTTGCTTGTCCCTTTGGTTAGGAGTTGCTGGCACGGGGAGCAGGCAGGGTGGGTTCCCTTAAGTCTGCCACTCCTGCCAGAATGCCTTCTGAGCACCTCCCAGCCTGGCCCCGGAGAGCAGGCAGTGGGTAAGGCCCATTGGTGATTGGGGCGTACTTCTTCTTCCTGCTGTGCTGGGGGGATCCAGGCTTGTTTTGCAAATGAGCTTTTCTCCCTCTGGTTAAATGTTATTTAGCTGAATTGGCCCCCAAGTAGGAGAGCTAAAAGAGCAATACGCCTTTTGATTTCCTGTCTCTCCCTGGCTACTTGCCACTTAGGGCTGCTTGGGTGCCATGTGCCCCAGTGCTGGTACAAAATGCATTCCCAGCTCTGCCTTAACCATCCTCTCATGCAATGAGCTTGGACAGGGTGTGCACTGTGCAGGTGCTGGGCACACAGCAGCCCCACCCACGTCCCAGGCCTGGCTGCCCCCCCTTCACCTGACTCATTCCTGCTCACACTGGGGGATGGTTTTGTTAAAGTTAGAATTCATTGCCAACATTGAAACCTCCAGATTTTCAGCTTCTCTTTGAAAATCCAAGGCCTGGGGGCCGCGTTATAAGGAGATGAGAGGCAGCTACCCCGTTCAATGGCGCCTGTCTCCCTTGTGGATGCCACCACCAGGCACATGGAGAAGGCATATGAGCCCAGGGTCTCGCAAGAAGCAAGATGGGAACTGTCTGGAATCCCACTTGGTCCCCTGCCCCCATTGCCAGTGGCCCGGACGGGTAACTCAGGTGGGTGCTCACTCCGGCCCTCTCTGCCCCAAGCTAGGCCTGGGAGGAAAAGAGGGTTCCAGGGCCCCTGTGGCTCCCGCATATGGGATACCTACTGACACCTCTTCTCTCCCAGCTAAATTGCACCTCGACATCACGCTCTCGCTTGTACCACCACGGGAAGAATTCCCAGCCTCAGTACCAATGCCACTTAGCAAGTCCAGAGGAGATTCTGAGAGCCTTGGAATGGCTCAGCAATGCCACCTCCCTGGCTCTGTTAGTGGGGCCGGCTCAGCAACACTCAGCCAAGGCCAATTTTTATGTCACAGAGCCCTTAGGGGATTGCCTGTGACGCCCGGTGTGGCGGCGCAGGGAACACCAACCCCGATGTGGCCCGAATCTCCTGTAGTCAGAGCTGTAATGGCTCCGGACTGGGACATGCCTCTCCCTGCCCCTCTCCCTGGATGTCCCAGGTCTGTCCCACCTGTGTTACGCCCTCAGGCCCTCGGCCTTCTCCTCAGCACGTGTACCTTGAAACAAGCCTCTGCCTCCTGGTAGAAGATGGAAAGGGGGAACCCTGAGGCCCCACATCCCCAAACATGCAGACCCAGGAATTGCAAGCTCATTCAGGACACGCCACATATGTCCCCACACGCACACACCATCCTGTCCCCAATCAGCCTCTGAACTCCTCGAAATGAGATTTCTGAAAATGTTGTCCTCAGGTCCAGTAGGAGAATGAGAGTTGAGGGTGAGATGGGGAAATTGAATAGTATGTGGGTGTCTGGATATGAGAAGTTAAATCTAATGAAAATGTTATCCAGTTGAACCAAGAAACCAGAAGCAGGGCCTTTATTCCTGTCAACAAGAATACAGTGAAAATTAAACCAACTCGGCTGCCATTTCCCACTGACCTTGTTGCCATGGAGACAGCCCTCTCGTGTCAACAACTCGGAGAAATCCAATTGGGCTCATTCAGTCATTGAGATGCACGTGGCACTGCCCCACTCCCGCCAGCCTCAGTCATGTGGTTCCTAACTAGGGTGTCCACACATCCAGGACTGCCTGGGCATGTCCCATTTGATAACATTGCCCACCCAAAAGATCACAGCACCTCCTGGACAGCACGTTAAACGGTCACTCTTTTTACGGGTCTTGACTGAGTGTTAAGTACACGGCAGGAGAACTGGAGGAGCCCAGGCTGAGGGGAGCGAGGAGGAACCCGCCCCCCCGGCCTCTATTGGGGGGATTATCTTTGTCACCACTATGGCTCATGTCACCTGCTCATCACAGCTCCAAGAAATCTCTTCCCATGCAGAGTAGCCCAAATGTCATTTCAGTAGGTAGTGCCTGTGCTGTTACTTCAGTGAACAGACTCCAGCTGACATGCCCTGTCATCCTTCTAGACGTTACTGTCCCACAGAGCAAAGGGGGCCTAGCTCTCACTGGTCCGTGGGGCCGCTGTGGGGGGAGGGGCCTTCCGGGGTTCTTTCTGACTCCTTGTCCAATTCCTTTCCAAAGTGTTCCAAGCTTGATATTTCAGAGCAGAAAGTCCTCTCCATCAGGGCCTTGACCCTGGCCTGCCTCAGATGTCCTATGCACACCATCGAATCGCAATCCTAGCTGTGGGGCCCACTTACCTGTATGTCTTTAAAGTCCCTTGGGGAATAGTGATATGTAGTCAGATGAACCAGAGAGAGGCACCCATTTTACAGACGAGGAATGTGAGGCCAAGAGGAGTCAGAGATCTTCCCAAGATCGCACACATGTGAGGGCAGCATGGTCCGGCCAGCCTATCTCCCGTAGGCTCTTGGCGTTTCTGGATTCCAGCCCCTTGGCTTCCGCTGACAACCAAGAAGGGGCTGCCCCGAGCCCCCCATTTGTGACTCAGTGGATCCCCTCCCCAGCTCCACCACATCCCCAGTGACTAGAAGTCCAGACAGGAGCCCCTGTCTCAGAGCCAAATGCTGCCCCCACAAATCCCACCTTCTCTGGGAGGAGTTTTTCTTCGGGTCCCCTGTCTTTTATAGAAATGTCCCCTAAATGCACCCCAGTCTCTGCGATGCACAGTCAGGCCTCCAGGAACCCCAGCAGCCTGAGGCTTCCAGCCACTGAGACTTTGTCCTGGCACAGGCTTCCCTCCCTTGCTGGCTCCGTATCTTCCAGGGACAGGCCCACACAGCTTCCGCCTCACTTCCTGCCCTGTGCCCTGGAGGGCCCTGCCAGTTTCCTCTGCCCTGGTCTGGGTGCCCCTGCCAGCTCAGTGGCCGCATACTCTGGCCTGGCTGCTGGGGCGTCCCAGCCCTAGCGAGGAAGATCACAGGGAAGGAGCCAGGTACTTTAGAGCTTCTGCCCACCCCGTCCCCAGCCAGCGCCTTTCTGAGACAGCGACACCCTCCGTGACAGAGAGGCAGGAGACAGCAGGGTGGGCGGGCGGCTGGGGCACAGCACCTGGCCCCGCCCAGGTTTCTGTGTTACCTGCACACTCACCAGCCCCCCTAGAAGCCGGGCTCTGTCTGTCTAGGAAGTGAAGTGAGTCTGCGTTCGAGTGGAAGGGATCTCGGCCTCCTGACAGGGCAGCTATCCCTTCTCCAGACACTCATTAACCACCCAGCTGTTCCTGGGTCCCTGGGGGATGCAGGCTGGGGGACCCTCGGAGGTGGACCGCTCAGTGGAAATAGGCTGCCTCTGCAATCCCTCCTGGCTCCCACTTCTCTGCTGCGCGAACTTTAGGCAAGTTACACAACTTTCTGAGCTTTGGTTCTTGTACTCATATTGTTTGGTTCTTGTATACAACTGTTGAGAGATTAGAGATGCAATCTCTGTATGGGGGTCTCAAACTCGAGCTGGCATTGAAGCCCCTGGGGGGCCTGTTAGGACACAGATCTGAGCTCCTCCCCAGAGTTTCTGATTCGGCCGGTCCGGGTGGGGCCCGACACATTTCTAACACCGTCCGAGGTGATTCTCCTGCTGGGACCACACGTCAGAACACGGCCCAGTGCCCTGTTCACACTATAGGCTCATTAGTGGGCAGATAATTGTGCTGTTTATTTCTTTTTGTAATGGAGTCAACATGGAAAGAACCCAGCACAGTGCTTGGCACGTAGTATAAGTTCCATGAATACTATCTTATTATTATTATTATTATTATTATTATTGTTATTATTATTATTATTGAGAGGTGAGCTCTGCTTGCAGCTTCCTGGGGGAAATAGTGAACTGAAGAAACAAAAGACAACACTGCTAGGGTATGATGGACAGAGGAACTCCACTCATTTATTCTCTCACCCCGCCTTCACTGAGCCCCTACTGTGTGCCAGGCATCATTCTAAGCACAGGGGAGAGCAGTGAACAGCTCCATACGGTCCCATCCTCATGGTTCAGACTCTGGCTCCAGTGGGGTCGAGAGCTAGAGTAGCCAGGAAGGCTTTGGGGGACAGGGAGAGGGGGTAAGGCCTGGAGCTAGAGCTGGGCTTTTCAGGATGGGTGAGATTTAAAGTGGCAGAGGAGGAGGGCCTTCTGGAACGTCCCTGACCTCAGGGTCCCTTGAATGTGCACACATGAACCCCCCAAGTGTGCAGTGACAGGGCAGGGTAGGTCTCCCCTAGGGGCTCCTAGGGCTCTAGCCAGGGAGCCTGGAGAGGAACACCACAGACTGGGAGGCTTATATTAATTAATTTCCTTATAGCAATTAATTTCCTCACAGTTCTGGAGGCTGGAAGTCCAAGAGCAAAGTGTCGGCAAGGTCGGTTTCTGGTGAGGCCTCTCTCCCTGGCTTGCTGACGGCCGCCTTCCGGCTGGATCCTCACGTGGCCTTTGTCCTGTGTGTGCACATTCCTGGCGTCTCTTCCTCTCCTCACAAGGACATGAGACCTGTTGAATTAGGACGTTTGCGGCCTCATTTAACCTTAACCACCTGAAAGGCCCTGGCTCCATAAACAGTCATATTGGGGTTAGAGCTTCGACCTAAGAAGGGTGGCAGGGGCACAATTCTGCTCTTGCTGGGGGTGATGGGGGAGCTTGACCTGGGCTCAGGCCCCACCTGCCTCGCCGAAGCTCCCACCACCACCACACGCCACCAAGGCTGGGATGGAGCAGCCATAACCCAAGAGACCCTTGGCTGGCAGCCAGCCCCAGGTGGGGGTCACTCCACACCTCCCCGCAGCCCTCTCCTCCAGATCTCAATTACTCTCTCCCGGCGGTTGGCTGCCTCTTGGGTAAATTGTTCATCAGAAGATGCTCTCCAAAGCATGGCCACATGCTGTTGTCATTGATTTCATTTTGATTATTCATATTAGTGCAGACGCTGCTGCCTAGCCATGGGTGGTAATTAGGGTAAGTGCTGGGTCTGGGCCAAGTCAGCGTTGGCGTGGGCCGGAGGGTCTGTGGAGCTGCCCGGCCTTAGCCCTCTCACAGGGCATGCTGCAGCAGCCCAGCCAGAGCCAATGCTGGGCCCCAGGCATGTGTGTCCCAGGGCAGAAGAGACACTGCTGGGGAGGACACAGGGCACCCCACAGCACCGTACTTTCCCTCCTGGCCACTCCTGTCCTGTGCAGGCCCATGGGAGAGTTGGCTTGGCCTATGCATGCCCTCCTCCTCCCTTCCTGGGCATGGGGTCCCCCTTCAACACCCGAACAGCCCGGGGACCACCGCCAGCTCATCCATGGGGATGCTGAAGAGAGGCTCCTAGCCTGGGATTTGGCATAGCTGGCTGGAGCACTAGACCTCCTCTGGGTGAGGTGGCTGTCTGTGGCCTAGAAATGAGGCACGTGGTGCCCTCCACCCAGATTCAGTGAGCAGAGGGGACCGATGTGACCCAGAGCCACCGAGAGATGATTTTTCTGGGAATTCCCTTTTCTCCCGCTGCACCCCCGCCCCACCAGGCCATGACCTTCTGTTTAATCTTGTGTACTTTTAGTGCAGTTTCCCTTTTGCTGCTTTTAGGAAGGGGGCGGGGCGGGCCAAGGGACAGCCTGTGTGTGTTTATTAACCTTCCTTTCACAGAGCGCTCTTTTCCCTATAGAAATCTCCTTTCCCGCTGATTCATTACGTGGCGGGAAGCAGAGCGTGACATGTTAAAAGCCGTCTTGATAGTATTTGATATTCCGTACTAACAACTCGCCACCTCCAAAGAGGGGGCTTCTCTCCCCCCCCCAGAGGGGAGGGAGGCAATCTGCATATTGGATGTGCCAAGACAGTAGGTAATTTGCATTAAGCATCCAGAAATTCTCTGCTTGCAATCTGTCACCCTTCACTGGGTTTTCATTTTATAACCTTCACAACAGAAGGAGAGCAAGAGCAGAAAGAATGCGGTAGCCTCACCCCCCTGGGGGCTGCAGGAGAAGCCTGGTCTGAGCAGTTGTCAGCTCAGAGAGGGGCCCTGCTCAGAAATGCCAGAAGACTCCAGCAGAGGCATCTGCCACTCGGGGATGAGCTATCCCCCCACCCCAAGGCCCAAGACCTTTGCGTGGGGTGTGGCCATGCAGCCAGAAGCCAGACAGCTAAGTTCAGGCTCGGTGGGGTTTTCCTGAGGACACCTTGTCTGGTTTTCCCTGGAGCATGTCTGCTCAAAGTTTCCCAGCAGTAGACACCCCGGTGATGAGCTCAGGGGAGTGGTTCTGCTCCCAGATTTGCAGCACCTGCAGAGCTTAGGCTCAGGACAGAGCTGTCTTCACCATCCTGACTGCATGTGAGGAACTCCTGGGGAGCTGTAAAAAACAAACAAACAAAAAAAGCCTGGCACCTGCCCAGGCCAAGTCCATCAGAATCTCCAGGCTGGGGCTGGGGCTGGGGCTGGGCCTGGGCCTGGGCCAGATGCTGGGACAGGCCATCTGCATGTGCAGCAGGGCAAGAGGAGGGGTCCTCGAGTATGCGCTCTGCCCCACCCCCCAGCCTCTGTTTTCTCATCTGTAAAATGAGGAGTCTGGAAAAGGTCCTCAGCCGAGAGGATCCCAGGCCTGTGAACAGTCCTGCCTCTGCTAGGCCCCTTCTGCCATTCCATATTGGATTTCCAGATGAACGTTTATTTGAGAAAAGGGCTCCATAGCTGTGATGAGGTTTGCAAACCCGTGACCTAGGCCTTCCTTTCCAGCTGCCGGGGACTAGGAGGGCCTGAATCAGCAGAGGTACAGGCCTCCGGGGGCTGCCAGAGAATTCCCCAAGGGGCCCCAAGGCGGAGGCTGCCCACCTGGGGAAAGTTGGGCTGTAAACCCACCACCAACCCATGAACGTACCCATCCATAGCGCTCTGAACACGCACACGACCTCAAACCCAGAATGCAGACAGCTCACCTAGCTCAGGGACAGAAGCCATCAGCACTACCCCACCCCCTCCATGACCCATCGGAATCCAAGACCCAGTGGGATAAGGACCATGGGCGCCGGTGCTGGGGGAGGTGCTGGAGGCAGAGCCCCGAGGACCTCTGGGAGCCTTGTCAGCTTGGAGAGGAGGCCGAGGGCTGTGAGCAAACACCTGGGCAGGAAAGCAGCGCCCTCAAGAGATTCCCGGTGATACAACCCTCACACGTGGGCTTCTCTTTGACGAATCTCTGAAGTGCTACATAAAGGTGCTGACAAGAGACAGGAGGTGGACCCCACGGAGCTCTCCCCCACCCACCCTGTTTTCCACGGCTGAGCCATCTGTGGATTTCACAGCAAGAATCCCATTCCCATAGCATCAGCGAAGCCACAGGGCAAGGCCAGCATTGTGGGCTGTGTCACCACCATCGTCACCAGCAGTTCCATGAATGGTTGTGGCAATGGCGACTCTTTGTTGGGTGCACAGGAAGTGTCAGGAGGTAGACCGCATTTCCTCCTGGCCGCCCTGTGAGCCAGATACTATTATATTCCCATTTTACCCAGTCTCTGGATGAGGAAATGGGCTCAGAAAGGCTTAGTGACTTGCCCAAACTCACACAGCAAGTAAAGATCTGAATCAGACCAAGCTCCTGCCTGCTGCGTTCAGTGTCCTTGCAGGTCTCACAGACAAGAGCAAGTGATGCGAGTTGTGACAGTTGTGTCCTGGGGTCCAGGTGAGAGAATCTCAGGCAAAGGGAAAGGAATTGTTCTCCCTAGCGTGACCCTGTAACCGGCTCCTCCTCTCAGACCACCTGCTCCCACTGTCCCTCCTCCTCAGCAGCCTGGGTCCCTCCTGGCACTCCAGGTACCAGCTCCACCCACCAGAGTTATAGATTCACTGCCTCTGGAACCCGGTCCCACCAGAGAGAGCGAGGCTGTGCCATGTGCCCGATGTGCCAGCCCAGGGCTCAGCCGCCTCTCAGTCTGCTCCAGCTGAGAAAGGAGAATAGAGAGAGCGGGGATGAAACTCAGTCACACAGTCAGCAGGGCAAGTCAGTTTATTTTAGACTTCCAGCCCCCATCCTGCCAGGCAGGTAGAAAGCCCACCCTCAGCCATTTGGGGCTCCCCACCCCAATACCAGGGACAGCAGAGGTCCAGGGATCGAGGAGGGTTGAGCCAAAACCCCAGGACAGCCGCCCCGGTGGCCGGTCCTCACTGGGCACCCACTCCCCATGCCATGTGGGCCCTTTAGTCCCATCCCCTTCTCCCCAGGCCTAGCCTGCAACCCCTTGAGGCCAAGCAGCCTGGTAGGAGCAGGAAGCTGAAGTGCTCCTCCCTGGGGCCGGACACCCTCCCCGGCGCACTGGGAGCCGCCCGCACGTTGGTCTCCACGACCTGCGGTCTCGGGTGGTCCCTGTCCCTCACCTGTCCTTCCCAGTCTCCGCTCCCTTTCTCTTCTACTCCAGGGGCCATTGAAGAGCCACTCTGGTGCACTTGGACTTTGGGAAGCGAGAGCAAGTCTCTAGGTGCACCTCAGGGAAGGGAGCAGAGGAACAGCAGAGCTCCCAGGGGAGTGAGGTCTGGTGGGGCTGCCTGGACCCTCCTCCCTCCTCATGCACATCAGTTTGTCCCTAGAGCCAGCCTCCCAGCAGAGAGGGGCTGTGCTCGTGGTGGGCCTAGGCCCCGCCCCAGCCGGCCCTCCCCCTGCACCGCACAGCCTCTGACTGCCCTGCCTCTCCCCCCAGTCCACGGCATCAAGTGGACCTGCAGCAACGGGAACAGCAGTTCCGGCTTCTCCGTGGAGCAGCTGGTACAACAGATCCTGGACAGCCACCAGACCAAGCCACAGCCCCGGACCCACAACTGCCTCTGCACCGGCGGCTTGGGTGAGCGGGGGCCCCGGGTGGGCAGGCAGGCGCCACGGAGTTCAGGGGCTTCTGCCAGGCAGTGGGCAAGGCTTTCCTCAGGCGTCACCATGATGTCCGATGAGGGGAAGGGTCAGCCAAGCAGACTCACCCTGGTCCTGCCCCACCCTGCAGGCAGGACAGCCCACGTGGGGCAGGAGAGAGCAGTTTCCAGGGAGGCAGCTCCATCTAGGAATAGAGGCTGCAAAGTGGGGGCGGGGGGTGCATGGGGTTGGGGCTCCTGGCCTCCGTCCACCCAACTCAGTGCCCTCCAGTCCCGATGATCTGGGGCAGCATCAGCAAGAGGTCCCGGTCCCCAGGACTGGGTCAATGTGGGTGTTTCCAGCTCAGTCCTGAGTCAGCGAGACCACTCCAGCTGGACCTCTTTCTTTAACCTCCGTCTCCTCCAAGAACATAAAGTATCCCACCCTCTCCATCCCCGTGTTCCAATGTTTCTGATAATGCTATTTGCTCTTTGCAATGTGCTTTCTTTGCTCCCTTCGCTGCCTTAATTCAACATGCCCATTACAGGGTCACGCCACTTCTCTGCAATGTCTTCCTGCATTTAGGAATCTTGGTAGCAAGGCTGTAACAGGTTCAGGGGGAGAATTCACCCATTTATCAAAACCAAGTGACCCTTATCAGATGAAATGAAAATAATGACCAACGGGGAGTGAAAAGAGAAAGAAAAGCCACCTGGCCGCTGGTGGGAGGCCTTGGGGGACAAGCCCGAGTGAGACTTGCCAGAGCTCAGAATCGCCCCTCGCCTGAGGCTTTTTTCTTCTCTGTCACTGAACTGGGGGTGTTAGAAGGATTTTGTTCCACAAAGAGCTTAGGACAGGTCCAGCTAACGAAACAGGACTGTGGCCCCCAATACCTTCCTGCCTCTGGAGAAAAGTCTAGAACTCTCTTTGGTCCTGGAGCCTGAAAGCTAATCCAGAGAGTGCCTTGCTCTCCACCCCCACCCCCCACCCCCAGGGCCCTGTCCCAGAAGTGGTTCCCTGCCCAACTGCCTGGAAGACAGGGGCTTCCTGAAATTCTGCATGGCCTGAACAGGCCTGGAAAGTTTCAGGGAAGGGGATACGGACCCTGCCACCATCTCAAGGGCTGAGCCATCCTGGCCAGCAAGAGCCTTTCCAATGAATGTTGTCTGCCTCTGAAGGTGGAAAGGGCTTTCCAGGAGGATGACAATCTCTCCAACTTCTTTCTCCTTCCCTACCTCCTGTGTCCTGGTATTACTGTGTGAAAAGCCAGTCAAGGGAAAAGGCCCCTGGTCTGGAGGATGGTGACACAGGGCATGTGAAAGCCCCGGGGCTGGGGGTCAGTGGGTCCCAGACCCTGGTGTCTATTACACACCAGCCACAGGGGGTTAGTGTTCTGCCTGGGCTCGCGGGTCGGGCTTGCCAGGCCCTCGCTGCCCAGAGATAGGGTCCATGCCGCCCCGGCTCTGACTCTCTCTTTGTGTGCGTGTGTGTGCGTGTGTGTATGTGCATGTGTGCGTGTGTGCGTGTGCTCTGATCGCAGGAGCAGGCAGCAGCGTGCACCACAAGTGTAACAGTGCCAAACACCGTATCATCTCGCCGAAGGTGGAGCCACGGTCGGGGGGCTATGGGGGCCATTCGGAGGTGCAGCACAATGACGTGTCGGAGGGCAAGCACGAGCACAGCCACAGCAAGGGCTCCAGCCGCGAGAAGAGGAACGGCAAGGTGGCCAAGCCCGTGCTGCTGCACCAGAACAGCACCGAGGTCTCCTCCACCAACCAGGTGGAGGTCCCCGACACCACCCAGAGCTCCCCCGTGTCCATCAGCAGCGGGCTCAACAGCGACCCGGACATGGTGGACAGCCCTGTGGTCACAGGCGTGTCCAGCATGGCGGTGGCCTCCGTGATGGGGAGCTTGTCCCAGAGCGCCACGGTCTTCATGTCTGAGGTCACCAACGAGGCTGTGTACACCATGTCCCCCACCGCCGGTCCCAACCACCACCTCCTGTCGCCCGATGCCTCTCAGGGCCTCGTCCTGGCCGTGAGCTCCGACGGCCACAAGTTCGCCTTCCCCACCACGGGCAGCTCAGAAAGCCTGTCCATGCTGCCCACCAACGTGTCCGAAGAGCTGGTCCTCTCCACCACCCTTGACGGTGGCCGGAAGATTCCAGAAACCACCATGAACTTTGACCCCGACTGTTTCCTCAATAACCCAAAGCAGGGCCAGACGTATGGGGGTGGAGGCCTGAAAGCCGAGATGGTCAGTACCAACGTCCGGCACTCGCCGCCAGTGGAGCGGGGCTTCAGCTTCACCACCGTCCTCACCAAGGAGATTAAGACCGAGGACACCTCCTTCGAGCAGCAGATGGCCAAAGAAGCGTACTCCTCCTCCGCCGCGGCCGCGGCCTCCAGCTCCCTCACCCTGACCGCCGGCTCCGGCCTCCTGCCTTCCGGCGGCGGCCTGAGCCCCAGTACCACCCTGGAGCAGATGGACTTCAGTGCCATCGACTCCAATAAGGACTACACGTCCAGCTTCAGCCAGACGGGCCACAGCCCCCACGTCCACCAGACCCCTTCCCCGAGCTTCTTTCTGCAGGACGCCAGCAAGCCCCTCCCCATCGAGCAGAACGCTCACAGCAGCCTGAGTGACTCTGGGGGCACCTTCGTGATGCCCACGGTGAAGACGGAGGCCTCTTCCCAAACCAGCTCCTGCAGCGGCCACGTGGAGACGCGGATAGAGTCCACATCCTCCCTCCACCTCATGCAGTTCCAGGCCAATTTCCAGGCCATGGCAGCGGAAGGGGAGGTCACCATGGAGACGTCGCAGGTGGCCGAAGGGGGCGAGGGCCTGATCAAGTCTGGGGAGCTGCAGGCCTGTAGCTCGGAGCACTACCTGCAGCCCGAGACCCCTGGGGTGATCCGCAGCGCCGGCGGCGTCCCCATCCTCCCTGGCAACGTGGTGCAGGGACTGTACCCCGTGGCCCAGCCCGGCCTGGGCAACGCCTCCAACATGGAGCTCAGCCTGGACCACTTTGACATCTCCTTCAGCAACCAGTTCTCCGACCTGATCAACGACTTCATCTCCGTGGAAGGGGGCAGCGGCACCATCTACGGCCACCAGCTGGTGTCCGGGGACAGCGCGGCGCTGTCGCAGTCGGAAGACGGGGCGCGCGCGCCCTTCGCCCAGGCGGAGATGTGCATTCCCTGTTGCAGCCCCCAGCAGGGGGCCCTGCAGCTGAGCGGTGCGGAGGGCGGGGCCAGCACCATGGCCTACATGCACGTCGCAGAGGTGGTGTCTGCCTCGGCCCAGGGCACCCTGGGGATGCTGCAGCAGAGCGGACGGGTGTTCATGGTGACCGACTACTCCCCGGAGTGGTCCTACCCGGAGGTAAGCAGCCGCCGCCATCGCCTCCCCACCTGCCCATGCGCATGCGCAGCTAAGGGGCGCTCATTTGTGGCTCTCTGGACCATACTGACCAAGTTGTCCCCTCCTTCTGTCCCCAGGGCACCTGAAAGACCTCCACCTCTCTGAGCGGTGGTTCTCAGTCTTCCCCAACCAAGTAACTTTAAAGTCAGGGGTCTCCTCAGAGGCCTGGTGGCCCTCCCAGCTCTGACCAGAGCTGTCCGCTGTCACCTGACTTACATGTTAAGATTCCACCTATGTTTGCTTTGCTTCTGGTGGGGCGGGGTTGGGGGAGGATCCTAAGACTGCTGAAAGCAGTAACATTTGAAAATCGCCACCATAGATCATTCATATCCATCGCTCTTCATTTGCTTCACTAAACAAAACGAATTCCCATCAAATCGAGAGGGAGGGTACAGCTTCTGAGTAGTCATCCTGAGATTTCTTGGTAAATCCAGCCTCTGCGAAATCAAAGCCATGCCATGTGACCCAGGACCTCCCATCTGTGCCCCTTACCTGCTGTCTCAGTTCAGAGGGCTGAGATCTGACCTTGAGAATCACTGCTCCAGAGCCCAGGACTGCAAGAAGACCCAGGCTTTCCCTGGTGGCACAAGTGTTTAAGGAAGGAACCTGTGCTTGTTCTCTGACGTAGAATGGTGTAGGAAGGGGACAGAGTGTCCTGAGCTTCTCCTGTTGCACATGGGGTCACGCTCCTTGACTCCTCCCAGCCGGCCTGCCAGGTGCTCGGGACCCAGATCGGCGCTGTGTGCCTTTCCACATCCTCCTCCGTGGCCATGGAAAGAGGCCAACACTGGTGGGCCGTGTACAAGCTTGGAGGCGTCCCAAGTGTCATCGTCTTGACCGGAAGGGTCAGCCCTGCTCTGCCTCTCTCCTTTATGGCAAAGCTAAGATCAAATCTGTATACGTACGGCTGTCCCCAGCTCTCAGCCATCACATCAGCCCAGCCAGTGGCCCAGCCTTCAGACAGGAGCATCCTGGGAATAGACAGCAGGTGCCCATAGGCTGTGTGCACAGCGTGTTTGCACAAGTCCTCGGCTGTGCAGAGGCAGCTGTCCTGTGTGGTGAGGAGCGTAGGGCCAGGGTCCGACAGTCTGGTTTCAGCTCCTGGCTCCACACTTCCCAGCCCGTGACCTTGGGCCGGGATCTGGCTTTCCTGTCTCCCCCTCGGTGGGTGTGTGAGGACTGAGTAAGTGCTCCGGCAGCACTCCAGAAGATTCTGAGCAGTTTCCTTTTGGTGTGGCTCAGTGTGACCCCCTCGGCGACCCTGAGCTCAGTGGTATCCTCTTAGAGCCCACCATGTTTTCCTGGGGTGAAAAGCCAGCTCCGCCCAGCAACTTGCCCCCATGGGGTGAGAAAGCAATTCAGGGATGGGGGGACAGCCTGGGACTGGGGTGCAGTGAGGTCAGCGTTGGGAGTCGGAGCTGTGTTTAGACCCAGAGACCTGGCTCTCTGGGCCTCAGTTTCCTTAACTGTAAATGGCTGAGAGGCGTAGCCTCAAGTCCTCCCAGTCCTAAGACTGGGGAGATTTGGTCCTCGGACACTTGGAGGGTCCCTGGAGCCTAAGTCCTTTGGGAGCTGGAGGGCGGGTGTGCAGGTCTCTGGGTCAGTCTGGGCTTGCACTCCGGCCTCCTTGGGCCCACAGGCACTGGCAATGGACCTTTAGCAAGCCTGGCCCTCCCTGTTCTGTCCTGAGTACCAGCCTGCAGATCTCTAAGCTATACCTTGGAGAAAGTCAGTTCATCAGCTCACCACACGAGGGCGGCAGGGGAACGGGAAAGGGATGATGGTCCAGGGGGCTGGCAGAGGGAGCATCCAGCCCTGGTTTTCCAGAAGCTCTCGGTGGTGCCTGCTGCCAGGAAGCAAAACCAGTTCAAATTCAATTTGATTTGGAAAATGCGCAAATGTCACCCAGCGGGGCCCTTTGGGGCCAATGTGACCGCCTGGTGACACTTCTACAGAGACCCCAGGGGTTTCTACCGTACCATCCTCTCCCACCCCGGCCACTGCCCCCAGTCCTGCAATAGAACCACCCCCTCCTGGGTTCTCCTGCAGAAGACAGCACCTCCTGTCCTGACCCTTCCCTCCCCTCACAGCTGGCATGCTCGCCCCCTCCGTCTCTCCACCGACAGGCCTGCTTGCTGACTGCCAGGAGCACGGTGGTAGCCAAGTTCTGCCAGACTCAGGGAGGGCTCTGCTGTGAGACACAGGCCCAGGGACGCTCACTAGTCTGGAAATACGGGGTCAGCTCAACAGTCGCTCAGCGCCCCCACCCAGCTCTAAAATTTAATAGTGCCCCGGCACCCATTTTGCAGGAATGCTAAGACCAGGGCCACCTTGCTGTCTCTTCTCAGAGGGGCCCCCCTCCCACAGGCTGCTCCCACTTCTCCTATGCTTTGTTCACCTCTTCACTTCCAGCTGCAGCTGGTCACCAACACACACACACACACACACACACACACGCACGCACGCACGCGCTGGAGGCACCCCTGGCCCCCGGGATCTGCCCTAGGTGCATAGGAAATCTGGGTCCTTTATCTCAAGGACTCCCAGGGCACAGAGACCTCAGATGGCATTTCTTGCTCAGTCCCCTCCCCCACACCCGTCTGCGTCATCTCCCTCCACTGACAGACACTCCAGCTGCACCAGGCAGAGGAGGCTGCAATGAGGGCCTTCAGGTGCCTGCGTCACAACAATTCAGCACAGCGAGGAGAACGTTGCCATAGAAACCGTCCCCTGGACTGATGGATGCCCGGCCCATCCTGTGGCGGTTTCCATGGAGAAGGTCCTGCTGTGCTCCAGTAATTTCAGAGTTCTTTGTTCCTCCCAGCAGCCCTGGCTTTGCGCTAGCCGCTGTTGACTGGGGCTATTTTTTTCCTTTTTTTTGTCACATGGTAACTGTCTGTGACCTTTTGAAGTCACTGCTCTTCCACTTCCCGGGACCCAGGGAGGACTGTGCCCTGAGCAGACCTCTGGGGCGCCCAGGCCTCCCAAAGTCAGGTTCTGCCTGGGCCATGGGGCACGTTTCCAAGCCCGGCCCCCACCCCCACCCAGCCTGTGGGCTACTCAGACAGAGCTGCAGATCTCCCTACATCAGAAGCAAGGAATGCTAAGGCCAGAAGACCCCCTAGAGATCAAATGCTACCCAGAGAGGCTGGGCCATGTGCCTGAGGACACCAGGCTACTGAGGCGCAGGGGCAGGCCCCCTGCTTTTGGCTCCTGGTCCTGTGCTCTCTCCACTGTCCTCCAAACTTTGGTTGCCTGGCTGTAAGATGACTTCTCCAAAGCCAGCCCAGCCCAGAGGAAGGCCCATCCAAGAGCTCGGGTGGAAAGCCTTCCAGCCTGGGACAGCCCCTCCCATGGCGGAACCCTCCCTCTTTGGCTGGGCTATATGGGGAGTCACCTCCACCTCAACCCTCTAAACACCCCTGGGCCAGGTCTGGCTTCCAGGAACATTGTGGGAGCCTCGGGAACAAGCCCACGTGGAGGGTAGGGGTCCCTCCAGGGCAGGGGTGGGCCAGTGCTAAGAAGAGGGCACTGATGAATGGATGACTGAGGGGAAGAGAGCATCTCGCTGGCATGGGGCAGCAGTGGGAGAGCTGGGGTCTGGCCTCCAGCGGCCTGGAGAGATGAGGGAAAGAGGGCCTCCCCCGCAACTCACCCACTGCTCACCCCTCCACTTCCAGTCTCCAGTCCGCATGCATCTCCGCCTTCTCCACCCCGAACACTAGGTGGCGCTCTCCACCCTGTCCTGCGTAGCTCCTGGCCCCCTGGTGAGACAGGTGGATGCCTGGAGCCTGGAGGTGGTCCTACCCACGGGGAGCCAGAGAGGCCAGCATCCCCACCCTCTGCACCACCAGGGCATGCCTCCCCGACTCAGGAACTGGGCCCTCCCCTGGGCTGTCTGAGCAATGTCTGGTACCTACAACTCATCGCCTACTTTGGACACGATGGAGTGCAAGGCCGTGCTATTAACCCCTAAGCAGGGACAGTGGCCGTAAAGCAGGACTGACCAGGACACCAGGACATAAGCTACCCGGCTCACTGGGTGGCATGCCCTGGCAGGTTCCCGCAGGAGGTCAGGGAGTGGCCCAGCCTCTCCTGTGCTCTCCTGCTCCTGGCGCCTCTGGGGTCCTTGGGGGAGGAGCTGAGCAATGTCATTGAAGCCCTCCTCCCGCATCCCCCTTTCCCAGCCCACCCCTCACCCCCAGCCAGGCTGCCTGCACATCAATGCCCATGTATGCTGGGTGTGTGCAGTGAGGGGGCCCAATTAGCTGTGCGTGTGCAGTGAGGGGGCCCTCATGGTTAGCACAGAGATAGGAGCCGTTGCTCAGACCCTCCCTTTACCCAAGCCCCAGCTCCAAGCCCCTCTCCAGCCAGGGCAATCTCTAAGCCCCTCCAGTTCACCCCTCCTTCTCCATTCTTCTGTTTCTGCCATCTTTCTCATCACTTCTTCATCCATGTCTCCCTTCTTTGCCCCCTCCCCTGGCTAGCGCCACCATACCCTGAGAATCCTGGGTCCCTTCTCATTTAGCCACCAAAACTTCCAGTCCCTGCGGTGACACTAGGGTGCTTAGGCCTCTTTTCAAAACTCGAAGCTTCCTCAGTCGTCCATAAGCACCTGACAGAGAAAGCCCTCTCCGTTCTCCTCCGCTGCCTTCCAGGGGTCCCACCTGCCCAGTTCAGGTGCATCAGGGGCTGAAAAGCCTTCAAAAACTCTATTCTGCCTTTTGCCTGGAACCAAAAGTTATGCAGGAGGACGTGCCCCCACCCCCCCACCCTGTGCTGGATGCCAACTGGGGAAGGCCATAATCACCTGGGGATCCCCGAGGGGCAGGGGCGGAAAGGCTGGGGGCCCCTGTTTCCACTGCAGTCCTGAAACAGTGGTCCTCAAAGGTCACGCACGTGATGGGGGAGGAGCAGACCCCCATCTGAGCAGTGAAGCTTCAGAGTCCCCAGCTGCCCCTCTGGCTGACACTGTGTCTGCTGTCTGTTCCCTCCAGGGAGGAGTGAAGGTTCTCATCACAGGCCCGTGGCAAGAAGCCAGCAATAACTACAGCTGCCTGTTCGACCAGATCTCAGTGCCTGCGTCCTTGATTCAGCCTGGAGTGCTGCGATGCTACTGCCCAGGTGAGAAAGCCTGGGGCCCGGGAGCGCTGGATGGAGCGGCCTCGGCTGACCCTGGGCGAGTCGTGGCATGGGACTGGGCCTCGATTTCCTCAGCCATGGAGAAGCGGGTCCCAGATGGCCTATTATAATGTCACCTGTTCTGGCTCATGGAGCCCACATCAGACAGGGGCACAGCTCGCTTGGCTGGGAGTCTGAGTGACGAGGGGATGATTTAGAGAGTCAGTAAGCCAGGTTCACACCCCCAGGACTGGCCACAGCGGGAAACTCTAACAACCACCCTCGGCCCGAAGGGTCACGCGAGCTGGGGAGAGGTGGGCGAATCAAGGGGCGGCAGGAGCTGCATCTGGGGTCAGAGGCCACCTGTGCAGCAAGGCAGACCTCTCTACTCCTGCCCAGGCCTCCCACCGCCCAAGCCAACCAGAAGCCACAAAAACGAGAGCCCAGGCCCTGCGGTGCCCCTGGGGCACAGAGCAAGCAGGTCAGAGAGGGATGGAGACAGCCTGGCAGGTGGCGGGGGCAGGGGTGTCAAACTAAGAATAATTTGCAGAAACACCTTTGAGAATTTGATGAAGCCGTCTCCCCCGCGCCCAGGAGAAGGCACGTGCACAGAACTTGCTTCTGGGTTCAGGGGCAGGAGCCCCTGTGTCCTATCCCTGTAGCTCTGATCCACCCCCCCCCCCATGGTTTCATCATCATATGCTTAAGTCGTCCTTGACCTCTGGCCATTGCTACCTCCCCAGTGGCCTCTCGGCTCCATACAGGCAGAGTCTCCTCAGGGCTCACAAAGTACCTGGCACGTCACAAGAAAGAAAGCGTGTTTGTGAAGGAATCTGTTTCTAGAGCTCATGCTTTCTGTTCCCTGGGCTGGTGCTAGGAGGACCCCTTGGCTGGCCCCTTGCCCGCATCATTAGCCCCAGGGATGGCCCGCCCAGTTTGCCCAGGCAATGAATGGAGAGGCAGACGGGGGTGGGCTGGCAAGGGCGGCGGGCCCCACCCCATGTTATCTGAAGCCAGCAGCCTACAAAGGAGAGAGAGCATCCTCTGTGGATGGCTGGGGATGGGGAAGAGAAGTGGGGGCAAGGGTCCCCAGGAGCAGAGCTGGCTGGTGCCAGGTTCCGCCTGCGGTACTCCCACTGGAGCCTTCTGCCACCCCAGTTGTCTGACTCCCTTCATCATTCCCCTAGCCTGGGCTCCTGAGCTCACAGGGAACATTCTTTCTTCTCTCTCCATTCCCCAGTGCAGCCCACCAGAGCAGAATGTTCTAGAGCTGGGCTCACACACACAGCCCCCACTTGAACCCGGCATCTCCTTCACCACAAACATCCCAGGGAGCCAGGGCTCATGCCCATGGCAGCCTCCCCTGCTGGCCCTGCCCCTCCCCACCCCACCCCACCTCTACCCCCGGCTGCCTGGCTGGCTCCAGAGGACCCATTCAGCCCCCTTTACTCCTGGCATTCCTGTTGGGCCTGGAGCATAGCCATCCTGGATGCCAGCTGGGCTGGATCAGCCTATCACAGGCGGGGGCTATGTGTGACTAATGCAGCCCCCACACCCCAGCCATGCCGGCCGGGAAGGGGGAAAGGGCGGCATGTCCACTTATCACCTGCTGCTGGAACAGGCCTTGCCTGGCCTATAAATAGATGCCACTTCCTATACCTGATTCTTGCCTGGCTGAGAACCCAGACCTTGCCCGTCCTAAGTTATCTGACCCTCAACCAAAAGACTGGCCTTTGTGTGCCCTCTGGATGATGTCCCAGGCCAGACCTGGCAAATCCTGGGGGCTGGGTCAGTACACTGCAGTCTATCCCAGATCAGCCAGTTCCTGGGCCTCAGTGTCTACAACTTTTAAAACCCTGCCAGATGGGTGAGAGCGCAAGAAGAGGGACGGTCCCCAACCTCAGATCACCTGGCTCGCATGCCCAATTCATGAGGGCACTCCACGAGTGAGGCCTGCACTCTTTCTTGCCCAGGGGTGTAGGGGTGAGGATGATGGTGAGGAGAGGGTGTTAGGGCTGTTTAGGTCTCAGCAGGCAGCTCTCCTGGTCCCAGAACTGATCGGGGTCCCCGGAGCTGGCAGGCAGACTGCCCAGGCCACCGTCATTCAGACTCTTCTAACAGATTGCATCTCAAACCAAGGGACGAGGGACAAGAAGCCACAGCCTCAAGGCAGACTGAGAGCTGGGGCTGTGTCCCTAGAGCACTGTTCTGTCCTATAGCTGACCACAGAGAGGGGGGTCCCCTTGGGACATCTCTGTTTTGAGGCCCAAATTGAAACATGTCACTCTGTAAGACAGCTCTGGATGCATTCATTCATTCATTCATTCATTCACTTCTCCATTCATCAAATAGTTTGCCAGGTACTGGGTAGGTGCCTGGAATGGAGCGTCTCCAGGGCAGGTGAGTGACCACACGCTTGGAGGTCTGCCTGGGATGCTGTCAGAGCTCTGAAGGTCTGGATTTGGCTGGAGATCCCTGCCTAGGGGATGCCACAGGAGGTCCTGTGGGACCTGTACCCACCACGAAGCCAGTTGGTTCAGCTTGTGGTCTGGAGCTGAGGGGCCACGTAAGGGTGGAAAGCACAGGAGAAAAACGCCACTGGTCACGCTTGGACTGTGACTTCCCGAAGACCTACTCCAGGGATGATGGCATGAAACAGACCCCTGCGGTCCATAGAGGCCACAGGCCAGGGAGCTGGTTTTCCCGTGGGAAGTGAGGTCTACCTGAGACGTCCTCAGAGGGAAACGGAGCTTTACTCTGCCCTGGGGAGCAGCTGACTTGGACAGCTTCCTCGCGTCTGTGAGCTTCTAAACAGCAAGAGCCTAAACAGTAACACAATACTCGTGTGCGTCCTCCCTGGAAATCAGTCCTGGGACGCCCTGGGCACTGGTAGCTGCTGTTCCAGAAAAGCAGGACAGAGCCCTGATGTCCACCAGGGGCCCTCAGTTTGTCTCTGGGCCACAGCCCCCAAGCCAACTCAACCCCAAAACTGAAGTAGGTCTTCGTCACGGCCAGGCTTCCCTCTCGGTGACAGTGAGATCATCCCATTCGTTCATTCAACCAACACGGTCTTCCCCGAGCCTATGTGGGAGCCAGAGCAGCTGATGAGTCCCTCTCGGGCCTGCCTTCCCAAAGCTTACTGTCCGGGCATTGGAGGGAGGCCCAAGCTTCATGCCAGCACCCCGGCTTGGCACCAGGGGGCCCAAAGTAGCAGGCACAGCCCTTGCTCTCATCAGGGAGGCAGAAGAACTTCTAAAAATACATGGAAGGCTGTGCTAAGTGAGTCAGGACAAGCTCGTAGGGAAAGGTGAAACAGAAATAAGCACGAAGGAGTCTGAAGTGGAGGCTCTCCGTGAACCCCGGCTAGAATGAGTGGGACAGGAGGAGAAATCAGCCAGCCATGGGGCGAGGTGGGAGACCATTCATTCATTCATTCATTCATTCATTCATTCAGCAAATCTGCACTGAGCTCCCGGTCCCTGCCCTCACCATGGAGCAGAGGAGCAAAGAGGCAATTTCAATACGCGGTGTGAAGCAATCACAGGACGCCCAGCGGTGCTGGGGTCCAGAGAAGGTCCCCACAAGCAGTACTACCTTTGGGCCTGGAGGAATGAGCAGGCATGGGCTGGGAGTGCCCAGTAACAGGCACTGGGACGGGCCCTCGGTTGGTACACCAGGCTGCAGGGTGCCGACCCCCGGCCTGACCTCGCTTTCTTTTGCTTTCAGCCCATGACACTGGTCTTGTGACCCTACAAGTTGCCTTCAACAACCAGATCATCTCCAACTCAGTGGTGTTTGAGTACAAAGCTCGGGCCCTGCCCACGCTCCCTTCCTCCCAGCATGACTGGCTGTCACTGGACGGTAAGAGCAACGTTCGGGTCACCTTGCCAGACTCTGGGAGAGGGACACTTGGGGACGTCGTGCACAAAGTGTGAAAAAGGAGGAAGCGTCCGGGGTTCCTTGTTCCTGATCAGAGCAGGCAGGGAGGGGCGCGAGTCTCCGCCACAGGAGGACTGACTGGGTCCCTGCTCTTAATCTCAGGGTCTTCCTGGGACAGGATGAAGTATGTGGGTTTGGACCAGCAGCTGACACTCCTGCCAGGGCGCCTGCGTGGCCAGACAAGCCCCCGAGTGGCTAAGAGGCCCTTCTCTTAACCGGCCCCAAGCAGCAGAGTGCAAGCATCCTCTGCTGCCCCCCAGGGCTGTTTCCAGGGTGCCCTTGAAGGTCCTGGCAGCCATCACCAAGCCCCAAGCCTCTCAGAGACAGAAGGAATGAGGGAAGCTGGGGGAGGCAGCTCAGGGTGGACTTCTGGCAGGTTCCAAGGCCTGGACCAAAAGGTTGTGTGTGGACTGTATCTGCCTCTTGGGTATAAAGAGCCAAACCTTGTCGTGGAAGCCCTCAAAAACTCGTCACCCCCTGCTTCTAGGCTGGTTTTACTTTAGCCTCTGCCCCATAGAGCATCTGAAATAAGCCCAGGATTATGATCATGGCTTAGGGGGAAGGGCTAGGGAGCCTGAATAGGCTCCAAGGGAGGAGGCAGGACCAGCTGGCCATGGAAAGGGCTCCGAGTGCTGCTGGCCTTGGCCTTGTCCATGGGGTTGGTGAGTGTTGGCTGCTCCCCCTGGGGCAGCAGAGGCTCGGCACAGACAAGCTGCCAAAGATGGGCGGGGACGCGAAGGTCAGAGGCTGCCTTCCAGGCCTGGACGTGCCCAGGAGAAGCCCCAGAGTTGGTCTGGGGGGCTGAGCTGATGGTCTGTACTCTGCACCGGGACAGCGTGGAAGGGAGGGCGGCGTACAACCTCAGTATCAGGGCAGCCTACAGAGGTGCCAGTCTGTGGGTACCTTGCTGGAGACCTCACCAGCCTGAGGGATTGGGTCTTGGCTAAGCTGACCTTGGGCCCTCTGCAGGGGTCAGTTCCTAAGCACCCTCTACCCACAGCACCCTTTGCCTTCCCGCCTCTCGGACTCCCCTAGCTGATGAAGGGTTTCTGGGTTTGGCTTCATGCCCTGGGCAGCTTTCCTGGGCCACCCTGTGTGCAAAGCTCGGCCTCGCCCCAGCCCCAGCAGTGACAGGGTGCCTGGCAGCCGCCCTGGCCACTGAACCTTGTGAGTTCCCAGAGGTGGCTTTGGGTCAGCAGTCATCTGCACCCTGGCAGCGGCTGCCTGGGAGCACCAGGCTGGCCTTGGCAGCGACTCTGGCCAAGGCTGGAGCCAGCCAGAGCTATGAGCATGACCTGCAGGATGTAACAGAGAAGGGCAGGGAGACCAGGGGCTCCCCTTCAGGAAATCCGGTTTCAGTTTTGCAGAACAAATGGGAAACACAGCGGGGACTCTGCAGAGCCCTGGCTGTCCCTGAGTGACCAGGTCACCTCACCAGGGTGGCCTGAAGGATGTGGGGACCAGTGTAGGACCTGCCTGGGAGATAGAGCCCTTCAGAGAGCCAGATCTCAGCCAGGAAGTTCGTTGGAGTACAGGAAACATCAGCGGCCCCCTGAAAGCCCAGAGAGCAAGCTGTACCAGGAGGCTGCCAGCAGGGAAGGTGCTGTGATGGACAGTGGGGAAGGGTGGCCACCTTCACTGCTTCATGACAACGTGGCCCAGTGCCCTCAGCTGTGCCAGGCCCCCTGGGCAGTGGGCCTGCTACCCAGCTGGTCACCTGCTCCCACAGCCCCCTCCTTGGGGACTTGGAGCTCTGTCCTCTGGTCGGCCTCCCCCAACCCCTGGCAGAATACGCAGGAGAGGTGGCAGGAGTCAGGGAGGGGACACAGCAAGACCACGGCCCTCCAGAAAGCCGTTTGGCCCCTGAAGGAACCGGTGCGTCCCTTTCCCTTTGGTCTTGGGCAGGTGTCCTTTAAGTGATGGGAGGGGAAGTTTGGTCAGAGCAGAGGAATCGTGAGACCCCACCCTGCAGGGGGAGAGGAGTGAAACCTCCATCTCATGCTTTTTCCCCTGAATGAATACAAGTGACTTATCCACCCGAGGATCATTTCCCAGACTTTCACAGGCCTGATAGATAATAACAGTGGGGGGAGGGGGAGCAGAATGGCAGCGCCGCGCCAGGGGCATAATCTGCCCGGTACAAAAGGGACAGCTGGGACAGCCAGAGGGTGGAGGTCCCTCCGCTGCTGGCCAAGCCGGTGGCCTGGCAGTGAACTTTGCGCCCGGGAGGGTGCTGCAGTATCCCCGCTGTCAGAAGCCTTCCTCTCCTCTCCCCTCCCAGCTCTGCGGCGCCTTTCCTCACCTCCTCCCGCCCCCACGGTTGCTGGGCAAATTTTCCATTAGAGCGGCTGGGAGGTGGAGATGCGCGCGCCACGGCGAGCGGAGGGAGCGGCGGTGGAAAGGGGTGGGGGCGAGGGACTGCAGCGCCGAGCAAACTGGGGCGCTGCGGCCAGGAGGAGGCGTGCGCGCGCGCACACACACACACACACACACGCACACGCATGCACACTCACGCATGCACACACACGCACGCACGCACGCCCACCAGGCGCAGCTGCAATGCAGGAGCCTTCGCGTCGGACCCGCCGGGACTGCGGCACCGCCCCGCGTGGGAAGGGCCTGCCTTCCCCAGCCCCGGGGCGAAGCAGTGACGCGCAGAGCCGTGCGTGCGCTCTTGCCCCGGCGGCGCCGCCGGCTGTGAGCGGTTCTGGTTTTCTCCATCTGTCACAGTGCTCTCGATCCTAGGGGCGCTCTTTGAGCCCCTCCCCCACCCCAGAGCGGGAGAAAGGTTTCGGGAAGAGAATTTCTTCCTTCATTTGATTTTTCAAATTCGCTTTGTTTGCCAGACTAAGGGCTGGGTGGGAGGCGTGGAGCGCACTGAATCCGGTCGCGTGCACAGCAACCATGACGCAGCCTGTCCCGGGGAACAGTCTTTGTCTCAGCAGCCGGCTCCGTGGGGGCATTGGCCCTGGCTCACCACATCCCCAAAATCTCAGCTAGGCCCAGCCATCCAGACCGAGACTGAGCCTGGAAATGGGAGGAGAGCAGGGGGTGCGGGAGAGGGGGGGCTTGCGGGGGAGGGGGGGAGGTTTAGTGGGGGATGGCAGGGGGCGCTGGCACGGTCCAGGCTGACCTTGGGGAGATCAGCCCTCTGGGTCCCACGAGCTGCAGCGCTTCCCCTACACCTACGGGCTTCCCCTCCCTTCCCATGCCCGCACTGTGAGCTCTAGGGGGCACAGGCCCTTTCTGCCTAGCACAGGCTGGCATGTGGTAGACCACAGTACGTGAATGTATGCTGAGTGAGTGAATGAATGAATGAGTGCCCGCGGGGACACACGAAAAGAGCTTAATCCAACCCAGGGGTCAGGAAGGCTTCATAGAAGAAATGACCCTTCGCTCAGACCTCAAAACTGAGCAGGCTGAAAGGGGCAGGAAGAAGTACCCAGGGAGAGGAGGCAGCAAGACTCCAGGAACTCCCGTTTTCACTGTTTCTTCCCCCAAAGCTCCAGATGCAGAACACATTTCCCTGGGCCTGATCCCAGGCCATTTGCACCAGGACTGCAGGATGGTCTGGAGCAGGCCAGCATGCATTTGGGGGTGCAGTGGGGACCTCTTGCAGGCTAGAGGCAGTCAGGCAGCAGGGTTTACCCTGAAGTCGGTTTGGGGAGGGATTCTGGGAAGTGTCACTTCTGCCTGCTGTGGGTCCTGTGCAAATAGACAGCCAGGGCTGTGCTGAGCGCAAGGAGGACGTGCCATCTGTGTAGATGTAGGCACATCTGCCTGTGCCCGCATTTGCAAAGGCAGTAAGCCTGGGAGGCCCCACTGCGGCTCTGGATGGGGGGGGCAGGCCCACCTCCGGCTGAGGGCACCTTAAGTGGCCCCTGTTCCTGGAAGGGAATGTGAGTGGAACTTTGTTTGCCCTGTTCTTTCTCCTGCAGCTGTCTGATTTTAGCCCAGGGCCAGGTTCAGAAGACCCAGGGTCCCCTGGCCCCGTTCTCGGGACCCCATTAAGCTGCTTATACTTACACTCTATTTTCAATTGCTTCTAAGGCCGCTGAGCCTCCTTGCCTGAGTGAGAGTACTGCACCGAGGCTTGGATGCAGCTTTAGGGGTTCGGCCAGCTGGCCACCTGGGCAGGCCTCCTGCTGACCCTCGGGGTCTGGGAAGGACCTTGTCATCTCAGGCAGAGGGGAGAGCAGGGTCTGGAGCTCACACCTCAGGTTCCTGCTTCCTGCGTAAGCCTCAGGGCAGGCGGATACCCCAGGCAGCCTGCCCCTCCAGCTCACCAGGAGCAGAGGAGGTGATCTGCTCAGCTAACCTCTGGGGCTGCCTGGCTCCGGGTTAGGTGTGTAGGAGCACTGAGAGACTTGCCCCCTTCTAAGGAAGTGAGGAGAAGGAAAAGCAAGGTTTGGCCTCCCTGCTTATCTGACCAAAGCCTGTGTACTAACAAATGGAAGACACGTAACTGGGCTGGTCCCCAGCTCTGCCCGCCCCTCCATCTCCAAGCTGCCTGTCACTGGCATATGGCCGTGGTCCTGCCAGCCCCTCCCTGCAGGCTGGTTTCTGATAGCAGCCTCCATCCACCAGGAGTGGGAAACCACACAGTGACTTAGAGACCACGGGTGCAGCCCAGTGGCAACAGGGAGAGGCCATTCCAGCTGCAACACTGCCCCCAGGAAGACTCTGGATGCTTTCCCCCTCCCACGATGACCCTGCAGGGCTTTCTGATGAGCGTACCTCATCAGAGCTGGCTCCGCTGGCCTGGCTCCCTCCCTCCTGCAGACCCTCCAGCCCACATTCTAGTCACCCTCTCTGGGCCGTCTGTGTGATGTGGAATGGTCCGCGTGTGAGAACATGCACAGAGGTGGGCAGAAAACAGGAGCAAACTCCGAGGGCATCGCTTTTACCAATGATGCAAGGGGAGAGCAAAGGTTAAGTAATTTGGCTGTAAATATTTTAAAATGTCACCGTTTTACTAAAATATATGCAGTTTATTTTATGGAGTAGAATACAAAATTCATAAGTTTTTAAGATAAGACACAGCATCAGTGAATTGTCTTGACTTTGGAGAGCTGCCTTGAATTATATCCTCAGTCAATGCCAAGACCCTCCCTCTTCTGCCCCTGGGAGCACTTTGGGGGAAAAGTGTAAAAAGTGCTGACATGGGGGGTCTTCCCTGTAAGTAAGAAGGGGGCACTGCATTCACCTGGGGTGGAGTCTGGGACACACCAAGGCTGGCTACCTCATGGGTCTTCTGGGGACTCCTTGGCACAGTAGTGACCTCAGAGACAAGATGGCAGGGGAAGAAGCTGGTGCGACTCGGTCTTATACGTGGGACTTGCAGCTTTGTGCAGGACTCACTTCCTCTCGGAGCTGCAGCCCATCCAGCCTGTGCCTTGTGCAAAGCACAGGCTCCCTCATAGGGAGTCTGTTCTCTGTGGGACCCACATCATTACAGTTTGAATGGTGTCTGTCCTTAGCCCTCCTTAGCCAGGGGCCAGGGGGCCCCCTGGGGCAGCAATCTCCTGCTGTTTGCAGCTGGGGCCACCACGCCAAATGGATCTGTTTGGAGCTCCTCTGTGTGGCAGGGAGTGGGTCACCTTGGGACTGGGCCTCAGCCGCCTCCTCGTAGCAGTGACAAATGGTGCCCTGCAGTGAAACAGCACTGAGGAGGAGATCCAGCATCTGCGGGGGCTGAGGAGGCAGCCTCTGCGTCCTCATCCTGGCTGTTGAGGCAAGAAGCAGAGCAGACTCCGTGGGGGACCCCAGAGCTCAGGCAGACATGGCTGCTTTTGCAGGATTGCCCCCCTCCCCTGGCTACCTGAGGGTCAGGCTCATTCAGAGGCATGAGGTGGGTGGCTCTTACCCTCTGGTGGTCAGTAGCGACCAATGTGTCCTTGACTGTGGCATTAGTTTCCTAGGGCCACCATGACAAGTGACCGCAAACTTGAAATGTATTCTCACAGTTCTAGAGGCTCAAAGTCCAAAATCACGGTGTCATCGGGGCCACACTCTTTTGGAAGGCTCTAGGGGAGGCTCCTTCTTGCCACTTCTGGCCCCGGTAGCTGCTGGCAGTCCTTGCCTTCCTTGGCTGTTGGCAACATAACTCCAGTCTCTGCCTTCATCATCATATGCCATCTTCCCTCTGTGTATGTCTCTGTGTCGCTAGTTTCTCTTTGGATTAGGGCCTACACCCAATCCAGTATGAACCCTCTTAACTGGAACTAATTCATTACAAAGACCCTATTTCCAAATACGGTCACATTCTACGATAGAGGGAGAAGAGAGTGGCCTAGGAGAGAGGTGGCTCATGGATGTTAATAGAACATTCCAGAAGGAGCTGGTGATGGGGACTGAGAAGTAGCAGTCCTGGGAGTCAGAAGGATACAGGGGAGGGTGGAGTCACAGAGCCCACAGTTAGAGGGTTTCACAAGGGAGGGGGTGACCAATGCAGTCGGAGGTGCTGAGAGTCCTCAAGCCAAATGAGGAGCAATCAGGCCATGGGAGCTCCCTCCTGGGCCACTCTCCTCCCTCTGCCCACTCTCCCTGAGGGCGTATCCCTGCCCAGGACTCCCTTTACCACCTGTAAAGGTAAAGATGCACTGATATCCTCTCCTTCATGCCTCTTCTCAGATCCAGAACCACCTGTCTTACTCCCCTAGGACATCTGTGCCCAGATTTCTCTCGGGCAAGTCGACATGTCCAAGATGGGACTCACAACTGTTCTGTTGTTGCCCCTGCCTCCCCAGTTCTACGTCTCCTACAGTATTCCCCACCTCAGTGGACAGCCCCACCCAGAAAACCCAGCATCATTCCTGAGACCTCCTACTCGCTCCCTCCCCCACATCCTGTCACCTTCCCAGTGGTTTCCTTTCCCTAATTCTCTCACTTCTCCCCACCCCTTCTGCCACCACCTTAATTCAGCCCAAATCATCCTGCACATCCTAACCAGTCATCGGGCCTCTACTCTTCCTCCTTCCAGAAGATCCAGTAAACATGTACTGAGCACCCAGGGTGCCTCAGGTACTGTGCTCAGCTCCTGGACCTTTAATCTTGTGGTTTCTATTCTAGTGGGCAACAATGACAAATCACCACGGGAAATACCACGACACTAAAAATGGGTGGCCCAATAGAAGATGGCAGGGAGGCTAGCTTAGGTTGGAGGGACAGAAGAGGCCCCCACGGGGAGGCCATAGGACAGGAAGGAGCCGGCCACCCTAAGATCACGGGAAGAACATTCCAGCAGAGGGAATAATGAGAACAAAGTCCCCAGGGAGAGAAGGGGCCTGGAGTGTTGGAGGAACTGATGAGGCCACCATGGCTGAGCCCAGTAAGGGAAGGCAGTGAAAGGGAAGAGGCCATGTGGGCCCTGTCACCGGAGGCAGGGAGCTGGGGTTTTACCCTGCTGAGAGTGGGGCCGTGGCAGGCTCCCAAGCAGGTAACTCAACTTGCTCAGGTTTAGGTTTTCAAGACCCCCAGCTGCTGTGTGGAGAATGAATTATGTCTCCTCTCTCAGGGGTCCCCCGGGACACCCTGGCTCCAGCGCAGGTGAGAGCTGATGGGGCTCCAAGGGGACTGGTAATGACGAGTCCCAAGAGACAGTGTAGGGACGTGTGGAGGTAGATTCCAGGATCCTGCTGGTGATCTGAACAGGGAAGATGAGAACAGAAGAGGGGTTTTGCCTAGAGGCGGGGCTTGAGCTGCTGGGGGGGACAGTGGACCATTTCCTGAGATGAAGGGGTCTGAAGAAGTGAGTTTGGAAGAATCTCCTGTTTGCTTTTGGCCATGTTAAGATGGGCAGCCTTGTTAGAGTTGCCAAGTGTACAGTCGGGTTTGAAAGTCTACAGGCCAAGGAGAGGTCCCAAATGCAAATAGAATTTGGGAGTCATCAGCTCGTAGGTGAAATGTAAAGGCATGGGTCCACATGCGATCGTTCCGTGAAAGTGTGGATAAAGGAGAGGAGAGGGGCAGGGTCTGCCATGGGCTCCCCCAAATCTGGATGTCAAGCAGAAAAGGAGCGGGCAGAGAGGCTGAGGAGAAGTAGCCTGTGAGACAGGAGGAAGATGGGGAGGATGTGATCCCGGTGAGGCTAAGAGAAGAGGGCCTTTCAAGAAAAAGGATGTGGCAGCCATGTCACATCGCAAGCGGGACGTAGCGAAGCCCATTCGAGGTCCAGGAGACCCCTGCAGGAAAACCTGAAGGCAACATGAATTTGAAGAACCCAGAGAAGTGGCTGGAAAGTCCAGATAAGATGGTGCCCAGCCTGCCTGTGAGCTCAGAGCCATGGCCTTCCCCTGGCTGGGGCAGGACAGGAAGGACCAGGAGCCTGTCAGACTCACCTGGCCCAGGAGACCCTGTGCTCCACCACCTCCGGCCCCCTCGTGCAGTGAGAGGAAAGGACCCAGGCCCTGCTTGTCCTGCCTCACCTAGTGGTGTTGGCCCAGCAAACCCTATGATGGGTCTGCGGGCCCCACGATGACAACTCCCCTGTCCCTAGGCTCCGAGGCCCATCCTGCACCCGCTCTGAGTCCCAGGGACAAGCCCCAAAGCAGGAGCAAACTGTGATTCACCCCCAAATGGTGTGTGGACGTCAGACCCCCTAGAGATGGCTCTCTACCCCCTGTCTGGTTGTGTGGGTGCAGGAATCCTGAGGGTGGGTGGGAAGACTGTCTGGCAGGTCTGCTCGGGCGGTTACACCCTGACTTAAATCAATTACGTTGGGCTCCCATTCTTGTGCCACGTCATTTGGACACAGGGCAGCTGTGCTCCGGAAGGCACTAGCCTAGAAGAAAGCCTCCTGGCAAAACTGAGACCCCAGAGAGACCAGCAGGGGTGGGGATGCTGCCAGCCCAGGCCCTCCTTTCGTGGGCCTCCGTAGCCCTTCCTAGGATCTGGCCCCAGAATCTGCCTCACTGGAGAAGAGCGGAGATGGCCATCTGCTTGTCCGGCGCTGGGGAGCAGTGGTCCTGAGACTATGAGACTCAGAACATCATCAGCAAGGAAATGAGGGCTGCGCAGAGTGGGAGCTGGCGTGGCCTCCAGGACGCAGTGGGGCCCTAGAGGTCCCAGCGTCGTGTCAGAGGAGACACGTTCTGCCCGATCCAGCTCCACGCAGGACTGAGAAGGCAAAACAGCCTCTGGCTGGGGCCAAGAGCAGGCCTCTCCTTTTAAACCTCCTAAAAATACACACGTTTCTCATCCCTTCCAAGCAGCCCAGCGACCTTGTACCCCCTGCCTCTGTGACAGCAGGACATTCAAAATAGTCTGATAGGCTGAAGACCAGCTTCCTCCACTGCCGTAACCTGCTGACGCTTTCCACTTGTGAACTCAGAGCCCTTTGTCTGAGACAAAAAGGGACAGACACGTATGTGTCAGATGTCCCATATTTAATAATAACAGAAGACAGTATAAGGAATCAGTGGCAGAGTAAAAATAGTCGACACACCAGAAACCAACTCAGAATCTTCGGGAGTTTGAACTTGAAGGAAACGCAGTTGTCTCATAGTCCAACCTCCTCATCCTCTGGAAGGAATCTGCGCCCCAAGAAGAGACGTGACTTGCTCCAAGCCATTGCTGAATCAGGACTCATACTTCAGCGTGTTCTCCTCCCTCCCACCCCCTCCCCGTTCTCCATCACACAGTCAGAACCAGCAACACTCCAGCCGGAAGCCAGAAGCCAGGACACAACGGTGGACGAGCCTGCCCGGCGCCCTGGCCATGTGGTGGGTGATGGCTTCTTAGCTGGTCAGTGTTTGCTTTAGGTGTCCCGGCTGAGTGAGCATTCACACCAACAGAGAGGGAACAGCCAACCGACACCCCCCCCACCCCCCGCATGCTCCAGGACCCTCGTGCAGAGGGACCAGTTCTGACAGCGCATGAGCAAAGGACGGGCCTTTCTCTGCCCGAATCTGCAGTGTGCTGGGATGTGAACAGGGAACTCTGCCCCAGATCTCACCCCATTCTGGGGGGCCCACATTTAGAAGAGCTGGTGACATCTTGGGTCACTTCAGTGGCACCAAGCTGCATTCATTGATTTTGAGACAGGTGGAAGGGCCTTTCCGGATATGGACTCACTCAAACTCCCCCACAGCCTACGAGGCCCCCCATTCTACAGACGAGGACACTCAGACACCACAGCAAGGAGGTGATAAGGGAGTCACACCCAGGTGTCCTGACCCTGTCCTCCTGCCTGTGACCTCCGTATGATGAGTCTTCCACCAGGCCTCTGCTCCCTTCCACACTTGTACTGCATATGTCCTGACCTCCACGTCTAGAAGCGCCCCTTGCTGCTCCCTTCCCCCTGACTTTCCCCAGTTTGCAAGCTTAGAACCTTCAAAACCTTCCTCCTCCCGCTTCCCTCTGCCATTTTCCTATCTCAGACCTTTACTATCTCGTGTCTGGCCTGGGGTCTCAATTCTTTTCCTTCCCATCCATGCTCTAGATTACTGATGCGTGCAGAAAGGATTGACAGACCACTTACTGTGTGCCAGGCTCTGCTAGGTGCTGGCCACTGGGAGCGACAGGCAAGAACCCCGGCACCCATAACCCTGAGTAGTAAGCTATTAGACGGGGACGCACAGGGCTGACGGGAGGGGAGTGGTCATCTGTTCCTTGGGAAGGTCAGGGTGAAGTCTAACTGTCCCACACAGAATACAGACCCTTTACAGGCTAACCTCAGCCTGTCTCTCATCGTCAGCCCTCTGTCTCCCCCCGCTAATGCTTTCCCTCCACTCTACTAAATGCTCAGATTTTCCCACACATACCGTGCTTCCTACCGGAGCCTTCACACGTGCTGTTCCTTCTGGTCCCTCGGATCTTTTCCCTGTGGTCAGTTTAGAGAACTCCTGCTCGATGGAAAATTTCCACTCTAAGGCCCTTTTGCTGTGAGAGCTGACTTCCCACCTCGTCCCGTTCCCCCACGTGCAGGATGCCTTCTTTTTATTTGGCTTCCCTGTCACGCTTTGTAAATTCCTCCATCAGCACTTTTCTCTTTGTGATCGTTTATTCGCTAACCGGTAATGTAGTCCCCATGAGGTGCCAGGCACTGGGCTAAGTGCTGGAATCCAAACAAATGAACAAAAGCAGGTGAGGTTCTTGCACTCACCCAGCTTACCATCTACTGGAGGAAAAATCAGAGCTGACCGCCACACTTTTGCACATATAAGCATTTGGGGAGCTTGTAGTGAAGGGAAGGAGGGGCAACTCCTCAGGGAAGTCTGGGGGGAAAGCTTAAGGAAATGACCCGTAAGCTGAGCTCTGAAGGAAGAGCAGAAGTTAACTCCATGAAAGGGGAGGCAGGAATTTTCCAGACAGAGAGAGCAGCATACGCAGAGAGTTCTGTGGTGGAGGGAACCTCATGAACATACGGGGGCACGTGAAGGCTGGTGAGGTGGATAGAAAGGCGGGGATCAGACCAGACAGGCTGGAGGGCCACTCAGGTACAGGCCAGGCTCTGTCTCTAAGGAGAGGGGAGGGAATGAGGGCTTGAGAGGTCGTGACATGACCAGGTTTGCATTTCAAGAAGTGCTCTTGGCTGCTGCATGGAGAACGGATTGACGGAGGGCCAGAGCGGGTAAGGGTAGACCAGTCAATCCTCCTGGCTCGTTGGACTTGGTGGTTCTGGAGAGAAGGGAACAGTTAAGAGACATTTAGGAGGTGGCATCAGTAGGCTTGTAGGTGGATTAGATACAGGGCACGCACCCCATGTCATGCACCCTGGAGAGGGCCAGTCATGAGTTGGGTGGAGTCTGAAGGACCTTTGGGACATCCACATGAAAAGTCAATAGCAAATGAATGAATGTAGGCTCCAGAGCTCAGAGAAGCCTATGGGCAGGAGAAAGAAGTCTGTGACATGTCTGCATGGAGGTGGCATTGGATGACATGGGTAAGGTGTGTGGATGAAACTGACAAAGGTGAGACTATAGCCGAGTCCTGATTTCTCTTAGTTATCACTGTGCCCCAAGAGGCCAGGAACACAGTAGGTGCTTAATAACTGTTTCTTCGAGGCATGGATGGATGGACAGCCAGTGCTGTCTTTGGGGCCATTGTCCCACTGCCAACTGGCCTCGCTTTAAAAGGCTGCAGTGTCCCCGATGTTAGAACCAGGCTGGGGAGGGTGCCCAGAACTGACCAGGCACCATTGCCCCCCTTCTGGTCTCCCCGTCCCTGGACAAGCTTAGGCAAATAACCCAAGACAAGAATGCAGAAGCTTGACCCTAAGCTCCTTTATTAAATGTGACCTCAGAACTCTTAAGGGGCCACCTGCGGATGATGGAGAATTCTGCCCTCAGCTCGCTGGAGCTGGAACAAGAAGGGAAAAAGCATATTTCTTCCCTGAGCTGCTCAGACCTAGGACTTCCCGGCCAGGTCTTTGGCAAGTCACCGCAGGGTATGTCACAGTCCTGGGGCCTGGAGGAAGGTCTGCTGTGACCCTCTGTGATGCCCTCATCATCTGGCCCAGTTTTACCTTAGCCTGGTGAATGGATGAATGAATAGCAGAGTCAGGGGCTGTGAAACCTGCCTATTCACACCCATCCCCATGGAATCCCACTGCACCAAACCTCACTGGCATGACAGTGACCGCCATCCAGCCAGGCCCCATGCCAAGTGTTTCACGTTAATGGCCTGTCAAAACCTCACGATACCCATCTCTTTTGGCACCTCTGACCTTAGGTTGTCATCCTGAGGGAGGCACCTCACTCTCCAAGCAGGTCGTAAACCATGATGGAAGAAACAGCCTTGGTAGAGGGCAGCCCATCAGTCACTGGGACCTGCTGAGCCCCAGCTACCCAAGGGCCCCTCTGCTGGACCCAGGGCTTTGAGTGTGAACGGGGCATGTCCCACCTCTGGGAGTCAGGGCCCAGGACACAAGGCAAACCAGACAATACAACTGGTGGATGAGTGCTCCACAGAGGCAGGTTCCAAGTGTCACGGGCGCACCTGAGAGGGACAGGTGGATCCCTCCGTGTCCCCGTCAGGAAGAGAATGCACTAGACAGGGGCTGATCCTGTATGAAGACTATACTATTTGTTCGTGGGAGTGCTCATCGTGTGTAGAAAGAACGTGCTAGCCAGCTGCAAAGCTTGAGGGAGCACGATCCACGCTCAGGTTCGAGAACTCACTAAAAGGACTCAGAGCCCATGAAACCTGTTGTACTCACAGTTACAGTTTATTACATCCACAGGATACAGGGTGCAACCAGCCAAGGGCAGACGAGCGTAGGACAGAGTCCACGAGGGCACCAAACACCCAGCTTCCATTGTCTTCTCCCCGTGGACAGCGTGACTTTCCCATCGTCCATGTGTGATGATGCTTATGGAGTATTGCCAACCAGGGCAGTCCACCTGAGCCTCGGTGTCCAGAGTCCTTACAGGGGCTCCATCATGTAAGCAGAGTGATTGCCCACCTGGCTGCTCTGTCTCCAGCCTCTCCAGAGGTGGCTGATACCTTGTGACCAAAAACCCCCACCCTAAATCACGTTATTGGTCCTTCTCGTGTGGACAGCCCCCACCCTACAACTCTCTCATGTGACCAGGCCCTCCCTTAAATCATGTTGTTAGATTAGCCAGTAACCCAAGGCCCCCAGGCAAGAAAAGACACTCCTAATGGGCATGACATTCCAAGGGCTTAGAGATCACCCCCCACCCCAGAAGGCGAGGTGGAGTCCCGACCTCCCTGGGCAGGGTTAAATTCTTCACTGCACAGACAAACTTCCCCATCCCCTGCCCGCCCCGACTCCCCTACTCCTCACCCCAGCAGGCCAATTACTTTCTTTTTCTGTCCTTGTGGAGAGAGGAAACGGTGAATGTCTGACGTGGTTTTTTGTTGTTGTTGCTGTTGTTTTTAAAGTGTTGCCCCTACACAGATCTCATGTTGTCCTCGGCAATTCTTTGGGACTGGAAAGCACATTTTATTATGAAAAATGGTTTGTGAATACTTTGTCTTCTGTAGAGAATATTGTGCAAAGCTCAAGATTTCCTGGGGGGAGATGTGAAATTAACTAGATTACAAATCCATCCACCTAAATGTGAAATTAAATGAGAAATTCTAGGCACCTTGGATTATTCTGACATAGTATTTCAGTTACCTCTTTAAATTACTCACCTGTGCCACAGCCCGTGACGCTCTGTAAACAAACCTGCATCCCATCTCTATCCTGCCAATGGCACTCCAGGCTCGAGCAATGTTCTTTCTTCACTAAAGTGTTTTCTGATGGCTCCATTTGCTGCTGCAGGGTTACGAGCAGCTCCATTTGGCCTCCTCCCCACTCTGCCCTCTCTCCCCCTCTCCCTCTCTGGTACTGGGGGCTGGGAGGCTGCAGGAAGCCCCCATACAAGTGACCCCTCCTCCAACAGTGCTCCTCTTCCTTCCCCCAGCACCCATGGGAATGGAGCTGACTTTGCAAATGGTGAGCCGCTGGGTGCAGGTGGGGACCTCCGAGCTAGGATGGGGGCCCTGGGCAAATAGCATTTCTGCTCAACAATTCACCTGTAAGAGATGGGGAACGCTAAGATGCAGCATTTGGCCATCTTCTAAGATGTTAACAATTCAGCGCAATCCTTAAAGAAAACAAAATGCATCAGTGCTCTAATTTTATAAGCTTGATGAAGTTTATTATGATATCCGAAAGCCTGGCCTGGGTCACCCAGGAACAGCACAAGCCAGCAAAAGCTCGAGTGCGTATCTCCAAGCAGGGCCTGCACAGGGGTGCAATGGAGCCAACCCACCAATGCTACAGAGGCGCCCAACCTCGGAGGGCCTGATGCATTCAAAGTCCCCAGGGTGCTGGAACTTGGAATGGCTGATGCATTTATCAGGAGTCTTTAAGCCCATCCCTTGAAAAGCAGCAGGGAAGAACAAGCTATGAGATGAGAGCAGAGCAGCAGCAGGAAGTCTGAACCTCCAGGTTCTCTGATGACACTTACAGGCCTCGTTCCTGCCCTGGAGTCCTCATGTTTCCTTCTCAGTGAGAAAGGGAGTAGGTGCGCACTGAATGTTTGGTGAAAGGCCCTAGGTTGTTTTAAGTTACTCTGACAGTGAGCTAAAGCTGGGAGGATGGTTGGGTGGGGCCGCCTTTCTTGTGACAGCATCCCAGGGGACTTCTCTTTGAAGTGGCTGGTATTACTCAGGCGCCTTTCTCAGCAGAGGAACCCGCTTGATTTCCTTGGTCCCAAAGTCAGTGAGCTGCCAGGCTGTGTGGGGTGGTGGCTGTACCCTGCAGGGCCACAGCAGAAATGTGACCTGGGGTGTCAAAGAGAGACCAGCTGGGGGACCCAGACGTGCAGAACACTTCTGTGCTTTTTGCTGGCCGCTTCTTTGTTTCACTTGATGGCTTTTAGCACCTAACGAGTCTGACTCTCCCTGCACTAAATACGTATGTCAGCTCTGTGTCCCCAGGCGCACGAGACGGTTGCAGTGTAAACTGCTCTGCCTCTTATCGCGCCTGCTGGATTGCTCTCGTTCTTTTCAGGAGCTCAGAGCACAGAACACGGTTGGATGTGATAGCAGAGCTCCTCCCTTGCGACCTCAGTCATTTATTCCGTGGTCCTACTAGTCGCTTCTCTAAAAGGGGCACTTTCCTGCTCATGTTGTTACCGGTGCACGAGCTTCAAGTTTCGGTCGGCAGCAACTGTCTGGACGGTGATTTCAAAATGGTTTTCAGTGTAAATATTGGGTCTTTTGACTCCGTTGTCACCTACATGACAACACATATACTCACTTCTCTTTAATCATAGTCCCACGTGAAAAAAAAATGGTGTCGACTTGGTGAGAAAGCACATCATGGCATTTTTTTTTTTAATTGGCATTTTAATAAGTGCATTCTTAGTGTACCTTTCGGGTAAGCTCACCTGTTCTCAGTCGTGATTCCATGGGGCCGTAGGGCACGTGGCAACCTCTCTGAAGTCTCACGGGTTTTCTGCCCTGTGGAGAGGCCAGCAGCAGCCCAGGGGGCACCTGTAATGCTCTCTCAGACCCCGAATACCAGAGCTTCCTGAGCTCCTCCCCAGAAGGATCCAGGGGGGTTGGGCCTTGAACGGGGAGCCTTAGAGGCTCCGACTTCTGCACGTGAGGGTTTCTGAGTCCTTGGTCAGGCAGAGAGATGCATGAAATGGGGGAGCCGAGCTTAGAAGGTACTTGTCTCATTCGGCTCAGGCCGCCATAAATACCAGAGACTGGGCGCCTAAAACAACAGAAATTTATTTCTCCCAGTTCTGGAGACCAAGTCCCGGATCAGGATGTCCACAGGGTTGGTTTCTCCTGAGGGCTCTCTCCTTGCCTTGCAGACAGCCGCCTTCTCACTGTGTTCTCACATGATTGGTCCTGTATGCTCTCTTTGCATATCCAAATTTCCTCTTCTTATCAGTACACCGTTCAGATTGGATTAGAGCCCATGCTACCAGCCTCATAATAACTTAATCACCCCTTACACCCCTGTCTCCAAATACAGTCACATTCTGAGGTGCTGGAATTCAGAGATGCAACATATGAATTCGTGGGGACATAACTCAGCCATCACAGAGTTATTCTCTAAAAATGGGAAGTCCTGCATGAAGGAGATTTCCTCACATCATGAGGGCTTTTCCTAGGCCTCAGACCTGCCCCCTGAGACTCCATGGGGGGACCTGTGACTCAGACACCCAGATTGGGGCTTCCACTGGAGTTTTGGTTACTTTGTTCAAAGTGTGGACTAGGCACCTTGCCCTATTGTTTAGCTAAGATAAGGTACTAACACCTTTTGGGCACCAGGCTATGAGTTCCACAAATGTGTCACAGATTCCTTTCAATGACCCTATGAAGCAGCCACTATTATCATCCCCATTTTACAGGTGAGCACACTGAGGCCTAGAGAATGGAGCCCTTCCTGCCTGAGCTAGAAAACAGCAGTGTTCAGGCCTTCTGACTCCCGAGCAGATACTCACTACTGGCTCTGCCTTCTAGGAGCATTAGGCTTCTGATTCAAATAAAGTCAAGGCACAGTCTGGCCTGGCTGGCCCAGCTTAGGGGGACCACAGGCCAGACATGACCCTGACTCTCTGAGTGTGTCTGAGATGTGTCACCCAGATCCCTGGTACCAAAGGGTGGTCATCAAGCTGGCTGGCATGGCTTCAGGAAGGTGCTTGGGGGAGGAAGGGGCAGTGGCCCTGACAGCTAAGCAGCCATGCCTGTCCGTGGTCAAGGAGGGGCCCTGGCCCCTGTCATTGACTCCTCGTTTTACCTGGTTGTACCTGTCACTGAAGTTCTGCTTCTCTAGCTCCCATGTGAGGCCTAACAGAGAAGCAGCTAAGAGCTTCTGGAGTGGAGGAGATCAGCAGGCTGTGCTACTCACTAGTGCACTTTCCAAGGCAAGTTATGTCACCCGCTGTGCCTCAGTTTCCTCCTCCGTAACACTGCGCCTATGGCCCAGGCTTGGTGTGAAGATGAAAGGAGTTAGCACTGGTGCTCAGTCACTATTACCTTGCTGCTGCTGCTGATGATGATGGCAGCTCCCACCCAAGAGGAAGAATACGGTCTCCGCCCTCCCCAGGTGGCACCTGCTTAGTGAACTCTTATCATGCTTCAGACTTAGGGATGCTCTACTCCTTTTCCCACGAGGACCATCTTGCTCTGAGACCTAGAACAAATGGGACCTTTGGTGACATGAAAGGAGGTTCAGGCTCAGGCTGGCCTTGGTGGCACCCAGGAGCTGAACTGACATGGGCTAAGGGGTCTGGTCGTCTTGCCCCAGGTCCTCCTGAATGACCGTACCAGATTGGTTCCTGGCTCCTCTCCTCCATCTGTGTGTGATTCCTGGCCGTGTCTAAGCCACCCAGGCCCACTCCCTCATGCAGCTACCACCGCTGGGGAAGGCAAGTCAATTTAATAGCAGAGGAAGTCAACGGTGGCGGGAAGGAGTCTGCCACCACAGAAGATCCCGGAGAATGTCACGAAGACAGTAGAACCCCAGTGACTGTAACATTCTTGGCTCTCCTCCCCAAGCCCTGGGCACCCACTTCACAGTCACTATCCAATTTCATCCTCCGTGTTTCCAGGAGATGTTTCCATCCCATTTTACTGATGAGGAATCTGAGTCTCAGAGGGTCAGGTGTGTGTGTCCAATCTCAGCTGTGTGTCCTCTGTCACACAGCTAGGGATTCAAAGCCAGGGTGGTCGGCCACTAAAGCCCACTGGGTGATTTATCACCACACATCACCCCTTCCTGAGTGTATTTTGGATTACCTGCCTCTGACGCTGCTGCCCCTTAGAGCAGGCGTGTCTCTGCACGCCCCCACTCTAATACAGAGACTAGCCATGTACTTTGTTGTCTGGCATGTGTCCAGTACAGGGGGCAGAGGGAATGGATAGGCCTGTGTGAGCCACTAGGGAGAATGAGCTGAAGGTGTATTTCACCCAGCTTCTTTGCCTTCTCCTTCTGCCTCATGTCCTCTAGAGAGACCCCAAGTTGTCAGCTGGTGGCTAATGCATCTCTTCCTCCTTCCAGATCAGAGTTGACAGCCTACCCAGGCTGATACCACCCATGGTAGCCCGGCTTGCCCGGGTAGCAAATACCTTTTCTTCCCGCCGCCTGCTACACCGCCGTCTCCTTCGTAACAAGCCACCCCAGGTCTCAGAGGCTCAAAACAATGAGCATGTGCCAATTCTGATGCTGTGGGTGGGCCGGGCTCTTCCTCTGCTGGGTTTGCCTGGGCTCGCACATGCTGCTGGTCATTTCAAATGCAGAGTCCCTGCAGCCACACACAGTGGTGCTGCCTGTGACAGGTCACTTTGAACATGCCCCAGGATCACATCAAGATGCCTTAGACTTCATTTTATAGAGGAGGAAACTGAGGCACTGGAAGAGAAAGGAGCTTGCCATGCGGGTAATTAGTGGTGGAGTTGTCCCCAGGCCTGGCCTCTTCCCCCTGCCCTCAGCTCCCCCCATTTACAGAAGGACATTTGCAGCTCCACTGGAGGTGTTTAGGCTCTCTGCAAAGCTCACCTTCACCCCTGAATCAGCCAACCATTGAGGTGCAGAACACCAGGCCATCAGGGAGTTCTCCAAGAGGAACCCCAAGTTCAGTATGCTGCTGTCTCCGGTATCCTTAGCTGCCAAGGAAGCAATCGTGGCAAGTAGGAATTTGATGGAGTACCCGTTTTCACAACCTTCAGAAGCACAATTAACGTCCTCCTGCCTGGGGGGATTCACCACCGTGTGACTCAGGCTGTCCCCCGTGTCTGTCTTGTCTCCTCACAGAACAGGGCCTGTCTATCAGACCCTCCACCCACCCTGCATCCCACGTACGGCTGGCAGAGGGGGCTCGGTGCACCAGTGTGGACCTGCTGACCTTGGTCCTCCGTTTCCTATTCAGTCTTGTTTCCTAAAGCTCATCCACTGATTCTTTTTTCTACTCCATTCTTTTTCTCTTCTGATTGTGTGTGTGAGATATACTGAGTTGACCTGTACTGAGATATCATTAACATGCTCTACAATTCACCAGTTTAAAGTGTACATTCAAGGTATTTAGCGTATTCACAGGTTGTGCAGTCACCACCACCATCTAATTTTAGAAGATTTTCATCCCCCCCAAAAGAAACCCCATACCTATTAACAGTCATGCCTCATTCTCCCCAGGCCTCCCCCCCACCCCAGCCCAAAGGAACTATTCGTCTCCTTTCAATCTCTATAAATTTGCCTATTCTGCACGTTTCATATAAATGGGATCATACAATATGTGGTCTTTGGGGTCTGACTTCTGTCACTCAGGATAATGTTTTCAAGGTCCATCCATGTTGTAGCGTCTATCAGTTCTTCATTTCTTTTTGTTGCTAAATGTCCATTGTATGGACATATGTTTTCAGTTCTTTTGGGCACCTACTTAGGAGTGGAATTGTGGGGTCTTGTGGTAACTCTGATTAACCCTTTGAGAAACTGCCAGACCAGTTTCCAAAGCATCTGCACCATTTTACATTACCTGCCAGCAAGGTATGAGGGTTCCAATCTCTCGCCATCCTCATCAATACTTGTTATTATCTGTCTCTTTTATTCTAGCCATCCTAATGGGTGTGAAGTGGTATCTCATTGTGGTTTTGATTTTCATTTCCCCAGTGGCTAATGATGTTCAGCATCTTTTCATGTACTTATCGACCATTTCTATATCTTATTTGGAGAAATTTCTATTCAGATCCTTTGTCCATTTTTTTAAATTGGGTTGTCTTTTTATATTTGAGCTGTAAAAATTCTTTTTATATTCTAGACACAAGTCCCAAGTCAGATATATGATTTGCAGATGTGTTCTCCCATTCAGTAAGTTGTCTTTTTCACTTTTTTGATGGTGTCCTTTGAAGCACAAAAGTTTCAAATTTTAATGAAATCCAATTTATCTATTCTTTTCCTTGCTTGCTTGTGCTTTTGATATCAGATGTAAGAAACAATTGCCAAATCCAAGGATGAGAAGATTTATCTCTGTGTTTTCTAAGAGTTCAGTAATTTTGGTTCTTACATTTAGATCTTTGATCTGTTTTGAGTTAATTTTTATATATGGTGTGAGGTAGGGATCTGACTTCACTCTTTTTCTTTGGGATAGCCAGTTGTCCCAGCACTGTATGTTAAAGAGACTCTTCTTTCTCCATTGAATTGCTTTGTCATCCTGCCCTGTCCTTTGTTAAAACAATCTTTATATCTTAGTGCCTTAAAGATACACTAAACATGCATTTTGCACTTACCTTTAAATGGCCACTTCATTTGAGAAGACTCCTTTTTGATTTTTTGTTTTTATTGGGAGTTGACAGATGTAGAAGCATTTAATTTGAGAGGAGGGGCAAGGTTATGTTGCAATGACAAACAACCCAGTTTCAGTGGCTTATTTCTCACTCCTGCTACAAATCAAGTCCAATGCCAGTTGGTAGGGAGGGCTGTACTCATTACAGTCACTCAGGGACCTGGCCTGGTAAAGTCTACCATTGTACATAAATGAGCTTTTACCGTTGCTGGGGCTGGGGAAAAGAATGTGCTGGGCAGGTCTGGTTCTTAGAAATTTCCAGACTGCTTTCTTAAACAAATGGTATCTAAACGATCCAAGACTTGTTTGTCTCCTTGGAGACCCATCACAAATGGGGCAGAATGGGCGCAGGCTCGGAACTTGAAACCCAGATCTGCTGCTTACCATGTGTGTGCCTTTGGGAAAGTTACCTAACTCCTTGCAGCCTTTGTTGTTTCCTCTACACAATAGCTAACCTCCACGAGAAATGGCAGCACTGTGTGTGACTGTCTCGTGTGACAGTAGGTAGACAACAGGCACCCAACAAACCGTAGTTCCCTTCTTCCTCATCTGCAACAGGAGGACCACCATTTGGTTCATCATGAGACCCTCAGCAGAGGTTGGGGCTGGGATAAGGACTCACCATGTCTGCTTTAAGGGACAAAACTCGCACTTGGTCTGGGTGCTGCCAAGTGGACTCAACACTGAGCAAAGTTGTCTTTTTCTCTAGTTTAAAAAAATGACCCAAAGCCCCATAAAACCCAGTGTAATCATTTGCTTAAAGCACAGGCAATGCCTTACCCTGTCATTTCTTAACCTGAAAGAAAGGAACATGAATACCCACAAAGAATGACAGCCTATGAGTACTTGGTTCTCGCATGCTGTCAGAGCTCTGAGCTGGCTTCAGAAGCATCCAGCTCACCCCACCCAGCTCTGTCTGACTTTCCATGCGGCGGCCCAAGGAAGGCACTTGTTCTTGTGGCCTCCATCCTGAGACAGAAGTGCATTGGGAAATCAGTGTCCGATCTTCCAGGAGGGGAATGGGTCCACCTGAGGAACAGTAAGGGGACTTTCCTTCTGCAGAAATGTCACCTCAGGCTGCCTGGAAGTAGAGCTTCAGGCTGCTGAGCCCACCTCTATCACCAGGGCAGTCAATGGACTGAAGCATCCATCACTCTACCTGTCTCACATGCCAGGTGGATATGGGGCTGCTGGAGGAAGGGGGTCATGGGTTCCCCCAAAACCCCTCTCAGGAAGCTAGAATACCTAGGTCTGAACCCAGGGCTGAACCTCTGCCTTTTTAAACAAACCCAAGGGAGGGGGAAAGGAAGATAGACTAGACTGGTGGCTCCTCTTTAGCTGGGGTCCAGGGACCTGAACCTGGATCCCGATCATCCTGAGTTCCCTGTCACTGTAAAGAATAAAGGCAGGTGTTGCTCCCCAGTTGGTTTCTGTTGCTCACAATCCATTCAGAGTAATTCAGCAACTATTAGCTGAGTTCTTCCAGCACGCCCCGCGTTGTGCAAGGTGCCAGGATAAGTTAAGACTTTGTTCCTCTTCTCAAAGAGATCAGAGCTGTCATGGTCTTAGTAACAACTAACTTTTTAAAACACCTTTTCTTAATATATATATACAATATACATACTGAAAAGTGCACATAGCACAAGGATGTGAAACTCAGCTCCTGAGCTACACGGAGTTGTCACAAACTAAAACCAGTGCCCAGGTAAAAAATAGAACATGGTCAGAAACCCAGAAATCCCCCCCTTTCCCGGCACTCCCCAGAAGTCAAGATATCCTGACTTCCCACAGCAGGAAGAGCAAACTTGTGCTGAGTGCCTTCTGAGCCAGGCACTGAGATCAACAGCTTACGTCTACCTATTGGCTCATTGAATTCTCACCCACAGACATGAAGGCACAGCGAGCCCCCACATCCTTGACTACAACCCTCACACTGCTGCCCCGGAAACAAAAGAAGCTACGCATTGTGTGCTGCAATATGAATGCATTTTTAACAGTGCTCCTTGGGCAGTTCTGTTGAGAGCCGTGTGTGTGTGGGGGGGGGGCGGGGGGGGACAGTGCATTGGAGCCAGGCCTTTAATGAATGGAGTGTGCCTACCAGTAAAGGGGTGAAGATGCGTAAGCCGAGTTGGGACGAGTGAGAGTCCTGCGTGATGAGAGGGGGGGTCGAGGCAGACAGGGGAGGGAATGAAGGACTTGTTGGAGCAGGGTTGTGACTATGTGCGGGTGCTCTGGCTTTGCCAGGGCAGGTGAGAAACTTGCTGAGGTGTAGAATCGGTGGTCGGCCCCCAATAGTGAGACCTGACACGACCTGCTTGCTTTCCTGGCTCAGAGGTGTGGCAAAGGATGGGACCAGCTTCCCCAGAGATGTCCTTGACTTGGCCTCTAACGATTCAGTTTTGGTAGCACAGGCTTAAGGCTCTGCAAAATTCTGTGGTTGTTTTCGTGTGTTTGGGTAGGGTCAATAGAAGAGACTCCGCCCCCATCTTTTCAGACTCTTTTTAACCCAGATGGCAGAAGGAAGATACGTATAATCAATTTTAAAGATAACTGGCATGTGAAGGGGGGAAATGGCCTCATCACAAGTCTGCGTGGCACTTTGTGTGTGTACGGCCGGGGTAGGGGCTGGGGGACAATTGAATAAACACAGGACCTAAGAGGATGGGGGTGTCCACTCCGGATGCCTTGGAAGGCTTTTCGGGGACGATGAGCCTTGATGGAGAGGTGTGACTTGGGCTTGGGTAGAGGCTGGAGGCCGGAGGCGGGAGGATATCATGCATAAGTACCCAAGTGAGAAAGCCAAAGCCATAACTTTTGGACGCCAGGGTTACACCGAGGAGTGGGCGGAGGCCCTGGAACTCCTAGCAAGGAGCTCGGGAATGGGAGCCTCGGACGCTTCTGAACTCCCAGAGGAGCCGCGCTCCACCGTCACTGCCCAGACATCCTCGGCCCCGCCCTGTCCGACGCCTGGGGTCCCCTCGCACTCCAGCCCCAGGACCCTCCAGTGTCCTCAGGTCCTTCTGGGCGCTGCCGGGATCCGCCGCCGTCGGCCGGCTGGCCGCGCCCGGTGCCCCTCCTTCCCGCCCAGCCTTCCTCGCTCCCCCGCTCGCGGCTCAGCGCAGCGCCGAGCCGGCTCCTCCCGCGGCTGCATTGCAGACGCCTCCGCCGCCGCAGGGTGCGCCAGGGCCGCGCCGGGAGCCGGAGCCCGGGCACGCGGGCGCCCCTGGGCGCGGGTCTCCCACACGGACCCGACGGCGGGGCAGGGCCAGGAGGGGGCGGGCAGGGCGCGGGAAGGCTCCGGGGCCGGGCACGCGCAGCTCGAGCTCCCCCGCCGCGGGGCGCTGGTCCCCCAGGAGCCCTCCCGGGGCCGAGAGCCCGGGGGAGCGGGCGCGGCCGTCGAGCTCGGAACGGTCCCTGCCCTCGAGCAGACTGCGGCCGCCCCCCTGGCCGGCCTCGCGGAATCTGGGCGGGGAGGGGACGGCAGTGTCGCGAGGGGCAGTGGTGCGCCGCGCGTCGCGTCTGGGAGCCCAGGGCTGCGGGGCCGCGCTGCACCCGCACCCTCCGGGCAGGGCCCGCCGCCGTCCAGCGCGGCGCCGCGCGGCTCGGGCGCAGTTCCGGCGCAGTCCCCGCGCCGAGCGGCTCCGCGCCCCACACCTGCCTCTGCCCGGCTCCGGGTGACGTCGTGCCCCCCGATTGGCACGCGCGGGCCGGAGGGCGGGGCCGAGGCCGGTGAGCTCACCGCCGCGCCCCGCCATTGGCCCGGGCGGCGCACTCGGGCTGTGGCGGGGAGACAGCGGTACCCGGAGCCCGAGTCGTTCCAGCTGCGGTGTGTGGAGCTGAGCGGGTCGGGGCCGGGCTGGGCTGTCGGGGCCGGGCCGGGCGGGGCTGCTTGGGAGGAGGAGGAGGAACAGCGAAGCTGCTCGGCGCCAGCGCGACTGAGCGGTGGCCGTGCTCTCCAAGTCCTAGTGAGTGTGCGTGTGGCTGGGGAGAGTCGGCGGGGCGAGGGCGGCGGCCGGCGGGGGCGCGCGGGGCGGCCGGGGCGCGCGGGGGCGGGGCCGGGGGCGGGCGCGCGCCGCGGCCGGAGCGTGGGACGCACTCGTGCTCGCGGCGGGGGGCGCGGGGGCGCGCGTGTTTACGTGGGGGGGCGGGTGTGAAGAGTGGGTGCGAGGACTCGCGCCTGTGTGGAGGAGGGGTGGCGCGGGGAGTAAGGGGCGCGCGTGTTTACGCGCGGGAGGAGTGTGTTTTGACGCGTGAGTGCGTTTGGGGACCGGCCTGTGTTGACCGGGTGCGTCTGAGGGAGGGGCGTTGGGATGAGTGTGCGGGGCGCGTGCAGATGGCACGCGTGTTTGAGGAGCGGGTGTGCGGACACGCATGTTCACGGAGCAGCGCAAGAGTGAGCACGCGTGCTGGTGGAAAAGCGAGGGACTGGGTGGGTTTTGAGACGCGAGGGCGCTGGGGGCCGGCTTGTTGACGGGGCGCGCGTGTCTGGGAGAGAAGTGTGGGGAGTGGCTGCGAGGTCACGCGGGTTTAGGGAGCGAGGGAGCAAGAAGCGAGGCTGAGTGCGCGCGTTTCTGCGAGGGCGGGAGTGGGCGTGAGAACACGCGTGTGTGCGTGGGGCAGTGGGAGTATTGGGGTGAGTGACGGTGGGCGCGCGTGCGGGAAGTGGCCGCGTCGGGGCGGGCGCTGGGGCTGCGGGGTCGCCCGCTGATTTTTGTCAGCGAGGCGCGGAGCGGCGGCGGGCTTTTCGGATCCAGCGTTCGCTCCTTCCGCGGGGCGCGGGGAGAGGAGCGGGGCAGGTGCCCCCTCGCCGGTCAGAGGGGCAGGGAAAAGTGCTCCCTTGGCTGGGATAGGAACGGGGACAGATGCCCCCTCGGCGGGGCGCGGGGACAGGGGTGGGGACAGGTGCCCCTTTGGCGGCGAGAGGGACGGGGACAGATGCCCCTCGGCAGGGTGCGAGGAGAAGGGCCGGCACAGGTGCCCCACTGGTGGGGCGCGGGGAGAGGGGCTGGGACAGGTGCCCCCTCCGCGGGAAGAGAGGCAGGGACAGACGTGCGAGCGGCCGGGGCGCCTCTGCAGGACCAGGTGGTTGGAGGCGCCTTTTCTAGCAGGCCAATGGAGTGAATGAACGTTTTATTAATCCGTGAGTAGAACTCGGCGCGGAAAGTTACTCGAATTCAGAGACTGAAGGTTTGGAAGAACTTCTGAGAAGCTTTGCTTACCTGCAGACCTGGGGCGGGAGAGGCCCATTGACCATTGCTTCCACCAGCCAAGCCCACACGCTCGGTGTGGCCTCTTTGCATTTATAGGGTCTCGTGATTTGGTTTCCTAGGTATTGCACAACGTTAGAGGCAGCCCTGCTGGTGTTCAGTGTTTGAGACTTTTTCAATCTCCATAGATTTCTACAGGCATCAAAACAAATTTTTCTACAAATTTGGCAGCAAAACAAATTTCCCAAACTCTCATCCTCTTGCAAATTATCTTCTTAAACAATTGTTTCACCAGGGAAGGATGACAATTTTGAAGTCTGTTTTATATTTTGTCCACCATTGCTTGGATGATTTCTATTGGCTAACCTGAAGTGTCTGATTAGCAAAGCTGATTCGGTAAACATGAGATAGGCTCACAGATAATTACAGAAGTGCCTTGTGTATTTGGGTGAATGCTTTCTATTTCTTTCGCCATTGAGGTCAAAACCTGAAACTTTAAATTTGTGCTCCTGACAAATTTTGTCACATATGATAAAATGTCTGGCTGTATATAAAGGAGTCATTTTCTCTTGCTGTTTAAAGAATCTGTGTCAGATAGAGGAACTGTTGCCTGGGAGAATCTGACAGAGAAATACATTAAGCAGTAGCACTTTGCGTGGTGTGTTTATAGGAAAATATTATAAGACCAGAATTAGACAATAGCCAATAAGTTTATGTTTCTGTTTTTCTTTGTATTTAATTTAGGGAGTAATAATGCTTAACGTTCTAGAAAATAGCATTTACTTACAGGATGCGCATTTCCCAAATAAATTTAGCTTAGTAATGAAAACTAGCAGAGGACTGCTGCAAATTCCTAAGGGACCTCAATTCAGTCATCCTGATTAATTATATTCCAAATAATCTAAGTGGAAACACAATACTTGATACAGTAGTTAATAACAACATTGTATTGTTTAAGGGTTTTTATCAACTCTTCTGCTTTCGTGATACACACTGACAGACATGGTCCCCTATTCAGGCCTCTGTCAGCCTTCCTGTGGGTAATAGCAGCTGTCACTGCTACAGCACATTCATGGTGGGCTGTTGTAGAGAACACGGAGAGCAGGTTGCGAGTTGCCGAGTGAAAGACGTGAAACTCCTATTGCTACGTCTCCAGGGCTCAGCTGCATCTGGGGGATGTAGAGTTCCCTTTGGGCAGCATCAGAATTGTTCTGATGTTTTGATCATCGCTCTCATGAGCGCCCGACGTTGCAGAACTGTGCCTGTAGGCTGCCTTTTTCAAATGTTTAAGGAAAAATTGTTAACACGTGTGTTTGAAACACAACTTGGGGCATCACCCAGAAAGGTGACTAAAGACCATTTTGTTAAACTTGGCACAGTTCATTAGCTAGTACAGTGGTTTCTGGAAGCCGGTTATTCTTTCTTAACAGTGTACACTTCTCCACCCCTTTCCCAGCTGTTCTACATGTGCCTGCTGTGTCTTCTCACACTCAAAGGGCTTTGTTTTTTCTGACTTAAAGTGGCTGAATTTTTGTATTCAATTGATCTTTTCAAAAGGGACTCAGTACTGCCAAGTCTTCATTGTTAAGTATCAGCCGTGACATCTCATCACAGTACCTACGCCGAGTACTTGGGAGCTTATTTCACTTATATATTCCTTTGCCAAAAAGCTTTTGGCACCCACACATGATGTAGTTGATTCGTGTACACTTCACCTTTTTTTTTTTCCAAAAAGTGAGTTAAGGGAGCTTACAGAGAAACATATTACATAGTGAAACAAGATAAAAAGATGAAATGAAAGATTAGGCAAAAGGAAAGTGAAATGAGGGACTCATGAAGTTAGTAAACGACACTGAGTCTGTCACACCTTGCACACTTTCTAGAGGCAGGCCGTCAACTCTGGCAATTGCAGGAGGAGCAGCGCAGGTTTAATTTTGCCTTTCTCACACGTTACATGCAGTGAATTTTCCTATCTTCCACGTAAGTTCTGACAGCCATCAACTTATTTTAACTGATGATGGGAGAAGTCTAGATGAGATGCCTTGAATTGCATTGAAGACCACATGTAGTATTAATCACATTTAACATTCAGAACGTGTGTAGGGGCCTGCTCGTGCCACAAATGCATGGCATCATCACCTCTTGTCATGAGGATATTGGAGCTTATGACCGTGGAGATCATCCGTGTTGGGCGAACCCCCTTCCGAATGCAGTGCCCTGAAGTCACATGACCATGCTGTTCTCTGACGTGCCTAGATTTGGGTTAGCACACAGCAGGCAGACAAGGAGATGCCTTTACCATCAGGAAATAATTACTCTCCACCCCCTAAGCCGACTAGCCCGGTGGCTCATGGTGTGGTTCTGTGTAAATAAATACAAGTGGCTTTTTTTTAAATGTTGGGGTTAGGGGGTAGGTAATGCCGGTAAAATCTTGCTTGATGGTTCATTTCAGTCAAGTTCCTCTGATATACTAACTGAAATTTTACTTTCGAAAGTACATCCTGTTACCTATAATGTGCTTAATTTTATGTTGTCTTTTAAGCATTGAAAATAGATCATAACTTTAGACATATGACACACAGAAAGATCAGTCAACACATTTTAAGCACCCAATATGTCAGTGGTTAAGCAAATTATAATGAATAATTAAATGTTAATTTGAGGAACGCAAAATAGGGAAGGAATCTAACCAGGGTAAATGTTTATAGGAGTTAAACTGCTGATGCTAAACTTATGCAACATTTTTGTAATGTGGAAAATGATGGCAAATAATGGACATAAGTTTCTCCAAATATATTAAATTCACATTTGTCACCTACCCAAGTTACCAGTTAGTCTCTCTGTGTATTTATTTTACTTCTTCTATGTGACTCGCCACCCTCCAAATCTCTTAGCCAGCCTTCCCCTGTCCCTAAAAACTGCTCAGCATAAACTCTCTATTGCAGTCAGACTAGTTTGTTTACCGATGCCACATACTCTATTCTGACTCCTACCGCCTTAATCTCTGAGCTGAACTCAAGTCTTACCCCATTAATGAAGCCTTTCCCCTCACCTCCCAGATTGGATTTGCGGCTCTGTGGGCCAGGGTGACACCTAAGCTGTGCCTTCCCATACTGCTGTGTAGTGTAATAACATCTTGGAGTTGGAGTTCGCCAATACCGTTAGTTGACAAAAAGATAACAGATAACGTGCATGGTGTCACTCCCTGGGTAGAGGGAGAAGACTATAATGAGTCTCTCCAGGCCTCAAACCTGCTTTGGATCCTACTTCATGCATTCAGTAACTCAGGCAAACTCCGCAGGCTCTCCCATTCAGGTCAGTTCAAGGTCCCCGGCGGATTTGGGTTTTTACTTAAGTGGTCTTAAAATGGCTCTAAAAGTCTTGGCCTGGACCAGTGTGAAATAGCAAGGTCTGACACCTGAATCATGTCCCCAGTTACCTTAAGATTGATTGGCCAGAAGCTTGCTGTCTCGGAATGTGTAGAAGTAACAGCTGTCTGCTTTACTACAGCAGGCTGAGTACTAGGATTTTGTTTCAGCTCTACCACTAACTAAATGAGAAACTTCAGGTAAATCACCTACGTCTCTGAATCTCAGTGCCTTACCTGTTTTCTAAACCTGCTAGTAGTGGTTCAGGAAATCAACTTAGTGATCAACATTATCAGTTTTTAAAATCAGAATGCGTTGCCCATCGTAAAGTGTCAATTTTGGAAGTTTTTGTCTCAAATATACGTGTATATGTAAGTGTGTGTACTGGGTTCTACTTTTCTCTGTGGGCCACAGTCAAAGATTGTTGAAAGCCCATGGACCAGGTAAGTCCTAAGTTCTCTTTAAATCCCGTGTCCAGTGGTGATTCTTTCCTGTGGGATGTCTGTTGTTACGACATTTGATTTGGCAGTAACCTAAGGCCTGAATGGGTTAAGATACTTGCCTATGTGTATAACTAAACAACAGATGGTCTCCTTCAGCTAGGCTGGAGCCCAGTATACATTTTACTGTTTTTCTGATTTCTTTAGGTAATCAAATGTTTGAAATAAGCATGGCAGCTTATTTCCACCATAATTTATCCCATGTTTTGTAGAGAAATTCCAATGATATTTTTGTACTACTAAGGTATATTTAATAATATTGAGTATTTTTTTACTGTAAGTAGAAGCACAACTTTCACAATATTTAGTAGAAGGATCCACATTTCAGTTAATAGATTTACCTTAGACCCCTCTTTTAGCTGTAACAGAACTCAGACGCAGACTGACTTATGTAAAAAAAGGAATTTTTTATGTCAAGAATTTATTGACTTTTATTATGAAGTCCTGTTTTGGGGTTCTCTTCAGGCACAGCTGGTTCCAGATGCTTAAGGCATGTCACTAGGAACCTGTCTTTCCCTCTCTTGGTTCTCCTCCCCTTCGTATTGATTTGATTCTCAGACATGGCTTCCAGAAGTTGTAGCAAGATGGCCCACTCAAAGCTCCCGGCCAATATTGCAGCAATTTAGCAAATATCTCTGGGAAAACAGCATTTCTTTCCCAGTAGCTCCAGGAAATGTCCTGTTCTTATTAGGCCAGCTTGACTCATGTGCCCAGTCTCTTGAATAAGAAGAGATAGTGCTCTCATTAGCAAGGCCTGGCCTGGAGCCAAGCATTCAGGTCAGTACCACCTGAACTGAGCTAGGCAACAGTAGCTCCCGAAGGAGCAGCAAGGTACCCTGGCCAGGGAGGGGAGAGGGGATACTAGGCAGGCCCTGGTCCTTTTTAGTCTTCACCCTTGACGGTCATATTCCCAAAGAAAGCACCATTCATCTGACACTGCAGAAACTCGTAATGAGGCTTGTTCCATGACTTTATTCTGGGGGGGGTCCAACTTAAAATTAGGAGACACCAAAACCATGAGTGAGCCTTTTAGCGAGTGCTGACTAACAATTCCTAGGACCACTCTCAAAAAATAGGATTCAAGTCCTTAATATTACACACTGTGGTTTGGATTAATCACAGAGAATTTATTCAAATATCCATTTGTCTTTTCTAGTAAAAGAAACCATTCATTCTACTCTAGCCAGAATCAATGCCCCTGGCTTTTTTGTGTGTGTATGAAAGATGTTTTATCTAATAACGTAAAAAGAAGGAAGTGCCAGCCTAAAACCGATGATGTTCTAAAAGCTTATAAGTCAATTGAATATTTCCGAGATAAACAGTGCAACAAATGGTAGGTGGGTTCCCAGGCTGCCCTGAGAACAGAAACCTTTTTGAACCCATAATAGATACTCTGTATTTGCAGGAGAAAAATAATTAAAATAACGTACATACGCATATATCACCTATATACTATAAAACTATCACATAGAACTACATAATATATAAATGTATAGCACACATTTATGTTACAGAACAAGGAAATTGTGAACTTCACATTTGCATATTAAATGATGTTGCTTGAATAAAAATAAATGTATACATAAAATAACTTCAGTAAATGAAAGCTTCTTGGTGAAGATTCTTAACTCATAGGGTAGAAATCAAAGTGGTGCTTTGAAATTACAGAGTCTAGGTCTCTAACTTTTTAAACGACGAAACCCAGAAGAGTAAGTCATTTATGTTTCTTGATAGCAACCCTAACATTCTTACTATCAATTATAATTGCAACCTTATCTTTATTCTCAAGTGGAACAAAGAAAAGAGAGTGAGGGAAAGTCTTCTGAGATATCTTGAGTTAGAACAATGGAAAGGAATAAAGAATATTGGTTAAAGAGGTGGTTGTCTGAAGTGGAATTGGTAGAAGCAGTAAGAGAAGGAGAGACTGAGAAGGAAGAAAGGAGATGGTAGGAAGAGATGCTGGGTCCAACCGTTTCCCATAGTAGTCTCTGGGTGACATTCCCCATTAGTTGGGGTCTGTGGTAGGTTGGAGTGGTACCCAACCCACTCCATGAAGAAGGCAATGGACCAGGAATTTCCTCACTTAGAGACTGTCTATGTGACACTGTTCTTTAGGACTCGTTTTAGTTCCTAACCTCTTCTGTGGGAGCATTAGTTACAGGAAATGCTTATAGGAACACACACACACACACACACCCACACAAAGGTTCAGATAAGTTTTGGAAACACCTACCATTGACTCTCTACGAGCAAGTTACAGAGTGTACATGAGCATATAACGGTTCAGAAAAGTCATACATTAAAGAAGCAGAAATGTATTTAGTTGTGTTTCACCCAGTATTTCCAAAACATCTTGGATACAGCATTTTGTTTTTACGGTCTCCTGAGCAACAAACATCTCAGGAAAAATGGGCTATGGCACGCAGTTTAGGAAACGTTTCAGGAGACCATCCCCACAGAATGGTCCTGAGCCTGAAATCCATGGGCCTTCATGGGCCTCCCTTGAAATTGAATGTAAACTGGTTTGTATACGTATTTTGCTGGGAAAGAATTCGCAGCTTTCATCGCTGTCAAAGAATCCATGAACATAAAGGGTAAGAGTCATTGTTCTGAGTCCTTTACTAACTAGGGAGGTCCACGTCCAGTTTCTCTTCACTTGTTCTCGTCTGTGTGTTTTATGTCTGCATAGGGATGGATAGTCCTCAGTAGGCAATGGGCCATCGTCACTCGGAGACATTGATGGGGCCAAGTGGTAATCACAAACAGGGCTGACTTGATTTATTGTCAAATGGGTTTAAAAATTGGCAGCTGCTCTCTGTCCATGAAGAATTGTGGAAAGAAATTACCTGTGCAGGGTGTTTTCTTACTGCTGAACTCCAGATATATTTATTCCTAAACAATGAAAAAGAAAACATGTTATTTCGTTGCAGTAAAGATTTTTAAAAAATGAAGGGCCACTGACGTGCAGAAGAGAAAACAACTCAGGAACCCACTAAATGTAGAATGCTTTTCCTTCTAAAACAACTCGCCTACTTTTAGATTTTAAAAATATCAGGATCATGCGATATCGTTGGACAGTGAGCAAGCAGTAAATAACTGTGTATTCCTCCGAATACTCGCATTTACCCTCGATTTACACCAAATCGTCGGAGAGCTGGACCACGTTGGACCTTTGTTGAATTACTTTCATGGAATGCCACTTTGGTGTTCTTTAATACTAAATGGTAATAAACAGTCATTTGAAACCCAGTAGTGCAAGGATGCTGAATTCTGTTATATCAATGTCTTTCTTATTAGGATCTGTGGGAGAGATTTCTTTCAGATCTTAGTACCAAGAAGAGCCAGGCTATCCAAAGCGACGGACAGTGGTCTTGAAACTGACCGCCTCCCTTTTTGCTTTGTTTGCGAAGTTCGGTCAAATTTGGGACTCACAATGAACCATTTTGGAGAATTTAGAGTGTGTGTTTTTCTGTATAACAGCTTTACCTGAGCTTTATTTTACTCTTTTCGCAAATCTTGCTCTTACCTAATCTGTTATTAATCCTAAGTATTTTTAGCAGCCACCTCAAACAGGCATACCTGGATCCAGGATTGTTACCAGTTAAGTGAGGGCAGGGAGGGAAATAACGAGGTTGAGGAGGGGGGAATTGCGACAGAGAAGGGGAGTCTGGAAACTGAGAAGAGGGGAGAAAAGGAGCCCGTGGGGCTGTGTTAGGGAGTTGCGATGGATGCGGCCATGGTTAGCGCCCACTGCCTTTTGAGTTGGTTAGTGATCTTTTGTTCCATTATTTACCTGCTCCCTGAACCTTAGGACAACTACACTCGGAGTGGCATAACTAAAGAAGCCCGATTTGGAGACTTGCATAAGGATGGCAAGACAGGACAGCCCCACGACTGTATGATACCAGGCTGCATCCCCATTTAGTGAAAGCATTGTAAGTTTTTAGCGTTACCACCTAATCCAAGAGGTGTTTGAATTCCTCCATTCAGGCCTCACTCACTTGGGATTTGCACACATTTGAAGCTTGTTCTGGCCGAGGGGTAGAATGCTAGTGGAAGATGTAGTCTGCAGGTTAGGGCCTCCGAACTCAAAATGTGGAAGGGAGTCGTGTGCAGACACAGGAGGGCAGCCCTCGGTGTGTTCTCATGTGGCATGTGCGGCCAGGACACAAAATGGCCCTCGTAGGCGTCATGACGCTACCAAAAAGGAGTTTAATGGTTAAGAACTTTCTAGAACTGGTGTTTCTCTTAGAGAATTATCCCTGCGCAAAATGTTTAAAGTGGTATAAGTTGGATTTTTAAACATGTTTATTCTCTATTATCAGAAAGGCCAATGATAAATCGTAAAATAGTATTAAATCATTTATCTATTGAGACTTACTTTATAAGATATCCAGTGTTTTAAAGTAATACAGCGATTTCTTTTTCCAATGTATGCGTTCCAACGTATTCATTTGGAAAGGACCTCACCTTATATTTATTCAATATTTTTTCAAAATCTTACGGCAGTGTGAAAAAATGTGATTGTCGTTAATGAACTTTTGAGTTCTGGAAACACAGCCTCTATGTAGAATCCAGTGTTTAAAAAAATACATATTTTTGAAACATCTTGGACTTTAGCTCTCTCACGAGTTAGCAAGACAGTTGGGAACGTGTATACAGATGGTACCCCTACAGTTAGTTCTGACAGCAAAGCACTGCCAACAGCAGGTCTGTCAATAATGTACGAAGAATGAGCTGGAAACAGCTAGTGAGGGCCTCTTCCAACTAGCAGCCTGAACGCATGGGTTTTCAGTCAGATGTTGAAAACTGCCAGGAACTCAGGGCATATAACATCCATTGTGATTTAGGAGCATTAGCTAGAAACAGCGGTGTTTTCTCTCTCTCTCTCTCTCTCTCTCTCTCTCTCTCTCTCTCTCTCTCTCTCTCTCTTTTTTTAACGTCCTTTCCCCAGGTACCATGTAATACATGTTACCAGCAGTTTTCTTTCTTACTGAGTTTTCCCATTGTCTCCGCCCTAACGTGGTCCTAGCATACTTTTTCCAAGGTGAAAACTACCAAATGAAAGAGTTCTACACCAGTCTCAATTCGACTGTTTTGTTTGTTTGTTTGTTTGTTTGTTTGTTTTCAAATGCCTAGTCCCTGATACATTCAATAGGATAGGTAAGAGATGGCCATGGTGGAAGGGAAGGACTGCTTTTAACAACATGGCTGGAGAAAAGCACTTCGTAGAAATGACTAATGGAAACAGATCTCTTGTTCTGCATATGCTTTACCTGGGCCTCCTTGAAATTCACTCTTTACATTTCAAGCAGATGAAATTAAGTCACTTACTCAATAAATATTGGTTGAGGGCTTGCCATGTGCCACGCATTGTGCCGGGCCTCAGGAGTGTAACTGGGAACGGAACAAATACGGCTGCTGGCCTCACAGGGCGGCCTCTCAGGGTATCTCTTTACCTTTGTGTTAAACTGAGGTTCTGGAAATAGAGGCTCATGTCTTCCTTAGCTGTTGGGTCCCTGGCTGCCACCACGGCTTCCGTTGTCGTGGTTGCCGTCACACCCCAGAGCTGTGGCACGCGTGCAAAGCAGTGGTGTCTCTGCAGCGGGTGTTCAGCAGACGTTTGTAGAATGAATGTGCCTGGCCCCGATTCTCCATGGTTCTTCCCGAAGGATTTTAAGTGGTTTTTCTGTTACAGCTGGCCACCACACACCAACTTGCTGGTGGTTAATTAATGTAGTCTCGCCTCCTGACAATTCCTGTGCCTTTTGTAGTTTCAGTCTGTGCGGTTTCAGTTCTTCAGGGTCAGGATTTGCATCTTCTGTGTTCTTTTACGCATTTAAATGTCATTCCACTGTCACATCTTCGTGTCCAGGTGAGATGGTGGTTCGTCTCCATGCCCCATTCCCGCATTCATCGTCATTGGTAATATGTGTTCGTCAGTCTTCTGTACAGATTACTGAGTACTGTAGAATGTCTCTGTTCGTGCTCATATTTCTTATTTTCACTGAGTACTGGAACTGTGGAGGCAGTGTCCCCCCACTTTGGTGCTCTCTGAAAAGTTAGCCAACTGAAAATGTTTGCTCTCATAGACTTACGTAAAGGTGGGTGTGGAATGTGTCAGAGCCGCTGACGTCCTTTGCTCTCACGTAATCAGCTGCGCTTTTGCTTCCATTTATTCCAGTTGGGTTTGCCGCCTTATTGATATGCAGTTGCTCCCTCATGATTTGGGGTGCTCTTCTATGCCCAGTGCCGTGTTCTGATGTAGTTGAACTCCTTGAGTAAGCCTAAGTGTCCTGGGAGAAGAGGTTTGACATTTTTGCCCTCATGCACCTCAAGCTCTAGTCCTGAAAGATTTCAAGGGAGAAATAACTGTCCATTTGCTGCGCTGCCCTTGTTGTAACATTTTGTCTCCTAATCGCCATTAGTTGTTCTGGCAGCATCCTAAACAATTTTTTCTGATGTGTCTAAGAAAAGTGCAAAACACAGACCAAGGAGAAGAAATATGAATCCCAAAGCACTGCCAAGGAAGAAAGTCTAAGAAGAATTGTTAATTTCCATTTCTAGGGTTTGGCTACGTAGAGTTGGGGAGTTTTTACGAAGTGGCATATGGCGATTTTTCCTAAGGCTAAATTTAGCCATTGCTTTGGAAAATCAGAGTGGTACAGCTTGTGCCTTATCTCCGTCCGGCCCTTACCGTTTCCTCTGCACTGGGACATCTTAAATGGCTAGCTGGGCAGGAGCAGCTTCATGCACTCCAGCGGCCCCATTTATTCTGGGAAGGAATTAAGTGACTTCATTTTCCCTGTCTTTCTGAGCTTCCTAAAAAATTTAGGAGACTTCCTGAGCAGCAATTACAGTTCTCTACAGAAATAGTTCAAGTCATGCCCCCTTTTGCTTCATCAGCTCCTTCTGCCAGTGCAGCCAAGGGCTGTAAATGGAATGAGAGATGGCCTCTCACTCCTGTCCAAATAGCAACAGGAGGGCACATGTGCACTTGAGCTACAAATAACGCGTTTTAAAATAGCAGATGGTATTTGATGATCGCTCCTTCATTCATTTACCTGCCAAGGCAAAACTTCTTCTTCTGCTCTGGCAATAAGACCAGAGGTGACTCCGCTCGAGCCATTGTAAGAACAAGTCCTGGTATTCGCAGATATTATTCCTTAACCAGTTTTCAGGCATCCGAATCCATGCAGACTTTCCAAGCCCTGTTCTAGGAAAATGTGTCTTTCGTTCAACACGGTAAAAATTTCATGTTTGTACAACTACCGGACCCGACCAACTTGTTAAGCACTTTTGTAACTAATTATAGGCACTCCTCTCTCACGAAGGTGTGCTGCCAGCCAAATGTGCCAAATATTTCACCGGGGAAAAGTGGGACTCTCTGAACAGCAGGGACCCAGATTTTTGAGGTGAAGCTCCACGGAGAAAGCAGAGTGACCGTGCTGTGGGATTCCCATTTGTGTCTGTGGAAAAGGCAGTTATTCCTCCACTTTTCTGCCACTCTTGCTCCAATACTCTCCTTACCTGAGGCCAAAGGAAATGGCAGCTAGCTTCTGATAGAGCTTCTCACATACTTTCAGATCAACTTCGCTGGGTTTGATCAGTTTGTCCCCTCTCCCCACCCCCCCACACCCGGAATAAGTGATAAAAGTGGTCGCTGGTGGTACCCCCGGAGTCCACTGGGGAGAGCGCAGGTCACTCAGAGCCTTTACCCCATGTTTAGATGACCTCATCAGTAAATTGGCTTCCAGAAGCAGCTTAACTTAGAAAATCATATTTCTTTGTTTTTACTCCATTGGCTGAGCACCCACTCCATAACTGGTGCCAGGGATACAAAACAGAGTCCCTGCTTTCAAAAAGTTCGCTCCAGTGGAAATGACACGTGGCAGAAAATAACTATACATTCGTTTGCTAAGTCCCATTAGGACACAGAACAAAACAGGGTTTCCCGGGCACACTAGAAGGAACACAGGTCTGTTTTGATCCCTGCCTTGATACAAGCAGGGTGACGATGGTAAGAAACATTTTCTGAGCCTCAAGTTTCCTCCTGTAAAATGAAGAGGAAAATCTTTCAGAGTTATTTTGAGGGTTAGAAATAATACATGGAGAATGTCTGGCCTACTGTAGATACTCAGCAGCAGCTATTAATCCTAAAACCGGAGGCATGTTTGAGCCTCCGAAGAATAAGAAATTCTCCAGGTGGATATGGGGAAAGGTTGGCCATTACCACCATAGGCTCAAAGGTTTGTCAAGTTCCTGGTGGATTTGGAGAACCGTGAGTGATAAGAAAACCCCTAAAAAGTAGCCGGAGACCGTTTGTAAAGAGTATCGCATGCCACACCAAAGCATTTAAATTTTGTTTTCTAGGTCATAGGGGAGGGATTTATGGTTTTTAAAACACCCTTATCTGATAGAATGTCAGAAACTACATTGTATTGCATTGCTCAATGCACTCATGAATGTTAATTAGGCTTCAAGATTTAAAGTGAGTTGTTTATAAATCTAGAGGGAAAGTAGGGGCAGCCGAGTGCTGAGAGCCTGTGACGTCTGGCTTGCACATAGTTGGTTTCCCGATGGAGACATTTTCTTACGTCAGATGCCCAAATACTTGGGATTCTCCACTTTTACAGATACAAATTCCGCGCTTTCTAAACTTCGAACATGCTGTGGGTGTCTGACTTCATGAAGTTTTCTCTGCCTTTAAAACTCTGGTATCGCTCAGACATTTAACATGTTTTAGGTAAATATTAATTTGGGACATTTAACAATGAGTCCCTTGGAGGGTTAGGAATCCCTGTTAAAGAGAGATGCAAAGATGACCCAGGAGGGCTCTGTGGTTTGTGACACTGGGCATAACTGCTCTCAAGGGAAGGCTGGGACGGGGCGCACCCAGCAAAAGAAAAGGGGATGTGAGGCCGCAGCTCACCGTCCATTGCCTGTTGGGCCAGTGATTGGCTGGAAATGTTTTTTCATCTTCTTCCTGATCTTCATAATACTCAGAGCTATTCCGGGATTCTGAGTATATACCCCCTGGACGGCTACGATGAACACTGCAGAGCTGTTCGAGTCGGAGATGGGAGTATGGACGCGTGCTTATTTTAATATGTATACAGTTAGATAGAGAAATGATTATAGATATGTGTGCGTGCACGGGTTATTTACTCACATACACTTCTTTGCTCTGTCCACTGAGAGGGCCTAGAAGCAGTGACCGCGCCTCCCTTCCAAAAAAAACCCCAAAAACAGCAATGAGCACATCCAGCACCCAGGTCTTGGTTTCTAAATGCCATTCTCCAGTAAAAGGAACCAGGACGCCTTAGAGAAATTGCTGAATCTAGGACTGGACAGGGAGAATAAAAGGTAAACCTGGAGCATCTTATGATGCCAGAAAGTAAGGAAGGGCTCAGAAAAAAAGGAAGAGGACTGCAGGTATATCGAAGGGACACAGGCGCCGGGCTGAAAGAGCTCCCCGTAACCAGAGCTGGGCTCCCTGTAACCAGAGCTGGGCTCCCCGTAACCAGAGCTGGGCTCCCCGTAACCAGAGCTGGGCTCCCCATAACCAGAGCTGGGCTCCCCGTAACCAGAGCTGGACTCCCCATAACCAGAGCTGGACTACTTCGAGCAGTAAACTGACAGTATGATGACCCAAGGTGTAAAATACATATACATGAGTTCATATTGACATAAGTAAATGATTGACCAAACAAGTAAAGAGAGGACAAGTCTTCCTCATGGGAGTACTCCACATAAGAGAAGTGGGTGCTCCCCCATCCATGAAGGGGAGCTGGATTCCCTAACCTCTGAGTGTGGGCTGGACTTGGTGACTTGCTCCCAAAGAACAGAGTGTGGAAAGAGAAGAACAGTAGCATCGAGTCACCCAGCAGACGCTGCCATCCTCACCTGATCAAGGTCAACATCCGCAGTGCGTCGCCCTGTGCCCCTGGTACGATGGAGGGCACTTGCCCTCTGGGATCTTCCTCTTAAAAGCTCATGGCTCCAGTCTAATCGTTAGAAAACGCCAGGCCAACTGAAGTTGAGGGCCATCTACAAAGTACCTGACCAGTATTCAACACGGTTAAAGTATGAAAAAGAAGGAAATGGTGAGGGTGTCACAGATCAGAGCAGGCAGGAAATTTAACAGTGAGATGCAACACGGTAGTTTTGATTGGCTCCTGGACCTGAACAAGTACATTGATTCTAATTCAGTTCTAATGGTGCAATCGAATTCAAGTCTATAGTTAATGAGCCATAGATCAATGTTCATTTCTGAGTTTTGACAAATGCACCACGGTTGTGTCAGATGTTAATATTAGAGAAAACTGGCCGAAGGGTATGTGGGAACTCTACTATCTGCAGCTCATCGGTCAATCTAAAATTATTTCTGAAATTTTAAACTGTTTTTTAAATGCCCCCGTAGATGTGGCTGGTTAAACGGATCCAGTCTAATAATAGCTCAGACTTCTGAGGGCCTTACCCCATAAAGAGGTTTCACATGCTAGTTTATTTGATCCTCACGACAAGAAGGGAAATAGTAATATCCCCATTTTACAGATGGGAAAGTTGAAGTGCAAAGGGTCATTATTTTTCCAGAGTCACACAGTGACTAGACCTGGAGGTCTCAGCTCCACTCCAGTGTTCTTTCCACGTGTATAGAGATCACAGCTGCCCAGTGTAAAGATGTTGCTTCGGCCAATGGGGGTGCGGGTAGACGAGGCTTTGAATGAATCATGAGCCAGACTGTTGCTGCAAAGCCATCAGAATTATTTACTTTTTGTCTGGGGTGCAGGTGCGTGGGTGTGTGTGTCTTGACTGCAGTGGGAGAGAATGGCTGTGTGGCTGTTGGCAGCCCGCAGTTCCCTGGAGCTGCACAGGAAATAGGCTGCTTTAGAGAAAAGCACGCGCCAGGGACAGACAGCTGGGAAGACACCCCGTTTAGTCAGCTGAGAGAAGAAGGCGGCGATAGAGAGGTAAGACGTGATAGGGGTGGTAGGTTAGTGCTGACTGGGTGCAGAGAGCAGCACAGGTGGGTGGGTTTTAAACCGCTTTCAGGTACTGTCATGTCGGAACTGGCCGGGCACTTGAGAAGTACGGTACAGCGGAGTACTGTGGACCCAGTGCGTGTGGCTGGACCTGGCGTTGCCTTCACATGTCTGTGTGGCGTGGGAGCCTGTGCTTCCGCCTGAGCAGGTGGTTCTCAGATCCTTCTTCAGCAAGCACCTGGGTAGACAGAAGACTAATTCTTGTGGAAGGAGGCTGGCTCTTAGCGCAGCAGGTCTTCAACCGGGGCCCCAGACCGGAAGCTTAGCATCACCTGAGAACTTGTTAGAAATGCGACTTCTGGGACTTTCCCAGACCTACTAAATACAAAACGGAAAGAGAATAAAATCCTGGGACTAGGTAGGGCCCACGGGTCTGTTTTAAGATGCCCCTAGGTGATCCTGGTGATTGCTCGGGTCTGAGAGCCGTTGGGGTGAACACAAGCCTCCGATCCAGGCGGCATGCTGCCTGCAGAGAGGACCAGCCCGGCGGAGCACACGTGGAGAAGCTGTGCCACAGTGGGGTGCCCAGACGCAGACCCAGAGGTCCTACTGCGGGAGGGCATGCGTGTTCACACCTCACGGTGCCCAGCCTCTAGAGCTGGGGCTTATCACAGGACTTACGGGGTGGGGGGAGGTGAAAAGCTGGAGAGCGTTTTTGTCCAAGCAGTGACTCGTTCTTTTGGTCAGGAGGATATAACCTAACGCTCCCAGACAAGAACTGAAGGCCAGGAGCTACCTAGCAGGTGGGAGCTGGAGCTAGGGCGGCCGCTGTGTGTGCTGGGCCCTCCCGAGGCTCATGTGCTCAGGGAAACGCGCGTTCTTGGCTGGCTCTGTGCCGTCTCGTTCTTACGATGGGGCCACTCGCTAGCTTCAGTCACGTTGTCCTGAGCACGTGGGGCCCGGGAACCCTCAAAGCTGAGTCACCATTGGCTTGGTTTGAAGCATCATGGGTGAGAATGCGGCCAAATTTGTCACCCCTAGATTTGCACATTATTCGTTTTCTCTCCCTGTACCCCAGCATGTTAGTTTAAAGATCCAGGCTCATTCGGGCCGCAGAAATTATTTGTTGGCCAACAGGTAAGGCAGGGATATCTTCACTAATGTTCAAGGCACCCCCTCTCCCCAGTGCTTGATACACAGTAGGTGCTCAATAAATATTTGTGCATGAATAAAGGAATCTTTAAATGTACTTTTTTGACTCTGTTATCAGAAAACAATTTTTTTGTTGTTTCTAAGAAATTGTGTTCCCTCTACCCCGTAATCACCTACAGTATACAAGACAGGTACAGGAGCCAAATATTTCGCAGTAATGTTTTAATTGTCGTAATAAAGCTGTCAAACCAAAACAAGCACAGAGTTGCTGCTTTTGACTCGCCAGTAATGGAAACGTGAAGACGGTTGTTCTCTCCGTGTGATAAGCCCTGCAGACAGGGGTGGCCGGGCCCTGCTCAGGGGACGGAGTGTGATCAGACAGTCTCAGGTTCTTGGTCAGCGCAGCAGACCTGCACTCTCCCGGGTGCAGCTCGTTCATTTCCATTTGAGGTCATTCCTGATATTAATTATCACTCCCTTCCCCCTTTGGAGTTGAGAGGCTCAGACATGCATGATAAAATTTTGTTAAGAAGCAAATAATTGCTTCTGAGTAGCTTCATAAAGTGCTACTGAGAGCAGCTTACTGACCATGTCAGCGAGCTCACGGCACAGTCAGCTGAGGGTGGGGCTGGACATACAGCTCGGGACAAAAGCCAGTAACCTCTGTGGCAGACAGTCGTGGGGACTGTGTTCTGACTTGGAGATGCCATGGGCGGCGCCTGGCCCTGTGATGTCAGAGGGTCTGTCTCCGCAGTGGCCGGGGGATGGGTGTGGATGACATGGCAACTGCACTGCAGCGCACTGCAGCACTGCCGGAACAAAGCCACCTCCCACAGGGACAGATGGCCGGGCAGGCACGCCTGCAGTGCAAGCTCGAGGCTGACCACAGCTGGGCAGCCCTTCCTGTACGCTTCTGCCCCTTTGCGTGATGTGCAATGTTAATGTTGGCCACCAGCTCCAAGCCAGTGCAAGCAGTGCTCTGAACCAAGTGAAATGGGTTCTGAACATTCATTTCATAGGTGCCGCAGAGGAAATAACCAGTAGATGGCTACAGAGGCTTGACCCACCTCAGTGGGAGGCGTGAGTCGCTGCGGAGCTTCACAGAGGAATGGCTGTCAGATAACACAGTTGGGAATCAACAGGGACAGCCTATCAGAGTGTCACAAAGGACAACTACCATCCAGTTGGGGGAGTCCTGCATTTGGTCAATTTGCATTTCTAATAGGGCCTGGAGGAAGGAGTCTAGTGTCACCTCTGAAGTCATTTTGTGTCTGCCATGGGTGGTCGCAGCATGACAAGGCCATCCCGTGCAAATTCATTCAGGGTTACTTCCCATTGGGGACCCAGCAGCAGGTGTTGAAGGTTTGTCATCTCTACCCATGGGTGTGAAACTGGAACAAAGACGTTATCTTTCACTTTTAAAGAGGGAGGATTTTGCTTTTTGTGTTGTTCCTGGAAATAGCTTATTAGAAAATAATATCAGTTCTTGAAAAGCCATCTTCCCACTCTTGCATTTGTGGTTGAGTAAAGTGAAATCAATTCAACATTCAGTATTGAAAAATTTCCTGGGAAACAGGTGTATCTACTATCTTTACTGTAAGATTAAGGTTATATTCCCTAGGGTAAGACCATCTGATGCACAGTCTTCTCTAATTTTTCACCTTCCTGTCGTATCACATAGGGATTCCGTGCCAGGCCCGAGAGCCAGATGGATCAGTTACTGCCTCATGCCTCAGTCTTCTCATCTGTAAAATGGGGATAATAGTACTTCCTCACATGATGGCTGCGAGGAGTAAATGAGTTAACGTGTAAAGGGATGAAAGCGGTGACTGGCACGTAGGAAGCACCCCACAAGTATTATGTCGCGTAGATCCCATTTGTTTTGCCTCATGTAGAGTCAGCAAGCTTTACTCGCTGGAGTCGGGCGGGATGTACGGTCAGGATGGAAAGGAATGCTGGTAAAATACTTCTTTTCCGGGTTATGCCTTTTCATGATTCAGATGCCTGTATTTTGAAACTAGTTATGCCGTTAGCAATTCGAGGAAAACATATGTTGTCACAGCTGTTCACTCAATTTCCAGAGACTTTTAATCCATTTGTCTGAAGATGATGATGGCTGGAACTTACCATGTGCTGGGCATGTAGTAATTCATTTAATCCTCACAAACTGATTCAGTTAGCCCTCTGAGGTCGGGATAGTGACCACCACCTCTAAGAGCTAGGGCACCGAGGCACCAAGGGTTTGGTTCTGAGTTATGTGGCTGCGACGTGAATAGCCAGGGTGCTTAGCACTGTCCCCCTCCCCTGCCTGTGCCCCCCTCTCCACGCCCGTCTGCCTCCTCCCGCCGCCGTGGTCTGGCCCCACGGCTTCAGCTCCTGGCAGGTGTGGCTTCTTCTCGTCATTTTGGTCAAATTCAAGTGTCACCTTTCCTGACTTACGTAAATTCTACCCCCAGCCATCACTCCGTATCCCATTGTCCTACTTGCTTCACGTCCTAGGGCAGAGAGAGGCCTTCTCTGACCGGTTCACTGATTAATAGCGGGCACAGCATGCTTTAAACCCTGTTGAGTGAATATAGGTGTTGATGATTTTAATAATGGTCACAGCTCCCGTTTTTTACACGTAACAAATATGCGTGTGTGAATGCATACGTGTGCATACGCACGAAATGGAGAGAGATTTTCTTATCGTAGTAAACTGGTACAGAATCACAGAATCTCTTTGAGTAACAATTCAAGCTCCAGCAGTCGTGTCCTGACGTTTTTCTTACATGGGGCTGAAGCGCCTGTTTGTGTTTGTCTCTGAAAAGACAGAGTCATGAGTTAAAAGGAGTGTGTACGGGTCTCGGGCAGTGAATGATCCAATTCCTAAAATAAATTGTAAAGGCAAGAGAGCCTGGATCAAGAAATAAAATCATTTTTTCTCTGGTGTTTGGGTATAACAACATGTTAAAAATATATATCTATATCTCGTATATCCTTTCCCACAGCGATTGCTTTCTTCCATTGATGTAAATTAAATTGTATTCATTTCATTTGTTTGCTCTTGGGGCCCCTCTACCAGAGCTCTTCAAGGTTTCCTTTGGGGAATTTGACAGTGATATGGGGTGCCAGGAACCTGACACCAGGACTCGGACAAAAAGGGGTTTTCTGTTCGTTGAGCTGAGAACTTCGGGCGAGTGTAGGTGCACCAGGCTTGTGGGAGGTGTGAGACTCGCTGCCGCGCCAGAGAGCTGGCCTGGAGGGACCTCTGTGATTTGGTCAAGTTGATGACAGTGTTTGGGAATGCCGGTCCTGCAGGCTTGAAAAGGCCACGTGTTCACTGCTCTTCTTCCAGAACAAACCTCACTCTTCCTCGTTCTGCCCTAGATAACCAGTTCAGGATGTCCATCCTAGAACGCCTGGAGCAGATGGAGAGGAGGATGGCTGAGATGACGGGGTCCCAGCAGCACAAACCTGGCAGCGGAGGCGGCAGCAGTGGAGGGGGCAACGGGAGCGGGAACGGAGGAAGTCAAGCTCAGGTATGTCTGCGCTGACAGTCACCTTTCGTCTTGTTTCCTGTGCTGCTGACGGGTGAGGCGGTCTGGTGCTGGTGTCGTCCCTGGATGAGGCAGAAGTCTGGGGGAGCGCTGGCTGGCAGAACTGTGCTTGCACGTGTTAAAACCTGTGTAATGTGAAAGGAGCCTTGGGACGTGGGGCTTCTCAGTTGTTTACCTGCCTAAGCGGTAAAGCATTGTTACTGGTCTTGGAATTCACTGCTGTTAACCCGGCCGTGGGAAGGAGGGCATCCGACGAAAAACCAGAGGCCAGATGGTGACTCACATCTGCTGGGCTCAGAGTCCACTTAGAATCTGTGTCGTGTTTTGTATTCCCTCTCTGTCTTCAGTATAAATATAAAACATACTGGAATTCAATGATTCATAAGCCTTTTATAAACTCAAGATGAGCAGTATGTAAGGCACCCAGAGAAACTGTCTCTGTAATTTTGCTGCACAAAGCATTATACTTTCTATCATTTCTCACACGTTCCTTTTCATAAATTCCATGAAGAATGCGTTACATTGCTAAGCATAAGGAAATTACCAAATATTGTTTCAAAGTTCCACTAGTCTCGAAGGCTTTATATGAATTTCATTTAGGAACTTCATTTTGGAAAAGTCTCCTAGGCAGAAACTATTTTTTCAGGAGACCCTAGATTAAATTGAAAGAGACCGATAGTGTTTCTTATCTCCACTACTAAGTTGTTGCCTAAAAACCTCAACTAATTTTCTCTTCAAGATGAATGATGATTTCCTTCGAACTATTAATATTACATTTGTAAGTGAACTTCTAGAGTTTTATGACCCTTGTGAATATCAAGTGTTAGTGATATTTTTAATAATAGATGAAAACAAAGCATAGTATACCACACCCCAAAACTAACCCCTTTTTCCTTGAATTTTCTTCTTATTTCTCATCTGCCTTCAGAAATCAACGGAAAAGGAAAGACAAGGCACACATTGTTAACATCTTAAGACATTATTAAGGCTTAGACAGGCTTCTTTTTCACCTGACCCTGCTAAGTTTTATCAAAGAAGTAATCATTGATTAATGTATCTCACGGCTAAAATAAGAGATTCCCACGAAATCCTTTTCCTTTGACCAACAAAGATTGCATAAAGGGGAGGGAATTGAATGTCATTCTGCAGCTCAACCATTCGGCCACTGGCCGATTATCCTCTGATTCCATAGTAGCTGCTGGCGAATAGTCGTTCGTCAATTTAAGTCGGCCTCAGTAAATATCTGTGTCCACCTGATGAGATGGAGGTGTGGCCGTTTTTGTTGAATGCAAAAAAATTCCCTCTTTGTTCACTACCCGGAGATTCGCACATGCTCACAAGTGTGTGTGTTTGGTGTGTATAGAGCAGTTCTGTCTGGACTTTTGAGTCAGGGTCATTCTACCTCAGGTTGGGACCAGCTGTGCTTTTTAAGATGTTTTTACAGCTCGAGTGAAGATAACATTGTCTGTCATCTGCCCTTTTATTGTTGCAGGCATTTTTTTCCAGATTAAAAAAAACAATAAACAATGAGAAGCAACAGTATTTCTGCAGTAATTGAATTTTCTGGTATTTGTTACTGGAAAAATACTTTTAAAATAATACCAGAGATAAGAATTAGGCTCAAAGTGCCATTTAATTGGGAGGAGTGTTAAACATAAAAGTGCTCGCATAGAGACTCAGCTAAACTGTTGACGTTACTAACTTTGATTTTATTTTTCTTCCTTTACAACTGAATCAAGAGAAGAAAGGCATGTGGTTAAAATTAGTAAATGTCTTTCCTGTGTGCCTCTATTATTAATAACAACATTTAAATTTCAAGATCTCTAATACATTACCCAGTATCTGTTTTACTTTATATAAAAGACTGAATTATTATTGGATTTAAAGTTTTTTTAACTGAGATATAATTGACATATAACTTTATATTAGTTCCAGGTGTACAACATAATGATTCGATATTTGTGTACGTGGTGAAATGCTCACCACAATAAGTCTAGTTACCATCCATCATCAATGGTTACCCATTTCTGTTCCTCATGAGAACTTTGAAGACCTACTCCTAGCATCTTTCAAATATGCAGTACAGTATTAACTGTAGTCACCGTGCTGTGCACTGCATTCCCATGACTTCATTTCTTTTGTACTTTTTGGCCCCATTTCACTCACCGCTCAGCCCCCGCCTCTGGCAACCGCTAATCCCTTCTCTGTATCTGTGAGTTTAGGTTTGTTATTTTTTAGATTCCACGTCTAAGTGAGATCATAGGGTATCTGTCTTTTTTCTGTCTGACTTTTTTTACTTAGCATAATGCCCTCCAGGTCCACCCATGTTGTCACAAATGAATCATTGGGGATCTGTAAGTGTTTCTTTAGGGAGAAAGCTCCCCGTTAGTGACTTAAGTCTCCTGCAGAAGCAGCAGGGGAGTCAGAGGCCCAGGTACCCCCGGGGAGGCATTAGGAGGTTTACTCTGCCATGCTTTCACAAGTTTACTACCTGCACGGTTTACCTCTATGGGAGGCGAGGAGGACCTTTTGTTTTCTTTAAGCAGTCTACACATCCCTGAGATGGAGCAGCATGAAGTCCATAATCAGAGTGTCAGCGGTAATAGACTCTAGTGTCCCGGAGTTATGGAAAATTACCTCGTGCCCCATCAGCAGACACGTGCTGCCGAGCCGAGCTGAGTACATCCAGTTCTCGGTTTCACCCCGTCTCTTTGTTTTCAGTTTGGTGCTGCTAATCGCGAAGCCCTTGTTTCCCCTGCATCGGAACGCCGGCTTGGGGGAGGGCGTTGGGCCCTCTGGTCGTAACGTGTGCTTTTCCACCGCAGTGTGCTGCCGGCCCTGGGACGCTGGGCAGCTGCTTTGAGAGCCGTGTGGTTGTCGTGTGCGAGAAGATGATGAGCCGTGCCTGCTGGGCCAAGTCCAAGCATTTGATCCACTCGAAGACTTTCCGTGGGATGACCCTCTTACACCTGGCTGCTGCCCAGGGCTATGCTACCCTAATCCAGACCCTCATCAAATGGCGGTAAGGCTGGCGTGCAGGCGGGAGGTCATGTCTCTCATCGACACGCAGTTTCCTCGTGAGCGTTTCCCCAGTGGAGAGAAGCCCGGCCATCCAGTGAGCATTCCAGCCTGTGAGCAAGGGGCTTCCTCTGAGGACAGTTTCCAAGGGCATCTTATGAATGTCTGCCCAAGAAACACTGAGTGAGACGCCTGCTGAATGGGGGGCCTTGTATTTCCCCTGGGCTCCTAGTAAAACAGAGAGTCCACACCACCCTGTGATGTTCGGGACGTTTCCTCACATCAGGGATGTGAGATGCTCTTTTGGGGTTCCTCTTTGTGGGGTTTTATACATTTCCGGTTATTTCCTTTCAACACTGATTGTGCATTAATTGCTGTCGCGTCCCTTACAGCACGAAGCACGCAGATAGCATTGACCTGGAACTGGAAGTCGACCCCTTGAACGTGGACCACTTCTCCTGTACTCCTCTGGTAAGGCGTGGGGTCATGTATCCCCCAGACCGTTTTCCTTGGCTGGCATAGGGGTGTGCCTGGTTCCCTTATTCATATACGCGGTCGAACAATGAAGTTCGCGAACTCATCCTAGAAAAAGAGCTGCATCCTTCACTGCTGAATATCTCTATGGTCACCTGCGAAGTACTCCCCTTGGGAAGCTGTGCACCGACGGCAGCGCCTAGTCCACCCTTCAAAGCAGTGTTGGAATTCGTTTTCTGGAATGGCCATCAGAGCTGTTGTGGTATTACCTTTGATGTCCTGAATGTTATCACAGTGTCTTTCTTTCAATATTTCCTTTATCTTTGGGTCAAGAAAGAAGTCACTGGGGGAGGGTGTTCCAATACAGTTATTTGTTCACTGACTAAAACCTCCCTCACAGACAGTGCCGTGTGAGCTGGTGCATTGTCGTGATACAACAGCCACAAATTGTTGGCGAAAAGTTCAGGTCGTCTAACTTTTTCATGCAGCCTTTTCAGCACTTCCAAATAGTAAAGTTGGTTAACTGTTTGTCCAGTTGGTACAAATTCATAATGAATAATCCCTCTGGTATAAAAAAAAGATTAGCAACATCGGTGCAACAAGTTCGCGAACTTACTTGTCAGACCTCGTGTGACGTTTATCAGAGTTACGTTGTAATGCTAATGTTTTATGGCCCTGTCGGCATTGCCAGCAAGGACAAATTCATCAGTTGGCAGCAGTGACCAAGTAAAACATATTCTAAACTCGTATTGAGGAAGCTTTCTTTGTCTTCTTGTTTTTTAGATGTGGGCATGTGCCCTAGGGCACTTAGAAGCTGCTGTCGTCCTGTACAAGTGGGACCGTCGGGCCATCTCTATTCCCGACTCTCTAGGAAGGCTTCCTTTGGGAATTGCCAGGTCAAGGGGTCATGTGAAATTAGCAGAGTGTCTGGAGCACCTGCAGAGGGATGAGCAGGCCCAGCTGGGGCAGAACCCCAGAATCCACTGTCCGCCAGGTGAAGAGCCTGCTACAGAAAGCTGGATGACCCAGTGGCACAGTGAGGCCATTAACTCTCCAGAAATACCGAAAGGTGTCACGGTTATTGCAAGTACCAATCCAGGTAAAAATTCACAAGTAGATTGACAGATTTCCCATTTGCTTTCATGCAGCTCCCCTTAGAGAAGTCCATAGGATACTCACAGACATTTAAGGGCTTGGGTTTTTTATGTTTCTGATTTTCCTTTTAGCTGTAAGAATGCCTAGTGCTTACCTCCTTCTCCCTCCCCACCCCCTCCAGAAAATACAGAAAGTAGCAACAAAAAAAAAATCTATGTCTGCACAAGAAATACAAATTTTGGAGGAGGAGGAGCTGAATATAGTATATGCTTCTGGGGAATATTTCAATGTTAGGGACATGTCTTGAGTTCCGGCTTTGCACTTTGTGTCTCTCAGGCATAGAGAAAGTATTAATTCTTTAGGATTCCTAATTTTATCTCCTGTCCTGACTATCCCTTTCTACTGTACTTTTCAGAGCTGAGAAGACCTCGGTCTGAACCCTCTAATTACTACAGCAGTGAGAGCCACAAAGATTATCCAGCTCCCAAAAAGCATAAATTGAACCCTGAGTACTTCCAGGCAAGGCAGGAGAAGCTGCTTTCCACTGCACTGAGTCTGGAACAGCCAAATATCAGGAAGCAGAGCCCTAGTTCTAAGCAATCTGTCCCTGAGACAATCAGCCCCAGTGAAGGAGTGAGGGACTACAGCCGGGAACTCTCCCCTCCCACTCCAGAGACTGCAGGATTCCAAGCCTCTGGATCTCAGCCTGTAGTAAAGTGGAATCCCAAAGATCTTTACATTGGTGTGTCTACAGTACAGGTGACTGGAAATCCGAAGGGGACCAGTGTAGGAAAGGAGGCAGCACCTTCACAGGTGCGTCCACGGGAACCAATGAGTGTCCTGATGATGGCTAACAGAGAGGTGGTGAATACAGAGATGGGGTCCTACCGTGATAATGCAGAGAGTGAGGACTGTCCGCAGCCCATGGATGATATACAGGTAAGCACGGATCAGGTAAGCCTGCACAGGCTGGCGTGGCGGTGCTGCTTCCTTCATCTGCACAATCCATGTCCAGAGGGCGTGTGATTCTCTTGCCAGGGAAGGATCGGAATTCGGCCTTATGCGTGAGGACGTTGGAGGCCCTTCTCTACTTGGGCCGCGTGCTCTGTCAGTGAATCAGCTCTCGGAATAGGGTCTGAGCACCAGGGGCCCAGGTGTCTGCCGAGCCTTCCCCCTGGCTCCAGCTCCTCAGACCCTCCCATAAGCCTTCTGCTTCTTCCTCGCATCCGGGGCGACGGATGTCAATGTTTTCAGTACGAGTCGTAATAGCGTCTTGGCCTAATAATAGCTAGTGTGACTCAGGAACTGAATTTCGAACTTTATTTACGTTTGCTTAATTTAAGTTTAAATATCCATTGGCTGGCATAGCTTTATAGCAGTCGGCCTTCACCGAAACAGAGTCGATGCAGAGAATAGAAACTAACCTGAAAAGAATCTTTATATTTTCACTGAGCTTTGAGAGAATAATATTTTGCTAAATTGAGTACATAGCTATGAAAAAGGCAGCAGTCGAAAGAAGCATGTTAGCCAAATGAAAAAAATAGCAGTTAAATATAATGAAATAATTCCAGAAATGGCAAGCTGTTCATGGAGGAAAGAACAGTAAGACTGATCTGTCTGAATAATTATCGATAGTGTGGGTGTGTGTATAAAGCAGTTGTTAAGGAGGGGTTCTTTAAATAGAAGGGGAATAATGTTTTAAAAATAACCTAGAACTGAAATTGTAAATCATTTTAACAAAACCAGAGAGGTCGGGAAGTGAAGAAGGTGTATTAAAGCAGCTTTCCTGTTAGGGGATAATAGAGTTTGTTCCATTTGTAATATAGATAGATAAGTGTAGGGTGAAATATGCTTGTTAGAAATTGCAAGTTAATAGCATAGAAACAGGCTACGGAACTTCTGTGTCGCTGAAGGGGGAAATAAATTGCCCCATTTGGAAAAAATTCAGGAATGGTAACGAAGTAAAAAGCAGCAACTGTAGTAATAAACAGAAAAGATGATATTATTAGGGATATTTTCAAACATGATTCATTCCTACTTTGGTAACATAATTCTATTAGAAGATTCTCAGTTTGGGTAAAAACGAAAGCAAAATATATACTGCTTGTAAAAGACACAACTAAAATGAAATAGAAAGAAAATGAAGTGATGGGTAAAGATAGGAAAGACAAATATGTATAAAAAGAAAAGAGACAAAAAGTATAACTCAAGGCAAATTATATATATAATTTATCAAGAAGATATCACTGTCAATGAACCATTGTGTACCTAACAACATAGCTTCTAAATATTAAAACAAAAACTAGCAAATATGAAGAAATGTGGAACCATAACTCTACTCATAGTGTGAGACTAACATACCTATCTCAGAATTTGTCATATCAAGTAGATAAGGAAAAGATATGAAAAAATTCAAAAGTACAGATAGAAAGCTTGACTTAATGTATAAATTTAATATAAATGATATATTTAATATATGATATATATAATTATACAGATACATGTTATTAACACGCAGCAAATATATATATGTGTAACTTCTTTTTATATATTCAAGACACATTTTTGAATATTGCTTATATACTAGTACATCAAGAGAATTTAAATAAAAATCCAAAGCTGCACATTTAAAGACTATCTTCTCTGACTATAATCCAAGAAATTTAGAAATGAATGATATGATTTTTTTAGGTCCAGCTGCTTAGAATAGTGTAATTTGGTTTAAAGTTGTTTAAATTTTGCTGCCTTTTGCAGCCATCACAGCAAAGATCAGCTACTTAGTATTCCAGAGTGTTGTAGTTACTATGATATTAAGATTTTCTTATACTGATACATGATTATAAAAATGGGGATGTGGGGATGACTGTAGAATCACTGTCCAGATTCTTCAGTCTCCCGAATTTTCACTTTGCTTTTAATAAAATATTTGAATGCTTACCTGGAAAAAAAAAACAACGTCAAGGTAGGACCTACTTCTTCCTGTTTGAGCTACAAATTAAGAGAGCCAATACAGAAGAAAAAGAAAAACTGTGATATTTTTTCCCCTAAACGTTTTCATTTTTATTCTCATTACAAAAATAATTCTTGTTCCATGTTGAAAATTATATTACCCGAGTGCTTTTAACAGCTTTATTAAGGTTTAAGTGACATCCCATGATATTCACTCCTTTTTGTATGTTCACTGTAATGGATTTTAGCAAATGAATGTAGCTGTGCAGTCATAGTTCCATTTAACACTTCGTTGTTCCCCAGAAGTCCTCTGTGCCTCTTGTAGTCAGTCTCTGCTCCCATCCCAGCCCTAGGCAACCACTGAGCTGATTTCTATTGCCAGAGTTTTGCTTTTTCTAGAAATTTCATATAAATGGAGTCATAACATAGGTAGTCTTCTGTTTCTGGCTTCTTTCACTTCGCATGTTTTTGAAGTCCATTCATGAAATAAGATAAGCATTTTGTCACCTCTTATAGATCCTTTCAGAACATTCTCAGGTCCCGTAAACACTTAAAGTGCTGTATTTCAATTTCCATTATCAAGAGATGTGCGAGGAAAATTTTAACACAAGGCCACATCTCCAGTTTTGATAACATACATCTCACTCTGGGCTAGTCTTAAGGATTCCTAATTGTAACTGTTAGGAATGTATTTGGGGTGAAAATATCAGCAACCTAACTACAGTGGTTTAATTTAAAAAAAAAAATCTATTTTTCTCATGTGACAAGAGGTCCAGAAGTCCAGTTGTTCGGTGATACCATCAGGGACCCAGATTTTGGGGGTGTTTCTGTTCTTTTTGGCTCTCCTTGTCATGCTTGTTGCTTTATGGTTGTAACGTGGCTGCTTGAGCTTGTGTGTAGTCAGGTAGGAGGAAGAAAGGAGGGGGCTAGCCTCGCTGGTACCTTTCATCAGAAAAGCAGAGGCATTGCCCAGACCCCTCCCAGCAGACTCCGGTAGAGTCTCGTTGTCCAGAAGTGGGTCAGACATTCTCCCCTCGGTGCACGGGCAGAAGGGAAATCCAGAAGAGGATTCTCATAATTGGCTTATCATTCACGAGCTGTCCCCTGCAGTTTGGCTCATGGCTGCTCTCTACAAAACTGGGATTCTCTAGGTGAGGCAACACGGGGCATGGTGGATATGGTTAGGTCACCAGTGGCGTCGCTGCCCAGTCATAGTGTCGTTATGTGGTTGACCCCTGGCTTTGGTGGAGAGTGGGCACAAGCCAAAAGTGCTCTGAGACTTGACGGAAGGTTTGGGACCAAACGCTCCTTTGGAGGTGAGGTCCCAGCATATTCGGGTGAATTGTATAAAACCTTACAATGACATTGGAATGAATTGGACTGAGATGGAAGCCCCCGTCCCTCATTTCCTTCTTTCCAAGGTGGGGCAGGGGTCGGGAAGCGGGAGGAGGGTACCTTCTAAGCCCGGTCTTACCTGAGTGTCTTGTGAACTCCGCTCTCCAGGTAAACATGATGACCTTGGCAGAACACATCATCGAAGCCACACCTGAGCGGATCAAGCAGGAGAATTTTGTGCCCATGGAGTCGTCAGCATTGGAGAGGCCAGACACCGCCACGGTTAGCAGTACCATGAGCTGGCTGGCCAGTTACCTCGCTGACGTTGACCATCTGCCGCACGCTGCCCAGATCAGGTCAGTCAGGCCACTTCCGGGATGAGTTCCTGGGTGTACCTGGAGGCGCGGGAGACCAGCTGGACGCGAGGAGTGCTGTGTAGTCTAAGGCCTTGTTAAAGAAGGGAGGAAGCGTTAGGGCCAGCTCCATTGCCACGTTCACGGCCCTACGCATGTCCTCACGTCTCCGTGGTTCTTCCCCTTTTACTGGAGCGTGTGAGATAACATCACAGTGTCTTCCCCCAGATTCATTTGAAGTTTCATAAGGACAGGAGAGTGTACTTAGTGGGTTTAGTGAAATAATGAGCATAGCACTAAACTCAGAATGGGTGCTCGGTATGAACTTAGTAACCGAAGGGCAGTAGAAGTCGGGGTACTACTACCTGACCTGCCCGACCGATGGACGGTGGACCCCAATAGTCTACAGTGGTTGCTGCTCCTGGTGGATCCTGTCTCGTCTCAGAAATCACTGCAGAATGGATCATGCCAACCGATCACCAGTCTCTCTCCCCGTGTCTCCTCTTGTTTCAGAAGTGCGTATAATGAGCCTCTAACCCCTTCTTCTAATACCAGCCTGAGCCCCGGAAGCTCTCCAGTCAGTGAAATAGCGTTCGAGAAACCTAGCCTTCCGTCTGCAGCCGACTGGTCGGAATTCCTGAGTGCGTCTACCAGTGAGAAAGTCGAAAATGAATTTGCTCAGCTAACTCTGACTGATCACGAACAGAGAGAACTCTACGAAGCTGCCAGGCTTGTCCAGACAGCTTTCCGGAAGTACAAGGTAAAGTAGAGTGGAGTCCTCATGTGACATTCTTGAGACCAGGGAGGTGGATGAAAGAAGCATTCGAGCTGAAACGTATGCCATTTCTTTTCTGTCCTCCGGTTTATAGAATTGTTATTTGAAATTAGATATTGTCACTTCAGAAAAATAAAACTGACCAGTTGCATGATGGTTATTACCATCTCAACTTACTGTTGGAAGTGATAACGGATAATTATTATTTAGTTACTGTAAAGTAAGTTGACACCACTGCCACAAGGAATTAATGACCTAAAGCAGGAGTTTCTGCCTGGAGGCCTGGGAATTGACTTTGGCAGCCTAGGAACTCCTAAAATGTTATGGCAAAGGGTCTGTATGTGCATTTTTGGTGGGAGGTGGCCCATAGCCTTCCACAGGCTCAAAGGGATCACTGTCCTAAGACCGTGTTAGAAACCATTACTCACTGACCCAAAGCAGAGCACTTGAATTGCCTTCGGGAAGACAGGAGATCAGGCAGTTTCTAAGGACTAATAGTCCAGTCAGTACCCAACTTGCTAAATACTTTGCACATGAATATTTTTTGAGGCCTCCTCATATCCAAATATCATGGTTCTCTTTAGAAGCAAGACTAGTTGGTTTAGTCTATAAATTTATTTTTTAAAATTTATGCTGATTGACCACTGTATTTTGGTAAACCTGGGGTCCTAGTTCTGAGAAAGTTAATCAAACGAGTGGTATTTCTAGTTAAGTCATAGGAAAGTTAACATTTCTTATGCTAAATCATTCTTTCTTCTTCACTTTGTTTATCCTTTAAGGGCCGACCCCTGCGAGAACAGCAAGAAGTGGCTGCTGCTGTCATTCAGCGTTGTTACAGGAAATACAAACAGGTAAACCGAGTTTGGGGTCACATGGGAGAGGTGCCTTGCCCGAACCGCCCAAGGCTCCGGGGCTGCTAGTGTCAGCTTTGGGCAAAGAGCACTGTGTCCGCTGCCCAGTTCAAAGACTGACTTTGAATTGCCTTGACTACACATCCAAGGGAAATGCTCCAGAAAATGAAGAAAAAAATCTGCCTCAATTTATGCCTCAAAATCATTTTGGGTCAGATGTTTGGCCTTTTATCACCTATCTGAGATATTGGTCTGATACCAAGAAAGTTATTTGTGCGTGACAGTGAGGACCTCTCTTCCTGTAGTTTTACCATAAATTCTGCAGTAATTAACAAGCTCCAGGGGGTTGAATGTGACTGGAGAAGGTAAACACTGGCTATTTATCTTTGACCTTGAATTATGCAAGTTGTATCACCTTTTAGTGATATAACTTTTTTCCTTTCAGCTTCTTCGTATCCATTTTAAAATGAAGAATTGTAAAAATCTTTGAACATCTTTTAAGTGCTTTTTGCATTCCTTCATTAACAGATGCGAGAAGAATTTCTAAGTCACGCAGTATTACTGTTCCCTAAACAACCCGTAGGGTTAGATAACTGCCGTCAGAGAGGAAAGAGAACTGGTGTTGATGGAGTACCTCGAATGTTCAGGATCTTGTAGGCACAGCATCTCACTCGCTCCTGACCATATATTTGAAGTAAACAATTTCATTTCCATTTTACAGATGAAGAAACTGAGATTCAGCAAAATTAAGAAAACGTTAGCCCTTTCTAACCATCTTGGTGGCTAGAAAATATAAAACATTGCCTCCTTGAGTTTTAAGTGGTGCCTATGGTAAAGATCAGTCCTGTCAGTAGATTCTGAAACCTTTTAGTAGGTTGTGCTTTACGTAGGTTGTAAAATTTTATTTAAGGAACAATGGATACTAAGATGTATAATAGCCACATAAGAAATCTGGGACTCAGTTCTCGCGTTAAGACCTAGGGCTGTGGTTTCTGATGGGGGTTGCTGTTTTCTCAAGTTCTCGAGGATGAAGCCGTACTCCTGAGCGGGGGCGGGGCATCTTCAGTTTATAGCCAGTTGAGTTCAGGATCCCAGAAAATGAAGGTTTATTGTGTAAACGCTGACACCACGGTTCCTGAAGCTCGGCAGCGGGGAGAGCAGCTCTGCGCTCTGGCCTCTGTTTGGTTAGCCCAAGCCATACACAGAATCAGAGTTTCAAGTCCGTGATTACAACAGGTGTTTATTCCAAAATATGAGGTTTTTTAAATCCTACCCCTCCCCCCCAAAGAAATATTGTCTACGAGCAGTAAGACGGAAGGCATGCTTCCATGAAATATTGACACATATTAAGACAAATATTTTGTTAGATGGAAGGCATTCATGTAGCCAGGTTGCCTCTCTTTTGTTGGTGGTGGGAGTTTTATTGGTTCTGGTGCTTAATTTCGTTCTATTCGGCAATCTAACGTTAATCTTGTATTTTCTGTTTCTCCCCCAAGCTGACATGGATAGCCTTGAAGGTAATGATACACCCAAGTCCTCTCACAAGCCATTCCACCAGAGTCACAAACTTCACACCCATAACCAGCTACAAGAAGGGGCCCTTCAGAGGGCAGGCTCATGCCACAGCCACAGTCCCCTTGCCAGGCCACCTAACCACAGTGCATCTGTCCTCCGGGGACCGTGAGGTTATTCATTGGAGTGCATTTTGACAGTAATGATAATTGGACATTTTTTCGGTTAGTGTCGGTCTAAAGAATCCATCCAAGCCGACCTGAGCCCAGTGGGCCACTAAGTAAATTCCCCTTTTCCCATGTACTTCCCTGTGGCCGGGCAGGTTCTGAGCGGACAGTGCTCAGGCCATGGTGTTGGAAGCCGCAGGCCTCTGTAGGATGCAGTGTTTTTGTCTTGAAAGACTTTCGGACAAATGACAACGGGAAGCAGATCAGATCAGACTACAGAGGCTGCTTATAGAAGGGTCCTATGTCTTAAACCTTCTGAGAGGTCGGTCCCTCCCCCATCCTGCCTCATATCTGCACAGGTGTATGTCCTCAGGGGTGTTCTGAGGACTATTTTTCCCCACGATGGTAAGTTGCCGCGTTGTAAGCAGAGTGCTTCCTGGTCCCGAGTCACACTCTATGATTTCATTAGCAATGCGGACATAGCTTTTTTTCCAATATGGAGCGCTCTGTATTTTGAGTGTCTAGAGACTGAAGTGGAAGAGGACTCCCTCTCCATGCCGTCACCCCTCACTTGGCGAGTTCTGCTGCTGCCTGGGCGGAGGGCTGTGGGCTGGCTGGCTGCTGAGCTGTCCCCGGTTCTGGGACAGTTTTCCGGGTCCCGTGGCTTCACCCCCATGTCGGTCCTATGAGTGTGAATCTTTTGCAGGTTAAAAGCTTAAAGGTGTCAGCGTTTCATGATAAGCCTTGTATTTGGGACCTTGTAACTCAGAAATTTGTTACATGGAATGGTAGGTAGGAGTCAGATGCTGACTGCTAAGTACCCTTGTGTACGCGTACGGTGGGAACCGGGAGACGTGAAAAAGGGTGAAGGAAACACGTTTCAAAACTGGATAGTAATATGCATCTCAAACATTTAAAATTACTTTCTGTATATGTCTTTAAGATTCCTAAATGTCCATGTGGCTTGCGATTAATTCTTTTTTCTCAAGGAGGACAATATGTTTTGATGTTTTGTTGGGGGGGGAAGCATATTTAAAACAATACATAGTCTGAAGGTGACCCTTAAAGTAATGTTTTGCATGTTGGAAAGGTAGGTGTGAAGCTTCCTAGTTTGCCTCTTTGTTGATTAAAGCCCAAAAAGACTGTGGTGATAAAGGGGGAAAGTAACTTCTCTTCTTCCCTGTCCTGAGAAGCTCAGAGGACGCACAGACTGGTGTGGCTCCTGCTGTTACTGTTCTGCTTCTTCTTGTCTCCCCTGCAGTATGCACTTTATAAAAAGATGACACAGGCTGCCATCCTTATCCAGAGCAAATTCCGAAGTTACTACGAACAAAAAAAGTTCCAGCAGAGCCGCCGTGCTGCCGTGCTGATCCAGAAGTATTACCGGAGTTATAAGAAGTGTGGCAGAAGGCGGCAGGCTCGCCGAACGGCCGTCATCGTTCAGCAGAAGCTCAGGTGAGTTGGGAAGGTTCCTGGAGGTAGAGCTGTCTAGGGAAGGGAACCCTGACTTGGTGAAAAGAATTGCCCGGTGCTGGTGTTAGGGTCTGTGCCAGGACAAAAGCATTTGGCAGTGAGTCCTGTCCAGACGATTCCAGACGTCGTGACTTTGTCGAGTTATGCCTGTTGTTCATCTAATTTTATCCGTGGAGCTCATTCTCTCTTCACCCCCCCATACAAGGATTTTGATGTCACCGCCCAGTTTCAGCTTCTATCAGAATTTGGCAGGACTCAAGTTGCTGCTCAGAAAGGCAGCACTCTGTTTGCAGCAGTCTACATGCCTGCATTACTCCACGGCAGAATCGGGAGGAGCAGAATTCAGCGACTCCCCTTGAGGGAGTGTAACACAAACAGTTAGCACAAATCCACTGACACAGGAAGTTTAGGAAATAGTAGCCCAACGAGCACCAAAGCCAGGCCAATCAACTTCTGCACTAAGAAAGCCTCTGTAAGGCCAGGAGGCCTCTCTCTACCAAGCGAGCTTGTGAAGAGTCGTGAAAGAGCAGTGACGTGACATCTGATTTTCAATGTTTATTTTCCAGGAGCAGTTTGCTAACCAAAAAGCAGGACCAAGCTGCTCGAAAAATCATGAGGTTTCTACGACGCTGTCGCCACAGGTACATAAACTTGCCCATCTATACATTTTATTCATCACGAGTAATAAACACCCTAATCCTCTGACCCACTCATTAACTCCTAGTGAGGCTAACCCCCCACAAACACTCTAACTAAGGACTGAGTCGCTGCCGTTGGAATGCTGGGAGCTGTTCGGGAGTATCTGGGGGTGTTTGAAATGTGGCAGTCCTGCCACCAGTTTCCTGTTTTAATTCGGGTGTAAGGACAGCTTCCCCCGGGCAAACTTTTCATTCCACGTTTCTCTTTAACTGATTATTTCTATGTCCCATTGCAGTGTGTTCTTCCCTCTAAGCCCTCACTATGCTAATAGGCGTCTAAACAGGAAATAAACCGTTTCTATTCTCCAGGAAAGGCTAGAAAACCACTCATTCCATCCCAGTTTTCTGATGTGGGATTTCTGCTAAGTAGCTGGTGCCCTCTGCTGGACATGTAATAGCCAGCGGGCTTATGGAAAGACCCACTAAAGCTCATCTGTAATGAGAACAGGAGAAACTGCGGGAAAGCGTACACACACCTGGCAGGAGAGGCCCGTTTTCAATTAGAAGGAGGTGGGTTCCTGAGACCCCAGCATTCCACGGAGACAGCACCTTCCCTTGGAGCCAAGCTACAGGACTTTATCTCTGTTCCCTCAAATTGGACCTTTCTTTGTGAAGACTAGGTTCTTTCCTTAGGTTTTGGGGGGGCTGGTGAAGTGTTTTGTTTTCTTTCTTTAGGTTAATAGTCTGGTCCGAGCCACGTTGACATGACTCCCCATGTGGTCTTGTGTCTCCTGCATCCGGGGAGCTGTGCGGTTCACAGAACCCAACTTTAATTAAAGCTCACTCCTTAATGTCTTATTTCCCCTTCCGGTTTAATTGTACCAGAAGCCCTAGTGTTCAGATCCAATTCGACTCCTCAGAGGTTTCGTTTTACGTTGGTTTTTCTGATTCCTAAAACTGTCTGCTTGCTAACTTTGACAATATTTTGACTTTGAGACTTAACAGGGGCTAACTGGCTACAAATACTTGAATTAGCAAAAGAACTCATTTACATGACAATAGAAGGGACCATGCATAGAACCACACACAGACACTAATAAAAACTTGAATAAACAGCACGTTCGTTAGGGTAATCCTTGGTATTCTCTAGCTAGAATGCTATGAGGAGCTAGTATACACTTTCTGTGCCTCAGCCACCCATCTGATCCTGACCAGGGAGTGGCTGGGGACTCCCCCATGATTAGCTAACCAATGAGAGGCAGTATCTCTGAAACAGGAAGGAAGCCTCCTTAGGAAATGCTTATCGAAGTATGGGGTAATGGCTGTGCCGTAATGAAATGAACTGTACAGGCCTTCCCAAAGTCAGTCTCTTTTCTTTATTATTCAGACATACCTGTGACTTAATATTAGAATTCTTGCATCCAATTAAATAGTCGTTTGTTTTGTTTCTGTCATGAAATGATCAAGGACTGACCTAGGCCATTTTCCGATGTTCTCATATGTACTCACCCTCCCTTCCCCCCTTTTCCTCTCCTGCCTGTGAAATGAAAAACCCAAAAAGACTCTCTCCAGCACTGTTGAGGCTGTAGTTGATCCTTCCCCGACAGATGTTATTTTCAAGAAAATTACTTTTACATTCCTCTTCTTTAGGTCACTTCAAACCAACCAAAATGTTCACAGGTTTAATTTTCCTTGTTTCTTCTATCTTATCCTTAAGCTTTGAAAAAAAGGATAGGTGATGCAACCTTGGTGATTATGAGAAAAATTACATAAAATCCCATGCTCATTTTCTTTCTTTTCTTTTTTTTTTTTTTTTTTTTTGCCAAAGCAGTGCCATGTGTTTTCATTGGGTGAGTGGGGAGGGTAAGATAGTCAAAATTCAACAAAAAACTGTTGTAAGCATTATGCTTAGAAATTATCTTGCCAATTCACATAATAGCCCTTTTAGGCATAAATTATTCCCATTTTGGAAACAAAGACACTACAGTTAAGCAAAGACAACTAAGATATCCTCCCTGCCATCATGGGAGCCTAACATCTTAGTGTGATCCGTCTACAGATAAATTAAAAATAGAAGTGTACCACTGGAATTCTCTACCTAGTGTTAGAGAAGCAGCCTGGGCAACTTTACAACTTTACCTCATTGTTTTAAATGACATAGAGCTGCTATGGTCTGAATGATTGTGTCTCCCCTGCCCCCTCTCCCCCCGCCAAAAAAAGATATTTAAACAAAACAAATGCACAAAAAGCGACCTCCCAATGTGGGCTGAAAAAGGAATCCTTTCACTCGTGGTTTTAGAGTTCTTTTTTGTAAGCTAGTAGAGAAGAATTTCATGAAGATTTTACCTTTCTTAGGTTCCTACTTTAGTGATAACCTCATAAGACTAACAAGAAAGTTCGTTATGAAGAGAATATTGGATTATGGACTCTGAATTTCTGTTCATTATTTGGGAGTAAATAAAGACCTTACTGGCCCTTTTTGCTACTTGCTCTTTTGTAGTTCAGATTTTAGAAAAACGTGCCCACAAATTCTAACCACCTTTGTATACTGACTGGATAAGATCAGTATTCACTTCCCATCCCTGTGTATTCAATTAAGGAGCTTGAGGAAATCCTGAAAATTTGGTATCCTGGAAATTTGGACTCACATTTTCCCTAGGATGAGTGTAACCCTGTTTTCAGTCTGGGTTTACTGGATATTAAGAGAAATTGGTATGTGGATTGTCCTTTAGAAGCATTCAAATAGAAAACTTCATCTGACACCCTCTTAGAAAAGGGAAGTAGGTAGTGGCTTCAGGAATCAATGAGAGGGGTCTCATTTCTTAAAGATTTGCTATGTCACACGACCCCGAACATTTTCAGACTCAAGAGTAAGTTGGTGCATTTTCTACCTGCTCATTATACATAACCCCACCACCACCACCACTCTTTTTCCTTTCCATCAAAGGAACCACTTTATACTCTCTTTTTTTGGTTGAAATAAAGCTATTGATAAGATTTCTGTTGTGACCCTCACATGCTAATAGCTCTTTGGTATTGTTTTACTGTCTAAAGCCCCCTGGTGGACCATAGGCTGTACAAAAGGGTGAGTTTAGCTGCCTGCTAGCCAGTTTATCTTCCATTTTCAATATTTTGCTTTTTGCTTGCTTGCATGGGGCTGCAGCCTAGGTATGCCAGTAAGTTTCACATCCATTTTGAATGAAATACGATACAAGTCAAACTAACCCTAATTACTAACACTGCTACTTGATACAACCCGAAAACAATCACATGCAATAGCTGTACAAATGCATGAGGAGTGAAAGGGAGGACCTTCTGGAACCACGAAGGGCATGCTGAGAACTCGGGGGGAGAGGCCTTCAGTGTAAAACGATGGCTGGGGGTCGAGGGCAAACCTCAGTACGGCTGCCCCGTGAGAAGACATTTAGCAGGTGGTGGTTTGCGGTTCAAGTAATTTGCCATATGAAATTTTCTCATCTGCTGTGTCCAAATTTCTAAAGCAAGAAGGCTCACTAGTTGATACGGGCCGTTTTTTTATTTTTTTAAACCTATTTCTTATTTAGAATCACTGTGTCCCCATTACCCTGTCCCTATAGTTTTATTTTCTAAAACTCCCTTTCCCGCGTGCACTGAGGTAAGTCAGTACACACAATTGCCCTTTCAGAATCAACCCAGGACATTCACTGGAAGCGTGAGCCAGCCTGACTCCCAGCATTTAATGGCAAGGCTGAATAAAGACAAATAAAGAGAATGTGGTATGAAGTGTCTTACATCTGTATATTCTGTATTGCAGTTAAGAGGAGTGTTCCCATAGTATTTTAAAGAAATGGTAATGAACAGGTGTTCAGTAAACACTGCTAGTGGTCTTGAGGTTTTAGAATATGACGCTGACCCGTGAGTATGCTCGAGGGGGTGAACCCTGCCAGATGCGACTTTCACACATCTTAAGTTATAGTGAAGGATTAAGTGACAGAAAACTGTTTTAAAAACCAGGAATAGAACGCAGCAAAATCAGACTTGAGTTTAGATTAATTTGACAATTTTGTAGTATAGATAGTCCCAAAAGAAGATGCCTTTGAAATACAACATGGGGGTTCTCTCTTTTAACTCAACCACATTCAGTGCCTTCCCTTCTCAACCTGATACTAATACTTTATATCGTCATTTGTAAGACTTCTAAGAAAAGATCATACTTCCAAAAATCTAAAATTTCTAATGTTTCTGGAGATGTAATTTCCCACCTAAATTACATTTATGTTGATGTTAATATTTATTCATTACATTTGAAGCCAAGGGTTGGCAAACTTTTTCTTAAAAGGCCATACAGTCTGTGTCATAACCACTCAGTCCTGCCACTGTAGCGGAAAGCAGCCATAGACAGAACATAAACAAATGGGTGTGGCTGTGTTCTAATAAAACTTTATTCACACAAACATGCATTAGGCTGGATTTGGCCCACAGGCCGTCGTTTACCAACATATGATAGGAATATTGAGTTTTTTTAAGTTCTTCCTAAATCAAGACCTTATTCCTATAAAAAATTTCAAGTCTCACCTACTTAAAACCATGGATGATCGCTGAAAGAGAAAGATGTTTTAAAAAAAATAAATGTTCATTGCAGCTTTACTTACGGTGACCAAGACATGGAAACAACCAAAGTGTCCTTCAATAAATGAATGGATAAAGAAGTTGTGGTACATATACACAATGGAGTACTACTCGGCCATAAGAAAAGATGAAATAGTACCATTTGCGACAACATGGATGGATTTTGAAATTATAATGCTAAGTGAAATAAGTCAGACAGAAAAAGCAGAGAACCACATGATTCACTGATATGTGGTATATAAAACTGAAAACAACAAAAGAACAAGACAAACAAATGAAGAAACAAAAACTCATAGACACAGACAATAGTTTAGTGGTTACCAGAGGGTAAGGAGGGAATGGGGTGGACGATGAGGGTAAGGGGGATCAAATATATGGTGATGGAAGGAGAACTGGCTCTGGGTGATAAGCACACAATGTGAGATACAGATGATGTATCACAGAATTGTACACCTGAAATCTATGTAACTTTACTAACAATTGTCACCCCAATAAATTTTAAATAAATAAATAAAAGTAAAGGAGCTATACTTATTTGTAAATTTAACTAGTTAGTTCCTTTTAGAATTAGGCAGGTTACAATTGATATAGTTCAGGTCCCATCTCTGCCTCAGAGATGTCTGTGAAATACAGGAGAAAAATGGAACAAAAATTTCCGTTTCTCTTTTTATTTCCCCTCACTCTCGGCATACATAATTAATATTTCTGCCCACTTAAAAATAATTCCAAGAGAACAGACACATGCCCTAGTATCCAGTTTAACAGGTCGATAGGTGTAGTATCTTGCATGTTATATGCAATTAATACAATCTGCTGCAAGGAACCAACGTTTTAGTAAAAGTGGTCACTTACGCACTTTTGAAGTTTTGGGTTTCGAGTATGTTAATGATTATTTTTAAGACCACATTTTCTGAAGGTGCTTTTCAATGCCAACCAGAGTCCCTCCCTTCATTTCCTAAGTGCCCACTGCATTCTTTCATAAGCTTCAAAAACACCTCATGCCTGGAAAGTTGGCATTTCATTAGCATACCTTATGCCCCCAGGCTTTAGGGAGTTTGAAAGAGAGAAGCTGGGAAGCCTGATGGTTTCTGCTAGTGTGATCATATTTATTGAGCTGTGAATTGAGGATTAGCTTTTCTTTGGCTTTGTCTAATTACCAGTAATATCCCTCTCCCTCATTCCACTAGAGAAGTCACAGTGACACTCCCTCTGATAGTCCCCAAGTTGTAATTTCCCTTGGGAGGCAGAGCGTTCTCTGCGGACAATTTAGATTCGTGACATTTACATCAAAAAAGATAAATACTTACTAATTTATGAAGCATACCATACGTAAGACACTCAAGGTTTACACCTCTAAAGATAATATTTAAAAACTTAAAGAATTAAGTGTTATGGTACAGTGTTTGTAAAACACTTTTGGACCCCAACTCCTATATTAATGAAACAGAAGCCTATCTTAAAAGGTAGGCAAGGGGCCAACCCGGGGGCTTAGGCGGTCAGAGCTCTGTGTTCCTAACTCCGAAGGCTGCCAGTTTGATTCCCACATGGGCCAGTGGGCTCTCAGCCACAAGGTTGCCGGTTCAACTCCTCAAATCCCGCAAGGGATGGTGGGCTCCACCCCGTGCAACTAAGATTGAACACGGCACCTTGAGCTGAGCTGCCTCCCGGAGGGCTCGGTTGGAGCGCGGGCCAACCACAAGGATGCTGGTTCGACTCCCACAAGGGATGGTGGGCTGCACCCCCTGCAACTAGCCACGGCAAGTGGACCTGGAGCTGAGCTGCGCCCTCCACAACTAAGACTGAAAGGACAACTTGAAGCTGAACGGCACCCTCCACAACTAAAACTGAAGGGACAACTTGACTTGAAAAAAAGTCCTGAAAGTACATACTGTTCCCCAATAAAGTCCTGTTCCCCCTACCCAATAAAAAGTTTAAAAAATAATAATAAATTTTTTTTTAATTAAAAAAGGTAGGGGATGTCAGAATTAGGACACAGTAGGCAAAAAATAAAAAATAAAAAACAACACAGTAGTCTAATTCCAACAGCAGCGCAATCAGAAAAGACCACATTTTCAGTCTTCACTTGGGGAAGGCTAAGAAAAAGCTCCAGATACTCTTCCCTGAGTCCATCTCTTTTTCACTTCAGACTCAGCCCGATTCACCCAATAACTTAAAATGGAGTTTCCAAATTCTTGATACCATCATAGGGATGTGTCTGTCTTGGACGCAATAACTGTTTAGGAGAACTTGTTATACACAGAGAGAAATTTGGATCAGTAGTTTTAATTGTTTTTCTCAGTTAACTTGACATACTTCATATCAAGTGTCCATGCTGAAAACACTACTTCCAGCTGGATTTTCAGTCTCTGTAACAGGATGTTATTCAGCTCTCTAGCAAAAAGTCAAAATGCTTCCTATTAAAGGAAATAGTAAATAACTGAATTACATAACAATTTATCCTCAAGGTACCAACACTGAAAAGGACCATACCTCTTTTTCTAGTTAGAAAATGGCTTCCACTTCTCTTTTTTGGACGATTTCTTTTTTTGTAGATATTGGAGAGTGTTTTCATAGATCAGAGAGCCCACACTCTGAAAAGCAATTTCTACACAAATTCTTTTTCTCCAAATTATTTGAGATAGTATTTCTGTGAGAGGGCTTTACAACCTGTAACAGTAACTATAGCTATTACGACAAACAGCGAGAATTCTGGCATTTAAATAGCCTATTTCTTGTAAATTACTGGCTCAGTTACGCATGTCCAATAAAGGTAGGTGAAGCCATCCTACTGGAATAAAAGAACCCTAATTGGAGGAAGCAAAGAAAACACTCCTTGGTCACAAATTTTTAAACAGCAGTTTCTGTATTCGACAACTAGATTTCTAAACATGTAACTTTCCCAGAGGCTACCTACCAGTTACTTTGGTAAGTAACGATCTCAGTCCTGAGTCTGGAGAGTAGCCCCGTGGAATACCTTCCGTGGCTCCTTACCAAGATCTGCTTACAGTTCTTGCTTTGTGACATACACTTTTATCTAAGGGACAGTTCTTTAGCAATGCCTGGGAAGTAACACCGTTTAACTGAGAAAAGTAAGCGATGCTGGTTCAGGAGCTATGATATCTAAGTCAGGAGCTATGATATCACACATCTTGCATTAAATTTGATAAGAGTGACAGTTTCCAAGGGCCTAGTATGTTCAATGAGGAGTGAAAAATGAATGTGGGATGTGTCATCATGGATGTAATATAAATCTCCAAAGTAATTTTGTCTTACTTGCCTCTTTTAGGAAATGAATATTTTTGGAACACAGTGGTGTGTGTTAAATTGCAGACAACATGCTCTGTGTCATTCTTATTGGGCCTCTCTGTCTTTTTTGTTTTGCAATCCAAATGAGATTTCTGGAAAATGGCAAGATCTCTCTTTTCCTAAATCCCCCCCCAAGTTATTGCAGCTCTCAGAGCAACAGGTAACTAACCAGAAAGCCACATCTGGCTGCCCTGTATATTTCTGACGTCCAGCATTGCAAGAATATACCTGCTGAATCCACTGACTCATGAAACATTTCTCTGGCTGAGCGTTACTGAGGAGATGTAATGAAACAGCTTTGCCTTACGCTTTACCCATGAGCCATTGTTTGCTACAAGTTTCCGAAGCAGGCCTACTTCATTTATTCATAAATGATCATTGGACGTCTGATGGGAATAAACCCTGTGGGCTTTTGCTGGCTTTCAGTGCTGTTGCTTACACATCACGTCAGAACATTATGATGCAACTTTTTTTTTTCATTTGTCCCTTGTGGTTGAGAGTGCAACAGTATCCCAAAGGGGTGCTTGTCTTCAGCCTAGTGGAATGGTCACAGGTGAATATCTTGCTATCCTGTTACCTTAACTCCAGGCCAGTCGTATGAGTATTATTTTCCAGGTTACTGGTAGGAGGTTCCGAAATGCAGTCCTTGCAGCTCTCAGAGTAGTAATAGCTTTGTACCTACAGAAGATCTAGTTTCTGCCCTGTATTGTCTTTACAATCTCAGGGAAGACTGCTTTGCCTGTCTTCTGTGTAATGAAATTCAGAAGTAAGTGTAATTATAATGGGGTGTGTTTTCAGATAACCTGGACATTCTTAGGTTCAGTTCTTCCTTGGCACCAAATGAGTCTAACTTCTAATTCCTTAAGAGAACCAAACCTTAGTAACCCGTAGCTGAGATTGTATAACAACAGAAGTTTATGGAACATCTGCATTCTAAGTTCTATAGATGTGGTGACCATAGGTACTGGACTTTCAAGTATAATTCCAGTTTCAAAAATTCTGGTCTGTATTTACCAAGTTTGCATACTGAAAAATATGCTTACAATTCAGGGAATCTCAGTGAAGACAGTTCAGTCAATTGATTTTGATTTATCACATTGAATATTTTTCCTCCACTGAATTTTTCACTTTTTGTGTGTCACATGAATACAACATTTGTAAGACGTAATAGTAACAGGTGAATAGGTAACATAAACTTTGCTTTTCAAAGAGTGACAAGCAGGGATAATAATTATTACATATGGAGCACATACCTATTGTGGCATGTTGGAAGTACAAATAGGCAAGGAGAGTCACCCACCGATAATAACTGTTAAAACTTTCATTGGGTATCCTGCTTGTGCTCGATACATTTTTAGTTAACCTGTGCCTCTTAGCCACGAGTCAGGTCTTGACTGAGACAAGGCAACCACAAATTGCTGTAACTATTTGAAACACTGATTTGAAACATCTGTTTCTTAGAATTTAACAAAAATTCTATCGGGTTCTAAATCACTTCAGTAATAGAATTAACTGTTTTCTGTTTCTTTGGAGGCAGTATAACAAACATTTTATTGACATTTGATTTAAAAGAAAACAAAAATTCGGCACCTCTGTCTTAGCCTAATAATCTACCCTCAGGTAACATTAAACTCCACTTATGACTCCAGTAAGGCAGGTTGTAAAAGTCAAGTTCATCTAAACTTTCATCAGAGGTAAGTCAACATCAACATGCTCTGCAAATTGCAAATCGGAGGAGGCTAAAAAGCTTTCATTTCCTTGATTCTTCGACCCATCTTTTCACATTTCAAATCTGTGTTGAAAATCGATAAGTCCATTGTATGTGGAGGTGTTTTTTTTTTTTTCTCTGAAACATTGGAATCAAATCAACATAGGGTCAGGTAAAGGACGACATCCTAGAACTGAGAAAATGTAAAAGTTTTCAACAACATATTTATGCCATGGAAATTTTCCAGAAGCATGTTTCCTGGCAAGTCTTTTGAAAAAAACAATAACTTAAAAAAAATGTTGTTGTTGTTATCCTGAGATACTATTAGAGGCAGTAGCATAAAGAGGTGGAATCAGATGACCTGGCTTCACGTCTCAGCCCTGCCATTTGTTAGCTGTGTGATCTGGGGCAGGCTGCTTAAGTTCCGTAAATCTCAGGTTCTGTGTTTACAAATTTTAGATAATGGTCGTGAGGGCCGAAGAAGGTAACAAATATTAAGTAAGCTATACAGCTATTGGAACATACGTGTTCTCGTCCTTTTTATCCTAATTCCTCCTTGAATGATTCTCTGTTAAAAAAAAAAAAAAGTACCTATGCTGTTTAACGCATTGGAATATCATTTTCTAATGCTAGGATAGATGCTGTGAAAACCTCCTCATGAAACTAAGAACTAAATTCTCCACTTTTGCACAGGAGTTATGAAAGCCTAGAAAATAAATCCGAAAATTGCAGTGTCTCATTTTTCCTGAGTGGGCAGTCACCGCCATCTCTATGTGTGGACATGGCATCTCTCTTGACCTTAGCGGCGTGTGAGGCTTTCGCTAGGTTTATAGCATTTACATGGTACCCTTAAAACCTTTTGAGAACTTAGTTGACTTTTGAATCCGTTCAGAAAGAAACTGCAAAACAAACTGCAAAAACAAATGTGACCTTTTTTTTTTTAATCTAAAAGAAAAATGTTTAAGTTCAGATCCATCGTGACCAGCTGATGAAAGATTCTCCACTGTGAAACTGTGTAAAACATTTTTGGTTTATCATTCAGTCTCCTTTTATTTCATCTCAGTGATGAGCTTGGACTTTAAAAGCTTTCCCTGTTCACTCTATAAAAATTGCAAATGGGTATCTTTGTGTTTATGCTGTCAGATTTTGAGTGAAGAATTCTTCAAATTCTAGAAACTTCCCCAGTGGTGGAGTCACTGTTGCATATTTGTGAGTGAGTCCTGGATTAGTGCAGCAGTCAAATGCAGTGTTTCACGGAGCATGCACATTTGGCAGCAGTCAGCAGCGAGGTCTGCACCAGTGCAGAAACATTGCATGCCCAGAGGTCAAGGTGGCATCAGTGAGTGCATGCCTTGCATTTTCCCAGCCGCAGAGCTGTCAGTATAGGTACTGCATGTTTAAAAATTGAACACAAAATATGGCATGTTTCAATTTTTAAAAAGCCATTTTATCAAGTATGCATGTCCAAAAGCAGGGACCTCTAACGATGCATAGTTTTGTACTGTAATAGCCAGATGAGCCTGAAATTTCATAATACATGGTATATTTAATTACAAAATTTAAAACGAAAGGATACCTGGCTCTGGTTACGAACATAGCAATGTATTCTAAGTGTACCTGTTAAGAAAGAAGGATTTAACCATTTTGAAGGTAACACTGTTTGATCAAGCTGGGCTTGCTGAATTGTAGTAAGTAAACCAAACAAATAAGCAAGTTTTCAAGCATTATAATTCATTTTAGTATTAATAATGAGAAAAATGATAAAGCTTTTGGTCTGAAAGCAAGGATCTCTTTGAGGAGAGTATCAACTTTGCAGAACACTAAGAAACAGTTCTGCATGGAAGGGGTAAATAAAATTGTTTTCTTAAATGGCTATTGTAGCATATGTGCCATTCTACTGAATCCCAGCCTACAGTAATACAGCGATAACTTATTACTGGTTTTTCAAAATGTTGTCTTCCCGCTCCAGTGTTATCAAGAAAGTAAACTAGCGTTTGTTTTCAAATAAAATTTAAATTGGTATAAGATAGAGGAAAGAGCTTCCTCTTTGAGAATCAGAAAACTATATTTGTGAATTACTGACCTCTGTGTGGGCCCATGTTAGAAAGACAGATAAGGCATTTTCTTGTCATGCTGTTGAGCTAGAGTGTGTGTGTCCTGAGGAAGTGCTGCTACCATGCAGCTAAAAGCACCTCTCACACCCACTGTGGGAAACACATGTTATTATCTGGTACCGCAGTACTGCAGACTCATGCAACATGTAGTGACTTCAGAAGTCAGACCCTAAAGGCACAATGCATTTGATCATCCTGATATTAAGGCAAGGTCTTCATTACTTGTCAGAGAAATACCTTTCTAGCTTACAGCCTCTTCCCTGGTACCCCATCTACATGAGGCGGCCACATGAAACCATCAAGGCACATGTTGGATAACTAGAACAAAGTACCTTATGTGCAGTGCACCCAATTGCTGTCCATCTGGGAGCACTGGGGGAAGTGACTTGAGCATCTTTTAAAGTTACAGTGTGGACTAGAAGGAAAGGAAGGATTTGTGAAAATCCAAAAGACTCCACAATACCTGAGTGGAACCGTAGAGCCACGCAGGTGTATGATCAGGTTCAAGAGGTCCAACAATCTTGAGTCTGTGAGCAAAGCAGAAAGGCCAAGTTCATTTCTTAGGTATATCCAAAGCCAGATACATACGTGTTCAGTTTCCCTAACTTGCATCAGATGGGATTACAAAGCATCAAGGGTGGTCTGCCAGGCTACAAAGAGAGTTATTTGAACACTTGACATTTTCTAAGATGAGCATGTTATTGTTACACTTGTTTTAATGCAGTCAGTTTCAGTTTTGCTGTGTGTTCAGAGCACGTGACAGTAGAGCGAGGTTCAGGAAAGGTCCCTTCTTCCTCTGAATATTTTCCCCAGCAGTTAAACAGGAATGTCTTTGGTCATCAACCCTCAAAAGGGTCTTGGTTTTGGTTTTTCGCTACCAGAGGGGATGGTAATGTCCTTGCCTTTATTTAGTCAGTTTCACTACATCGGTATCACCTGCTGTTTTCTTTTGTTTCTCTTCCAGAGTGAAAGAATTGAAAAAGGCCAAGGAACTTGAAGACATACAGCAGCGTCCCTTAGCAATGTGACATTGCTTTTCAGACTGTTTTCATTTCTGTTTTTAGCAGAGACATGCAACACACGCACGCACATGCACACACACACATGCACGCACACACACACACACACACAATCCCTCTGCAGTTTTGGGGAGATCAGCTGCAGGATTTTAACAGGAATGTTTTGGTCATTGCATTTGCACCTTCATGGACAACTTTTAATTTGATCAGCAAGACATCTTGGAACTCAGTCTTCTTTCTGTTGGATCATGGGAAAACAAGACACCACGAGGAAGCGAAAGAGGCTTCCTCTTTCTGGGAAGAAGCCGTTTTCCTTCTATAGGGCTGTATTCAAACATCGTGTGGAACTGTACAAATATTTATACCAAAAATATAGGTAAGAGAAGGTGGGGATGCACTAGCAACAAAACAGTATGCTGTTCCTGCACCTGTCAGGTATTTCCAAGAAGCTGAATCTTTGGGATTCATTCTCAGTGGAGGGCTTAGATCCTACAAATCTCTATTGGGTCTGTGTGTTCTCATTTCCTTCACTGTTTCTATTTCATTTTGTTTGTTTGTTTGTTTTTGTTTTAATCTCTACAGCACACTTAATGCAACTTTTAAAATCTGCAGGTTTTTAATGTCTTGTGGAAATTTGCAGAGGGGCGGGTGTGTGGAAAACGGGTAATGCATGGGAAATAATGAGAAACAGCTTACAGAGTTGAAAATTTATTTTCTTGTCCCCACCACCTCCCAAGAACCTGCGAGAAATCATCTTGTCCCTTTTCTCATGTTCAGCACTTTAATTTTTTTGCCTTACTTTCATGTGCAATGAGAATTACTTAGAGAATTGGTAAAGCATGTAGCTTTTTTTAGTAGCCTTGGAAACTGTAGTCATTCTAAGGAATCATAAACCTTGCCTGGACATCTGCCACCTAAAAGATCAGTGTGGTGCTGCGTTCTGGCCAGTAAATTCCATATTTTTGGCTATATCTCATCCAAACTGAGCAGTTTCTGTGTATATATAGGAGGTAGAAATGGAAAGTGAGAAAATATTTGAAAGGGATTATATTAATTGCTAAATATTTTATTCACAAAGGTCAATAACATGGCAAGATAAAATTATTTGTATAGTTTTGTCTGAATGAGCAAGAAAATGTGGATGTATTGTTTGTATATATTGTATATATTAAAACAGAGATATGTGCATGAAATCAAGAAAAAAGAAATGAACAAAAGCAAAGCATTAGTGGCTATGGTCTGTAAAATGAAACAAAAAAATCTTTATTTCACTATAAGAGTACTTTATTTTAAATGTTCTTTAGAAGAACATTTTGCTAAAGCATGACTAAACTGCAAAAAAATAAAAAAAAGAGCTACTGTATTTAGACTTAGGAAAAAAGGCAGAGTAACATTACTTAAAAAAAAAAAAAAGGATATGTTTACATTTAATTTTGGCTACCAGGAGTTTATTTTATTTTATTTAAAATTTTTTTGCCAATGGTGCCAAGTAATGTGAATGCTAATATTGCTTAAGAAAATTAAGTTACTTTTGCTAAACAGATAATCATAAGATGAATCAGTATACAGCTTAACACCATCCACTCGCTCCGACAAAGAACACTTCGAACGATCAAAACCTGACAAAAGAAATAGTACGAAAGGTAGAAAAAAAAAGTCTCACGTTTTCATATCTCCGGCTGGAAATCAGAAAATGTAATAAAAATTGCACAAAAAGTAACTGAAAATTAAAACGATGCAACCTGGTCGTGTAGGGATATCATGGTCTATTACTATTTCCACATAATGAGGAGCCAAAGAAATCTGATGCTTTTAAAAATTAAACCACTCACGTAAACTGAGAGAACCGAGTTCGCGTTTGCTGATGCCAGTTTAAAATTCCCAGGTAAAGCTTCAGGATCAGTTGGTGGAAAGCTGAAATAATAGTTTTTTTTCCCTTGGTTCTGGCTGCCAACTGTATGTTAAAACTCAAGGCTTGTTGTGAAGCCTAAAAATATTCACAAATAAGCTTTTAAACTGGTGTCTTGAGAAGGAAGGGAGCTACAAAAAGATTGTAAAAACGGGGGTTAGTGCTCTTGGTGCCTTTTCTATAATTGTACTTGTTTTTTAATTACTTCCTTTCACTGCCAACCTCAAATTACTGTACAGTATCTGTCTTACTGCTTGTGATCAGCTTTGACAACAGTGACAGCCCCACAACTAGTAGCCACATTTTAAATGGAGCTGACTCGATTTTGTTTCTAAATGTGTGGGTTATGTTGCAGCTGTTGCCCGTCCCCCCAAATACCTATTATTTTACACAATTTGACCTATAGGAGGACACTGAGTAATTTACAAACATACAATTGCATTCGTAAACGGGAATAGAATGTGAAAGCCGGCTCTTTCAGAATATCCTATGTTAATACTGAATTTAGATACGTTTACTCCATCTATTATGGTACAAATAACTGATCGTTTTGACAAGAGTAACGACCTCAGTGGATTTGCTTTAACCCTCACATTTATTTTATTTTTTTAATGTTTCACATGCTACATTATTAGCTGAGTAAGTTAGAAAATTTTGGAAGGTAAAGATTTACATAGAATTAGGAGGGTTCTTATGGAGGGGATAGGAAGCAGGTTCAAAACCTACCAGTGTAGCCTACCAGTACAACTGTGAATCCTAGGTGAGGTACGAAAAATACACTTCCACTGAAACGAAGCATTTCTGACCGCTTTTTCTTGGTTGTGAATCTTAATTTTGAATATGATGATAGATAAGCGCAGCTTTCTTGGATAATCTGAATTCCCAAGTGCCAGGAGTAGGATTTCATTATAAAATTAATAGCTAATCTTATTCTGTCTCCTGAAGATTTAATTGCTATTCTTGTTACCCATTTGAAATCAGCTGTACTGTGTGAACGAAATAAAGACACTAACTGGAACCCCTCTCTGGCTGCACGGTAGCTTATGGCAGTTCCACACAGTAGTTGGCGCCCAATGGGGGGTCCCTGAGACTTGCATGTAAAACTAGTCTAGATGTCTTCTTTTTTGTAAGTTTTATTTTTGTAATTGTGCATGTAAAGCATCATTGAATCAATGGATCTGTTGAAGAACTCAGCTGCTGGAAACCATGCAAAATGTTTTGAATTGCCCTTAAAATATGGAAAATGTTTTCTGAATGCTTTATATTCTTTCTGCTGTAAATTAAAAATGAAGAAAATTTCCCCATATTATGTGTGTGTGTTGCTTTAACTTTACCTGATCCTAAAATCCAAGGTGATCAGCTTGTTTCAGACCATGTGAAATAATTGCAAGGATTTCCTTACATCCAGGTGCAGTGTCTTGATATTGTTACATCGTTTTGGATATGTCCATGAATGAAAAAATTTCTAGAACACTTGCTTTTCAATGATCTTTTCGGGTACTTCTCAATGGATCAGTCACTTGGGTGCGGTTTTTGAAAGACCAGTGTCAATTCTCCTTTTCGGTTCAAGTCCTCTGAAGTTTTTCAACGGCCCTTTCCAGCTGACTGGAATTTTTGAGGACTGTGTCATCATTGTCTCATTGCCTGTCACTCTTTCGGGCTACGAAGCTACTCAACTCTTCCCTCTTCTGTGACACTCCCTTGTTTATTCTAATACACACTACCATGTCCCTTTTCAAATTATTGCATTTAGAGTTAGAAAGGACAGCTCAGTGTTTGTTTTCCATTTCTCACTAATCTGCCCGTTGACCGGTTAGTGTTTCGTAGCATGTTTGTCTTTTACCGTAGAAGTTGTCCACGTTGGTGGGGACACGTCCACGTTACACCTTGAAGACACTGCAAAGGCACTCACTGCGTGCAGACACGTGCCTCGGCCCCCCTCCCACCACCAGCTGAGGACCTACTCAGTGCTGGGGTCGGGGAATACAGAAATGCGGCAACTGCAGTCCCTGATGTCAAGGCTCCTGTAAAGAACATGGTCTGTACAATGACAAATATTCGCGACACAGACAGGAAGAGAGAGAACATAACCCCATCAATGTGATCAGCACCCCAAACGGACTTCCTGTCCCATTTTAACAGGCTTCTTGGGAAAATGTGGTGTCTCTACGACCACTAGGTTAATGTGGGAAGTTGAGCGGAAATGCAGGCTGTCTCCATCCAGCACTGTCACCGCCACGGAAACGACCCACCCTCATTTACCTCCACAGCCCCCGTCCAGCGCGTAATGCGCCGCGTCCCCCCGCGTCAGCACGGGCGGCAGTGGGGAGACGGCGCTGACGCTCACCGCCCCGCAGGCAGCATTGCAGAGCCGGGCCCCACGCGCGGCCGCGACCAGCCCGAGCCCCGAGGTCCCAACGTTCTCCAGGGACCTGGCGTGGTAGCCGGGCCACGCTGCGGCCCGCCCGCCGACGCCCCGCCCACTTCCGGCGCGCCCTCCGCGGCCGCGCGCGCCCCGCCCACCCCGACCCCGCCCTGTGACGTCATCGCCTCCGCGCCGCTGCCGCCCAGCCCAGGTCCCCAGTCGCCGGTCCCGCTGCGCCACTCTGCGGACCCTCGCCCGCCGCCGCCGCCAAAATGTGAGTGACACGATGCGACGCGGGGCGGCCTCAGGGGTCGGGGACGGTGGCATGCGGTTGGGAGCCCCGCCCGGCTCAGTTCCCGCCGGCCGCCGCTCGGACGCGGGCGGAGGCCGCGCAGGCGGGCGCGGGGGCTCTGGAGGCCTGGGATACGCGTCGGCCTCGGGGGTGCGGGCTGCGGGCGGGCAGAGCGACACTGCGGCGCCGCCGCCCGCGCCCGAGCGCCCCGCGGCCGTCGGCGGACGCGGAAGGGGCGAGGGGGGCGGCGCGAGGCTTCCCGGAGGTGGGAGCGCCCCCCCGCCTCCGTCCCGCCTCTTCCTCCTCCCCCCCCCCGCCCAGCTCGCGGTGCGGGCGGCGGTCACTGTGCTCCGCCCGGCTCTGCGCCGGCCCGGCGTCGGCCAGGGAAGGCCTGGCGCTGACTGAGGCACCGGGGGTCGACGTGGACGCCGTCGATGGCACAGCTCTGGGGGGGGGGCACTCGGGGACCTCGCCGGGGTCGCGTGCGGAGAAGGCCGTGCAGAATCACGGGAGCCCCCCTGCCCCTCCCGGGGAGACGGGAGTGGGTTCTGCCCGGGTTCTTTCGCGCGCGTGTTCCCACCGAGGCGCTGTGCCCGGAGCTCACGGGGGTTAACGCTGGGGTCGTGGGGCTTTACGGGACCCGGTCTCACTCTACGCGTGTGTAAGATGGGGGTGATCGTGGTTCCCGCAAAGAGTTAGGAGGATCAGATGAGAAAACACGTGGAGAAAACGCCCCAGAACGTGGTCCTTCGCTGTCCTTCGACGGTAAACTCTGAGGCCGGGCTGGGACCTGCGGCATCCCCTGTCGTTGACACCCGGTGGGATAACTGTGGTTCAGTGACTCGGGCTTCTGCATGCGACACTTGCTAGGTGCTGGAAACAGGGAAGAGACCTTTGAAGACCAGGAGCCTGTGATCCATTGGGGACGGTGATCCGTATAGATACAGAGGGTGCCAAAAACATGTATACCCATCTAGAATGGAAGAAAACTAGTACGATTGTAATACTCAGTATATACCGATAACAAAAGATGGACACAAGTCACGTGTGACTTCTGCAGTGACACGAGGTGCTCAAAGGGGTTCCCATCAGCGTCCAGACACCTCTGATTATGGTGAACTACTGCCTGAGCAACGTTGATCAAAGTGTCCACTTGTATATATTTTTTTGGCACCGTGTGTGTGTGTGTGTGTGTGTGTGTGTGTGTGTGTATGAAAAAATCAAAGTATTACCAACAAAGTAATGGAAAAAATGAGGACTTGAAACCCAGAGAGGTCAAGGAAGAGCTGCATGAATAAAGCATTCAGTGAAGATATTAAAAGATGAGTAGCTTTTAAAAGAGGGAGCAAGCATTGTTTCTTGTTCCTGTAAATGAATGTATTTCCCCATATTAAAAAAGAGAATTCTATAATTGTAACTATGAAAAAATTTTTGCTTTCTGAAAAAATCAGAAGAATACTGAGTGCACTTGAGTAGATGTGTGGCTTTTAAAAAGTAATAAAAAATTGGGAAGTAGAGTTTACCTATCTTAGGATCAGGTATTTCAGTAATGCAAAGTAAATCCTATTAAACCTTTACTTTAGACCCTGGTCACTTTTAACATGTGGGTGAATCTTGGAAATTATAGAGGAATTAGAAGAACTGTCATTAGAACCTTTGCTCATTACTGCAGGAAGAGTCTCTTTTTCTGCTTTAGTTCTGAAATTCCTAACACTGAGGGTCCTAGAATAACATCTTCATGCATACAAAAAATGTATTCAGAAGCATAATTTGTTAATGCTCGTGCTTTGCATATTTCAGGTCTGCAGGTATGCCTGCGGGTTCCAGCGCTGCCTCTGGCAGTAATCGAAAACTTCAGCAGACACAAAATCAAGTGGATGAGGTATTGCTTTGTAACACTGAAAAGATGAATTTTATTTTTATTTTTAATTTTTTTCATTAGTTTCAGGTATACAAAACAATGTAATAGTTAAACATTTATCATTTATATCCCTCACACAGTGATAACCCTCATTCCCCTATCTACTACCCCTCTGACATTGCATACAGCCATTACATTTCTACTGCCTCTATTCTTAATGCTATAGTCCAGTTTTTGTATCTCTCTCTCTCCCTCTCTCTCTCTCTCTCTCTCTATATATATATATATATATATATATGTGTGTGTATATATATATATATATGTGTATATATATATATATATATATATATATATATATATATAAAATTGTAGTTGACATTCATTATTGTTCAGCTTCAGGTGTACAGTGCAGTGATCAGGCATCTACATCATCCCTGAGGTGGTCTCCCTAATGAGACAAGTGTCCATCGGATACCCTATAAAATCTTTGCAACATTATTGATTACATTCCCCAAATTGACTTTCGTAACCCCGTGGCAATCTTGTGATTACCGATTGTGCTTTCTAATCTGTTCACCTTTCCCCTAATCCCCACCCCGCCTCCCATCTAGCAACCCTCAGTTTTTCCTCTATGTCTCTGAGACTGCTTCTGATTAGTTCATTCATTTATTCTTTTCTTTAGATTCCACATATAAGTGAGATCATATGGTATTTGTCTTTCTCTGTCTGGCTTATTTCACTTAACATAATGTTCTCTAGGTCCATCCATGTTGTTGCAAATGATAAGATTTCATTCTTTATGGCCACGTAATGCTCCATTGTATAAATGTACCACAGTTTCTTAATTTAGTCGTCTACCTATGGGCATTTCGGTTGTTTCCATGTCTTGGCTATTGTGTATAGTGCTGCAATAAACATAGGGGTGCATAAATTTTTTTCGAATTCGAGTTTTGGATTTCTCTGGATAGATACCTAGGAGTGGAATTGCTGGGTCACAAGGTAGTTCTATTTTCAGATTTGAGATACCTCCGTACTGTTTTTCATAGTGGCTGCACCAATCTGCGATCCCACCAACAGTGCCCAAGCGTTCCCTTTTCTCCACATCCCCGCCAGCACTTGTTGTTTGTTGATTTATTGATGATAACCATTTTGACTGGGGTGAGGTGGTATCTCATTGTGGTTTTTATTTGCATTTCTGTAATGATTAGTGAGGTTGAGCATTTTTTCATATGTGTCTTTTTTTTTTTTTTAAGACAGTTTTTTTGTTTGTTTTTTGTAGATTTTATTGGGGAAGGGGAACAGGACTTTATTGGGGAACAGTGTGTACTTCCAGGACTTTATTTCCAAGTCAAGTTGTTGTCCTTTCAATCTTAGTTTGGAGGGTGCTGTTCAGCTTCAAGTTGTTGTCCTTTCAGTCTTAGTTGTGGAGGACGCAGCTCAGCTCCAGGTCCCGTTGTTAGTTGCAGGGGCCACAGCCCACCATCCCTTGTGGGAGTCGAACCGGCAACCTTGTGGTTAAGAGCCCGCGCTCCAACCAACTGAGCCATCCGGGAGCTCAGTGGCAGCTCAGCTCAAGGTGCCGTGTTCAATCTTAGTTGCAGGGGGCACTGCTCACCACCCCTTGTGGGACTCGACAAATCAAACTGGAAACCTTGTGGTTGAGAGCCCGCACTCCAACCAACTGAGCCATCCAGTAGGCAGCTCAGCTCAAGTGTTCAATCTTAGTTGCAGGGGGCGGAGCCCACCATCCCTTGCGGGACTCGAGGAGTTGAACCGGCAGCCTTGTGGTTGAGAGCACACTGGCCCATGTGGGAATCGAACGGCAGCCTTTGGAGTTAGGAGCATGGAGCTCTAACCACCTGAGCCACCGGGCCGGCCCTCTCTATGTCCTTTTTAGAAAAATGTCTCTTCATGTCCTCTGCCCATTTTTTAATTGGATTGTTTGGTTTTTTTGGTGTTGAGTTGACTTGAGTTTTTTATAAATTTTGGATATTAACCCCTTATCAGATATATCATTGAAAGATATCTTCTCCCAGTCAGTAGGCTCTTTTTTTGTTTTATTGATGGTTTCCTTAGCTGTGAAAAAACTTTTTAGTTTGACGTAATCCCATATGTTTATTTTTTCCTCTTACTTCCCTTGTCCAAGGGGATATATCAGTAAAAATATTACTCTGAATAATGTCTGTAAACTTTCTTCCTATATTTTCTTCTAGAAGTCTTATCGTTTCAGATCTTACATTTAAGTCTTTAACCCATTTTGAATTTATTCTTGTATATGGTGTAAAGAGGTGGTCCAGCTTCATTTTTTTGCATGTGTCTCTCCAGGTTTCCCAGCGCCATTTATTGAATAGGCTGTCTTTACCACAACATAAATTCTTGCTTCCATTGTCATAGATTAAATGACCATATAGGCATGGATTTATTTCTGGGCTCTCTATTCTGTTACATTGATCTATGTGTCTGTTTTTATGCCAGTACCATGCTGTTTTGATTCTGTAGCCTTGTAGTATAATTAGATGTCAGGTATCGTTATACCGCCCACTATTTCTCAAGATTGCCAAGACTATCCTGGGTCTTTTATGGTTCCATATAAATTTGAGGATTATATGTTCTATTTCTGTGAAAAATGTCCTTGGTAGTTTGATAGGAATTGCGTTGAATCTGTATATTGCTTTAGGCAATATGGACATTTTAACAATATTAATTCTTCTTATCCATGAGCATGGTATGTGTTTCCATCTATTTGTATCTTCTTTAATTTCTCCCTTCAGTGTCATCTAATTTTCTTAGTACAGATCTTTTAGTTCTTTGGTTAAATTTATTCCCAGGTATTTTATAGTCTTTGAAACAATTGTAAATGGGATTGTTTTCTTAATTTCTCCTTCTGATATTTTATTATTGGTATGTACAAATGCAACTGATTTTTGAATATTAATTTTGTATCCTGCTATTTTACTAAAATTCAATTATCAATTCTAATAGTTTTTTGATGGAGTGAAAAGATGAATTTCAAATCAACATGGGAACACTGGAAATAATTGTTTAGAAAAAGTATCCTAGAAGTATGAATGTAAAGTAAATTTTGACCATCACAAATGAAACAAAATCTTGTCCCCTACTTTCTCCAAGCCCTGATCTAAGCAGGAGTCACATTCTCCTGTTTTCATATGACCAAATATACCTAAAACACAAACACTCCTCTCTGAGGACATTCCTCCAAGAACTACTTTATAATGTGTATTTTGCCACAATAAAAACAAATGGAGAAAAGAGAACCACTTTATAAGATAGAGCGATAGAATTTTAAGAATGAGGTCCGTAGCTTGCTCAAGCGTAGCTTGCTCAAGCCTAGCCCAGCCCTTCTGACCAGGTTTGTCTTCATGGTGCTCGCCCAGTAGCCTGACTTTCTTGTTCCCCAGCCCGCGCTCGCCTCTGTGGAATTCAGCTTCCAGTGTTGCCCACTGACGTTCAAAAGGCAGATGCTAGCAGACTGCTCTAGGGCAGCACATTTGTATCCATGGAATTCTTGAGTTAGAAGGCGCTCACAGCATCTTTGTTCTGCCCTATATAAATGCAGAGCCATGGCGGAAGACTGAGAAAGTCAGACTAGTATTTCCATGTTCCTACAACTTGTGACTGTCCAGCAACAAAATCTTGGTCTTTATGCATTGAGCTGCCTTAAAAAGCAGCATTAAATTTACGTTAGCTTAACATAAGTTTAACACAGCAATGGATTGTTGAAGCAAAGGGTAATATTCTGGTATGATGCTTTTGTTGATGGACTTCTGAAAAATTTATATTTTCATGCTAAGAAACCCATTCTAATTCCATCCTGCGTAAAACTTTTCTTTACTTACAGAATCAAGTTGAGTCCTTTTTCTAAACCAAAGGAATTTTAAGTAAGGAGAGTTGTTGTTTTTTTAATTGAGGTGAAATCCACATCACCATTTTAAAGTGTCCAGTTGAGTGGTATTTGGTGCAGCCACAGTGTTGTGCAACCACCATCTCTGTCTAGTTTCACATATTTTTCATCTCTCCGGAAGAACACGCCGTACGCATTTAGTAATTACTCCCTGTCCCTTCTTTCTCGCATCCCCCCCCCTGCTAACCTAATTATCTTTCTGTTTCTGGATTTTCCTATTCTGGACATTTCAGATAAAAGGGATCATCCACTAGTGGCCTTTTGTGACTGGCTTCTTTCACTGAGCATGTTTTCGAAGTCCATCCAAGTTGTAACGGATATTAGAACCTCGTCGTTTTTTTTTTTTATGGCTGAGTAATAGTCCATTGCATGTGTTTACCTTAATTTGTTTAGCCATTCATCAGTTGACGGGTTTTTGAGGTGTTTTCACCTTTTGGCTATTACGAATAATGCTGCTAAGTTCGTATACATGTTTCTGTGTGGACATACATTTTCATTTCTCTTGAGTAGAATTGCTGGATCGTATAGTACTTCTGTGTTTAACTTTTTGAGTAACTGTCAAACATTTCCCTAGAGGCTGCACTGTTTTACATTCCCACTAGTAATGTCCAAGGGTTCCTATTTCTCCACATTCTCACCAACACTTGTTATTTACCTTCTATTGGGTGATAGCAGTCCTAGTGAGTATAAAGGGGTATCTCATTGTGGTTTCGATTTGCATTTCCTTAATGACCAGTGATGTTGAATATCTTTTCATGTGCTTGTTGGCCATTTGTATATATTCTTTGTAGAAATGTCTGTTCAAATCCATTGCCCATTTTTTAATTGGGTAGTTTCTCTTTTTGTTGTTGAGTGGTAAACGTTCTTTATGTATTCTGGATATTAAGTCTTTTTCAGATACATGCTTTGCAAATATTTTCTTCCATTCTGTGGGTTGTCTTTTCACATCCTTGATAATGTCTTTTGATGCACAAAAAGTTTTAATTTTTATAAAGTCCAGTTTATCTATTTTTTTTCTTTTGTTGCTCTTGCTTTTAGTGTCAAATCCATGGCCAAATCCGAAGTTATAAAGGTTTATAAAGTTTTCTTCTAACAGTTTTATAATTTTAGCTCTTAGGTGGGTGATCCATTTCGAGTTAATTTTTATATGTGGGGTGAGATAGGGATCCAGTTTCATTCTTTTATATGTGGTTATCCAGTTGTCCCAGCACCATTTGTTAAAGAGACTATTCTTTTCCCCACTGAATGGTCTGGGCACCCTTGTCAAAGACTAATTGGCCATCAATATTTGGGTTGATTTCTTTTAGGACTCTATTTCTTTGGGACTCTCAATTCTATTCCTTTGTTCTGTATGTCTGTCTTTATACCAGAACCACACTCTTGATTACTCTAGCTTTGTAGTAAGTTTTGAAATTGGAAAGTGTGAGTCCTCCCATTTTGTTTTTCTTTTTAAATATTGTTTTGTCTATGCAGTTTGCCTTGCAATTCTATATGAATTTCAGGGTTTGCTTTTCCATTTCTGCAAAAAACGGCCACTGGAATTTAAATAGAGATTGTGTTGAATCTGTGCATATCACTTTGGGGAGTACTGCCATCTTAACGATATTGAGTCTTCCAGTCTATGAAGATGGGATGTCCTCCCATTGAATTAATTCAGTCTTTAATTTCTTTCAGTGTTTTGTAGTTTTCAGTACCCAAGTCTTTTGCCTCCATGGTTTGATTTATACTTAAGTTTATTTTATTCTTTTGGATGCTATTGTATACGAAATTGTTTTCCTAATTTCCTTTTCATTGTTAGTGTATGGAAACATTGATTTATGGGTGCTGATCTCCCTGAAACTTTACTCAATTTGTTTGTTAACTCTAGTAAGTTTTTATTATTATGTATTCTTTGGGATTTTCCATATATGGAATCTTCTGCAAATACATACCATTTTACTTCTTCCTTTCAAATTTGGATGCCTTTTTTTCCCCTTGCCTAATTGCTGTGGCCACAACTTCCAGCACAATGTTGCACAGCAGTAGTGAAAGTGGTCACCCTTATCTTACTCCCTGATCTTAGGGGGAAGGCTTTCTGTCTTTGACCACTGACCGTGGAAGTCAGTTGTGGGTTTTTTCCTAAATGCCCCTTTTCATGTTAAGAAAGTTCCTTCTATTCCTAGTTTACCTCATGTCTTTATTATGAAACGGTGAGCGCCTCCCCCTTTTCAAGGAAAGTTGAGCTTAAAGTGATAAAGTGCAGCCCTTCTGTTCTCCCATTTCTTTGTCCGTAACTTGGTGTGACGCTGCTCATGCAGGTGGTGGACATCATGAGGGTGAACGTGGACAAGGTGTTGGAAAGAGATCAGAAGCTCTCTGAGCTAGACGACCGTGCAGATGCACTGCAGGCGGGGGCTTCCCAGTTTGAAACAAGTGCTGCCAAGCTGAAGAGGAAGTACTGGTGGAAGAATTGTAAGGTACGTCCCTTTTCCTCGCCTTCACATTACGTCACCCTCTGCCTTCTCAGGGGTAGGCAGAGGCTACAAGTACAAGACAGTCATGAATCGGGGAGGCGACTTGGACTTCCCACACGTGGAAATTTGGATTGACCCTGACTCGAAAGCACTGTCTGCATACCCGTTTTCTATGCCGATAACTAGGAAACCTCAGTGTTCGCTCTGTGGCTGACCTTAGGAAGCTGTCGAACGGCAGGTCCGGGGTCAATGACAGACATGAGCCGCTGCCCCCACCCCGGCGGGGCCCTGGCCACACACCGCCAGTTCAGGGCCGGAGATGGTGAGCCATTTGCATGTGGTTCTGTGAATAGCTCCCGTGTCAAAGGAGAGAACTTCTCGAAAGTCACTTGTGCTCCATGGCAGAGCAGAAAGCAGCCACACCAGGAGCATGGACTGAGCGGGTTTATACAACTGCCAGAGACATGCTGCCTTCAGACCCCAGGTCCATGCTGCCCCCGCCCGGCTTCGAGGTGACACTGTCCCGTACAGTGGCAGGTTTAGCAGCCTGATGTGGAGACCTTGTATTCATAAGCAGATGCTGGTGTAGGGACCACAGATCATTTGAACATCTTCTAAAAAGCAAATAGTAACCTCAGGCCCTAATTGAGGACATTCCACGTAGACTTTTTAAATGATGGATTATTTCTGGCTGTCGTGCACCTAAGTGTCTTTCTCGGTGACTACAGTGATAGTGCACAGTACTCTTCAGGAAGCACGTGACTCTCTGAAGTGTGACGTGGGCATATATTTTGTTACAGATGTGGGCGATAGGGATCAGTGTCCTGGTCGTCGTCATCATCATCATCATCGGTGAGTTCTCCAGTCGCAGTGAGACTCGTGTGTCCACAGCTTCATTTCATGTACAGGATAAACTCAGGATGTACAGAGCTCAGGATAAACTGTCCTTAGGAATGTTAGTCTATTGCAAGGATTTTCGTTTTCTGTAGTAAATGTTTGAAATACTTGAGTGCTATGATTAAAGTCAGAAACGTTTGACAGAAACACTAATCCTTTGAAATTAGAGAAAATGTGTTCATTCCCAGTGACCTTGCAGTTTTCTCTCTGAATATATTTTCTTCAGCTACTTCCTTTTGTGAGAAGCAGTATAGTTTTGTGATTAAAAGCATGGACTCCTGGTGACCCACCCGGGGTCCACCACCATCCAACCGTGTGGCCTCGGCAAAGACCTTAAACTCTCAGAGCTTCAGTTTCGTCATTTGTATAATGAGGATAATAATACACCGATCTTATATTTTTGTTACGAGGATAAAACTGGTTAACATAGAAAAAGTGCTTAGGATGGTGCCTGGCATATAATGATGATGATAATGTAATATAGTTGTATAAACAAATACACCCTATTATTACTATTCTTGTTATTCCTGCTGCTACCATATACAGTATTGAAACAACCCACTGCCATTTTTAGTCCAGTACCTGGGAACTAAGTAAAGAAACAGGTCTTCGATCCTTTCTTTTGACAGTCTCCTCTAGCCCTCCACAGAATGTAGAGAAGCCACTAATAGGAAATCGGCCAAATCACATTTCTGTTCCCACTTAGACTAGCCTTCGATGTTGATTCTGGATCGCACTGAAAGACTAAACTGCTGTTTTCCCTGCTTTTTGTCTCCCTGCTCATTAGTGTGGAGTGTTTCTCCATGAAGAGCCGCCGAGACTCCAACCTGCTGTTCAAGAATCCTCCTCAAGACTTTTGACCTAGGACCCACTATATTATCAAGCTTACCTACTGTTGTGTCTGAAACGACTATTCTCTGTTAGTTACTGTAAAGTTTGAGCCCTAGGAAAGGTGCCTTTCCTTTAATATGCACTCCACACAAGAAGTGTGGTCAGCCCAGCCCGCATTTTGCACAGTGCCTTTACATATTCACACCTGGGCTGATAAAAGTCTTCTTACATAAGTTCCAGAGTGTTAGAGCCTAGAAGTAGTGTTGTCGGATTAATTGCCATTAATTCCAGTTAAGGTCATTCTTTCCAAGTTGGTTGTCCTCGTCATAGGAGATTATCTTCAGATCCACACTTTAAACCTTTGGGTAATCATATTTCCAATTTGTGCCTTCCAGAAAGAACACTACTGTGTAACTCAAACCTGTGACAGTAACAGGCTGTGCCTTATTTTGCTACTTTTCTGATTCCCCGTAAGAGAACCCTCTACTGTTTGTAAGCACTACTGACTCTTGCTATATTTAAAAATAAGATGCTGGTAAAGAGTTTTTGCTTTTACACGCGATATGAAGATGTTTACTTTTTATATCATTTGCTAAAAATACTATTTTAATCAGAAATTATAACCTCTTTGAAACGTTTTTATAGAACTATGGCTATGACCAAAGTTTCTATTTTGCCAAAAAGTCACATCCCAGTAAAATGTCCTTAAGTCTGTTTCTGACAGTTAAATTCAGAAAAGTGACAAATGCAACTCAAGGTGCCCTTCAGAATTAAAGGTGTGATATTGTTTGTGAAGCTTCTACATGCTGACAGGCCTTTCTTACCTTTGAAATACTGTGGGTGGTGTGACTCTCCTTCCATTTCAGCATTTTTCCCAGGATTAGAGAAGGTTCAAGCTAGACTCACAGTCTCATACCTGGAGACAGATTAGCAGCAGTTTGCAGATTACCAGCTGTGGACTCCAGTATGTTTCTAAGAATTATGTTAGCCACGACTTCGTAGCCTTCCAGCGAGACCATCTGTGAACTGGTCGTTATGTGGTCCTGTCCCCATAGACCACAGCTTTCTGGAGTTTGTTTTCTATTTTTATTCATATTCCACTTCCGAAGTCTTCTGTACGGTGCTTTCCATCAGCATTGGTCAGGGCTGAATGACTTCACAGAGGCTAGCTAGCCGGAGACTTTCTTCAATGTCCTAGACTGTCTGCACAAGATGCTGCTTTGGAGATAGCTGTTGTCATCTGAGAGACCTGTTGAGACTTTCAACATCTGGCCACATGGCTAAGGGCAGGAATTCAGATAGGAACGAAAACAGGCAAGGACGCACTGAGTGAGAAGCGCAGAGGTTTTACCACTCTGTGGCCCAGGGTTACTGGAATATTCTAACATTCTCCTCCACACGCTAGTGTGTGATTTACAAACAACAACTGAGCACACCAGGACACAGTTCCGCTTCTTTGTATCTGTTCCCCTAACATCACTGAACTAATGTCATGTTGCCGTATGCCCAGCTGTGAGAAGCAAGCAGCTGTCGGTGTCAGGACGTGACCCCCTACCCCCACTCCCCAGCTCCGGAACTCTGGCCGTGTCTCAGCTGAAACTTTGGTGCTCTCTCCGTGGCCTCAATGCTCAGTCCCATGTAGCCCACTGTCTCCTGCATTAACCCAGGAATACCTCGCTTGTGTCTGCATTAGCTGGGACCTGCCCACTCTAATGAACAGAATAAAGTGTTTATAAACCCAATGCTGGTGCCTGTATTGCTTATAGAGGAATGGCTGCACCTGGTCCAAGTCCTAAAAATGGCCTCCTTGTGGCTCCCCCCTCTGTTGTAACCCCGAACTCCACTTTCTCTTACCATTTCTCACCAATCCTCCCCCTGCACGCTCTCATTTCCTGTTACTCAGCACACCCCCATACATGAGGGAACAGAAGGAAACTACTACCCTCGTGAAAAGTGCTTTTCACTATGAAATGAGTGGGGTACTGGCTTTCTCGTGAGTACCAGAATGTTTAGCATGTGGCTTCTGAGTTTTTCCAACATAAGGTCGCTCAAAAGTGATGTGCAGAGCTGGCCCTGTGTGTATGGTGGCATGGATAGCCGCCTACGTGGGACACGGGGACTATAATTTGGGTGGGTGAGGGACATCTCCATACAATGTGGCTCTTGTTTTGATTCAGCATCTTTCCCCTTGAATATACTTCCCCTCTTATTCTGCAACCCAAAGGAAACATAATGTGGGTGGAAGTAGACTTCTGCTTATGTTTACAATAAAATCCCAGTTTTCTATAAAATCCTTTTGGAGAAAAGAGGTTGCCTTTTTTCCATCGCCTTGGACACATAGATGGTCACTGCTTTTCTTGTCTGACATACTCTTGTGTCCTGGGAAAGAATTGTCATTGTGCCTTCTGTTCAGGACCTTTATAGAATGAAATCTGTATGAATGTCTGGTGCCATTTTCAAGATTTTGAAGGAAAATCTACCATGTTCGGGCTCCTCTTTCTCTGCCCCTTCCTTAAGTGTCTGGGTTCCCCAGGGCTGGGTCCTCAGCCAACTTGTCTTTCCAGTCGGCTTCCTCTCCAATCTCATCTGTTCCCATGATATCTCTATTTATTAACTTACAGATGATTTCTGGTCTAGTAGACAGAGGCCCCTCAAACTCAACATTCACCAAACGGAGTTAAGCAGTCCCTGCCTCATGCTCCACTTTCTGTCATGAACAGTGTCTGTCCCAGAGAACGGCACCATCATCCACCCAGTGTCCAAGCTACGCAAGTCCACTGGACTTGCTAAAGTTTTTGGACACCGTATGTATCACTCAGGATGGGTTGGAGATGTGCTTTATAACAAACATCCCCCAAATCATAACGGCTTAAAACTTTTTCCTCTCATGCTACGCGTCCAGTGCCAGTCAACAGGGAGGCTCTGTCATCAGTCCCTTAGAGAGGAACTTCTGTAAACATTTGTTTCAGCTCATCACTGCAGCAGGAAGGGAAGGCCAGGAATTACCGTATATTGCCACGTATATGCTCAGTTTTTTGCCCAAATTCGTGAGGGAAAAATAAGGATGCGCATTATGTATGGATAGTGCTAATTCCGTATCTATATGTATTTTTTTACTTTTATTTATGCTTATGAGTTAAAAGTGTAACTGAAAATCAATAATGATATCTGTATGCAAAATAATACCCTGGAATACAATAATCGGTTTTGTTGAATTTACAACAAATTTGCAATAACTTTCTATGGCCTTCTGTGATGCGTAAATATGGTAAATTTGTTACCAGTACATAAAGTTTCTTGTGTTTTGTAATTATTTGTTACATAAAAGCTCTTGTACCATAATGTTAAAAAATAAATGCTAAAATTCCTTTATAATACAAAAAACAAGAACCTAAATGTAAACAAACAAAAATTTGAATTAAAAAAAAATTTTTTTTCCTGAAAGTTTGGGCCAAAAACGTGGGTGCACATTATACACAGCAAAGTACAGTACGTCCACCTGGAAGTGGAGCCAAGAACTCTGCTCACATTTCATTGGCCAAAGCAAGTGACATGACCATGTATAACCTCAGGTGGTGGGGAAAGCAAGCCTACCTGTCACCGGGAGGAGAAGAAATAGAATGTTTCTTAACATTTGCCTTCATGACAGCAATCTCAGTCAAAGACTAGGGGCAAATTCCCCTTGTGTTGTATTTTCTAATGAGTTTGACTACTATACAATACTATATTTGCATCAGTAATAAAATTTTTTCAAGTATGGTGATATTTTTTATTGGTTTTGAGTGGGGGTGGTTTGCTTTAAAATTGACCAGACTTCAATTAATCTACAACAAAGGAAACAAGAATATACAATGGAGAAATGACAATCTTCAATAAATGCTCTGGGAAAACTGGACAGATAAACATGCAAAAACTAACTGAAAATGGATTAAAGACTTAAATGTAACACCTGAAACCATAAAACCCTTAGAAGAAAACATAGGTAGTAAACTACTTGACATAAGTCTGAGTAATGTCTTTTTGGATATGTCCCCTCAACAAGATAAACAAAAGCAAAAATAAATGGGACTTCATCAAGCTTAAAAGCTTCTGCATAGCAAAGGAAACCATCAACAAAACAAAATGACAGCCTATGGATGAAAGAATATATTTGCAAGTGATATAAGGGGTTCATATCTAAAATATGTAAGGACCTCATACAACTCTACAAAAAAATAATCTGATCAAAAAATGGGCAGAGGACATGACGAGACATTTCTCCAAAGAGATCATACAGATGGCCAACCAATAAGAAAAGATGCTCAACGTCACTGATCAGGGAAATGGCAAATGAAAGCCACAATGAGAGAGCATCTCACACCAGTCAGAATGGCTATTACCAAAAAGTCAACAAATAATGGGTTGATGCAGATATGGAGAAAAGAGAATCCTCACACACTGTTGGTGGGACTGCAAATTGGTGCATTCACTGTGGAAAACAGAATGAAGATTCCTTTAAAAACTAACAATAAATCTACCATACAGTCTAGCAGTTCCACTTCTGAGTATTTATCTGAAGAAAACAAAAACACTATTTTGAAAAGGTATCTGCACCCCTATGTTCATTGCAGCATTATTTACAATAGCCAAGATATGGTAGCAACTTAGGTGTCCACATATAGATGAATGGCTACAGAAGATGTACATTATATACAATGGAATATTATTCAGCCATAAAAAAGAATGAAATCTTGCCATTTGCAAACATATAGGTGGACCTAGAGGTGTTATGATAAGTGAAATAAGTCCAAGACAAATACTGTACAGTTTCATTTCTTTGTGGAATCTAAAAAAGCAAACAAACAGAACAAAAACACTCATAGGAACAGAGATCAAAAGGGTGGGGGATGGGTGAAAAAGGTGGAGGGGGATGTCGTCAATAATACTGTGACATGTTTGCACTTAGTGGGGTGATCACATTGTAAGGTATAAAAGTATCAAATCAGTATTGTACACCTGAAATGGTACAACTAATAGAATAGTGTATATCAACTATACTTAAATAAAAAACTAAGTACAAATTTTAATCAAAATTCTCCTTACCACCAGATATCAAGAAAAAATAAGTTTAAATAAATGGACCAGACTACTTAAATGTATTTAAAAATAAACATCTTTATTTACAACTGAGCTGCTTTTCATACTAGCAGAAAACTTAATCTGAAAAACTAAAACTAGAATTGACTAAACCAATTATGGCACAATTATTAGAGAATAATTGTTTTTTTCTCATCCTTTAAATAGCAAGCATTTAAAAGTCCTCTAAGTGCATTTAAGTCTCCGCCTTGTCTTTACACCGACAGGACCACACACAATCCTCTCCTGCCTCCATACCTGTTAATAGAAGCACCTGCCTCTGGCCAAGGCTCTTGCTCCTCACCCCAAACGAGGGACTGTCCTCCAGCAATTCCCTTCCGCAGCTCTTCCTGCCTGCATCCTTCACTTCTCCCTCCTTCCTGGGTCACCCTATCAAACAGGCAGTAACAGCGATCCCTCCCTCCAGCAAACACTTACTTGTTTATAGGTCTTCACAGTAAAATTCCTCCCTGCTGCTCCCTATGGTCATGGGCTCACGTCCCACTTTTTCTTCACTCCACACGACTCTGACATCCTTAACTAAAGTCACCATCTTGGTAAACTCCAACAGGAAGTGCTCTGTCCTTGTCTTCCTCTGCTTCTCACCAGCATTTGATAGTTGCCAACTCCCTCCTTGAAATCCCAGCTTCCGTGACCCCCCACTTTCTAGTTTTCTTTCAACGTCACCTCCTGCTCCTTATTCTTAGCTTGGCTCTCTGCTGGACCTCCACAATCCGTATGCCCCAGATCTTGGCCTTGGGTCTTGGGCCCTTTTCCCTCTGTCTGCACTCTCTCAGTGATAGTGGTTCACCCCATCGCTGTAAACTCCAGACACACTCTGCCAACTCCCAAATGTAAGCTGCGTTTCCTTCCCTGGCCTCTCCCCTAAGTTCCAGCCTGGAAAGTCCAGTTGCCTACCTGGACAACTCCACTTGGTTATGCAATGCACGTCTCAGACATAACAAGTGAAAGCGTAACTCTTGATCCCCCCTTTATCAAAACATACCATCCCCGACTTGCCCATAAGTTTGTCACATCCTATACAGCGCTGCTTAAACCAGACACAGGAGTCACCCTTGATTGCTCTCTGCTTCTCCCAACATATATTTCAATTCATTAGCAAGGCTCTGCGCTCAAATGTATCCCAAGTCCAGTCTCCCCTCTCACCACCTTCACAGGCCACCCCCCCAAGCTATCCGAAGCCCTCTTCTAGTCATCAGCGTCCCAACTCTTAACTGTTTTCTGTGCAGCCGTCTGACTGATACAAATCACTGTCTCGCTTGCAATCCTCCTCTTCCCACTACTACTAGAAAAAAGTCCCAAGTCCATTTCCCCAATTACAAGGCCCACCATGACCCGGCCCTTCCTAACCTCCAGACCTCATCTCACACCACTCTCGGCCCCCCCACTCTGCTCCAGGCAAGGTATACGCTTTCCGTTTCTCGACAACAAACCTGCTCTGCTTCAGGGCCTCTGCAAGGTGCTTTCCCTCTTGGGTCCACTTCCCCAGCCCCTTCTCTCACTCAGGTTTCAATTTCACCTTCTCAGGCCGGCCTTCTCTGCTCACTGGCTGATGTGCTTATTGCCTCCTTCAGCCTGCTCTCCTGTCCTTGCTAGTCCTCATCCCACTAGCTTGTTTTGTGCGCTACGTAGCACTTTCCACTTTCTATACTTGCTTTATGAAGTTGTTGATACGTTTTATGTCAATAACACATAGACTCCCTCAGTGGCAGGGACTTTTGCCACCACTCTATCCCCAGGGACCACAGTCATCCCTACCCAGATGTGCACTCAATAAATACTTGTCGAATGAATGGATGCAATTTGAAAAAACAGAGCTTCAGAGGAGAGAAATCGGCCATCATTGGAAAATAAGGTAGTTTATCCAACATGTGTCGTGAACAACTGGCACACTTCGCTTCTCCCTGCGCCTTTACATGCAATTCCTTCCGTTCCCTCAACAAATGCCGAAGCTCCTGGATGTGCAGGCACCGGGCGGTGGGGCTGGCGCTCCGCCCTGCGCTCTGCATTTCGGATGCGTCGGTACACAACCTCCAAGGAGCCTTCACACCGGTGTTTTCAAAAGGTTTCTCTGCACCTGCCTCTTCTGAAACGAGTGCCTTTTCCATACACTTGTCTCCCTACACTTGCCAAGTGAATCTGTAACTTTAGGAAGGCCAAGGAAATGTTTAAATTTCGAGGTCAAAATTACGTTTCTAAAAATAGGCTTCGACTTTTCCTGCGCGGCTCGACCTCCGGGGTCCGCCAAGCCCCGCACCGAAAGAGCGGGCGGGAGCGAGAGCCAGGTTAGGAAAGATGGAAACAACGGGAACCCGAGAAGACGCAGCGAAAGCGCTCGAATGCCCAGTCCTTCCTTCCGGCTGCCCAGGGGGATCCCCACGCGCCAGCCCCCACGTTCCCTACCAGCCTCCCTGACCCGGGCCACCTGCTGCCTCGCTCTCCGCCCGCAGTCCCTCACGTGGAGGCCGCGCCGACCCCGCCCACCCCCGCCGCCAGGGTCCCGCCTCCCCGTGAGTGGCCGACGGAACGTCCTATCACTGCCGCGCTGGCTCCAGTAGCCCCCGCGGCCCATCCCCCGGAGCCGTGAAGAGGGCCGGGCACTAGACTCGCGTGCCCAGGATCGAGCCACCTCAGGGCCCCTCCGCCCCCAGCCTACACGCCAGCCTGCCGGGATTGGCCGAGCGCCGCCCTCCGCCCGAGCGCGGTTGTTATGTAAGGAGCTCTGGGAACCTTCGCCCCCGCCCACTCGCCTTCGGTTATGTAACCCGGGAGCCCCAGTTCGCGCCCCGCCTCCGAACCAATGGGAGCCCGCAGAACCGGCGGCGGTGGCCAATCGTGAGGCCGGGGGGCGGAGCCGCGTCACGTGGCGTTGGGGGGCGCGGCGCCGGTGGCTGCCCGGCACGCGGCGGGCCTCGGGACTCCGCCGCGGGGCTGGACTGGGCGAGCGACTGCACGAGGGGCTTGTCGGCTGCGGCGGGTGAGTGCGCGTACCGGGCTGGGAGGCCTGGGAGCCCGCCGGCCGCGCGGCTGGAGGTTGCCCCGAGCGTGCCCTCCGCTCTGGGACTGGAGGCGGGGCGGCGCCGCTGGGCTGGGAACCTGGGGTCCCCGGAACTTTGTGCTTAAAGTTGCCCGCTTCCCGGAGTCCCATTTCTGGGCGCGCGCCGACTCCGCGGAGCTGCCCGTGGGCAAGTCGGTGACTCCGGGTCTGGCCCGGGCTGGGGGTCCTCTCGGGGGCTGCCCAGCCGGCCAGCCACAACCCGGTTTCCAGCACTGGATTGTCGCAGTGTTGTCACCTTGGTCTCCCCTCACCTCCCAGGCGGGGTCGCCGGGGCGTGGCGACATCCAAGGTGGCTTGGCAGTACTGGGAAGACACGTGCCTTCACGTGGGCGGAGAGGAGTGATTGCCGCTCTGTGACGACTGATAGTTTTCTTTAATGCAACGGCATGGACGAAAGGGAGGAAGAATTTGTGTCGCTGCTTGCAAGATAAGAAAGAAGCAAGGCTCGGATCGGGGGCTGCAGAGCCCAAGATGGACCGCCGTGCCGAGCTGGAGGTGTCCGGCGGGGAAGCTCGTGGCTCCGGGGGGACTGAACCGGAGGAGCTTGAAGGACCGCGGGCCGGGGGTGCCGAGGCCCCGGGGAAAGAGTCTGCGGAGACGCGGAGCCAGAAATGCCCGCTTCAGCGCACATCCCTGCAGGGCAGCCACAGGTGATCCTACAGCCTGGCGCGTTTGCTGTGCTTTGCGGACCTAGTCAAGGGGAGAGGAGGGTTGGCATCTCTTTCTTGTGTCTGTGAGTCGAGGAGAAAGTTGAGGGAACCCTTTGAATGAAATGCGCTGGGAAACAAGTCACCAAAGCACCAGAGGTAGATAAGCAGCAGCTGAGGAGTGTGAGCTGGGGCTGAAGTGGGAATGAGCCCGTGGGACGTGGGACGCTGGCCAGTTTCTTTGGCGGGGCTTCCCCCGCCTGCAACGGGGGGTCACCCTGTGAGCTCCAGGAAGTGGTCCCCGTTGGCTGAACACTTAGAAAGCGGCTCGGCACGTGCTAACGCCGTGCAATGAAAGTTGGCTGTTATACTTGAAAGTGTGGAGTTGCTTTTTATCTTACAGTGAACAGCAAGATCGAAACAGAGTTTCTGAAGAGCTGATGATGGTGGTTCAAGAAATGAAAAAAAGCTTCCCATCAGAGAGGCGCAACAAACCAAGCACTCTAGATGCCCTCAACTATGCGCTGCGCTGTGTGCACAGTGTGCAAGGTAAATGAGCGGGGGAGAAAACAGTCGTGCAAGTGCACGGGCGCTCAGAAACGTCGGTCAGGCCACGTGAGTTGTCAGTGTGCTTTTAGTCACAGAAAAAGCACAGAGATTTGAGGTTTTTATGGTGCTCTCTGCAAGATGAGCAGATCTGTACTGATGTGATTAGCGTCTTCGTTTCTCAAAGTGGGAACACCAGGAGAACCTTGTGTAATCGTAGTTTAGTAACTGCAGTATTTCATTGATTTGGTGCAGGAGAGTAGAGGTTAGCAAAAGCACATTTTGAGGACTCGCTTTTTAAAGGAGCATTGTCTTCTATGGGCATGGGGGGGGGCGGAAATACATTTGACGAAATGAAGTTTACCCTGTCATACACATACTTTTCTAAATCAAGAATTTACCAAATTAAAAATGAACAGTTGTAAACACTTTTTTCTCGCCGACTTTTCTTGAGAATTCATAAAGTGCTCAACTCTCTAGCCCAAACCTCTGTGGCTTCATATATGACACATGGTTCCTGAATACTGGAGTCATGTTTCTGCCATCACAATGTCCTGTGTATGTATTTGGAATTTTCGGTTTCAGTACCTTGTTTTAGTACCTTAAACATGTCTTGCTCCTTGGGATGTATAGCATGCACGATTGATAAAATTCATACTCTTAAGTTTACACAATTATCTGCATTTTAGATGAAAGAAAAAAATCTGGTTTCGAGGAAAACACACTGAGGTGTCCTCATCCTAAAAAAAATAAGCCAGCTTTAACAGCAACAAAAATGACTTCCAAAAATACTGTTTTCACTGGACTACCTATTTATTTTCCTGTGTTTCTTAGCAAACAGTGAGTTTTTCCAGATTCTCAGTCAAAATGGAGCACCTAAAGCAGCTGTGACCACCTACAGTCTTGCGGAACTGGCCACTATTGCTTCAGAACACACTTCCAAAAACACAGTAAGAATTCACGAATTTTGCCATCTCAACCTGGGTGATTTTTCTTAACTGTACCTAGATGTAGGTTTTTAAGATAAGAACTCAGAGTTTCAGTAACCACAGATGGAGGTAAATAGGAGAAAACTGCCAATAAGGCCCTTGCCAGAGTAAAAAAAAACCGTCTGAGAACAGGAAGCTGTGCGTAAGCGGTGGTTTGCTTTGCTTTGGTCATGAGGTGCCTTTGTCTCCTTAGCATCCCTGAGTTCTCTCAAACTAAGAGAGAAAGATAACTCTGCGGAGTAATTTCCTGCATTTTATTCTAATCTCCGAATTGTTAATTTCTATTTATATCATTCTTAGTTCAATACCTACTACTTCACGTTGTAACAACTGGATTTTATAGACCAGGTGAGTTGAGATGCTGTTCTTTTTCGTAAAATTTTGGAAGAGACATTTAGTATATCATTTTTTAATCTTTTCATGTTCACAGAATAATTAAGCCTCATGTTTTGTTGATACAGTAGAGATTACTTAATTTTATATTTAGGCCTCAACATAATTATAATGTAAGGATTTTATAATATTGGAATGTAGTCTCTTCCTAATACAACAGTAATGCTTATATTACTACTTGGTGTGTTCATAGTGCTGTCATAGGTGCCATGGAGATTTAAGGAAAAAAGTTTAGGAAAACATTTCCCCTTGAAGATCTTCAAAACAAAGCTAGAGAAGAAAACATAGGCCAATGATAGCAGATACAAACAGTGGTTGATGATAACACAGTTATATTTATGTCTAAATGGAACACATTAGAGACATTCTTATGTAATGAGGTTTGTTAAAGACAACGTGTTGGAGGGGAATCGTGACCTTGGTCTTGAAGCCTAGAATGTGCATTGGTGAAGAGAAGAAAGTCCCGCTAGGTGTAAAGCACAATTTGCAGAGGACAGGGAAGCAGAAGTGTCTGCATGGGCGCGTGTGCGTGCACATATGCATGTGTGTGCGTGCATGCGCGTGTGTGCATGTGTGTGCACGTGTGCATGTGTGTGTGTATTGTATGGGTGTTTAGTCAGTGTAGAAGGAGCTGGTATATCTTTTGGTACAGAAATCAAACCTTCAGAAGGTAAAATGCAGGTTTTACGGTGATAATTAAGAAGTATATTGGAGAGTTTTGTTGCCTTTGCAGGATGTGTGTGTGTGTTTCAAGCTGTTGATCATGGTAGAAATCTAGAAGAAGTTGACCTTTCAGAGAACATTGCTCGTCAGTATCTCAATATTTGCATTTATTTTCAACGTTTTTCATAGGATACCTTTGTGGCAGTTTTTTCATTTCTGTCTGGAAGGTTAGTGCACATTTCTGAACAAGCTACCTCGATCCTGGGTTGTAAGAAAGATTTCTTGGCGTCCTCTCATTTTGTTGAACTGCTCGCCCCTCAAGATGTAAGGGTGTTCTACACACATACTGCCCACACTCAGCTTCCCTTCTGGAACAACTGGACCCAAAGAGGTAACAGGACCAATATTCAGATGTTTATCTCGCCTCATAAATATAAATATAAAAAGTCCAGAAGATTGTACCAACTGACAGTGTCATTAATCACGTGTCCTCACAACCCTCGTGCTAGTGGTTTGCATCAATTTTATTGATTTCTTTGCATTAATATTATTGACTCGTGAAGTGGTCATTCAGACATGTTTAAATTTGCCTCTTAGGGAAGATTAGGGGGCTGAACCTCTTCCCAAGTATTTCCTGACTATTTGTATTTCTTCTGGTTCGAGTTCCCTGAATATACCTTCTGAGCATTTGTTCACAAAAACCCTCAGTTACAGGAACCAAGGAAATACTTGAAGCCAAGCTATTACATACATACTGAAGAAGCATGAACCACACAAATGCTATAGCACCAAAATATTGAGTATGGTCCAGGGTTTGGCACGTCTAAGGAAGGATCATAGGGACAATCAGAAAATGGGCTTTCGAAGGATCAAGGACAATGTACATGGGTAAAAAACCACATGTATTCCAGTTTAAAAGTAAAGGGACCAATGATCAAACTATCAAAATTCATAGAACTATCAAAGTTACAGTCCCAGAATTCTGAAACCAGAAGACAGTTCTTACAGTGTGCCTGTGAAAAATAAATGAAAGAATTGGATCAAGTAAGTGTCAGGAATTTTTACTCTAACTATGCTCTAGTCCTAACCTAGAAACTGCCTCAGTAAAGGTTTAGGTAAGCTCATGGAGGAATGAGGGCAAGATAAGGATGTTTCAAAGATATCCCTAATTTCCTGAGACGATTGCTATGGACAGGAACCAGACTTTGGTGCCCCTTTCAAAGGCATGCCTTTGTCTGGTGACAGTTCTCCTGCGTGGCAGCAACAGTTTCAGGCAGTCACACTGTCAGGCGGGCCGTGGTTAAGAGCAGGGGCTCTGGGCTCACCCCACCAAGGTGAAATCTGTCTCTACACTTATTGGCAGTGTGACCTCGAGTGAGTCACTTAGCTCTGTGCCTCAGTGACAGCAGTGGCTGAGAAAGAGCATGGCTCCTGGCTTCAGGGGACCTAACTTCCTGTGGGCTGCTCTTAGCCATCGCCTGTGCACAGAGTGGGTACTGTGGCAGGACCATTCCGTGGAGATGCAGGACTCCCCCAGGGCATGACCGTGGTCTGGCCTTCCCTTTGGCTGCCTGGTCATGCTGTCCTTTCAGCTGTGCTGCAGGCCGACTGCCCCCCACCATCTTCCTTCGTTCTCGCTCCTTCTACAGGTGTCAGCCCTACACTGGGGGTAGAGGGCTCCTCTCACCTTCTCCTCCTCCCTCTCCCCAAGTCTCCTACACAGCTGATCTCATCCTGGCATCTGCCTCTGGGGCACCCAAACTTAATAGTCAACCTTGTCTGTCAATCGGGGATGACGAGTATCTGGACTTTTTAGTTTGCCAACACATGATGAGAATCATAAAATGATCGTATCACTTAGCCAGGAACACAACTTTGGAGAATTTATCCAAGGAAAGAAAAAAATGAGAGAAAATTGTACATCATATAAGTATGCTATAGAGCTGTAAGTAGTCTAAATTCTCAGTTTTTGAGACATGTCCAGACTACTGCAGTGGAATGGAATATTACCACCAAAATAATTGTCAAAGGATCATTACGCTGACGTATAAAGTAACGAAAATGGGCAGGGCAGTTGTAGAAACAACAAGGGACGACGGGGTAGTAAGGGAGAGACGCAAGTGGGACACTCACTGTCTCACTGGAGGGTGACTGTTAGGTGACTGTTAGCATGGGAAAGCCCTTGGAAAACACCGGACGCGACTGGATCTCCAAGTGAGGAGAAATGGTCCTATTTTCATCAAGAGTACCTCTCGGGAAAAGTAGTTTATTGTTTGTGTGGTGACAGTGTGCCATTGTCTGGAAGGGCTGCTCTGCGGGGTTCTCTGGGAAGGGTGAGTGACAATGTGTCTCTGTCTCCAGCAGCGTCCCAGTACCAGTACACTCCAGTGAAATCCTTCTTCTGTAGGATCCGGTAAGTGGAGGGGCTGGTGGGGGCGGAAGCCGGGACCGCGCTCTGATGTGATTTAGCACTTACTTGATGCTCTTTTATTCAGCTAGGTCTGTTGTGGATACAAAAGACAAGCCTTGCTTCTTGCCGCAGAAGTTTGTATTTTGGTTGAGGGGAAGGAACATATCCCACGACAAAAGTAGATAATGCAATAGGAAAAAAGGTCAGAAAGATGATTTTCACCCAGGGGCATGTCAGAATCACTGGAGGTTAAGTACATTTTCAGATGACCAGGGTTTGGGGCTCTTTTGTTTCTATTGCCTTCCTTTTTGTTATTTGGACACGTTTAAAATTATTGAAACTTTGAGTAACTTTAGAGAAAGCAAGATAGGTATATTTATGAGAAGGATTTAAACTAGAAGAAAATAGACCAAAATTTTAATAGGAGTTCATTTCTGGCAGGACTCAGGGGTTTTTTTCTTCTAAATTTACAGATATGTTAATGTTATATTAACCTTAATGTTAGTTTCACAATAAAATGTTGTGACGTTTATTGGGCATTGATACATGAATCTGGAGTTAAGGGCAGAAATCCGGGCTAGAGACAGATATTCAAGTCATCAGCACACAAATGGCACTGAGAACCCTGGGACTGGAGGAGCCTGGAAAAGTCATTTCCAGAAACGGGAGGGGAGCTGGAAGTACGAGGACAGATGCTTGTCAGCCAGTATCAGGAGAAGGCACTCATGTCCCAGTGACAGAGGAAGCAAGGTCACAGTTGAGACTGGAGAACTGTGAGAAGACACTGGATGTGAGGAGCAAAGAGAAAGTGAGATGGGGAGTGGGCTGTGGACCCTCTGGGCAGCTACGGCCCCACTGGGATCAGCAGTCCCATGTCAGCGATGGGAGGAGCGGAGGCATGATTGCTAGGCATGGTCAGGTATGAATTCAGTCTGGACATTTTGACTTTGAGGGGATAGTGGCATGAATGTCCAAGTAGAAACATCCCTTGGGCAGCTGGAGCAATAAGACAGGGTGAAAACCTTGGTCGTTGTGCATCAGAGCCACCCTACCTCGAGAGCTTGTGTGGGAATGCGAAAGCAGGGGCGAGGGGGCCCTTGGTGCACAGGGCCCAGCCCTGCCGTGGCCCCTCCCGAGCCAGGAGCCTCAGGGAGCACTTGACTGCCCACAGCGTCCTACACCAGTGAGCGTGGTGTCTCCGGCTGAAGTGGTGTGTTGATGCATCCTTAGAGTCTAGGAAGGGACGACGGAGAACTTGGCACGTGACCACAGGGAACCCAGTTTTCTGCCATGTGGCACTCAGTTTAGACGTGTGACGCCGGTAGTTATGCCTGTCCCCCTTCACAGCAGAAGTGGGTGAGTCAGACTGGCTTGGGGCCTGGAGGTCAGGAGAAAAGAAAAGGAGTCACCGGTTCTGTTTTGACACTCCCCGTCATCCACGCCAGTTCTCCGTGAACCTCCCACTCACTCCGTAACAAGGGAGTATCATTGCCCTCGAGTATTGAGCATTTAAACTGAAGTTCCCCTTCTTTTTGAAATAAATATGTTTAAATGTTTGAGATGTGGCCACAAGTCTCTAGGGAATGCCCAGTAACATTTGTCCCAGCTGTGTGTCCCGGTGGCCCCTGATGGATGCATCAGGGCCGGCACCGACCAGTTTTACTCTTTGCAGTGGAGGTGAAGACAGACAGCAAGAGAAGCACTGCTACCCGTTCCGGATTATCCCCTATTTGATTCATGTACGTGGCTTTGCTGGACCAGAATCCGAGCCCTGCTGTCTCACCCTGGCTGAGAAGATTCATTCTGGTTACGAAGGTAAGTGAGCGTGTCTGCTGTGGGGTCAGAGGCAGCCTGTCAGCCTGTCAGGTAGGAACCCGAGAGCCTGTTCCCTGCGGCCGGCCGGCCGGCGTGGAACATGGGAGTGCTCGGGCCCTCAGCGTGGCCCTGCTCTCTGAGCGTTTGCAGCTGCTTCTCCTGCCGTCTCTGTTTACTGACCTCGACCTCTTGTGCAGTCCTCTTTTTCAAGGGCCTAAGCATGCACTTGCCACAGATAGTTGGTTCTCTAATCCTTTCTCCGCCGGCGACCATCCTGTGGCCTTTACGTCTCTCTTGTGTGAAATAATCACTGAAGTTGTACAGCAAGGCCACAAGAATGAATTTATGTTTGAAACGGCCAGGTTTTTACTTTGTGCAAATATAAACTTTTCAGTATAGTTTATGTCTTCTGGTGGCAGAACTACATTTTTAAATTCACACATTAATACAGAAACAGCTTCCTTTTATTACAAGGAATTACGCTCCGTTCTGCTATAATGTAGCGTATGCTTTTCTAAAAATGATCATCCTATGCCAAAAAAAAAAAAAAAAATTGCACGATAAAAGCCACAGGGCCTATAGGAAAAATGAGGTCGGGGCACAGCACTCAACCACACGTTACAAATAAGACAGGGATCTAATAAAAATGATAACTCAGTTTTAAACATGGAATGATTAAGAAATATACAAACACTCACTATGGAATGCCCTGCAGTTTTCATAGGACGTGGGTGTTGCAATGACTGCAGCTCCTGAGTTATTGTAAGGGGTGGAAGGTAGGGTCTGTGAAATCCGACAGGAAGTTCTAACATCGGGTGGGACATGCATGTCTCATAGCACACGCGGTGCACAGAGGTAGGAGAAAGGTGTTAGAGGTGTGGGCATGTTTTTGTGTATTCCTAAGCGACTCCATTCAGTTGGGTGTTTTCTGCATTCACCTCATGTTTCTTGCAAATGAAATCATGTATAAGCAAATGCAAAGTTAGCATTATGCTCAAATTGTCCCCTAATGACTACATTTTCCACGCAAGCTGTTGCAGAACTGACCATGCCAATGTTATTACGCAAATTAAAAATGCTCATATACTGACATTTCAAACCCTACGTGCTTAGTTAATACAACCACTAAATATAACTCAACTTTGTAGTCCTGAACTGGAAGTTACTCCTACTTTGACTATTAGATTAATTTCATACAGAAATTTTGTTAGTGGTTGGTTACTTCAGTAGATGGTTAATGATATTTGCCTTTAAATGAATCTTTCTGTTTTTGTAGCTCCTCGAATCCCAGTGGATAAAAGAATTTTTACCACAACACACACTCCAGGGTGTGTTTTTCTAGAAATAGACGAAAGGTACGTACTTCTGTAAGCACGAAAGAAATTTGTTTCAGAAAATAAATAAAAATATGAAAAGGTTTACATATGCTTACATACATCTGTATTACAAATCTGATGTCTATCCATTTGCCTATTTGATTTTTATTAGTTTGAAATTATTTGTGTTTTCTAAATTTTTAATGTCAGTATTTCGCGTGTTATACTTATAAGATTTTGTTAGATTTATCAGATTTCACAGTAGTCTGCTTTAGGTAAGTCAGGAATTATTGTTCCATTTTACAGAGGGCAATGAACCTGGGGCCCGATTTGCCAGGAATGTATGTGTATGTAATCGTACTCAGTGAAAACGACAACTGTGGGCTCCTAGCACCTGTTCCATTGTTATTTCCACTAGACAAGTGCTTCTTAGACCAGTTTGTGATGAATTTTTTTTTTTGTCTGAAGGGAGGGGAAAAATAAGATTTTTTGTGTGTGTGGAACTAAATTTATTTTTTAAAATTATTGTTTATTTTGAACTTAAGTTCTTCCTATTCTTTTAGGTGTTAAAACAGTGTTTCTTATTTAAAGAATAGTAATACTGGATAGTAGTTGGTGCTTATTGTTTTTTTTTTCTCTTTATTTGGAAAAATAAAACATTGCTATCCCAACCCATACCCTCCTTTTCCCACATTTATTTAAAAATTTTACTTAGTCATGAAATTTAAAAATCTGGGAAACAAGCACCATATCACAATAAGTATAAAGCCTGGCACACTATGATAGGTATTAATTTTGATTTTTTAAAAAATCTTAACATCTTAAAATGGGTTTATTTACTAATAATTACCCCAAAACTAAACAGTAATTGATGAGATAATTCTGTATAATAAAATCTGTAGAAAGTAAGAAAATTTAACCACAGATATTATGAAAATAGCTTAAATATATTACATAAGAAAATATTTGTCAATTTGTACACATAGAAAATGTTTATGGAGTCAGTTCTTTCTGAGTCATCCCGAGTGTCTGGTCATTGCTGTTTTTCTGTGAACCGTTATCCTGCAGGTGTCTTTCTGTACAGGTTGCCTGTCTATTTGGTATTACCTTTCAGGGGATATTGTTTTAGTGCACTTTTCATCATACTGTATAATCTGTGGCGTGCTTTATTTGTGTTGCATCATAAGCATTTTTCTGTATTATGGTGTGATCTCTGTAGACTTTTAAATGGCAGCAAAGTGGGGGACATCCAGGACCTCTGAGGAACTTGTTAAAAATATCGATTCCCAGGCTTACCCCAGAAATTCTGGCTTAGTCACCTTGCAGTGAGCCTGTGAACCTGCTTTTTAGTAGGTTCCGTAGATGACGTTGCTGGAACACGTCTTATGTTACGTAACTATTTCCCCACAGTATGGGCACTTAAGTCATTTGTCGCTCTTACAGATGCTGTAATGAACATCTTTTGTGTACCTTTCTCCAATTTAAAATAAAATATTACAAAGAAGTAGCTTTTAAGAGCCTGTAGAGTGTAGAAGTTACTTGATTCTCACGCTGCTGCCTGTGCTGTGTCTACGCCCAGAGCCGTGCCTTTGCTGGGATATCTGCCTCAGGACCTGGTTGGAATGTCTATCTTAACCTATTTGCACCCAGAAGACCGTTCTCTGATGGTCGCCATCCACCAAAAAGGTAAGGCCCTCCTTTATGAGAGAAGGCGGGTTTTTTATTCATGGATCTAATTTTTCATTTCATTTCATCTTAGCACTTCTCATAAGCTCTAATCATTAGAGTTTAACCTTGAACCAGGCAAACAATGTATTGAAACTGCCAAAACAACTTTTTCTCCTACTACATTCTAAAGACTTTATGAATAAATGCCTAAAAATGACCCTTGTAATATGTGTTGAATTCTAATTTCGTCTTACTATTTTATATAGTCTTGAAGTATGCAGGTCATCCTCCCTTTGAACATTCACCCATTAGATTCTGTACACAAAATGGAGATTACATCGTACTGGATTCCAGTTGGTCCAGCTTTGTGAACCCATGGAGCCGGAAGGTTTCTTTTATCATCGGTCGGCATAAAGTTCGAACGTATGTCCGTTTTCACATTTTCTAAAACATCTTTTTTTTACCAAATAATATTCCTTTGCCCACTTACTCTTCTTTGAATTGGTTAGCACATGAACTAAATAAAACACAGATTTTTTTTTTCAGTGCTTTTGGAAGACAGTTTAGCACTATGTATACAGAGCCATAAAAGATTTCTATCTCTTAGACCTAATGATTCCATTATGGGAATAATCTAAGGAAATATGCCTAAATACAGAAAAGATTTATAAAGAAAAGACATTTTACAATGTTATATAATCATAATGGCAGACTTAGAATAACTTAAATGTCTATCATTAAGTAAACTGGAATATTTGCTTGACAGCTTATATTGCTCAATAAAAAATTTTACAGAGATTATATAACATGGGAAGTTGATGTAGTAGATATAAAAAGCAGCATACAAACTTATACTATATAATTATAATTACGTTTAAAACACATGCCCTAACTATGAAACATAAAAAAGATTAGAAGGAAGTAAATTAAAATATAAATTTTGCTTATGTATGGGATTAGTAGGATTATGGGTAAGATTTTTTGTTGTTGTTGTTGCCTTTTCAGAATTTTAAAGTTCTCTTTAGTGAGCATGTAAAACTTTTTAAATCAGCCTTCTGCCATCAAATTCCACTAACTTGGAACAGTGCCTGGCACGTGGTCAGGGTTTAGAGAATGTTATTCTTACTTTATATTAGAAAACGAGTACAAGGCCTGTTACAGAGAAGGTCCTAAGTAAGTGTCGGTCCTTTCTGTTCTTTGTTATTCTCCCTGTTGACCTGTCTGCCTCTCACTGTAGATTTAAAATCTTGGATAATAGGTTTAAAAGGCTCCAGGATATGAGTATAAATGTGAAGCCGCATTTTCACCACTAGGGTGTGTTGCAGAATCATCTTTCCTACACAGCTTAAATTATTAGGCACTTGACACATTAAATGTTATTTAGCAAACTTAAGGTGTTAAAATTCCCGCAGTGGGTTACTCCGTTAATGTGAAATTTTGGGACCAGTAGTTGCTGAAGATATTTTAGTAGCTAAGGAGGTTATTTGTCACTGATTTTAGATTCATACAAATATAGTGCTGAAATAATTGTAGAAAGACTAGAATGACAGAGAAACTAAAGAAGCCTTTAATGTCTCATTTGTTTAATATTTTCTCTACCTCTGTGAATAGAATTTTAGCTTCGTATTTTTTATATTTAGAGTCAAAGAGTTACTGAGTAAAAGCAGATTTATTAATTGACTATGCTATTAAAAATCACTTTAGACGTCATTGTAAGTACATTTTAAATTGTTTGACTCAGACTTTCACTTGGTATCTTGTAGGAGTCCACTCAATGAGGATGTTTTTGCTAACAGAATAAAAAAGACGAACAATAATGACAAAGACATAATAGAATTACAAGAACAAATTCATAAACTTCTCTTACAGGTAAAATGAAAGAGTTTAAAAAACAAACCCCAAATTCCCATAATCGTGTTTTATTTTAACATTCAGTCTTAGTAAAGTCACTTCACAAAAATAAACTGCAAGGAGCGAGAAACGCTTACCCTCTACATTCGAGAAATTTTTGTCTTCTTTTTTGTTTTTAAATTACATTTCATTCACCTGTTTTCCTTTTGTGTGTTAAATACGGAACATTTGTATAAGAACTCATTTAAAACTGAGTCACATTAAGGCAGAACTTACTTCTAAATGAGAGAATTCTTGGGTTCCAAGCATGGTTACCAGTGTACTCAACCTCTGGGTTTTGGCTTCAGCATTTTTTAAAATAATGCCAATTTTAAATGTAGTGGAGAGGGATTTTGGCAGGTCACAGTATCTCTAATTATAAGGCAAAACTAGGAAAATCTACCTGATGAAAACAAATGCCAAAAGTGATTTCTACTAGAGATTCAATCGATGAACATGTGAAGTGTTTACTGAAACCGTTAGCCCAGTAGTTTTCCAAATATCTTTCATAAAATCTGTAGGATTCATAAAGTATCTGAAGTTCTTGGGGAAAAGTATGGTTTATATTTCATTCGTGATGTCTGTTCTAAACTCAGCACAGAGAACGAGTTTATTTTCATGTTTTGTTAAATTATTATAGGATTGCTTTTTACAATTTTTTTTGTTCTAGAAATACCCACTTTCACTAGAAAACTAGACTTTGCCCTTGAACATTACTGAAGTGAGAGAGGAATATCTTTCATGTTAGCATTAGGGTTAAAAGCACCAACCTTCCCACACCTAACTTGGGATTTCAGAAATTTGAGTTGTAATTTCCTGATGGTTTTAGACAGGCTCTGAGGTAGGTAAGACCGCATCTCTCCTCTAATTGCCATGTAGCCAGTAACTCATGGTGGGCGTCTTCCTTTCAGCCAGTTCACGTGAGTGCGTCCAGTGGCTACGGGAGTCTGGGAAGCAGTGGGTCCCAGGAGCATCACATCAGCATAGCGTCTTCCAGTGACTCCAGTGGGCAGTGCGTGGAGGACGGCCAGAAGGAACCAGTAAGTGAGCAGACGATTTCTGTACAGGAGTCATTATCATAATCAGTGTTGGTACCTGTAATGTGTCTGTACCAGTTCTGCACCTCAACACATGACTTCTTAGTATATGTTCTTTTTTTTTTCATTTTTATTTATTTAATTTTTTTTTTTTTAACTTTTTAAAATTAGTTTCAGGTGCACAAAACAATGTAATAGTTAGACATTTATCATTTATATCCCTCACACTTAGTATATGTTCTTGATTTGAAGACCTTATATGACAGTTGACACCCTAATCCATTTTGGTTTGGGAAAATGTCTGTAAAAAAATTCCACCTTTGGAAGGTGACATTTGGGTTAACTGTGTCCTTTCTAAAAATGAATACATCTGTGAACAGACTGATTTAAAGTTTCACTGGTACTACTGCACTGTGGTATCGTGGGAAACTAAAATAACATTATTACTGTGCTTTTAGTCATCATGTCTTCAGAGAACCAGATGGTAAATGTTATTTTGTTTATGTATCTTTTAATGTACATTTTTATAATATTGAAACATTTTATCATTCTTTTTCCTAAGTTGACTTTGCAGCAGGTCTACACCAATGTAAACAAAATAAAAAATCTGGGTCAGCAGCTGTACATTGAGTCAATGACCAAATCACCAAACAAGCAAGCGGTGGAGAGGTGCGCGGGACAGCTCGGTGGTGAGTCAGCAGGCAGCCCCTGGACCGCCTCCCACGTCTCCCTTCTTCTGCATAGATGTCGAGTGTGTGAGCATAAAGCCATGAACCTTTGCTGCTGCTTTGATATTTACTTGCCCAGATAATAATAGTGATGATGATGATGATGATGACGATGGTAGCAGCAGATACTATTCTGAGAGCTAAATGGTATTAGAACGTAGTTACAGTATACTTATACTGAAAAATTAACGTTTCTGAAAACACCAAAAAATTCATAGATTACCCTCATAGGACCTATCTGTAAACCAAGAGTTAATTTTACAATACGTTTCAGATAACAAAGTAGATTAAAATACTAATCCCGTCCTGTCACTTCAAACAAGTAGAGGACACTTAAGACCTAAGTTGGATAAAGAACTTGGCTTTTTTCTTGATACATGTGTGTGCTTCTCGAATATGAGGTAACGAGCACTCCATACAAATGGGTCAGTTGTGACAATTGACATGATTTTTGAAAAGTTAACCTACTTGTTATATAGCAGAAGAAAGTTCTGTAACACAGAGATCAAATTACATTAACTTCTAATTTAGCTAACTTTCTTTTCGTTTTCCTCCCTGAATAGTAATAGAATTTTGGAAGTTGTTAGAGGTTTTAGGTACATAAATGTTATTAATGGTTTCTATCATTGTCAGATGTGGGTATTTTACGCAGTGGAGGTGAAATGTTTTCACTAAGATCAATAATAATAATATCAGCTATATTTTTGAGAAGTTCATATGATTTACACAACAAAAAGAATCGTACTTCTGCTCCTGCAGATGGTAGCACTGGGAGCCCATAGGATGCCCTCCAGATATAGCAAGTCGCGGACTTCAGTTTTTTCTTTTCACTTTGATAGGAGGTTTAGCATAGTATGTTTCTTCTCCTGTAGATGTAGGGGCACAAGATAGAAATAACAACTTTTTCTGTCCCTTGAAACCATCAGATTCCCTCTGTACAGAAGAGTTCATCTTAAATATCTTTCTTGCTGTGTGCTGTTATCTTGTGTCCTGGCAGAGGAAATTCTTTGGGCAGATTTTAAGTCTACATTTCCTAAACGTTTTCTTTGTTGTCTGGCCCGGTCCGTGTTACTCGCCGCTGCCTTGGCCAAGCACCTCAGGTTGGTTCCACAGTTTTACATCCTGACCTCTATATTTTTTCTCAGAGCAGAAATCTCTTTTCCCCTCCTGCTTTATCCAGTTTCTTATCATCTACCGTTGGTCTGGTCACACCATCAGTACTTTTGTTTGGAAGGCTGTATGTTTAAGCCAATATCAAAATTTAATCATAAACCATTTTATACAGTGTAAGCTATAGCTAACCCTGTGTACTTCTGCTGCTGTTTTAGAAAATGAAAACTCCCTACTCCTTAGATACACATAGGCTGTGACTTAGGGGGAGAAGGAAAATTGGCTGCCATTAGGTGTAGCTTTGGAGAACTAGTGTTACTTGGGCATCTTGATTTTATCAACATATTAAGACCTACAAGAACTAGAAAAGAATCTTTATTACTCCTCACTCAAGAGAAACAAGTATGCAACTTAAAAACAAAAATGTCATAATCTAAATATTAGAGATTGAGTAGAGATACACACTAATGAAAAGGAAAATACTAAATGATCACTGTATACATATTTACAAGGTGCCAGAGCCAACAAGAATATCAGGTTTTAAGTTTATAGTTCCACTTTTCTTACAAGAGCAGTTTATGCTTTAAACTAGGATAAGGGAAGTTTTAAAAGTTGAGATGTAAGGGCAAGGAGCACTGGAGAGATGGAAAGCCCCTTCATCAGCGACAGAGACTGATGCCAGCTGCCAGACAAGCAGTTAGGGAAGTTGAAGATAAGTGAATGTTCCACTTCTTGGGTGATGCAGTGCCTGAGGAAAAGAAATGATTCATGAACTGAACTAATTCAGTGAGAGTGCTTTGGTTTCTGCTCAGGAACTGCTGGAATGAGCACTATTCCAAACTTACAAGGAAAAAAGCCAGACACATGGCAAGCTCATGGTCTTTCTGGAACCCATCAGACTGTGGAGGTTACAGGGCAGCCAACAGGCCTAAATCTAAGGAGAGATGCACACTTTCAGGGAGAGGTGAGATGTGTGCCCTGGATACTGGTGCCCTCGCTGACTGAATCAAACAACTGGCACAAGACCTTCTCTGAGGCACAAGGCAAAAGGAAGACCAGAAGCTGAAAGTGGAGATGATAGTGGGGGGAAAATGCTTTCTAGCAAACCAGCATCACCTGAAACACAAAGTTTCACTAGAGGAATTTAAAAGCTCTAAGACTTTGAGTGAAACCAAAGCAACAACACACTTCAACCCTGGCCTAACTTAATTAGATTAACTCAAACACAGGCCCCGTCTCTATTGTTCTACACAAGCTGTTCAGTTTTCAACAAATTACGAAGCACATGAAACAGCAAGAAAAACTGCCAAGAGACAAAATAATCATCACAACAAGAGTCAGTTATGACACAAATGTTGGAACTATCTGAAGGGGAATTTAAAATAACTAAACAGTACATTAAGGGCTCTGAAATGGATAAAGTAGGCAACATGCAAGATTGTACAGGTAATCACAGAATAGAGGTGGAACATAAAAGATTAAATGGAAGTGTTAGAAAGGCTTGGGATGAATATATGCCTTTGATGGACACTCAACACAACCAAGAAAAGAATCAGTAAACTTGAAGATACATAAATAGAAATTACACAAACTGAAACACAAAGAGAAAGAAACATGTAGAACAGAGCATGTTAAGAATTTTGGGACAATATCAAATGAACTAACATATGAGTAATTGGAATCCCAGAAGAAATACTTGAAATAATGGCCAAGATTTTCCAGATCCAAAGAACATCAAGTAGTGTAAATTTTAAAAAGGAAAAAAAAACACCCACCACAAAATAAAAACAACATGCACGTCAGCATGTCATTTTCAAACTGCTGAAAACAGAGAATATCTTGAAGGTAGACAAAAAAAGAAAGATTACGTATAGATAGAGAAAAAAGATCAGAATTACAGCAGACATTTCTTCAGAAACCATGCACATTACAAGAAAATAGAGTATTGTCTTCAAAGAAAAAACTGTCGTTTAGAACGTGGTGCTGGTAGCACCAAGGTTGCCGGTTCGATCCCTGCATGGACCGCAGTGAGCTGTGCCCTCCTTTAAAAAAAGAAAAAAAAAGAAAAAACTGTCAGTGCAAAATTCTACAACTACTGGGAAGTATCTTTCAGAAGTGGAAAGGATATAACGATTTTTCTCAGACAAAAACTGGGAGAATTTATTACCAGCAGATATATTCTATAAGAAATGCTAAAGGAATTTCTAAAAGTAAAAGGAATATGATATGATATCAGACATAAATTTCGATCTACACAAACAAATGAAAAGCACTGAAAATGGACTAAATGAAGGGTAAAATCAGTTCTTCTTTTTACTTAATTTTTAATTGTTGTAAAAGGTAACTGACTAAAGCAAAAACAGTGTTCTGCATTTGAAACAGGTAAAATACTGCAAAGGACAGGAGGGAGATATTGGGGATATTCTGTCATAAAGTTGTCAACACTACACTTGAAGCACTATGTTATTTGGAGGTAAAAAATGACTCCTTACTGATAGATATTGTAAACTTTAGGACGATTATTAGAAAAAGTTTTTGAAGAAGTATAAGAATATCAGTAGAGGCGGTAACATGGAATTTAAAACACCTCAAAATGAAGCAGAAAAGGAGGGGTAAAAAAACAAAAAATGAGATGGAACAAATGGAAAACAGCTAGCAATATGGTTTATATTAATCCAACTATCAATAATTACATTAAATGTGAATGATCTCATATACCAACCAGTTAAAGACTGAAATTGTCAAATTGGATGAAAAAACAAGATGCCTATGCATATTATCTACAAGAACCCATTTTGGAAATAAAAACATAGGTTAAAAGGATAAAAAAGATACACTGTGCTCACCAGAAACAAAAGAAAGCTGGAAAGCTGTATTAAGATTAGACAGAATAGACTTTAGAATAAGGAACATTATCAGGGTTTTAAAGGGATATTGTATGACAAAGGGGTTGATTCTCTAAGAATATGTAACAGTCCTAAATGTTTACATACCTAACATCAGAGCTTCAAAATACATGAAGCAAAAACGGATAAAAACTTGAAGGAGAAATAAATCTACAGTGATAGTTGGAACCTGCACCACACCTCTCTTTGTGATTAATAAAACAAGTGAACAGAAAATTAGTAAAGATATAGGAAACCTGAACAACACTATTGACAAGATTGGCCCGATTAACATGTATGAAATACTTCAATCAACAACATAACACATATTTCTGAAGGACACATGGAACATTCATCAAGATAGACCATGTATTGGGATTTGTGGATGATGTGGTACAGAATTGTACACCTGAAATTTATGTAATTTTACTAACAATTGTCACCCCAATAAATTAAAATAATTTAAAAAAAAAGATAGACCATATTTTGGGCCATGATACAAACCTTAACAATTTTTAAAGAACAGAAATCATACAGAGTATATTCTCTAATGTAATGGATTAAACTAGAAATCAATAACAAAGATTATCTAGAAAATGCCCAAATATTTGGAAATTAAATAACATACCTCTAAATAACCCACAGGTCAAAGTCTCAAGGAAAATAAAAACGTTTTGAACCAAGTGAATTGAAAAGACAGCATAAAATTTGTGGGATGTAGCTAAAGCAATGCTTAAAGGGCAATCTGTGACATTAAGTGTTCATATGGAAAAAAGAAGAAAGGTCTCAAATCAGTAATCTAACCTTTCTCCTTATGAAATGAGAGAAAGAATAGCAAATTCAATCCAAAGTAAGCAGAAGGAAAGAAATAATAAAGACCAGATATCAGAGGAATTGAAAATAGAAAACACAAAAATTAATAAAATCAAAAGTTAATAAAAATAAAATTAACAAATCTTTATACTGAACACAAAAAGAAAACAAAAATCGCCAATATCAAGAATGTAAGACCCCCACAGATTTTAAAAGGATTACAAACAACTGTGTCAATAAATTTGACAGCTTAGAAGAAATAGACCAATTGAAAGACAAACTATCAAAATTCAATGAAGAAGAAATAGTTAACTAGAATAGACATATCTATTACAGATCGAAGTTAACCTTCCAACAAAGAAAAGTCCTCACCCACGTGATTTCACTGAAGAAGTCTCTCAAACATTCAAGGAAGTAATAATTCAGTTCTTATGTAGAATATTTCCCAGACAATAGAAAAGGAAGGAAAACTTCCAAACACGTTTTATGAACCCATTATTATCCTGATGCAAAAACAAGATAAAGACATTACAAGAAAACTATCCCTCATTAACATATTTGCAAAATTCTCAATTACGTACAAGGTGTGATAAACAGTGAATGTATAAATTTTTAAAAATTTATTACAGTAAAAGTCACATTGCCATTAATCACCCTCAAAATACCCACCCGCACTCCCACTTCAAACACACTTATCCCATCGTTCTTGCCACTTTCTGAAGCAGTTCTGGAAGTCCTGTTTCATGAGTGTCTTTAGTTGCTCTGTCATGGCTGCCTCAATATCCTGAATCGATTCAAAATGTTTACCTTTCATAGTCATTTTGACTTTGGGGAAGAGCCAGAAGTCTCCTGGTGCCAGATCAGTGTATAAGGTGGATGAGGACACACCATAATGTTTTTCTTTTGGTTTTTTTTAAAGATTATTTTATTGGGGAGGGGAACAGGACTTTATCGGGGAATAGTGTGTACTTCCAGGCCTTTTTTCCAAGTCAAGTCGTTGTCCTTTCAATCTTAGTTTGGAGGGTGCTGTTCAGCTTCAAGTTGTTGTCCTTTCAGTCTTAGTTGTGGAGGGCAAAGCTCAGCTCCAGGTCCAGTTGCCATTGCTAGTTGCAGGGGGCGCAGCCCACCATCCCTTGCGGGAGTTGAACCAGCAAACTTGTGGTTGAGAGGATGCGCCCCAACCAACTGAGCCATCTGGGAGGCAGATCAGCTCAAGGTGCCATGTTCAATCTTAGTTGCAGGAGGCAGAGCCCACCATCCCTTGCAGGACTCGAGGAGTTGAACCGGCAACCTTGTGGTTGAGAGCCCACTGGCCCATGTGGGAATCGAACCGGCAGCCTTCGGAGTTAGAAGCATGGAGCTCCAACCGCCTAAGCCACCGGGCCGGCCCCACCATAATGTTTTTGTGTGACCAAAATTGCTGTACTAGAAGAGATGTGTGACACGGAGCGTTGTCATGATGGAGGATGATTTAGGGCACACTTTAAAACATACCTTCTCTCAACCGTAGCTCACATCCAATTGACTGCACTGAACAAGTTGAAACTTGTCACACTGTTACTAAGGTTCGACCCCGCCACTTCCTGTATTGAAGACCCCTGCCTTTCCGTTAGGTCGTACTTGGCAGCAGCATTCACTGTATTTTTTTTTAATCACACCTCGTATTAGCAAATCTAATCCAGCAGTGTAAAAAAATATATTTCAACCAAGTATGATTTGTCCTAGGAATGCAAGGCTGTTTTAATATTTAAGTCAATCACTTTCATTCACCCTATCAACAGAATAAAAAAGATAAACCATCTGATCATTTCAATAGATGGAGAAAAAGCATGTGACAAAATTCAACATCCATGCATAATAAAAAGTCTCAAAAATTAGAAATAGAAAAGAATTTAGTTAACCTAACAAAAAAGGCATCGGCAGAAAATCTAAAGTTGATGTTAGGCTTAATGGTGAGAGAATGCTTTCATCTTAACTTTGAGACTAAGTGAAGAATGTCCAGTCACCACTTCTTTATACCACCAAACTGGAAGTCTTAGTCAGTGGAGTAGGCAAGAAAAGAAAATTAAAAAACCAACAGATGGGAAAGGAAAAAAATGAAACTCTATTCACATATGACATGATTGTCTACATAGGAAAATCCTAATGAATCTACAAAAATTCCTAATTTTGGCAAGGTCATGAGATACAAGTTCGGTATATAAAAATCAAATTTCTATATACTAACAGAGAAAAATTGGAAGCAAATGTTTTAAAACTACCAAAAACCGGAAATACTTAGATGTAAACTAACAAACTATGTGAAATATGTATATACAGAAAACTAAAAAACACTGATGAAAGAAAAAAATATTTTTTTAAAGAACTAGGTAAATGGGACGATACGTGTATATCATGTTCATGGTTTGGAATATTCAGTATATTTGGAATATTCCATATTCTCCCCAATTTTATCAGTACATTCAATGTAATTCCAATTAAACTCTCAGCAGGACTTTTTTTCTGTAGATATCATCAAACTGATCCCCAAATTTATATGCAAAGACAAAGGGACTAAAATAGTCAAAACAATTTTGAAAAAGAAAAACTATGTTGGAGGATCCCACTACCTGATTTTAAATCTTACGATAAAGTTACAGTAATTAAGACTGATGTTCATGAAGGGATACATCAGGAACAGATTAGAGTCCCAAAGAAGACCTGCACTAATATGGTCAATTAATTTTTTGACAGAGGTGCAAGGTCAAGTTAGTGGACAAAGGATAGTCTTTCCAACAAATGGCACTGGATAACTGGACGACCATATATGTAAAAAAATGAAACTCAACACATGTATTATACATTTATACAAAAATTCATTCAAAAGTGACCCAAGACCTAAATGTAAAATTTAAAACTTCAGACGTCTAGGAGAAAGTCTTTTTGATCTTGAGTTTGGCAAAGAGATGTGTGACATCAAAAGCATGATCCATAAAAGAGAAAAAAATTGTTGAATTGGACTTTTTCAAAATTAAAAACTTCTCTTTGAAAGACAATGAAAACACAGAATATTTGCAAATGATGTATACAGTAAAGAAATTTTATGCAGAATACATAAAGAACTCTCAAAATTCAACAATAAGAAAACCCAATTTAAAAATGGTCAAGAGATCCAAATATTTTCCAGATGTTATACGGATAGCAAGTAGTAGATGAAAAAAATGCCCAAGTTCACACAGAAACCTCTGTGAATGTTTGTGACACTTTATTCAGACTTGCCAAAACAACATCGATGTCATTCGTCAGGTGAATGGATAAACTATGGTACACTGCACTATGCCCTATTAATGAACTTGATTCCTACAGCAGGATAGATGGATCTTAGATGCATTTTGCTAAATGAAAGAAGCCAGAACCAAAAAGTTACATGTAGTAGTATGATTCCATTCTGGAAAAGCATTTCTTCTGGAATGCACTGTATCTAGAAAACAGATCAGTATTTGCTAAGGGTAGGGAAGGAGTTGACTACAAAAGGGCAGCTGAAGGGAAGTGTTTGAGTGCTGGAAATGTTCTCTTTGTTACTCTAGTGGTGTATACATTTGTTAAAAACCATAGATCTGTACACCTCATCCCACTCCAGAGTTCATAGTGAACCCACATGACATACAGGCAAATAAATCTAACTACATTACAAATGAATGATGTGGACATACTGACAGGAGTGGCCATAGGAGCTGTATAGCTTTGGAAACCAGTGTTTAACTGGATGCCCTAGGACTAAACACGAAACATAAGTATGCACAAATACTGCAGCCAACTAGATAAACTTGTTTCTCACAAGAATGTAGGTTAGCAATTCTGAAGCCACTTTGTATGTATACTGGGGTTGAGCAAATAGGTGTGTACATTATAGAGAACGATAACCAGATTCTTCACTATCAGAGAAAGAAGTTATAAATCAGCAAAGAAGGAATGTTAGCATGAACTCTGGTGCTGGATTGGAGTTAAAGGTGTCAGCATGAACACATGCCTTTTTGTTTAATGGGTGGATGGATGGATGGACAGACAAGAGTTAGTATATGTACATGTATTTACTAGTTTGTCTATTGAGAGGACCTTTAAGGAGGGACACATTTAAGAATGAGCATATCTAGCGCCCAGGTTTTCATTTCTAAATGTTTCTAAAAGAAACTAGAACCAGGATGTAGGGAAGTGCTCAAGAAAAACAAGGGGAAAGGTAGCATGTCAAAAGGACACAGGAGACAACTTGAAAGAGCACCCAATAGCCAAATTTGGAACAATCTGAGCAACAAAGTAAATAATGGTAGTAATGGGTTATAACCCAACAAATAAACATCCAGGAGTCCATGCTGATAAATAAATGATTAGATGAATAAACAAAAGGGAAAGGAGAGAAGGGAAACAATTTTTCAGCCACTGAACCCAAACATGGAATATTGCCGTCTAACTGATAAAGAATTCAAAATAGCTGTTATGAAGAAATTCAACAAGCTACAAGAAAACTCAGGCAATACAATGATCTTAGGAATAAAATTAATAAATAAAAGGCATACTCTACCGCAGAGATTGAAATTCTAAAAACAAAAACAAACAAACTCTAGAACTGCAGAACTCAATGAGATGAAGAAAGCATTGGAAATACAACAGGTCAGATGGAAGAGAAGATAGGAATCTAGAAATGGTTAAGGTTAAAGAAGGGAGAGAACTAAGATTTTTAAAAAGTAAAGAAACCCTGTGAGATCTGTCAGATACCATTCAGAAAGCCAACATAAGAGTAATGGGTACTTTAGAAAGAGCAACATTCAGCATTATTTGGATAAGGATAACGCTAACCAGATAAGGATACCAGAAGAAAACAAAACTGTAGACCAATATCTCTGATGAATATAAATGCAAAAATTCTCAACAAAAACTAGCAAACCAAATTCAAGAGCATATTAAAAGAATTATATCCCATAACCAAGTGGGATTTATCCCTGAAATGCAAGGATGGCTCAACATACACAAATCAATAAATGTAATGCATCACATTATTAAAATCAGAGATAAAAACCACATGATCATCTCAATAGATGCAGAAAAAGCATTTGACAAACTACAACGTCGTTTCATGATACAAACCCTGAACAGATGGGGTATAGAACGGACATACCTCAACATAGTAAAGGCCATGTACAACAAACCGACCGCTCACATTGTACTCAATGGGGAAAATTGGAAGTTTTCTCTCTAGGATTAATAACAAGACAAGAAAGCCCACTCTTGCCACTCCTATTCAATATAGTACTGGAGTCCTAGCTAGAGGAATTAGGCAAGACACAGAAAAGGCATCCAAATCGGAAAGCAAAATTGTTGCTCTTTGCTGATGATGTGATCTTTTATGTAGGAAATCCCAAAGAGTCGTAAAAAAAACCAAACTATTGGAATTAACAATTTCAGTAAAGTGGCCGGATAAAAAAAATCAACGTAGAAATCGATTGCATTCCTTTACACTAATGATGAAGCATCTGAAAAAGAAAATTGTTGTATTCCATTCACAACAGCATCCAAAACAATACAATACTTAGAAATTAATCAAGGAAGGGAAAGATCTGTACAATGAGGAATACAAAAACTTTGCTGAAAGAAACTGAAAAAGAGACAAACAAATGGAAGACATCCTGTGTTCATGGATGGGAAGAATTAATATTGGCCATTAAAATGGCCATTCTACCCAAAGCCGCCTATAGATTCAGTGCAATCCCCATTAAAACACCAAAGCCATTCTTTCCAGAAACAGAAGAAACAATCCTAAAATGTGTATGGAACCACAAACAAAACCCCTAATAACTGTAGCAATCCTGAGAAAATAAGTACAAAGCTGAAGCATCACACTTCTGGATATCAGACTCCACTACAAAGCCGTAGAAATAAAAACATATGATACATGCACAAAAATAGATACATTAACCAAAAAAAATCCCGGTATATATAGTCAACTAATATTTGATGCAGAAGCCAAAAATACCCAGTAGTTTCTTTAACAAATGGTGGTGGGAGAACTGGAGAAACTCATACACAACAATGAAATTGGATTCCTATCCAACACCATTCAGAAAAACTCACTCAAAATGGATCAAAGATTTAAGTGTAAGACCTGATACTATAAAACTCCTGAAAGAAAATGTAGAGAAGAAGCTCATATATACTGTTCTTGGTGATGATTTTTTAAAAATACGACACCAAAAGCACAAACAACAAAAGCAAATATCAACGAATGGAACTACATCAAACCCAACAGCTTCTGCACACCCAAAGGAACAAAATTAAAAGACAACCTACAGAATGGGAGAAAATGGTGTATCAGATAAGGGGTTAATAGCAAAAATAAAGAACTAGGTTAACTTAAAATACATACCAATTTAAAAATGGGCAGAAGAACTAAATAGACTTTTTTCCAAAGAGGACATCAAACTGGCCAACAGACACATGAAATAATGCTCAGCGTGACTAATCATTATGGAAATGCAAATCAAAACCACACTAATGAGCTATCACCCTACACCCTTAGAATGGCTATCATCAAGAAGATGACAGAGTAGGTGCTGGTGAGGATGTGGTGAAAAGGGGACCTCTATATAGTGTTGGTCGAAATGTAAATTGGTCCAACCACTGCGGGAAACAATGTCGAGCTTCCTCAAAAAATTGAAAATAGATGTACCATGCAATTCAGCAGTTCCACTCTGGGGTATATACCCAGAGGAAATGAATATAGGATTTTGATAAGATATACGAGGACTGACAATTAAGTTCACAAACTCATCCTAGAAAAAGTGCTACATACCTTATTGCTGAATATCACTGTGGTCACCTTGGGAAGCTAGGCACTGATGTCAGCACTTAGTCCACTCCTCAAAGCAATGTTTTAACTTTTTATCTGGAATGGCCATCAAAGCTATTGTTATATTGCCCTCAATGTCCTGAATGTCATCAAAATGTCTTCCTTTCAATATTTCCTTTATCTTTGGATGAAGAAAGAAGCCATTGGGGGCCAGATCAGGTGAGTAGGGACAGTGTTCCAATACAGTTCTTTGTTTACTGGCTAAAAATTCCCTCACAGACAGTGCCTGTGAGCTGGTGCATTGTCGTGATGCAAGAGCCATGAATCATTGGTAAAAGTTCACGTCATCTAACTTTTTCACACAGACTTTTCAGCACTTCCACGTAGTAAACTTGGTGAACTGTTTGTCCAGTTGGTACAACTTCATAATGAATAATCCCTCTGATATCAAAAAAGGTTAGCAACAGTGTTGCAACAAGTTCACGGACTTAACTGTCAGACCTTTGTATGCTTATGTTTATCGCAACATTATTCATAATAGCCAAGAGAAGGAAACAGCCCAAATGTCCATCAACGGATGAATGGATAAAAAAGATGTGGTCCATATACACATACATTCAGCCATAAATTAAACCTGTGAAAAACAGGAAAATGAGGGTTACCAGGAGATGGAGTGGGGGGATAAATGTGAAGGTGTTTAAGGGTACAAACTTGTAACTAGTGGTAAATAAGCCATAGAGAGCTAATGCCCAGTATAATGAATATACACAATAATATTGTACTATAATTATGTAAGATGATTAATATTGCTTCGTCAGCAATCATAACATACACCAAAGTAACATGCTGTATACCTTAAGCTTATACAGTGTTACGGGTCAAATTTATTCAATAAGTAATAAAAGTAAAATGAAGTGGTGTGAGCACAAAGGTGGGAAGCGGCAAAGTTAGGGGACAGGTAACACATGATCTAATTATGTGGTTGCAGATACCTGAAGAGCTACAACATTCCAGCTTTGAAAAGAAAATGTATATCCTATGCAAATACAACTTCATCCTCAGAAGAAGACAGACAGAACCACAAGGCAGATGATGTCCAAGCATTGCGAGGTAACAGGAAAGCCCTTCGTAGTTAGATAAAAAGTTATTATAAAGCCACCCTTCCTGTTTCTCTTTAATTTCCCGACTTTAGTTATTTCATTGTAATCACAAATAATCCATTTCGTATTCCTCTTTATGGCTCGTTGTTTTTTATTTATCAGTTATACAGATCTGTGCACTGTGTGGGTCTTGAATATAAATTTTCCGTTGGGAGTTTTTCTTTTCACTGTCAGTTTCTCTTGCATCACCAGCTGTTTCTCAGACCCCAGCCGTACGTAAAGCGGAGATGCCAACTCATGGACGGCCCCCCAACGCTGAAGGAGGAACTGCCCGGACCCTGCCCACGGCCATCCTGAGCCTGGGCTCCGGTGTCAGCCAGTGCAGTTACCGCAGCACCATTGTCCATGTCCCGCCCCCAGAGTCAGGTGCTGTACTTAACCTTTTCCTTTAAGTGTATTCAGCACGATTCTGAGAAAACAAAAGTCACTTCTACCATTTACTTAATAATTGCTTCTAAATTATAAAAACTCTTTCTTAATTCAGTTAAAGTATTTTTGGAAGTATCGTCATGTTTACGTAGGTTACATATAGACATATATCTTGAACTGTATTTCTTATTAAGTCTGATATAAAGTTCCAGTTTAAGAAGGAGGCATAAAAAACAGCAAAGTAAATCCAAGGTAGAAGGAAGGAAATAATAAAGAAAAAGCAGAAATCTACGAACAGACGATAGAGAAAATTAAAGCTAAAAGTTTTCTGAAAAGATAAACAAAACTGATAAATCCTTTTTATCAGGACCACACAGCCTTGATTCCTGTAGCCTTGTAGTAAGTCTTGAAATCAGAAAACATAAATCCTGCAATTTTATTCTTTCACAAGAATGCTTTGAATATTCTAAGTCCTTTGTCCATACAAATTTTAGAATCAGTTTCTCAGTGTCTTTTTAAAAAATTCTGTAGGGCATTTGATTGGGATTGTGTATAATCTATACATCAATTTGGGGAGAATAGACATCCCAAAATAAAGTCCTCCAGTCTATTAACCTGGTTCACCTATCCATTTATTTAGATGTTCTTTCATTTCTTACAGCGTTATCTTGTTTCAGGGAGCTGATCTTGCCTATCTTTTGTCAGTTTCATCCCTGATTATTTCATATTATAAATGGGATTGTTGTTTTTTTAAAATCAATTTCCAATTTTTTGTTGCCAGTGTATAGAAAAATAATTGATTTTTACATATTAATCTTTTATTCTACAACCTTGCCAAACTCACTTTCTGGGATTATGTCCAATCATGTTTGTGAAAGTCAGATTTACTTTTTCCTTTCCAGTCCAGATCTTTGTATTTATTTTTCTTGCCTTATTAACTGGCTAGAACCTCCACTAGGTACTGACTAGAAGTTGTAGGAGCAGGTATCTTTGTGTTTTTCCTGATCAGAGAGAAAACATGTTAGTTGTAGACTTTCTTCCATAGATGCCCTTTCTGAAACTGAAGAAGTTCCCTTCTGTTCCTAATTTTTTGCCTTTATATTTTGTCTGTTATTTAAGTTTGGTGGCATTCTATGATTTTTCCCTTTGTTTCCTATCTCCATTTCCTTTTGCATATTCAGACTTTTACCCCCTTTTATGTTTTTGTTGTCACAAATTATCCCTATTTATACTGTAAGTTCATTTTTGAGTTGCCACAGCAAATTATCTTCTTCTTTTTTTCTTTTTTTATGTTTTTGTTTCCTTTACTCTTTCTGTTATGTTCAAATGTATAGTGCCCTATTCTGTGTAGGGGTTGCCATTTCCTGCTTCTGTCTGTCTGTTAGTAATCTTATTCATAGTTTTGCATACTTTTATCTTTTTGTTTCAGGTAGAATAACCTCTTTCAGTATTTCCTGTAATGTAGGCCTTAAGGAAAATTCCCTCAGCTTCCATACATGTGGAAAGGTCTTTATTATTTCTTCATATCTAAAGGATAACTTTGCTGGATATGTTATTCTTGGCTGGTAATTTTTCTCTTTCAGTAGTTTGAATATTTGATTCTACTTTCTCCTAGCTTATGGAGTTTCTGCTGAAAAATCACATGATAATCTATAGGGCTTTCCTTTGTAGGTTGCTATCTTCTTTTCTCTGGCTGCTTTGAGAATTCTTTCTTTGTCATTAATTTTTGACAGTTTCAATATGTGCCTTGGAGAAGACCTTTTAGAATTGAGGTAATTGATGTTCTGTTTGCTTCTTGGATTCAAGGATCGAGTTCTTTCCAGAGGTTTAGGAAGTTCTCGTTGACTCTTTGTTTTAATAGGCTTTCTTTGCCTTTCTCCCTCTACTCTCCTTCTGGTGTACCCATTATTCTTATATTGCTCTTCCTGATGGAGTCAGATAGTTCTTTCATTTAGAGTTCTTTCATTTCCTTTAACTCTCAAGTCTCTCTCTTCTGCCATTTGCGTCATTTCCAGATTTCTGTCTTTGATATCACTAATTCTTTCCTCATCTGGACAGCTTTATTTCCTAAGCTCCTTCATCTCTGTTACTGAGTTCTTCATTTCCAGAATTTCTGTTTGGTTCTTTTTAAAAATGTTTATCTCTTTGGTAAAGTATTCATTTGTTTATTGATTTTATTTCTGAGTTCATTAAACTGCCCATCTGAGTTTTTGTGCATCTCATTGAATTTTTCAGAGCTGCAGTCTTGAATTGTCATTTAAGTCACATATTTCCATGTCTTTAAGTATATTTTCTGGAGATTTTTTATTTTCTTTCTGGGCTACCTTGTTACCTTGGTTATTCATGGCATGGTAATTGATGGATTATTTCTCTTCCTAGGCATGGGAAGGAATTCTGCATCAGGTTGATACAAAGGGGTCTTTCTTTTGTTTTCCTGTAGGTAGCAATGGAGATTTTTATTTTCTCTTGCCCTGTTCCACCTTCTCACAGTGCAATATTTCCTGGGGAGGTGGGCATCTCCTTTGTGACCAGCTCACTTCAGTCTCAGGGCACCACCCCCTTGGGAGGATGTAGTAGGCAATGGGGTTCTGAGGCCCTGAAATTCCAGTGCTGCCCCTGCAGCCAGATGCAGAGCTGTGTGCCTCAGCTGCCCTAGGTGCCCCTGCTGAGATCAGCTGCAAAAGGTGGGGCGGAGTGGGCTGGGAGAGGCACTGGTATGCTTGTGTCTTTGGTCTTCTCCAAGTAACAGTGACACTGCCAGACCACAGCTGCCTCACCACTATATCTTCTCCCTTATCACGGAAATTAGCCACAGTGTACATCTGCCACTCAGGAAGTGGCTCTCCAGTTCTCAGGGCTGTCGATATTCTGTTCTTTAATCTGACACTGCTACAGTTTCTTCTGGAGCCTGTTGCTAGTACTGTGAGGGTGTGGGGGTGTCAAGCTCTGGGAGGGTGGTGGGAGGCAGCCAGGCCCCATGGCTTTGTTTTCTGCCTGGCAGTGAGGACTGTTGGACCACAGCTGTCGCACTTCTGTATTTGGTCTTTGCCCCGATCGCTGGGTTTACCCATATTGTATGTTGATCATTCAGGCAGGAATGCTTGGGGCCACAGAGAGTGCACCTGCAGTCTCAATCCCCCTCTCTTCTGGGACCGGGGCCACAGTGAGCTCCAGGCTGCGTCCACGTCCCCGTCTCTGCACTTGTCCCTCCCCTTCTCCGCTCTTCCTCCCAGTTCGCCCACGTTCAGATGTTTTAATGCATGGATCTCTCAGACGTGTTTGTGTGTTGCACACGGGATCCTTTGTTAAATTATAGCTGTTCAACTTGTTGTAATTTCAAGTGGAGAGATCAAGGAGGATCCCGCATGCCACCATGTTTCTGACATCACCTAGGTCTTTTAAAAAAAAAACATTTTCCATGTCGCTGGTATGTATCATGTTGGATATTCCCTCTAGCGATATGAAATACAATACAATAACTATTAACATCCCTGTCTGCCAGCCCTAGGCTGATTTTGCTTGATTAATTTTTCTCCTTATGATGGGTTGCATTTTCCTGCTTCTTTGCATGCATGGTAATTTTTGGTTGGGTGTCAGATATTGTGAATGCGTGCTGAACATTTTTGTATTCCTAAAAACATTGATGAGGCTTGTTCTGGGATCCAGTTAAGTGACATGGAAACAGATGGATCCTTTCAGGCTTTTCTTTTAAAATATTTTAGGCAAGACCAGAGCAGTGTGTAATCTAGACTTAATTATTCTCTGCTGCTAAAGCAAGATCCTTCTGAGTACTGTACCCTAACCCCATGAATTACCCCTGGCTGACAGGAACAAGCACGTTCATCTTGTGTGGTTGTTTGGGTTGTTGTTCCCCTGCTCCTTTCAGGTGTTTTTTCCCTCACACGGATGCTCTAGGGAATGCCCCAGGTGTTCTCTGTAGCTCTTGTCTCCAGTGCTGGTCCCTGAAAACTCAAGACACTCTGGTCTCAGCTCTGTCTCTTCAACTCCGGAGCTCACCAGGCTCCACGTGCTTTCCCCACCCTGCACCTCGGAAACTCTCTCCAGGCTATGAGCTGGGGGAGCCCTGGGGCTTACCCCATTTGTTTTCTGTCCCTCAGGGGTCACTCTCCTTTGTTGCCTGAGGTTCAGTGTCTGATGTGCACTGTATTCTTTCATATATTTTGATCATATTTTTAGTTGTTTCAGGCAGGAAGGTAAATTGAGCCCCTGTTGGTCCATCTTGGCCAGAATCAGAAGTCCTCTGTCAGTTGTGTTGATTTAGACTAATCAGATCCTACTTCTAGAAGTGGAATGAGGTCAAGCCTACCCAAACCACCTGAATACGGCACAGCAGGGGAGAAGTAGAATGGATGTTGGGGGAACCCACCAGGGTCCACCATGAAATCTTGTGTACGTGAAAGAAGTAATGTTTTAGAAGCAACTCAAAGCCTACCTACAGATGCTTACTTTAGTAACCTGTGGTACACACAAGAAATTGAAACCTACGTGGTGTAAGAAAGTATGAGACAACTATTTGTCTACTGATAAAAGGGATATTGTTAAATGAAAAACACATTGCAGGCTGGCTCATGTACATATCAAATGCCTTTGGGTAAAATGGGGGTAGGGAATAAGAATCTATATTCGTGCTTATTTAAAGATGCATAAAGAAACTAAGAAATGGTTTTATGGGGCCGGCCCAGTGGCTCAGGTGCTCCTAATGCCGAGGTCACCGGTTCGATTCCGACATGGGCCAGTGAGCTGCACCCTCTAAAGCTAAGATTGTGAACAATGGCTCTCCCTAGAGCTGGGCTGCTGTGTGCTGTCGTGGGCTGTTGTGTGCTACTGTGTGCTGCTGTGGGCTACTGTGTGCTGCCAGGAGCAGCCAGTGGCCAGTGTGCATGGTTGCAGCCATCATGAGCAGCCGGCAGCTGACAAGAGCTGCTGTGAGTGGCCAATAGGTGACCGGCAGTCGGGGGGGAGCACAAGGCTCATAATACCAGCATTGGCCAGGGAGCTGTGTCCTACACAACTAGACTGAGAAACATCGGCTTGAACCAGAGTGGGCATAGGGAGGCGGAAGAAGGGGGAGAAAACAAAAAAGAAATGGTTTTCTGTTGTTAAAATAAATGAGAACTAAGCAGATAGTAGACAGGAATGGGGAATATACTGTCATTTTAATGCTTGTTGATTTTTGAACCACATGACTTACATACTCAAAGCTAAACAAGAAAAATTTTGAAAAATTCAGGAAGATAGAAAAATACTTCCAATAAAAACAAAATTTAAATAAATACGTAAGTATGCACATTGAGTGTGACAACTCTGTAAAATGTATATACAAGTGTACAAAGAGTATTAAAAAAGCAGAAAAATAAAAAGAATTTGTGTGCTAAGTTGATGAAGTTTTTTATATTCCAGCTCTTGAGTTAATGTTCATGAAATTTATTGAAAGGCAGTTAAATTGGTGAAAATAAATAAATGCAAATATTTGGTAGGAATTAAAATGAAATGTCTTCTTCCTCCTCAGCAGAATTTACTCCAGCAGAGGACGCCACCCCAGCCTATGAGCCCTGGGCCCCCAGCACACACCCAGCTCCCCTGAGCCCAGAAGATTTTAAGTACGTTGGGCTCACCAAGGCTGTTCTGTCAGCCCACACACAGAAGGAAGAGCAGAATTATGTTGATAAATTCCGGGAAAAGATCCTGTCGTCACCCTACAGCTCCTATCTTCAGCAAGAAAGCAGAAGCAAAGCTAAATATTCATATGTTCAAGGTAGTTAAATTTTTAAAAATATATTCCATTTATCTACATAGTTGTCGTCAATTTTATAAGTCCTGTGTCAGTACAGGAGAAAATGGAGTGAAGAATGGGGGTTTTGCTTGTAAGGAACTGATTGGGAGATGATGAAATAAATCTATCAACAATTTGTTATCTCGGATCTCTTCTAGATGTGAGAAGCTGATTTTGTAAGAAACTGATTGAGAGATGCTGAAATAAGTATATTTTATAGCAACAACTTTTATCTGGGATCTTGTTCATCCTTTTAGAGCCAATTTTTTTCCATCCCTGAGTAGAAATATTTAGTATTGGCCAATGTTTATTCCTTGGTAATTTTCCTCTAATTACCTGTAAATGGCATTCTTCTCTTCCTTTGAGGGTTTAGCTTTTCATAATATGCCTCCCTCTCTATCCTTTCAGGAGAGTCTGCTTCCAAGCCGAGCAGATCAGCTGGTTGCAAGAAGGGGAAGCACAGGCGGAAGACTCCACCGGTGCCGTTGGACAGCCATAGCACCCAGGGGGCCTTCTGCCCCGCTGGTGGAGGAGAGGTCCAGAACATTCCGCCTTGGTGCCCGTCCCTGGCCTCCTCTCCTCACGCCCCCAGCCTGTCATTCCCGGCCGCAGTGATGGTTTCCAACCAGGCCCCTTATCTCGTACCAGCGTTTCCCCTCCCAGTTGTAACCTCTCTGGGTGGAGAACACACAGCCTCAGTAACCTCACTCGGCTGCCTGCCCTTATCCAGTGGTTTGCCGTCTTTTCCGGCTCTCCCTGCTCCTCACTTAGGTACTTTCATGACTATTTTCCTGCCTGACGCCCCTGTATATCCTCTCTTGACCCCATCATTCTCTCCATATCCATTCCGGGAAGCACCAAGCTCTTCGGAAATACCACCCTCAGTGTCAGCAGTGGCTCCAAACCTAGAAGTGCCGCCTTCAGTCATCAGCCGAAGGCCAGCTGGGGACAAGTGGGAGAGCCAGAGTGGAGAGCACGCGTTCCTGAACTCCCGGAGCAGCTCACCGCTGCAGCTCACCTTACTGCGGGAAGGCACGCCCAAGTCCTGCGAATCTGCAGATCAGATGAGAAGGGATGTGTGCCCAGAGGCGGAGTGTGTAAGTGACACGCGCTTTCAACATGCAAGTGAGAAAATCAGCCTTGTCCTTTTTAGTAAAATGAGGGTCTTCCACGGGGCGGTGGGGGGGGGGGCTTGTCTCGGTGGCTGGAGTCAGTAACTGCCGCTGAGACTAAGCTTGTGCACACACCTGCACTGTAGCTCCCTGGCCCCACTTCAGAAGCAGGAAGGAAAGAATCTTTCTCCCAAAGTGCTCTTTCAAATCTTCTGTATGAACTAAGTTTTCCCCTCCTTTAAAATTTGACCTCCAGGCATTAAACTAACATGTTCATTGCCTATAAAATGTATTTTCTTACCTACAGCTGGGGTAATGGTCTAGTAAGACAGGGATAAGCCGTATGACAAGACATGAGTTTAGCCATTTTCTTTTTTCAGTTGTAGGACAGCAGTTATGGATGGAGGGGGTAAGAGCCATTTATTGTCAGCATTTATCGGTAAAGTTGGCTGTTCGTAGTTTCATATTCATACATGTCATTTTCAAAAATGACGAATTTTTGATCAGTTTTCTTTAACTTTTCATCCCTCTACCCAAAAAGGTGTTCTGAGATCATCAGGTTAAACTTTGGAATATGACATTCCTCTATTTAGGTATAGGATCCAAGACGGGTGTGAATATTTATATTCACACAGAGTTTTTCTTCAGTCTTCCCTTCCAGGTATAATACTTTTTTTTTACAGATGAGCCAAATCAAGAAAATATGCTCAATTTTGAAAGCCTGCTATTGGTGCACTTGCTAGAAATCTAATGCCTGGCAGTGTGTCCCAGTGAGCACGGCCTGGGCTAAGGGTTCATGTCCCAGCCCTGTCACTTGTTAGGTGGCTTTGCATAGACATGTCACTTAACATACCTTTGCCTTTGTTTCCTTATTTGAAACATGGAACAATTAATACTGCATAGCATCCTGAGGATTACAGGAAGTAATATTTATGTAGTTCTTCTCCCTATGCAATATAAGTTCCAAGATAGCTGGAACTTTTGTTCACTGTTATATTCCTAGTATTTGGAACACTGCTTAAAATATATAAAATGTTCAATGTATATTTTCTGAATGACAAAGAATTAAAGCACACCTGTAGAGTCTGTGGCATGTAGGAGGTGCTCATAAGACAGTAGTATCTTGAATTTTACATACAGAGGAACTTAGACCACATTCTTGGGGACAGGCTGAAAAATATTTTACTTCTCATGTCTGTATGTTTGTTTTATTCTGTTTAACGTGTTAAGGGGAAGATCTCCCAGTTATTTTGTAACATGATGCTTCAAATGTTCAATTTTTCTCTTGTGTTTGTACTTTCCAGCCGTGTGTGATCAGCCACAGCGGGAATAAGAACAGTCATTCTACTGCCAGTGACCCGTCCATGGTGTCCCTTCTCAGAGCATCTCCACCTGGGTCTGGTTCTGCAGCATCAGGTAGACATCAAAGGCACAGATTCTGTGAGCTCTCTTGCCATGTGGTCACTGCCCAATGGGCTGTCTGGTTTGGGCACAGGTGTGAACGTATAGTATATTTCCCTTTTTGTATGCTTTATTGGGGTGTATTTACATATAGTAAAATACACCAAATTTAAGTGTGCAAAACAAGCATTTGACAAATGTCTACATTAGTATCACCACCACCCCCGTCACCAGATAGAACATTTCCATCACCCGGGAAATTCTGTGACCCTTTGTGGTCCGGCCCCTGCCCTGACCACTCGCTTCTGGCAACCGCTGGTTTGCTTTCTGTCACTAGTTTTGTTTTTTCTACAATTTCACATCAGTCGAATCGTCCCGCACGCAGTCTTTTGTGTCGGGATTCTTTCAGTGAGCTTGATGCTGTTGAGATACATCCTTATCGTCCGGATCAGTAGTTTGTTCCTTTTTATCGCTAAGTAGAATCACATTGGATGGCTGTCCATCCACTAAAGTCCATATCATTGATGATTGTTGGGTTTCCAGTTTGAAGCTATTACGAATAATGCTGCTGTGAATATATGAGTCTGAGTCTTTTTGTGCATATGTTTTCTTTTCTTTTGGGTAAATACCTGGGAGTGAAATTGCTAGGTCATGTGTATGGTTAACTTTGTAAGAAAATGCCAAACTGTTTTCCACAGTGGCCATACCTTTTTGCATTCCTACCAGCAACGTATGAGAGCTCCAATTTGCAACACATCCTGGCCAACACTTGGTGTTGTCCGTCATTTATTGTAGCCATTCCAGCGGGTATGTAGTGATACCTCATTGTGGTTTTAATGTGCATTTTCCTATTGATTAATGGTGTTGAATATCTTTTAATGTACTTTTTGCCATCATATGTGTTCAAGTTTCTTGCCATTTTGGGGGGGAGGGGGCTTATTAGTTTCTTACTTTTAAGAGTTCTGTATATACTGTGGATACAATCCTTTATCAAATACTTGTTTTGCAAAATTCTCCCTGTGTGTGGTTTGCCTTTTCATTTTATTACCTTTTATTTTTATCTTCATTTTGAAGAGCAAAATATTTTTCAATTTTGATGACATTCAATTAATCAATTTTTTTTTCCTTTTATATAAGTTGGGCTCGTGTGTTCTTTTTAAGAAATCTTTGCCTAGTCCGAAGTCACTAAGATAGTCTGGGGTGAGATTAGGGTCCATATACTCTCCTTGCATATGGCTATCCAGTTGTTTCTGCCCCATTTGTTAAAAAGACTAATCTTTCCCCCATTGAATTATCATGGCACCAATGTTGAAAATAAATTGGGGTCTGTTTCTCGATCTCTGTTCTGTTCTGTTTATCTTTATGGCTAACTTTAGGATAATCGCACACTCTTTTGAGTAGTATAGCTTTCAAGTAAGACTTCAACTCTGATGGGTGAAGTCCTCCAACTTTATTCTTCTTTTCAAAATAAGTTTGGCTGTTGTTCACCCTTTGTCTATATAAATTGTAGAATCAGGTTATTGGCTTCTATAAAAAAAGCCTGGGCCGGCCCGATGGCTCAGGTGGTTAGAGCTCCATGCTCCTAACTCTGAAGGCTGCCGGTTCAATTCCCACATGGACCAGTGGGATCTCAACCACAAGGTTGCCAGTTCGACTCCCACAAGGGATGGTGGGCTGCGCCCCCTGCAACTAGAAACGGCAACTGGACCTGGAGCTGAGCTGCGCCCTCCACAACTAAGATTGAAAGGACAACAACTTGACTTGGAAAAAAGGCCTGGAAGTGCACACTGTTCCCCAATGAAGTCCTGTTCCCCTTCCCCAATAAAAATATTAAAAAAAAAAGAAAGCCTGCATAGCCCAGGTTGAGAATTATCACCCTAACAGTATTGAGTCTTCTAATCCACGAGCATGATGTGTTTCACCGTGGTGTAGGTTTTTAACTTTTCTCAGCAATGTTTTATAGTTTTCCATGTACAGGTTTTACACATATTTTGCTAAATTTATCCCTAAGGGTTTCATATTTTTGATGCTTTAACAAATAACATTTTAAAATTTCAATTTCCAGTTGTCTGTTGGTAGCATGTAGAAATCCAATCAAATTTTGTATTTTGAATTTTGTATTGGACAATCTTGCTGAACTCACTGGTTAGTGTTAATACCTCTTTTGTAGATTCTGTAGGACTTTCCTACATGGACGGTCTTACTGTCTGCAAATATGGTTGTACTTTTTCTTTTCTGTTGTGTATGCCTTAATTTTTTTGTCTTACCTGATTGGAGTGGCTCAGATCCCAGTGTAGTGTTGAATAGCATAGGTGAGACAGACATTCTTACCTTGTTCACTGTCTTAGGGGGAAGCAGTCAGAGTTTCACCATTAAGTATGATGCTAAATGTAGGTTTTTCTTAAATGTTCTTTATCAGTAAGATTGAGGAAGTTCCTTTCTACTGTTAATTTGCCAAGACGCTTTTTCTACACCTACTGAAATAATCATATGCTATTTCTTCCTTATTTTATCAAATATTAAATTAACCTTGTATGCGGTCATGCTATTTTATCCTTTTAACACATTGCTGGATTCTATAGCCTACTGTTTTGGTGTGGATTATTGCACCTATTCTGAGAAATATTGGTCTGTTGTTTTCTTGTAATGTCTTTGTCTGGTTTTGATATCAGAGTAATGCTGCCCTAAGAAAAGGAGTTGGGATTGGTTTCCTCATCTTCTGTTTTTGGGAAGACTGTGCTGACCTGGTATTGTTTACATCTTCCTTCTATGGTTGGTAGGATTCACAGTGAAGCTATCTGGGCCTGAAGTTTTCTTTGTGAGAAGGTTTTGTAACAACAAATTTAATTTCTTTAATAGATAGGGGTCTATTAAGGTTATCTGTTTCTTCTTGAGTGATCTTTGGTAACTTGTATTTTTCAAGATGTTTGTTCATTTCATCTAAGTGGTAGAATTTATAGTCATATAGTTATTTATAATATTTTTTTATCCTTTTAATGTCCATGGACTCTATGCTCATCTTATTGCGGGTATAATAAATTTTTCCTGATTATTCTGGCTGTATGTTTACCAATTTTATTAATTTGTAAAAGAAGCAGCTTCTGATTTTATTGGGTCATTTTTCCCTATTGATTTTTGGCTTTGAATTTTATCAGTGCCTACTCTAATCTTTATTATTTCCTCTCTTCTGTTTACTTTGGATTTTATTTGCTCTTTTTCTAATTTCTTAAGGTAGGAAGTTTAGACCATGATTTGAGATTATTTTTCCTCCTAATATAAACATTTAATGCTTTTAATTTCTTTCTAAGCACTGTTTTAGCTGCCTCCCTCAGATTTTGATATGGGTGTTTATATTTTCATTCAGCCTAAGATGTTTTCTAGTTTCCCTTGTATTTTCTTCTTTGACCATAGGTAATTAGAAATGTATTTAATTTCCTAATATTTGGAGGTTTTTCCAGATATTTTATTGGTTTCTAAGTTAATTGCAGTCAGAAAAAAATACTTGTATTATTTTTTTTAATTTACTGAGACTTATTTAATGGTCCAAAATTTGGTCTGACTTGTGAAATGTTTCATGTGCACTTGAAAAGAATGTGTGTTTTGCAGTTGTTGAGTAGCGTCTTCTATAAATGTAAATTAGATCAAGTTAGCTGATGTTGGTCCAACCTTTAACATCCTAACTGATTTTCTATCTACTTGTTTTATCAGTTATTCAGACACGACTGTTAAAATGTCCAAATATAATTGTGCATTTGTCTCTTTTTTTCTTGCAGTCCAGTCAGGTTTTGTTTCATATGTTGCGAAGTTCTTTTATTGGGTATATACACATTTAAGATTGTTCTGTCCTTTTGATGACTTGATCCTTTTTTGAAATCTACTTTGATACCGGTGTATCCACTCCAGCTTTATTTTGATTAGTGTTTACATGGCATATTTTTCCATCTTTTTACTTTTAACTTATATATGTTTTTATATTTAAAGTTGATTTTTGATAACCACCATATAGTTGGGTATTGCTTTTTTTATCCACATGACAATCTCTGCCTTTTAAGTGGAATACGTAGATGATTTATTACACATTTAATGTAATTGTTGATATGGTGAAATTAAATCTTCCATCTTGCTACTTATTTTATGTTTGTCTCATTTGCTCTTCCTTTTTTTCTTCCGCCCCTCCTACTTTTTGGTTGTGTATTTTTAATGATTTTGAAAGATTTAATGAAATTTTTAGAAATTTTAATGAAATTTAAAATTTAATGAAATTTTTTCTCCATTTGGCTTGTCAGCTATACCTCTATTTTCTTTTTTTTTTCTAAGTCATTGCAATAGGATTTAAAGTGTACCTTTTATTTATCACAATTTGTTGTCACACAGCAACCTAGCCAATTGCCCTCCCCCCGCCCCCCGTGTCTTTACGTGAGGAAAGAAAAGTCTGTGAGACTGTGCCCTTTTGGGACTTTGCTTATCTCAATGTTTTACACCTCATGTCTCTCTGTCTGGTCCCCAAAAGATGGTTTGCAGCCAATGACGAGTAAGATTTCCCATGGGGGAAACAACTCAAGCCAGGCGGAATCGAGTGGGGACCCCTGATGAGCTGCCTTAGAAAGATCTGGGAAGAGGCCTTGTCCCCCTTTCCCCCTGCCTGGGAAAAGCTGCTGCTGACCCTGGCTTTCCCCTCTCACTTAATTGAGAGAAGAGTCTTTAGAGCGATAAGATTAAGCTCTCTCTGCTTAGCTCTGTAAAACAATTTTGACATGTGATGTATGTCCCTCAAGGGACTCACATATCTCACCTCAAGGACTTTCTGCTTCGGCTGTTTAAAGATCAACATAATTGGTTTGGGTTGTTTCTATAACATGAGTCTCACAGACCGTGTCAAAAACAGTAACACTCCCTTGTATACTTATCAATAAAAACCACCAGTCGGCTTCATTCTGGGCTCCAGTCTTTCATGACTGTGAGACCCCTGGCCTTCAGAGATTTAAACTGCAGTAAGTCTCTGTCTGTTTCTTTCTTAAAACTTAACCCAAGCTGCCCCTTCTCGCACCCTCACTGCCTGTGTTGCGCTGAACGCAACAACAATTTACCTTCAAATATCATACCTATTGTATCACTTTATGTCTAAGAACCTTAAAACAGAGTACTTCCATTTTTCCTTCTTGTTCTTCGTGCTGTTTTATCATACATTTTACTTCTACATGTATTATAAACTCATAATAAAATTGTTATTTTTTTTGCTTTAGATAGTCCATTACGTTTTAAAGGGATTTTTTAAATAAGGAAACATGTCTTTTATATTTACCCATAAACTTACTTTATTAAAAAATTAGAGAGGTACTGTTTTTTGTTTTGTTTTAATTGTTCCAAAGTTGATGGGAAGGGTCTAGAAGGGTCAGATGTAAGACAAGAAAGGAATGAGCCATCAGACTCCATAGCAGCCAAAAAATGATGGTTTTTCTTTTGTAACGGGAAGGGTGAGGAGAGAGTGCAGGTATGAGTAAGTTTATGTTTGGTATCAGGATAATGAACTTCCTTTCTAAAGGCTTCTGCTTTTCCCTTATAAAATGGGAAACAGTGAAGGAGACAGTGAATGGGGAGTCGTCATTGGCGGGGTAGACAGACGAGTACGCTGACCAGAGGGTTACAGCAGGCTTTCCAGGCTTTTTGATGACCCTTTTGGTGATGATGATTTTATCGTAGAACAACGTACCTTGGTATATGTGACTTTCTCCAGGTCTTCGCTTTCTACAGTTTAGATAAGAACAGAATTGACCATTGGCTCTAGTGGAGTTGACATTTTTTTTTTTATTGGGGAAGGGGAACCGGACTTTATTGGGGAACAGTGTGTACTTCCAGGGTTTTTTTCCAAGTCAAGTTGTTGTCCTTTCAGTCTTAGTTGTGGAGGGCGCAGCTCAGCTCCAGGTCCAGTTGCCGTTGCTAGTTGCAGGGGGCGCAGCCCACCATCCCTTGCGGGAGTTGAACGGGCAACCTTGTGGTTGAGAGCCCACTGGCCCATGGGGGAATCGAACCGGCAACCTTCGGAGTTAGGAGCAGGAGCTCTAACCGCCTGAGCCACCGGGCCGGCCCCCAGAGTTGACATTTTGATAGTTGTGGGAAGTCGGAGGGAAAAGGAAGCCTCAGGTATCACAAAGAGTTATTGAATGATGGCCTTTGTGCTCTAAGCTGAATGACTAAGGCACTGTTCCAAATTTGTAATTGAACAATTAAACAAGCAAATGAGAAAGTGAAGCTGAGATGTCAGCAGTTTAGGAAATGGAGCTGAGATGGAGCCGTTCCGGGTGATGAGAAGGCCTTGAGTGCACATCTCAGGAGACCTGAGAAAGGGATCTTAGAGGATCAGGGAACTGGCAGGCCCAGGTGACCTGGGACGATGGCTGGGCTGCGTGGTGAAGAAGACTGTCAGCTAGTTGCCGATGTCTTTGAGGAATGAGTGCCAAATGGGCAAATCCGTCCCTGATAGATATTGTCTAATTTATATTGTTGATTTTTGATAGGAAGCAGTGACAGCAGTATCTACTTTGCTAGTAGCGATTATTCTTCTGAAATCACCGCAAATGGGCAGCAATCTCAGGATGTACAGAGAAAAGAAGCATTTCCCAATTTAGCTGAAGAGTCCATCTGGAGAATGATAAAACAAACACCGGAGTGCATTCTAATGACATATCAGGTACCTGAGAGGTAAGAAAGCACTTTAGAAGACCCTCTTTTATATGAGTTGTTTTAGTGGTTTAAGTGTGTCTTTTAATATAAAGTGATTTTTAAATGTCTTTTACATATCCTTAGAGAAATGTATTTTCAGATTCATTTATTTGAAGTGAAATGACGAATGATTTCCTAAACAGTGGTTACAGTGGCGGTGCCACACAGCTGCAGACCCAGACTAAACAAACACGTTATGCAGCATGAGACAAGAGAACAAAGACAGCAGTGCTTTCCAAGATGGCACACAAGTGTAGGGACTTTTCTTCTTAGACTCTGGATTTTCGTTTTCCGTTCTAAGAGTGGAACAAGTAAGGGAAATCAGTTTCTTCTATATGTCTGATTAAAACACTCTACAGATGTTTTCCACCAAGAAAAAGAGGTCTAGCTTTACCAAGTTAACAAAGAAATAATTCAGTTATTTGTAATGTGTACATCATATATGCATATCAAGGAGAGATATAAAGTATCTTACAAAACAAAAAAGAATTGCTATTCTTAGATGACATGAAAAGAACCCTGGGCCTTATTCAGGACTACAAGGCTTTGTTTATTTGTTTTTAGAGCTAAAGAAGTTGTACTGAAAGAAGACCTAGAGAAGCTGGAAAGCATGAGGCGGCTGCAGCCCCAGTTTTCTCACAGACAAAGGGAGGAGCTGGCCAAGGTGCATCCTTGGATTCAGAGCCAGACTATCCCTCAGGAGATAGACACCCAGGTAAGCGTGGTGATGGTATCCATCGCACGTGTGGACACAGGCAGTGTTCTAGGCACGTAACGTACGTTGCATGATCCCACTGGAGGTTTTACTCACAGTGACTTCTGCAGTAGGTGTTGTCATCCCAGCTTTACCAACAAACAACAAAGTAAGGTATACAGATAGGAAATAATGTGCAGATGGTCACACAGTTCCTCAGATTTTGAGTACAGGTCTTTTTGACCGCCAACTGTTTCTTTTCTTCCACCAGTTGGAATATTGTGGGCCAATAAGGAATAAAGACGCCTGCTGTGATGTGTGATTGACTGGGGAGGAGAGGTGGAAGAGATTTGCATTTCAAATAGGCATGCATGTTTGAAAAGAGTTACAACTCAAGGTGTAAGAGTCACACCAGAGGTCCTATTCATACGTAGCAGGCATTTCTGTGGGACCCAAGTGGTCTTTGTGCTGTTGGGAGGTCTTCACACTGAGGTCATCTGTGAGCAGCCTGAACAGTGAAGTGGTCCTAGCTGTTGCTTCTGTAGTGATGGTCGTGACCGTCATGGGAGCTGATGTGTGACGTTAAAAATTATAACAAGGGAATAAAGTGAGGTGTCCAAAAAAGTGTAGGTTAACTTATGGGTAAACAGGTCATGGGCGTCTTCCCCACCTCCAGTGCCTGCGATAAAGGATGGCCAGATAGGGTCTCACCAAAAGGAGGAGGCAGACTGTTACTATAAGCAAAGTCTTTATTTTTTAAATATTGTTTTTCTGGTCTTTGAGTAGAAGGATATTTGAAGAATGAGCCCCCAAACAATTTAAACAAAAGCTTTTAAACAATTGCTGTCACTTATTTACCTTCGAATAATAAGGCATGAGCCATGATGAATATCCTTAGATGTGGAGAGGTGGTGGGGATTAGACATAGTGGCTCGGCCAGCATTTTACTGACTTTAAAACTTTGCAGAAGACATTACATCAAATAACCTGCCTGCTCTGGTTCCTTTTTGGAGGGCTGTGTCACTTGCAAAGAGAAAGACTCAGCTGGTGCAGCTGTAGAATCCAGTGGTCAGGACCCAGCAGAAGACAGCAGCTAATGACTCTGGACGTGCGCGGGGACCTGCGGACAGCTGGACCCTTTGTGCATCTCTCCAAATCCCTGACTCTTAAATGGCCACGGCGTTATCATTGAATGTGAAGGTTTTTCCCTTCTTGATTTTTTAAGAGACACCATTTTTCTGAAGCAGACATTGTATATAGAATCTTTAACTTGTACTTGTTCCTGACGTTTAAGACGGTCCCTGAGCTCTTTTTGTAGTTTAGCCGTCTTCTCAAGGGACTGGAGGGCTTCTTAAAAAGGTATGTGTACGGCAAAACTTTATTTCAGGTGTCACCCCAAATGAATTCTAATTAGAAATATAGCTGGAAAGAGCCCCAAACCTTAGCTTCATTAATTTTGTTCTGTTGTTACATAAGTCATTACACCCATTTGAGTACGTGAAGAAATCCCACCTGCGGGCCACATGCTTTTCATAATGGTTTCATAAAGTTAGTGTCTAGTCTTTGCGCGGCTTGATGCTTCCCCTCCATACTGAAGATCAAACATGACAGTTTTCTTACAACACAACAGGAGTCACTTTACTATTTACCAGTATTAAAATAGACTGCCCATTGGTATCCTGGAAATACGTAGTTCTGAGGGTTGCATTTTGACATTTATTCTTATAGATGCCTTTCCTTTTGATTTTCCACTTTCCATTGAAATCCTGGGTCTTATCTTAAAAATCAGTCAGCTTATAAGGAGCTTATTCCTTGGAGAGTAGCCTTTGCATGTGTCATTTTAAAACAAAAGAGCTTCTAACTCAACCAGTGGTATTTCCCTTTTTAATGTTTTTGTTTTTAAAATAACGATTGTAAAAAGTTTCAAAAGTTTTGTAAAAATTAATATTGTTTTTATATGTGTCTATGTTTAAATGTGTTTAAACCAAAACTAACGGTTAACTCTTTCTTTCCAACCAATTTACACAAAAAGGTCTCCGTCCCTGCCAGAGGTCTGATTGGTACTGCCTTTGCCTTGCCCTTAAACAGGGGTAAGTGTTTAAGAGAGGAGAGGGACTGCACAGTGAGAAAGGGGTCGGCAGGAGCTCAGTAGCTCTGGCCAAGGGGGAACGCAGAGCCTGCCGTAAATCAGTGTTGTCTACACCCACTGTAGTCGTGTCTTCTAAGAGAGTGGGTTATTTACTTGATTAGTTATCTCCCTGTTCTTTAGAGAAGTTGATGAGTCCTTCCCAGACTTGGAGTGACATGTGCATTGCACACCCTTGTAGCAAATACAAAAAAATGAAGGTTACAGTAACATTTTATCTTTATGTATAGTAACATGCAACAAACTAACTTACTTTTCTTTGTTGTTGTGTGTTGTTTGTTTTATTTTGTTTTAGGAAAACACTTCTTCCTCCTTCCAAGTTTTATAGCTTTTTATAAAATGCATCCTGATAATAATTAGGAAAGTCGACCTTTTTATACATGATGACTGCTGGGCCCTGATTCTCAACCCCCACAGCTTAGATTTTCTTTCAAAAGTAGTAGTTTCCTAGAAGGCAATTCTATCTTAAGGTATCAGAACCATTTTTAAATGCTGCCTGTGACGTTTCTTGGAATTTTCTAATATTAAGCAGTTCCATGCAAATATTCCTGTTTTATGAATGGGAACTCTCACATTTTACTCCATCTTGATTGTTAAATGATTTCTGAAGACCTTGTGTTGGCCGAGCTGTGTGATATTTTTGCCTTTGTGAAAAAAATCAAATTTAAAAAAGTTAATCATCCTGGAATATTGTCCGTCAGTATAATCATTGTGACCTTCTGTAGTGATAAGATTTTTAATTTGTGTAAATCAAAAATGACATGAAGCTATCAGCGGATCATTCCGCATTCGTGGATGCGTATTTGAAACCTTATGTTCTCTAATAATGTGTGCCCTTCTTTTCCATTCTTTCTGGATATTTATCTAAATCTGCTTACTTCTTGGCCTTAGTACTCATTTTATGGAGTGTACACTGTACTAGGCTTGATTTGAAACTGGTGCTTGTTTTAAGCAGATTTCTAAAACCACTTATAATTCTCGGATCTGGACAAGTAGATGAGTTGGTGCGTTTCGAGCCTGGACCACAACTCTCCCACCGCTGACTGTGAGGGGAGGGGGCTCGGCACTGCCGCCCACCACCCCCCAGGGGGGCTTGACCCAGTTGTACACTTCGTTGTTCAAGTTTATTAACTTTTTGTACTAATGACTTGAGAACTGGGTAATAAGAAATGTATATTATAGGCTTCAATGTTTACATACATGTTACTCAAACAGCTGCATTTTCTTGGATAAGAGGTCAGGATTTATGAAAAACAATGCTGCGTGAATGGAATCATTCGGCAATTAAGTGAAATTTCACGATGATTCATAAGGTAAATTTAATGCAAATTGAAATTTTGTTTTCAACTGAATTTAAAATTAGCTGTGTGAATTTGCTTGTTTTTAATGGTTATTAATATTTTAATTGGGTATCTTTTTTAAGTAAAAACAATAAATAAACTGTAAATGTAAATCTTGAGAAATGTTCTTGCACTGTATCAGCAAACGTTTGCCCAGAGTACATATTTTACGTTATTTAGAAATGTTTGTTCAGATACACTGAAAGGTACTTGGATTAGTTTTCGTTTTCTCAGCAGCACCTGATGTCTGCATTGTCAGAAGGGTGTAAGCTCCTGTGCGGAAGACACGGTGTTTTCAGATTCATTGTCTTACTGAATTTTCACTTGGTCAACACTGAAGAATTCATTGGGTCCTGATCACATGTGTATTATTTTTAATACTAATTTTAATGCCTAATTTATAAAATTCAATTGCCCAAATTGTCCTTTCAGATTCTGTAGTAAGCCTGTGTTTCATAAAGTCTGTGTCACTGGCAGCAACCAAATGTGAAAATTAAAATCTGAAACAAGATCCTGAAACCGCCAGGACTTTTTCAGTGGTGCACCCCTTAATCATCTGCAGCTCTCTGTAACAAAACAGTGATAACAGTACCCAGAAGGAAAAAGCTCAGTGTATGCTAAACGCTATTAAGAACTGTTCGAGTGCTTTCCATGCATTCCCTCATGGAATGCTCACAGTCACCTCTGAAATGAGCACTGTTACTGCCCTCGTTTTATAGAGAAGGACACTGAGGTGGACGAGTCACGTAACCTGGTGAGGACTCCCAACTTTTGCGTTGGAAGAGGGGACTGGAACCCCAGAATCTGAGTCCAGAGCCCCATTTGTGAGAATATTAGCCTAACAGCACTGAAACGAGGGAGTGATTTTAGAATTACATGCAACGGCATTCCACCTTAAACTCTTTCTGGTATCATAAATATTAAGTAGTTTCGTGGTTTCAGAGTTCTGTTTAGCAAACTAGCATCAGTTTAATTTCAATAGAGAACCAGTGTCCCCCCATTACAACTATACGTAATGTCAGCATGTCTCTGAGATGACGCAGCCATCCTTCGGCTTCAAACATCTTCTGCTATCGATTTGTTCTTGGTGTGTTCAGTAAGGAAAGTAAAACCCGTGCTCTGTGGGAGGTTTCTGATGGCTGCGGACAAGATCAGCAGCAAGTGTGGGTGGCGGGTTGTGCGGATCTGACGCATCCTTCCCCCCAGGTGGGGTGGCCGTGTGTCAGAACGGCAGAGCCAAGCAGAGAAGCGCAAGTTTCTCACGAGCAGTTTCGCTCTCCTGTGGGCCTGGTTCTGTGTTGCACGGAGCTCTCAGGAGCTCACAGTGCGTATCCTCTACTGTCGAAGCTACGTTTGTGTAGATGTCTTAACAGAATGGAAGGTGGTATGGACAACACGTAAATGCTTTTCAAAAATTAACAACCCAAGCCATTTCTTCCATTGCACAGCCTTAAGTCCCACCCGAGCGTTTTTCTCTGTAGCACACAGATTATGAAGGCATGTTTCTAGTATAAGGGAACTGGTTCAAACAAGTTCTGTGTTAAGAGACAGAAGTTTTCATGTGTTCGGGACTGGGGTCCACCCAGGGAGGAGCATGTGAACGTCCTTCGCCATCTGTCACCAAAGAGAACTCAGCCCGTTCCCAGCCCTCATGCTTAGGCAGCCTGCACTTCAGAGAGGTTTCCAAGCTAAGATGCTGATTTGTGTTTTTTTAAGTAATAACTTACGTTGTCATTTGTAAGGGTTGCGAGGACACTGTAGCTAAGATAATGTGCTTTTTTAAATGATTTGTGGTTTGACTATTTTAACTAAATTTTATTTTATGACTTTTTCTTAGCATTTGCTTCTGTTCATTTATTAGCTTTACTTTCAAATTCTCAGAATTATTAAAGGATAAATTGATGGAAATGAGAATTACAGATTTTTAGCATATGTTTATAAGTAAAATAGCCACTCGTGGTATTTGCAAAACATAGGATTTATTTTCCAAATAATAATGAACAGGGTAAAATTTGCCTAGTATTTCTTCTATACTGTTTTCAAATCAAGCATTTTGATTTTTAATTTCCTAAGATGGTTGTTTTTGAGTTGACTAATAGATGTTCATTTTACTTCAGACACAGTATTTCCAGAAACATTCAGAGAGAGGTTCGTGTTTCTTATATTGTCTTCTGATTTTGCTCCGTAAAATGTTGGGATCTTGTCCAGAGAAAACCTGAAACTAAAACAATCCAAACAGACAAGCAGAAAGGCAGATTGGTTATCAATGAATTGAGAGTCCTGCAGGAGAAAGAGCCATTAGTCAGCACGTAGGACCTTTGCCCTGGTTCTGTGGGACATCCCTGCAAGGAGAGCCCACGAGGTGGCTGCAAGGGCGCTGTGCCAGTGCCTGGCCCACCCGTCTGCTCAGCCGTGCCCTAAACCCTCACCGACCTGTTCCTATGTAAGGAGGTTGTCGGTAATGTGTTCTGTACATTTATTGTCCTCTGTGTAAAATAGACCTTTTATTTGTCTTCAGATTAACTTCTGTAAGCATGGACCCTGGGTTTGGGGGTTATTTTTAATTCTAGAATTGCATGAGCAAATCCTATTAATCACCTTTACAATTTGAGTTTTGAACCATAATCCTTCACTTCAGACTATAATCATGTGAATGCTAATGCTGACTTAGTCACACGGGGAAGCCACGCCATCCCCTTCTGGGTGGCTTGTCCTCTGTGGGTCTTCAGATGGTATATGCCATCTCCAGGACTGACTTTTTCCAGAGTATATTTTTACAAGGATATTAATGGGTACTCCACCAAAACGTTTGGGAAATGCCTGGTTGAAGTTTAAAAAGCTTATCTCATGATCTCCTGGAGGCTTTAACTGCAGATGTGCACCACGAATCGCCAGGAAAGGGAGGGGCTAGGACAGCACGGCCTGGACTGGCTCATGGCCTTGTGTACCCAAGAAACCCTTTAGGGAACACTAATTTAGAGTTGGGGGTTTGATAATGATCAAATACAGATTGTTCTTTTAGCTTTTAAGGTCCTGCATTAATTGTACATCATTTCTTAATTAATTGTACACCATTTGATGTCACTCGTCATTCTCTATCAGCAGTCTCCTCTACACCCCACATAATGTCGTATTTCCTCTCTGCTGCGTACTTGTGTACTCCATCTATCACAGTGTTTGGGGCATGTCGTCCTTCCAGTCAGATGTTACATTGCGGGGCTTTGCACACTTCAGTGGGCATATGGATCACCTGGGGATCCTCTTAAGCTGCAGATTTTGATTGGGTGCTGGGGGTGGGGTCAGGTTCAGCATTTCTCACAAGTTTCCAGGTGACACCAGTGCTGCTGGTCCACAGACCACATGTGAAGATGATAAATGAGACAGCACATGCGGATGACAAACTGGAGAGCACGGCCCTTACATATTTATATATATGTATATATATAATTTATCCAAGACAGGTACTAGGTAAGTTCTTGTATTCACATTTTCTATGAATCAAAATTTGGAAAAAAGTTTTTAAAAACAATTTGGAAAAATTAATGCTTTGAAATAGCACTGACTGGCCAGTTATTTTAAGGTGTGATTCCTACCAAAAACACGGGTCTACGGTAGTTCATGAATTTAGGATTCTCTGAAGTCACCTTTTGTAACCTAACTCATAGATAGAGTCACTTACCTTCCTCATACTTCCTCTTGGGTTAACAACGTTGGTACTGGGATCTGGAAAACAATGTTTTGAAACCATTCGTCATCAGATCTGTTGTTCTCTTTTATGCTTATTTAAAACACACAGAATATTACTAAATCATGTCTAGTTTCTGTTGTTTTTTTTCACACTGCAGCATTATTTACTTGAAGGCAGATAGTCAGGCACTCTTGTTTTCTCTTACCTACGGAATTTCCTCAACAAGTTAGCAGTTCAGTAGTTTATCAAAAGTACTTTATAAAAATGAACTTTCTATTAAACAATGTCTGTTGAAAGGCTCCATTTTTAAAAGATTTTTATTAAAATATAGCTAACATACAATATGAGTTTCAGGTGTACACCATAGTTCAACCTTTATATACCTAAAGAAGTGATCATCATGGTAAGTCCAGCAACCATCTGACACCATACCACGCTGTCACAATATTGTTGACTCTATTCCCCATGCTGTACATTACACTCCCATTATTTGTTTTATACCTGGAAATTTGGACCATTTATTGCCCTTCACTTTTTCCTCCCTTTTAAATTTTTCAGTTACAGTTGACATTCAACATTATATTAATTTCAGATGTACAGCATAGTGGTTAGACATTTGTATAATTTAAGAAGTGATCCCCCTGACTAGTACCCACCTGGCACCATACATAGTTATTAATGTATTATTGAATTACTGTATTATTGAATACAGTCATACTGAAGCATGACTGTCCTCTATGCTTCACTTTATATCCCGATGGCTATTTTGTAACTACCAATTTGTACTTCTTAATCCCCCCCTTTTTTTACCCAGCCCCCAACACCTTCTCATCTAATACCCCAAAAAATCTAGTACCCACCTGATACCATACATAGTTATTACAATATTATTGAATATAATCCTTATGCTATACCCTATCTCCCCATGACTACTGTGTTACAACAAATTGTACTTCTTAATCCCTTTCCCCTTTTCGCCCATTCCTTTAATCCCCCTCTCACCTGGCAACTATCAAATTATTCTCTGTATCTATGAATTTGTTTCTCGTTTGTCTATTTTGTTCTTTAGATTCCACATACAAGTGAAATTACACTGCATCTGTCTTTCTCTGTCTGACGTACTCCACTCAGCCCAGTACCCTCTAGGTCTATCCATGCCACTGCAGATGGCAAGACACATTCCCTTCCCTGGCCAAGCAATATTCCATTGTATATATGTACCACCTCCTCTTTATCCGTTCATCTATCGATGGACACCCAGGCTGCGTCCATGTCTTGGCTATTGTAAACAATGCTGCAATGAACATATGGATGCGCACATCCCCTCAAAGTAGCGTTTGGGTTTCTTTGAATAAATACCTGGAAGTGAGATTACTGGGTCCTTCTTTGTCTCTTGTTTGTAGCCTTTTTTTAAAGTCTATTTTGTCTGGTATAAGTATTGCTACCCCAGCTTGTTTTTTGTGGTTTTTTTAAAGATTTTATTGGGGAAGGGAAACAGGATTTTATTGGGGAACAGTGTGTACTTCCAGGCCTTTTATCCAAGTCAAGTTGTCCTTTCTTAGTTGTGGAGGGTGCCGTTCAGCTTCAAGTTGTTGTCCTTTCAGTCTTAGTTGTGGAGGGCGTAGCTCAGCTCGAAGTTCAGTTGCCATTGATAGTTGCAGGGGGGCGCAGCCAACCATCCTTTGTGAGAGTCGAGTAATCGAACGGGCAACCTTGTGGTTGAGAGCTTGCTCTCCCAACCAACTGAGCCATCCGGGAGCTCAGCAGCAGCTCAGCTCAAGGAGCCATGTTCAATTTTAGTTGCAGGGGGCGGAGCCCACCATCCCTTGCGGGCCTCGAGGAGTTGAACAAGCAAACTTGTGCTTGAGAGCCCACTGGCCCATGTGGGAATGAACTGGCAGCCTTCGGAGTTAGGAGCACGGAGCTCCAACTGCCTGAGCCACTGGGCCAGCCCCATACCCCAGCTTTTTTTTCGTTTCCATTTTTATGAAATAACTTTTTTCATACCTTTACTTTGTGTGTGTCTTTCAATGTGAATCAAGTCTCTTGTAGGCAGCATATGTAAGGGTTTTGTTTTCTTAGCCATTCAGCCACGCTGTGTTTTTGATGGGAGCATTTAACCACTTACATTGAAAGTAATTGTTGGTAGATTTGTAATTATTGCCATTTTATTAATATTTTTTATCCCCCCCAACCCCCAATCTTAAAGAAGTTCCTCTAGGATTTCTTGTAATACTAGTTTGGTGTGTTGGTGAATTCCTTTAGTTTTTTTCTTGTCTGGGAAGCTCTTTATCTCTCCTTCAATTTTAAATGATTAGCTTTACTGGGTAGAGTAATCTTGCTTGTGGGTCCTTGCTTTTCATTGCTTTGATATTCTGTGCCCATCCCTTCTGACCTATAAAGTTTCTGTTGAGAAATCAGCTGATTATCTTATAGGAGCTCCCTTGTAGGTAACTAACTGCTTTTCTCTTGCTGCTTTTAGGATTCTCTCTTTGTCTTTAACCTGTGCCATTTTAATTATGATGTATCTTGGTGTGGGCCTGTTTGGGTTCATCTTTTTTGGGACTCTGTGTTTTCTGGGCTTATATGTCTATTTCTTTGACCAGATTAGGAAGGTTTTCAGTCACTATTTTTTCAAATAAGTTTTCAATCCCTTGCTTTCTCTCTTCTTCTTCTGGTACCCCTGTGATGCAAATGTAGGTACACTTGATGTTATCCCAAAGGTCTCTTAAGTTATCCTCATGTTTTTGGATTCTTTTTTCTTTTTGCTGTTCCAGTTGGGTTTTACTACCTTTACCAAATCGCTGATTCAGTCCTCTGCTTCCTCTAGTCTGCTGGTGATTCCTTGTAGTCCATTCTTCATTTCAGTTATTGTATTCTTCACTTCCGACTGGTTCTTTTCTATGGTTTCTATGTCTGTTTTTATGCTTCCTATCTCTCTGTTGAAGTTCTCACTAAGTTCTTTGAGCATCCTTATAACCATTGTTTTGAACTGTGTATCTGGTAGGTTGCTTGCCTCCATTACATTTAGTTCTTTTTTTGGAGTTTTCTCCTGTTCTTTCATTAGGGACATATTTCTTTGTTTCCTCGTTCTGGCTGCCTCTCTGTGTTTGTTTCTATGTATTAGGCAGATCTCCTATGTCTCCCAGTCTTGGCCGGGTGGCCTTATGTAGTAGGTGCTCTGTGGGGCCCTGGCACAGTCTCCCTGGTCACTTGCTCTGGGTGCTCCAGGAATGTCCCCTGTGTGGGTTGTGTGTGCCCTTCTCTTGTAGTTGAGCCTTGATTGCTGTTGGCACGTCAGTGGGTGGTACTAACTCTCAGGCTGACTGGCTGTGGGGTTTGGCCACATCCCCAGCTGACGGGCTGCTGTGTGGGAGGCTTATCCCACAGAGCAGGATTCGCCCCGGTGGGTTCTGGTGCTTGTTGAGATGGCCCTTTAGGTGTGCCACTTGTGGTGCTAATTGGGTGGTGCTCTGATGTGGCCTGAAGCCAACCTCCAAGTACATTCATTCAGGGGCCACTTCAGAGGGGCTCCAGTGCAGGCCCAGGTCAGCCACTGCCTGTGACTAGTCAGGGAGTACCTGGCAGGAGTTACAAAGCGATCCATGGTTGGCCACTGCCTGTACTGTACCTGGAAGCAGTGGGAGCGGCCACTCTGTGAAATGAGGATGGCTGCCACCAGTACCAGGTCTAGGGGTAGCTACACAAAAAGCCAGGATACTTCGAGGCCGGCTGTCACCTGCTGGCTCCGTAAAGTTCGCCGGCTAATAAAGCCTCCTACAGTAGGCAAGTTGGGTGAGGCAGTGTCTCAGTGAGTCTGCCGGGCAGAGCCGCAGAGCTCACCGGGCCAATCAGATTCAGGTTTGGCCTTTGGGGGCGGGCTCAACACAGGAAACATGGCGCTTGCCTGCCGGCTGCACGGAGGAGGGCTCCACACAGGGAGAATGGGGACTGTCCTCCAGTGCTCGCTGCGAAGTTACACACCTCAGTCTACACCTCATATGTCTCCAACGCCCTCCGAGTGACCGTCCTTCCGCTGGAGCCCAAGGTGAGTGCCTGCGCGGGTTGTTTAAGAGGACTTCTGGCTTCCTCGCTGCCTTCCGTCCCACCCGGAACTGTCAGAAGTTGTTTTTCACAGCCAGAAGTTGTGAGGTCTCCACATCCTGGCTTCAGTACTCTGGGCTGGGAGCCTGGTGTGAGGCGGGGTCCCTTGCTCCTCCAGGGGGAACTCTGGCCGAGACATCTCTCCCAGTTTTCATCTGCCACACGTGGGTGTGGGACCGGCCCCTTTCGCGTCTCTGCCGCTCCTACCAGTCTCAGCATGGCTTCTTTATACCATTAGTTATAAAACTTCTGTTCAGCTGGACTTCAGTTGGTCCTCTAGGTTGATTGTTCTATAATTTAGTTGTAATTTTGATGTGTTCACGAGATGAGGTAAGTACAGCATTTATCTACTCCGCCATCTTGGATCTTCAAAAAGGCTTCATTTTTCCCCAAAAAAATATCCTGAGCATTTGTATCAATGCTTAGAGGAATAGTCATGGAGAAAATACAGGCATGCCTTGTTTTATTGCACTTCACAGACGTTGCGTTTTTACAAATTGAAGATTTGTGGTAACCCTACTTTAAGCAAGGCTATCAGCATTGTTTTTCCAACATTTACTCACTTCATGTCTCTGGGTCACATTTTGGTAATGCTCACAATACTTCAAACTTTTTCATTATTATTATATTTGTTATGGTATTCTATGGTCAGTGATCTTTGATATTACTACTGTAATTGTTTTGGGGGACCTGAATCACACCCATATAAGACGGGGACTTCCATATTGTGTGTGTTCTGACTGCTCCACCCACTAGACATTCCCTTGTCTCTGTCCCTCTTCTTGGACTCCCCTATTCCCTGAGACACAACAGTATTGAAATTAGGCCAATGAGTAACCATGAAATGGTCTCTAGGTGTTTAAGTGAAAGAAAGAGTTGTGCGTCTCCTTTAAATCAAAAAGCTAATGTGAGGAAGGTGTGTTGAAAGCTGAGCTAGGCTGAAAGCTAGGCCTCTTGCTCCAGTTAGCCAAGTTGTGAATGCAAAGGGAAAGTTCTTGAAGGAAATTAAAAGCGCTACTCCAGTGAACGCAGGAATGATAAGAAAGTGAAACAGCCTTATTGCTGACACAGAGAAAGTGTGGTGGTCTGGATAGAAGATCAAACCAGCCACAACATTCCCTTAAGCCAAAGCCTAATCCAGGGCGAGGCCAGAACTTTTCGGTTCTGGGAGGATGAGAGGGGAGGAGGCTGCAGAGGAAAAGTGGAAGCTAGCAGAGGATGGTCGTGAGGTTTAAGAAGCAGTGTCCTAACATGAAGTGCCAGGTGAAGCAGCAAGTGCTGATGGAGAAGCTGCAGCAGGTTATCCAGAAGGTTGAGCTAAAATAACTAGTGAAGGTGGCTCCACTAAACGACGGCTGTCAATGTAGATGAAGCGCCTTGTACTGGAAGAAGATGCCGTCTAGGACTTTCATAGCTGCTAGAGAGGAGAAGTCGGTGCCTGGGTTCAAAGCTTCAGAGGACCCGCTGACTCTTGTGAGGGGCTCGTGCAGCTGGTGACTAAGCTGAAGCCAGTGTCCATTTACCAATCTGAAAATCCTAGGGCCCTTAAGAATGATGCTCCATCTACTCTGCTTGTGCTATAGATGGAGCAGCAAAGCCTGGATGACAGCTCGTCTGTTTACAACGTGTTTTACTGAATATTTTAAGCCCACTGTTGGCACCTACTGCTTAGAAAAAATACTTCTTTCAAAATATTACTGCTCATTGACAGTGCACCTGACGGAGCACCCGCGTGCTCTGATGGAGATGGACGACGAGATTAATGCTGTTCTCCTGTCTGCTAGCACAGCATCCATTGTACTGCTCGCGGATCGAGGAGTCATTTTGACTTTCAAGTCTTATCATTTAAGAAATACATTTTGTAAGGTTATAGCTGCCATACATAGTGATTCCTATGGGGATCTGAGCAAAGTCAATTGAAAACCTTCTGGAAAGGATTCACCATTCTAGATGCCTTTGAGAACATTTGTGATTCATGGGAAAAGGTCAAAATATCAGCATTAACAGGAGTTTAGAAGAAGGTGATTCCAATCCCAATGGAAGTCTTTGAAGGGTTTAAGACCTCAGTGGAGGAAGTAACTGCAGGTGTGGTGGAAATAGCAAGAGAATCAGAATTAGAATAGGAATCAGATGTGACTGAATTGCTTGCAATCTATTGATAAAACTTTAACAGATGAGTTGCTTCTTAATGGATAAGCAAGGAAAGTGGTTTCTTGAGATGGAATCTATTCCTGGTGAAAATGCCATGAATATTGTTGAAATGACAGCAAAGGATTTAGAATATTACATAAATTTGGTAAAGTAGCAGCAGGGTGTGAGAGAATTGACTCCTATTTTCAAATTTCTGTTGTGGGTAAAATGCTATCAAACAGCATCGCATGCTACAGAGAAATTGTTCATGAAAGGAAGAGTCAATCGATGAGGTGCATTTCATTGTTGTCTTATTTTAAGAAATTGCCACAGCCACCTCAGCCTTCAGCAACCACCACCCTGATCGTCAGCAGCCATCAACATTGAGGCACGGCCCTCACCAATAAAAAGATCACAACTCTCTGAAGTTTAGATGATGTTAGCATTTTTTAGCAAGAAAGCATTTTTTAGTGAAGGTGTGTACATTGTTTTAGACATAATACTGTTGCACACTTAGTAGAATACATACAGTGTAAACATAACTTTTATATGCACCGGGAAAACAAAAAATTCATTTTATGGTGTGACTCACTTCATTGCGGTGGTCTGGAACCGAATTCGCAGTATCTCCGAGGTGTGCCTCTAGTAAAAGCTGACACTTTTTTTTTTTTATCATTTTGTGTGTGGCTGCGCTGTACATTTTATTTTTCTCATTGATTCTTGACCCTAACCCTATGAGGGGGGTATTTTTATCATTTGTGTTTACTGATTAAGAAACTGAAGTACAGAAAGAGTAGGTAATTTGCTTAAGATTATAGTAAGTGGGAAACCAGCACTTAAGATTGCACTTATTGGAAACTGGGATAATACCTTCCTTCCTGCCCAAATAAAGGTCCATACAGAGAAGGAATACGCTGAGGTACCAAGTAGAGCATTATGTTTGTGGGGAGTTGCTGAAAAAAGAAAACAAAAGATTGCAGAGGGAGTCCTTATGCCAGGAAGGGAGATTGTTGGGTAATTAGTTTACTTCTTTTATATAGCTCATATTATGTTCCAAAATAGGGCTTTACCTCATCTAATAGATGAAAATAGAGTCAGTTTAGTAGCAGCCAAGTCAGACAACGTGTAACCACAAGAATCCTTTTACCTGCTTTCCTGAGGCCATCAGCTCCCTTTGCACCTACTGTCTCCCACAGTCTCTGCAGAAGGGACGCTCTCTCCAGTTCATCCCAGAGTGATCGCGTATCTTCATCAGGGGCTGCACGCAGCAATTGATGATAGGTATTAGTAACTCGGTACATTCTTCAATTAGTTACTCTGTTTTCTATTGTCCTTTGGGGGATACCAAGGACAGGAAGATCACACTAAAAAGACTTCAAATGCTAAGTCTGTGATTTGTCATTCACGGTATCGTAACAGAGAAGTAGAAATGCTACAGTCTGATTTGCACAGTCTGATTTGCACAGGACGAAATAAAAAGGAGTGGATCACATTCTGTCTCTTTACTGCCTGGGTGACCTGCTGAGCTGCTCCGCTGCCTTGAATAAGGGAATAGATCTGAGCCCCAGAATCAGTTACAAACGTTTCCACTTGAGAAGTGGTTCTTCCTCACTTCTCTTGATACTGCTGCCCATTGTCTTTTTGCTTTTAGATATTTGAGTGGTAAAATTGGAGAGGAAAAACAAAAGAGTAGTTTTCCAAAAGACAAGATTATGTTCCTCCTGTGAAGTAAATAAGATGGCACCACCTCTTACACTTCTGGGCTTCAAGATTTATATACAATTATTGTTAGAAAACAGTCAGCTTTGAAGTAGTCTTTAAAGAACTTGATAATAACCTTTCCGGTGTGAAATGTGGTCAGCTTAAGGTCCATAAGATGTATAATACGTGTACATAAGATGTGTATGGAAAATGCCTGTAAGGTGTATGGAAAGTGTGTGTGAGGTGTAAGGAGAGTGCATGTGAGGTGTGGGGAGAGTGCGTGTGAGGTGTAGGGAGAGTCCATGTGAGGTGTGGGGAGAGTGCGTGTGAAGTGTAGGGAGAGTCCATGTGAGGTGTGGGGAGAGTGTGTGTGAGGTGTGGGGAGAGTGCATGTGAGGTGTGGGGAGAGTGCATGTGAGGTGTGGGAGAGTGCGTGTGAGGTGTGGGGAGAGTGCGTGTGAGGTGTGGGGAGAGTGCGTGTGAGGTGTGGGGAGAGTATGAGGTGTGGGGAGAGTGCGTGTGAGGTGTGGGGAGAGTGTGTGAGGTGTGGGGAGAGTGCGTGTGAGGTGTGGGGAGAGTATGAGGTGTGGGGAGAGTGCATGTGAGGTGTGGGGAGAGTGCGTGTGAGGTGTGGGGAGAGTCCATATGAGGTGTGGGGAGATTGCGTGTGAGGTGTGGGGAGAGTATGATGTGTGGGGAGAGTGCATGTGAGGTGTGGGGAGAGTGCGTGTGAGGTGTGGGGAGAGTGCGTGTGAGGTGTGGGGAGAGTGCGTGTGAGGTGTAGGGAGAGTCCGTGTGAGGTGTGGGGAGAGTGCGTGTGAGGTGTGGGGAGAGTCCGTGTGAGGTGTGGGGAGAGTGCGTGTGAGGTGTGGGGAGAGTGCATGTGAGGTGTGGGGAGAATGTGTGTGAGGTGTGGGGAGAGTGCGTGTGAGGTGTGGGGAGAGTATGAGGTGTGGGGAGAGTGCATGTGAGATGTGGGGAGAGTGCGTGTTGTGAGGTGTGGGGAGAGTGCATGTGAGGTGTGGGGAGAGTGCATGTGAGGTGTGGGGAGAGTATGAGGTGTGGGGAGAGTGCATGTGAGATGTGGGGAGAGTATGAGGTGTGGGGAGAGTGCATGTGAGATGTGGGGAGAGTGCGTGTTGTGAGGTGTGGGGACAGTGCGTGTGAGGTGTGGGGAGACTGAGTATGAGGTGTGGCTAGTGGACCTTGGCACCATGGCACCTGTCTCAGCCAGGTGCTACTATACTGAGATTGGAGGCTCCAGGAGTCATACAATACCAGCGTGCTCACGGCTTACAAAATACTTACCTCTAGCCTTAATTGGAAGACAATGAACAAACCATTAATAAAGGCACCTGAGCACATTCACAGTATTTCTGAAGAATATTAATGAAAATCCATGAGATTTGGCTACATATTTATGTCATGAAGTATCATTTACGGAGAAACAAATAAGTGAGAAAAAAATTCAGCCAAAAACTCGAAGATAGGCTGCTACCTGTTCAGAATATAAATGAGATGCTATATTCATTTCATCTAAGTTTTTAAAAATCATAATAATGATATGCAAATTGTTGAAGATGACAGTAACATCTGAATATTCATTCTTGATTTCATCTTGTGCTTTTCACCAGTTCTTTTTTAAATAGCAGAGACTGGATAAAGTTAATGTCTGGCTTTGACCGTTGAAATGACCGCCATTTATAAGCTTATTGACCCTAGAAGGTGATTGACAGTGCATGAATGACTAACAGTGCTCAACAATAATCAGGAAACTGCTGGGGAGAAACTTGAGAGATGAGAAATTATAAAATCAATAGCTTAAAGAGTTTTTATTCTTTATTTAAAGAAAAATGTCTAAAAGTACCCAAATTAAAGACAAGATAAAATCCAGCTAAAATGTTAATGGAACCTAATACCTAAGCATCAACCTTTTTATTTCTTTAAATTAAGAGGTAATAGCAAAATGTGTATCTGTTTGATATTTTTTTAAAAATTCAACTTAGATTTGAACCAAATGAAGTATAAATCAAAAGGGGAGGATGATAATACTTGGAAATCTATGACATTCCTAGCTCAAGCTTGTCACTTTAAATTTTTAATAAACATTTTTGTTTCATATAATACATGTCAGATGGTTACTTTTTAACTTAAAATAATAAGGGGTAAAATTAAAACATTTTAATCTACCATTGGAACAACCAAATTCTACATTCAACCAGTTCATTTAAAATAAAAACTGAAAGTAATAATGTTTTAAATTTTTTATTTATTTATTTATTTATTTATTTATTAAAGAATAGTACTTTATTGAATAGGTTTTATTCACAGAAAAATAAGCTTCAATCTATGATTTCCAGATTATGCAGTGGAAAGTAATTTTTTTTAGTTTTTCATTTTGATGGGAAGTTTTCTACTAAATGGAAAAAGTCATAAAATAATATTCACAAATATACTCTATCTCAAAACATTTCTCATGATTATTCACAACACTAATACAATGACATAACAATCAGTCATTCTGTCAGGTTAAATAAAATATAACAGTAATGAAAAAATGCAAAATCTTCTAGCAAAAATTACATTAAAGCCTTTGTTATATCAAATCAAAAATGCATGTTTCCCCAAAAATAAGACCCAGCCGGACAATCAGCTCCAATGCATCTTTTGGAGCAAAAATTAATATAAGACCCTGTCTTATATTATTATAAGACAATAATGTTTTAATTTTAGTGCACTTTTTAAAATTGAAAAAAAAAAAGCTGACCAACACCAAAAATTGAATTATAGAAGTGATGTGAAATAAGCAATGCTACCACCCTTCTACTCTTACATTTTAGAAAGAAAAAAGAAAAACAAAAACTGTATCCATTACTGAACCTGAAATGTGCTGTAAGGATCCTTGATAACCTTTTCAGAGCTTGGACTATTAATTTAACAAGTCTCCTGTAGGCAAGAATTCCCATTCTTATTTCTAACATAGCATTGAAGACTTGCTTGAAGACTCTTTCACAACTAACATAAGGGAGAAAATTCATCTTACCTGAGAACTGCAGGGGCTCGTGCCTGGCATCAAGGACCGGGAGGGAGAAGAGAGGATTGCAGCATCCTATGAAAAGCAGCCAGCAGGAAGCCAGCTTGTACATGATTGGCAAGAGGTACAAGCCTTCCTTCTGTTGTCCAGAACTTGCAGTGTGCTCCTTCGCATTCTGTGATCAGTGACTATATATATTATCCTATGACCTCATCCCACCCCTCCAAAAAAAACCATCAAATACATTTATTGGCTATCAAGGCTAAAAGGCAATCGCTTTGCATTGATGTAATTTTTTAGGGTAACAACTCATAGACAATAAATTTACGTCTTGTTGCCTGGTGTGTAACGTAGGTATTATATAAAGAAAGAACAGTTGAGTTTAGAAACCTGGCAAAAGGAGTGACTTAGAGCAATAAATCATGAGTTAAAGAAAGGATCGGATGTGACCTGGAGTGGCCAAGGCAGAGACGTGGATTTACAAGTCCTAGCCAGAAGTGACGCAGAGCTTGACACAAAATGTATTGGTTTCCTTATTTTAATCTTTCACAAGTGACTAGATGCATTAGCATGTAATGTTGGGGGCTGCCATGTTCGAAGAATGACAACGTGCAGATTACACCTTAAAACCAGTTATTTTCTTTAATATAATAAAGGTATGTTAAAACATACAGCAAACGTTCAGGCTCAAGGCAAGTTCCACACATATAGTTGGCCTCAGGGAAAACATGGGTTTTCAGAGAAGGGCAAGGACTTTCCTTCCAGTTGGATATTATTCATCCAGGAGAAGTGAAGAACAAGTCTGAAAAGCTTACTGATCAGTATTTCTAGAATCTCACTACTATGTAGCACCGCCCTGAGCCGGCCTGCTTTGTTTGCGGTAGACTCCTCACGAATGTCCTCCAAGCTGCCTTCTGCACCACCAGCCCCATCTCAACACGGCACACAGATGCTCTTAGCACATAAGTCAGATCATGTCAGTTCTTTGTGCAAAACCCTGTTTTGCCTGAACATAAAAGTTAAAACTACAGAATTTCTGTTTTAAAAAATAAACATGAACACCTTGACAACCTTGGGGTAGGCAAATGTTTCTTAGACTGGACACGAACCGTAGAAGAAAACAATGGATAAGTTGGACTTCATCAACATTAGAAATATCTGCTCTTTAAAAGATATTGTTAAAATTAAAAAACAAACAAACAAACAAAAAACCAGCCACTACTGAAAGAAGTCATAAATCACATGCCTGGCAAAAGACTCCTCCAGGATATTTTTTAAAAAATTGCAACTCAGTAAGCCAACAAGCCAATGAAAAGAATGAGCAAAAGGTTTGAACAGATACTTCACAAGAGGAGATACACAAGTAGCGACTAAGGACATGAAAAAATATCACCATTTTCATCAGAGAAATGCTAATTAAAGTCACAGTGATGTGCCACTACCCCCCCCCCAAGGCTGCCATGGCCAACACGGTGACACCAGGTGTTGGCGAGCTGTAGCCTGGACCTCTCATACAGTGGGTGGGGACATCACACAGGACGGCCTCTCTGGAAAATTTTGGAATTTTCTTATAAAGGTAAACATACACTAAACTGTGCAGCCTAGAAATCCTTCCCTCAGCTGTAAACCCAAGTGAGACGAGTGGCCTGGACAGGGCCGTGTGGGGGCCGTTTCATACACTCACCTGTCTCGTGGGCTGGAAGGCGGTCGTCCTCAGACTCATCCACTCATCCACTCAGCAGACATCTCAGCACCTACAATGTGCAGCGCTGCCAGGTGGGTGACAGCCGGGGCCCAAGAGGACAGAAAGTGGCCCTTGAGGACCTGATGGCCAGGTTGGGGCAAACAGAAACCACTTTGAGTCAGCTTAAGAAAATAAAGTGTATTGGAAAGATGAGGGATAGTTTCCAGAATCTGCTGAACTGTGCAGGAGCAGAAACCAGAGCCCCTCGGGGAACATGAGTGACAGGAATTCACACCCTCCCTCTGACCCCTGCCTTTCAGTGACTTGACTCCCCACCTAATCTCTCTCGCTCTGTCTCTCTCTCTCTCTCTCTCTCTCTCTCTCCCTTTCCCTTTCCCTCTCCCTTTCTCCCTCTCCCTCTCCCTCCCTACCCCTCTCTCCCCCCTCTCCCTCTTTCTCTCTCTTTTGCTCTCTCCCTCTCTTCCCCGCCTCCTTTCCTCCCCTTCACTCTCGCTTCTCTTATGTCTTTCTGTCTCTCCGTCTTACTCTCATTTCCATAGTTTTTTGCCTTGCCATCTCTCTGTCCATAATATATATATATATATATCCACATCTGTTTGGCCAAACATACCCCACCCCACGATCCCCCCCCCACCCCCGCCGCCAAATTTACTTTTCTCTGGTTTTAAGCGAACAGCTCAGACACGTCATATCATCTTCAAATCCAATTTGCAGATTCCTGGGACAGAGGATCTGAGTGGCCCAGCTCAGCTAGGCTTTTGCTGAACTCCCCTGCAGGAGAGTATGTAGGGCAGCTATTTGCAAAAGAGAGGCCTGTGGCCCTAACAAACATCCCAAATGGAGTACAATGTGGCAAGAGCCAATCTACTTATACCCAGAAGGCCTACTTTCAGAACTATCCCCTAAGTAATACAACTGGAGCAAAACATTATCTGAAAGCATCATCTGCAGCCTTATCTCTAGTGGCAAAGACTAAATCAAAAGTCTTTGATTAAATCAAAGGTTGCAAACACAAATGCATATAGGAATTGAGGTGATAATGTAAATGAGAGTGGCAGGCCTAGTGAGGGACGATAGGGAGTGGTGGAGACTGCAGCAAAATGGAGAGGCTGTGGTCTTTCTGAAAGGAGAACCCGACTACTAGCTGCCAAGCTAGAATGTTAGGAATCTGAATTTTAAGGGTCATCCATGATTGCTTTTGGCAACTAATTCAAAGTGAAAAACAATAACTACAACAAAGGACTATGTATGTCACACGAGATACATCCGTGAGCCATGATTCAACCTACAGGCACATAATTTTGGCCTAAATGCCCCAAATCAGTGCATAAATTAGTAGATTATAGAGCTTATCAACATGTAATTTTTGCAATCATGGAAATGCTAAGCGATTATAGAAAACTTGGGAGTAGAATAACGTTAAAGGATTAGAATATAAGGTGATTGACACTACGGAAAAATAAAAGTGACTGTGGACAAGAACTGGTGTGTAACATTACCAATTCAAAATGTGTGTTAGGGTAAGGCGACTTTTTCCTTTTAAAATATCATGTGTGAGCATGTGCACACTGTGTGTGAGTATCTGTGTGTATGTGTGTATATGTGTGTGTGTGCGTGTGTTTGGGTGGGGGCGTGCACGTGTGTGTGTGTGTGTGTGTGTGTGTGTGACAAACTCACGAAGTAGTCTGCGGTGAGGAACCAGCAGGCTGAGATCTGGGGGCGGTTGGTGCCCTGTGAGGATGGTTCAGAGAGAGGCGGGGAGTATCGGACTGCTTCTCTCTGTGGAAGAGGCTGTCTGCCAAGCTTTGTCATTCTCTGGTGACTCAGGGGTACTTCTGACAGTTATTAGTGATGATTTTACAGCATGGCCCAATTAAGTTATTACTCAAGGCTTAAGCTCAAATGAAAATTAGTTCCTTTCCTTCAACAGACCATCAATGACAATGTCACCTTGTCCCAGAAATGTACCGAGCATGTCATCACTCAGTTCTACCAGTCCTATGTTCAGCAGCTTCCCGTTTATGTCAGAACACACATGAACAATGACCACTTTTCATCTGAGTGGGATCCCTTTCGTTATTTGCAGATTACCTTTTAAACCCGAGGGGTATTTGTGTGTGTGTGTGAGATGAAGACGCGAACAGTTAATAGGACATACGTTGGGGAACTTGTGCCCATGCAGCACCAGTGTCCATTGGATAAGGGTAGAAGTCGCAGCCTCTTTTTAGTCTTTGTTTTGAAGCTGATCTAAGTCCAGCCTCTCTGCTGCCATCTGTACCCTTTGACATGTGGGCATAACTTCTGAATTTACCATTTACAGCAACAGGCCTCAGTTCTGAGGCTCCCCGAGGAGGAATTGATAGGAAATGACTTTCAAGCGCCTAAAGTCTGTCCAGCACTTTTTTTTTTTTTAAAGATTTTATTGGGGAAGGGGAACAGGACTTTATTGGGGAACAGTGTGTACTTCCAGGACTTTTTTCCAAGTCAAGTTGTTGTCCTTTCAGTCTTAGTTGTGGAGGGCGCAGCTCAGCTCCGGGTCCAGTTGTCGTAGCTAGTTGCAGGGGGCGCAGCCCACCATCCCTTGCGGGAGTCAAACCGGCAACCTTGTGGTTGAGATGACAGACTCCAACCAACTGAGCCATCCTGGAGCTCAGCGGCAGCTCAGCTCAAGGTGCCGTGTTCAATCTTAGCTGCAGGGGCTGCAGCCCACCATCCCTTGTGGGAGTCAAAGAGTCCAACCGGCAACCTTGTGGTTGAGAGGACGCACTCTAACCAACTGAGCCATCTGGCCACCAGGGAGCTGAGCAGCAGCTCACTGACTTCAATCTAGTTGTGGAGGGTGCAGCTCACTTGCCCATGTGGGAATCGAACCGGCAGCCCCATTGCCCAGAGCTCGCTCTCTAAACCAACTGAGCCTCCCGTCCGCCCTGTCCAGTACTTTCTTGGTGATGAATGATCTCCTAATTCAGGGCGACCTATCAGCAGCGTGTTGGTGCCCTTCAACTACAGCAATGCTTGTGCCTGTTTTTTAGGCAGACCCGGGCCCGTGAAACTCCAGGACTCGGTACAGCTCACCTTCAGACAATGAGACTTTCTCAGATGTCATCAGGGTCCACTTTTATTTCTGTTAATATTAAAATTATGGGTTATGGGCTCTCAGAGATAGAGTTAATTTATATTAATTAAATTTTTTTAGTTCAGCCTAATCTACAATAATTATAGGTTTCATTTATGTTCATTTGTATGTCAGATACCCATTTCGTGTAAATGGTGACTGAATGCCTCCCTTGTCAATTGCACTGCAGCACTCTGTGGGACTCATAGGCACCGCAGGAGAATCAAGGGGACTTCACTGGAGAGGGAGCCTAGGAACAGGAGGGGAACAGCCTGAGCCAAGACCCAGAGGACATGCCCAGTGTGTCGGCAAAAGGATGGGCACAGCTTGATAGGACGAGAGAGATAGGCAGGGCTAGGTCACATCACCAAGGAGAGGAATTTGGATCTTTGTCTTTTAGTAGCAATGAGAAGACAATGGAGGGTTTTAAACAGAGTCATGTTATTCAAATCTAATGCATCAGGTGGTGATAAGTGACGAAGGACTAAGTCAACTCAGGAGTGTGGGTTATACAAGGGAGGAGCTATTTTATATGAGAGGTCAGCATAGGAGGAAATGAGGAGAGTACCCTGTGATGATCTGAGAAAAGAGCATTCCAGGCAGAGGGAATGACAAGTGCAAAGGCCCTGGGGTAGGATTGGGCTATGCCTGTTTGAGCAACACCCAGGAGGTCAGCATGGCTCAAGCAGGGTGATCAAGGGGGAGAAGAGTGGGAGTTGAGGACAGAAAGCTGGAAAAGGGACAGATCTAGGTTCCTGATGGCTATTTTAAGAAATTTCCGTTTTAAAATAAGTAGGATAGGGGGCCATTTGGAGAAAGGTATGGCATAATGTGAATTATGTTTTAAAAGACTCACTCCGGCGACTGCAAAGAGTACCCTGCAAAGGGGACAGGGTGAAAGCAGAGAGCCCACCCTCTGGTGACTGGAACTGGGGTGGTGAGAATGGCCAGATTCTGCATCAATTTTGAAGGAAGAGCCGCCAGGATTTGCCGGTGAATTGGGTGTGAGAGAGACTCACACTTTGAGGATGACCCCAAACTTCTCAGCCTGGAAGGGTGGTTTCACCCGTAACTAAAATGTGGACGGTTGCAGGGGATTGTCAATAGTGGTTTGGATGTATTGGCTTGGGGTGCCTGTTAGACACCTGGGGGGAGAGGGTCAAGAAGGAGCTGATGCCTGCCAGGGCCAGGAGGAAGACCTGGGCTGTAGGTAAAGTTTGGGAGTCATCAGACAGTATCTCTACTGGCATGAGGCATGAGGCCACATGAATCACCAAGGAAGTGAGGGTGGAGAGAAGAGAGAAGGGTAAGGGCCCACGAGAACCATGGGGGAGACGTGGCGGAGCCGGCAAAGGAGTCACAGAGAGGCCAGCAAGGGAGAAGGAGGCCAAGCAAGAGGCCAGGTGATGACAGGGTTTCTCGCAGGAGGGAGACATTAACTGGGATGAGAAGTGACCATGGGTTCCAGTTGGCAACACAGGATCCGAGCAACTATGACAAGAGCAGTTTTGGTGGCACAGAGGGTTGCAAGTCTGATTGGAGTGGGCCCAAGAAAGAATAGGACAAAGGAAGCAGAGGCAATGAACGGACGGCTCTCTTAAGGAGCCTTGATGAGAAGTTGAGCAGAGAAATGGGGGTAGCAGCTAGGTGAGGGGCCAGGGTCGAGAGACGTGGTGACAGAAGGCTGATGTCACAGATGCTTTCTTGGCCGTGTGCACTATCAGATCTGCCTTTTGCATGTGGCCCCCTCACAGGGACCTAGATGCTGAGCCAATCACCTGGTGCCTGACCCTGCCCCTCCTGCCTCGGGGCTGCCGGGGCGCCCCCATTCCAGGAGCCAAAGGCAGCAGCCAGCAGGCGCACAGGGGCGGTTGTGCACAGTTTCTGGAAGCTTCTGAGTGTGAAGAACATGTAAGACCAACATCTTGCTGCACATCTCTCCTTGGAGGTTGTAATCAGGTTTGGAGTTCAGGATTCCCCGGTAGCAATGGCCAGAATACTGGCTTATGAGAAACGATCTCTTTCCTCTAAGAAAAGTCCTTACCGTGGCCTGCCAGGCCCTAGCTCATCGCCCGTGGTTCTCCGCCCTGACCATTCCCCTCCAGCCATGCTTCCACCCCAGGGCCTTTGCACTGGCTGTCCCCACAGCCTGGATGCTCTGCCCCAGACAGCTATAAGGCCAACTCCTTCACCTCCTTTCAGTCTCTGCGCATGGGTCCACCCTGACAGCCTTTATTTAAAACTGCAACCTGCCGTCTCCTCCCCCTGTACTTCCCATGTTTTCAATTTTCCCCCAATATCACTTACTACAGTTTATCTACTCATTATGCTCGTTGGGGTTATTGTGAGGTGGCAGATATCCCCACGTTGCTTACTGATACAACCTGAGTGGCTGGAACAGTGCCTGGCACACACTGTCTGCTGCGTGAACCGATTTTTGAACATCTTTTCAGCCAGGAGCACGGGTTCTCTATTTTTTCCAGCCAAAGCTTAGTCGTCTACTGCTGTGTAAGACACTAGTCCGAAACATAGTGGCCAAGACAACCACCATTGCACTGGCTGGTGATTCTGAAAGTTGGCGCTTTGGACAGGGTTCCTGGGGAGTGGGGAGCCTGGGGCTGTTGTCTGGGGTCACTCATGTGGCCCCAGTTTTCTCAGGACTCACCTCTGGAGGCTGCTGCTGGCTGGCAGCAGGCTGCCCGCTCCACATGGTCTCTCATCGCCCAGGAGGCCGGCCCTGGAGCCTTCACATAGCATCTCAGGGCAGTTCGCGGCAAGGGCAGAAGCTCCAGGGTCTCTTGAGAAAAGCTCAGAAGTCCCTCAAGGTCACCTCTGCTGCATTCCCCTGGTTGAAGCAAGTCCCCAGGCCTACCTAGATTCAAGGGTGCTGTATGAGTTTGCTCGGGCCGCCATAACAAAGTACCACAGACTAGGCGGCTTAAACAACAGAAATACATTGTCTCACTGCTCTGGAGTCGAAGTCTGAGACTGTGATGTCAGCAGCGTTGGTTCCCTGAGGCCTCTCTCCTTGGCTTGCAAATGGCCGTCCTTCCTGTGTCCTCACGGCCGTCCCTCTGCGTGTGCGTCCTATGTCTCCCTCTACAATGACCCTCCCTCCAAATACAGTCACATTCTGAGGTACTGGGGTTAGGACCTCAACATGTGCATTGTGGGGCTACAGTCCAACCCATAGCAGATGGGAGAGAAACCCCAGATCTCGATGGGCATGGCAGGGGAGTCACACTGCAGTCGTCCACACTCACCTAACTGGCCTCACACAGAAGGCACCTGACAGCCCAATAGACAGGAAGTCAGACCAGGCTCCGGTCTAGAGGGTACTCTTGAATTCAGAGTTCTAATTTCCCTTCAGACCCAGAGGAGGCTGTCTTATTTTATTTTATTTATATTTAATCATTTTTTTAAAAGGAAGAGTTAACTCTTTTTATTTTTATTTTTATTTTATTGGGGAATATTGGGTAACAGTGTGTTTTTCCAGGGCCCATCAGCTCCAAGTTCTTGTCCTTCAATCTAGTTGCCGGGGGCACAGTCCACCATCCCATGCGGGAGTCGAACTGGCAACCTTGTTGAGAGCTCGCGCTCTAAACAACTGAGCCATCCGGCCATCCCGAGGAGACCATTTTAGAGTCCTTCCACCAGCACTGCTGAGGCAGTATGAGTGCCCGGCCCGGGAGGGGTGGGGTGTTGGTTGGACATTACTGTGGGGACAGCGAGGGCCTGCCAGCCTAACAGACATGACCCACCAGAGCCTACAGGCCTGTCTCCCCCAGGGAGAGTTGGCAAGTCCCCACGTGACAGCCAGCAGACAGCCCAGGTAGGCTTGGCACTTTATAAGTGGAGAAATAATGATGTCAACATTTATGCAGGTGTCCTGGGCTCTCACAGCACGTGCCCAAGTCTCCGGGTGGGAGAGATGGAGCTATGGCGACATCCCTGCTCCTCAGATGACAGAAGGGAGGCTGCACGAGGTCAGGAAGCCTGCCCAGGTTCCCGCAGCTGGTCAGCGCTGGGTCCGCCATGGGGACCCAGGTCTGGCTGGGCTGTTTGTTTCACTGCATTTGACTTTCCTCGCATGCCCCTGACTTGGTTGGAAGGTGGGAGGTGTATGACCAATCCCTTTCGAGGGTAGCCCTGGGTGCTCAGGGGATCCCTGCACCACCTGGGTGCCGGAGAGGACCGGCCTGTGGAACTGGACCAGTGGGGCTCACCCACCCCCTCCCTAAAATGGGGGTGACCCCACGAGAAAATGGCTACATTCCTTGTGATAAGACTGCTGTCCAGTAGGCCAAGATCTTTGTAAAGTGCTTTGAAGAACAAATCCATACATTTGCCTTGAAAAGGTCACATTTCTCTGGGACCCTGTGGGCAGGTGAGCTGCTGCTTCTGCTTCGGGCATCGTTTTTCTAGCAGAGAATGTCCCTTTCCATCCCTGTGACCTAGAAAGCCACGTCACCAGGAAGGATGAGCTGCCAAAGCAACGACACTCCAGGTCTGGATTTCATCCACCAGGGGATGCGTCACGCATTCCAAATGACGGTGGAAAAGGAAGGGTGACGGGGAAGTATCTGCTCTATTTATTGATTTGATTCATCCAATTACATAGGAGGCTCATTTAGGAGAGGTTCAAGGGAATGACTCAAATGTCACCTGAATGAGGCCCAAGGGGATTCAGCCAGCATTTTTGTCATATTTCTGCTACTAGAGGAGATTTTAGCTAACGAATATTAATTGCCACTGAGAGCTGAGTGTGAAGTTAAACAGAGATGAAAAGTTCCAGTGCGGCTGTGCCATGGGTGACGGATCTGTGAGGACAGCCGCAGTTGAGCTGAGCAGAGCCAGCTGGGTAATTTTATTTAATGATTCTTATTTCTATTTCCCATCCTTAACTCATAGGTGGTGGAAGGTTAGGCAATATCCTTGATACTTCTACTGCGTTTCAAATTTAACCATCAAAACCAAACTGTGCATAGCGCCTCAGAGTCACACACGTATTGCAGTGTTCAGGTGACAAAACCCTCTTGTCCCCTGAACAGTAACTATGCTTTGACTTCCAAGGTTCTCCTTATGCTTCACGCCATGGAAACTGTGAGGTGACTCGGTAGGTAAGGAGGAACTGAAAGGACTTAAAGGGTGTGAGCTGGGTGATTGGGGCAGGACGGTCCAAGGAAGCAGGGCTTTGCTCTGGATGGGACGCTGTCAGGAAGCACGGGCAATCCTCTGCTTGAGTATCTTAGTTCTCTCATCCAGAAGGCAGAAAGAACCGTGTGAGGTGAAACCCGTCACGGGGAAAGCAGCCATGTCTCGTCGGCTAGGGGATGGTGGATGTTGTCTGTGGTTCAAACAATGTTCTTGTTGTCTGAGCAGACATGATTATGGAGGGCGCTTGTCTTTGTGCTGGTCCAGCGGGCACACAAGGGTGCTTTGGTCTGGGGAGTTCCGCGAGATCGTCGGTGTTCCACAGGAGAACCCCAAGGACCACCGTCAGGGGCTGCGTTCCTCTTACCATTCATCCATGTGCTTATTTGTCAAACACGTAACATGGTATGCTTTCTCTGTGATGGATACTCGGTGATTTACTAGCAGGACCTCATTTCATCATTTGTTCCCTTAGGACCCTCCCTCACCTCCCATGCCCCCTCACCATGCTCTGGCTTTTTTCCACGGCCCTCTGACATGCTCTGGGCTTCTTTACTTGTGGTTTATTTGGTGTCTGTAAGCTCCATAAGGGCAGGGCTGTCTGTTTTGTTGACTGCTGAATCCTCATTGCCTGGAACACAGCAGGCACTCAGTAAATAAGTGTTGACAATGCTGACCATTAATTAAAGAATTTATCTGTAGTATACATACATGCCTGGCAAAATCACCCATGGTTTTCTGTAGTAGAATGTTCCAAAGTCCTGATTCCCATTACCCACCCACCCACTCATCCGTCCAACCATCCACCCACCCACTCTTTGTACATCCATCTACCCTCCATTCATCCACCCACCATCCATCTGCTCACTATCCATCCGTCCGTCCGTCCGTCCATCCATCCATCCATCCATCCATCCATCCATCCATCCATCCATTTATCCAGCCCGCCAGCCATCCACCCACCTACAGCGTTCATCGATTTGTACATAATTTTCATTCGGAAAGTGAATATTTTTTAAAAGTTTCTCACAGGTGAGTTTTCCTTTCCTGTTTCATCCTTGTCTGTGTGTCTCCGCATCCTTGGCAGTCACTGTGTGTCCATAGCGCCACTTTGTCAGATGTTTGGTTAACTAACACCCGCGGGTCTGGGAGGCAGATCTCAGCCCCAGCCTGGGCTTCACTCCCGCCTTGCAAAGTACGAGGTCCTGCTGCCCTGGAAATGCAGGAGATGGGCTATCATAGGGTGACCTCGGGGGTAAGGTGGAAAGGGGCGACTTGGGGTCCGCACAGAGGCTCCACCCTCCCGCCGCCTACTCTCCGGGGCCAGGGTTGGGGAGGGGACTGCTCGTGGCCGGGGGCGGCCACGCCTGGAGCGGTGGGGCGGGGCGGTCAGGGCTAAGGCTGGGCGGGGTCGGGCTTGGTGTGGAGTGGGTCGTCGAGGGCGTGGCGCAGGTGGGAGAGGGCGGGGCCGAGGCAGCAAGGGAAATGGGCGTGGCGAGGGCGTGGCCTTGGTGGGAGTGTGGGGGCGGTGCCTCGTCAAGACTGGGCGAGACCTAATGCAGTGTGGGCAGAGCCGGGAGGGGTGAGGCGGGGCGCGGCGAGGAGACCTCAGGTGGGGCTCATCTGGCCGGGCTCGGGTAGGTGCGGGGAGTTGGAGCCTCAGGCTGGGGGCGAAGCTTCGGAGTCCTGGACCGCTGGGGCCCCAGAGGGCCCTGTTTCTTGCTCCATCCCTAGAATTAAGGGATCTTTTGTGCCCTTCGGATGTTACCTGCACAACGTCTGTCCCAAGTTACAAGGTATCACAGGAATCCAGGTGTAAATCTGAGTACCACCTGCGGGTTAGGACTTAGGCCTGGGGAAGGTCAAACACTAAGTGCTTCCTGCCCCCACAGAATCTCCTGGGACCTCAGAGACTTGCAAGGCTCTGCCCTTTGCTGTGGTCCAGGTCCCTCGTCGTCCTCGTTCGCTCCAAACCCATCTCCGCCCAGGGTGAGGGAACAGATGACAGTTTGCCCCAACTGAGGCAAATGATTAATATTTATCTAATTGGAACAAAGAAAGTTTTTGTTGTTTGTTTTTTTTTTTTTTTTTACCATTTTACCATTTCTAGATAGCCCTCTCCAGTCAGACGGGATGCTTAAGATAGAGTTCAAGCCAGTGTTACTTTTAAATAACCCACATGTGTAAATATAACAGATATTATTTTGAATGTTAATTTATAGGGTGCAAACCCATGCTGGATCAATCAATGTTAGACTGGATTTAGGGTTGTGAACTGTCATATACTGGAATCTGAAACAAAAGAAATGGGTTCTACTAGGTTTTCATTACATCAGTTTTTAAACAACTCCACAGTTTTATCACAAATTTAATGTTTTAAAGAATTAAATCAATATTATTTAGAAAGCTAATTCTGAGACCCATACTGTATTTTATAATAGAAGCTAAGTGTTGTCACAATTGTACTCTGTGGCTCTTATAATCAAAGGTAAATGTAAGTGGATTAATTTTTCAGTTGGAATTACAGGGGGATGTATTTTTACCTTATTCAAGAATGTTTTTTGGGGGGCAATATTGGGTCACTGTTTTTCCAGGGCCCATCACCTCCAAGTCAAGTCGTCCTTCAATCTAGTTGTGGTCATCCATGATGGGAAGACTTGTGTATGCAGTAATTCCCTTAACAAATACACATCAAGCTAAGCTACAGTATCTAAAGCAAAGTGATGTTGCAACAATAATATTACAACTATATAAAAATTTGTTTTCAATGTATTGTTGAATTTGGTTTGCTAATATTTTGTTGAGGATTTTTGCATCTATGTTCATTTGGGATATAGGCCTACAGTTTTCTTTTTTTTGTAATTGTCAAGTTTTGGGATCAGGGTAATGATGCCCTGGTAAAATGAGCTTGGGAATCTGCCCTCCTCTTAGATTTTTTGGAATAGTTTGAGGAGAATAGGTGTTAATTCTTTTTGGAATGTTTGGTAAAATTCACCTGTGAAGCTATTTGGTCCGGGACTTTTGTTTGTTGGGAGCTTGTTGATTATTGATTGGATTTCATTGGTAGTAATTGGTCTGTTCAGATTTTCTGTTTTCTGTTTCTTCTTGATTCCTTGGAAGATTGTATACTTCTAGGAATGTATCTGTTTCCTCCACATTGTCCAATTTGTTGGAGTATAGTTGCTCATAGTAATTCTTAAATTTTTTGTATTTCTGTAGTGTCTGTTGTCACTTCTCCTCTTTCATTTCTGAGTCTGTTTATTTGGGTTCTTTCTTTTTTTCTTGATGAGTCTGGTTAAAGGTTTGTCGATTTTATCTTCTCAAAAAAAAAAACCAGCTCTTGGTTTCATTGTTCTTTTGTACTTTTTTTTTTTAGTCTCTATTTCATTTATTTTTGCTCTGGTCTTTATTATCTCCTTCCTTGTACTCACTTTGGGCTTTTCATCCTTTGTTATATTTCTTATTCTGAAGTCTTCTTTGTCTGTATCCATAGAGCTACTCCGGTCTCTTTTGACTAGCATTTTTATAGTATATCTTCTTTCATACTTCTGCTTTTAACCTGTCTCATTATATTTAAAGTGGGTTTCTTTAAATATAACATATATTTGGGTCTTGTGTTTTTAATCACATCTGACCATCTGTGTCTCTTAATTGGTGTATTTAGGTCATTGACATTTAATGTAGTTATTGATATAGTTGGATTTTGATCTTACAGTTCATATTTTGTTTTTTGTTTGCTCCCACTATTGTTTGTTCCTGTTCTCCTTTTCCTACATTCCTTTTTTTATTTGAATTTTTTTAGTACTTCATTTTCTTTTATCTATTTTTTGTCCATATCTCTTAATATTGCTTTATAGTGGTTGCAATATGGATTATAATATACATATCTAACTTTTTACACTCTATTTAGATTTAATATTTTACCAATTCAGATAAAATGTACAAACCTTATAAGCATATAAATCATTTTACCCTCTACCTTATGTTATAGTAGTCCTATGTATTACACCTATATTCATTGAAAATCTACCAGACAATGCTGTAATTTTTTTTCTTTCAGCAGGAAACATATTTTAAAGGACTTTAAAAAATAGTCCTTTACATTTAAGCAGATATGTCTATTTCTATTGTTCTTTCTTCATTCCTAAAGTGTCAGTTTTCCCTCTGGTATTACTCCGTTTAGTCTGCAGAACTGCATTTAGTATTTATTTTTCAGCAAGTCTAATGGTAACAAATTCTCTTATTTTGAGAATGTCTTTATTTTGCTGTCATTCCCAAAAAAATATTTTCATAGAATATAGAATGTTGTTCTACTGTTTTTTGTCCTCCATAGTTTCTGGTGAAAAATTCACGGTAATTCCAATCATTTTTTTCTCTAATGTGTCACTTTTATCCGGCTGCTTTCAAGATCTTTCCTTTATCTTTGGTTTTTCACCAGTTTATTATGACGTATCTGGGCCTGATTTTCTTTTAGTTTCTCCTGGTTGATGATTCACTGAGCTTCTTGAATCTATAGATTTGTGCCTTTGACCAAATTTGGGGATTTTTTTTCTTTTGGTTATTATTTCTTGTAATATTTTTCTGCACCAATCTCTTTCTCGGACCCCAATGGCACAAATGTAGACATTTTGATGTTGTTCCAGAGATCCCTGAAGCTCTGTTCAATTGTTTTTAAATCATGTTCTCTCTGTACTTCAAACTGAATAATTTCCTTTGATTTATCTTCAAGTTCACTGACTCTTTCTTCTGTCAACTCCATTCTACTATTTTGTTTCAGGCATTGTATTTTTCAGTTGTAAAATTTCCATTTCTTTTTTTTAGTTTCTATTTTTCTGCTTAGAACTTCAGTCTTTCCATTCATTTGAAGTGTATTTACCTTTACTCATGGCGCATAGTTATAATAACCACAGTAAAGCCTTTGTTAATTTCAATATCTGGTTCAAGTCTGAGCTGGCATCTGTTGATTTTCTTTTCCCTTGAAAATTGTTCACGTTTTCCTGATTCTTTGTGGGCTGAACAATTTTTGACCTTTTGATGATTTTGTTGTGAGACTCTATACCTTCATAAAATCCTCTGGAGGATGCTGATTTGTTGTTTAGCAGGCAGACACCTGGGTAGGTTCCTACTACAAGTTCTATTTTGCCTTTTGTGAGTGGAAGTTGTAGTGTCTCCTAGGTTTTAAAAAGCTTTGCTATGTTCCTTTATGTCTGTCTCATGCATGGGCTGCTCAGAGCTTAGCCTGGGATGTAGGCAGCTGTTTCTGTTAGTAGTTCAGTTCCCAAAGCCTTTGCTAGGTTGCTTTGGGTCTGTCCTGCACGTGCACAGTTCAAGGGCAAACTGAGGACTTGTGCCCATTCATACATAGAATTAGGAGAGCACCCCTTTTCCTGCTCTCTCCTCTCTGTGATTCCTTGAACACTTTCTGGCTCCTGAGGTCCCTTTCTCAGTCCTCTGGCTAGAAATCCAGACTTTCTCTCTGAGTTACAGCTGCTCTCCCTGCCAGCTTGTAGATCTTTGCTCTCAGGGAAGAACCTGGAGAGAAAGAAGTGGGGGGAAAAGCAAAAACAAACATAGATTCTTTCACACTTTTGGTTTGTGAGAGCCCTTTTCTTGGTTCACTGGCCAAAACCATAGAGCTGCAACAGTCTATGGCTGGGGCTGCCCTGGGTCAAAGCCAGGAGAAAAAAGAAAACAACCAGAAACTCACCCCTTTCACTCCCACAGGTTGCCTCTTCAAGTCTGATTGCCCTCAGTCCACCTCTTATTGTTTTCTTTTCAGAGTTCTCAAATTGTTGCTCTTTGTACTTTGCTTTCTTCCCTTCAAGAGAGGTTGCTTGTGAAGAGGATTGCACAAAATATGACATTGAGGCATCTGTGAAGAAAAAGGGAGGAAAAAATCCATTTTCAACCCAACAGGATTATTATGCAGATCCAGTCTCCATTCCACTACTGTAGAACTTGTAGTAGGAACCTACCCAGGTGTCTGCCTGCTAAACAACAAATCAGCATCCCCAGAGGATTTTATGAAGGTATAGAGTCTCACAACAAAATCATCAAAAGGTCAAAAATTGCTCAGCACACAAAGAATCAGGAAAACGTGAACAATTTTCAAATAGTAACATTTGCGCTCAGAATACAAACGAGTGCACCACAAACATACTCACCTCTTTGGCTCAGTTTGTAGGCCAACTTAGCAGGGAAGCTCAAAAACACACTTTCCTTACATGATCAGTTAAAAAAAAAAAAAAAAGCCTGGAGAATGGGTCTGTTCTTTTGACCTTTGCAAGGTGAATCTCATGTTTATCCTGTATCCTCTATTTCCTTGTTTCGTTGGCCTAAATATATGGGGCAGTATAGCTTAATCAATGGGGCGTGAATTGCATTTTAGGGAAGAGTATTGTGCCTGCATTCAAGTATAATTGTATTAAAACTCATTCTATTTCCCTTAAACACAGCCCCTGATCGTATGTAAGGTCTGTGTTAAAATCCTTCCAGGGTGAGTGTGAGGGTTGGAGGTTCATTCCCCTAGTTCTCCCCAAACACAGGCCAGTTGTGTTAATTACTTGAGAAGGCCAAAGTTTTTAAAGGGAAAAACGGAGATATTGGTTTGAAACGAGAAATGTCAAGTTATAGCAGAGGAGTCTGACGGTTTCATTGAGCTGTAAGTTTCTAAGTGTGAGTAGGTCTTGTAGTTCAATCAAAGAATGTCCCCCAATTTATCTATGTCTGAATTTTCATGTACACATTTGACCTAAGATGAGCCAAACCTGTTATAACAAATGACACAATTGATTGTGCTTTATTTATTCTCTTTCTTCCTCTTGTTTACCACTTAACAGTATGGCACGCGTGAATAAGCATAATTCATAACCTGAGAGGCATTCGTTCTTTAAACATCATTCCTCCTAAGAATTGTAACTGATGAAACTTGGTGGGATTTGGAATATAGAATTCAATATAGAATCATGGAGGAAGCTCAGACTCTAGGGCCTGATAACTCACTAGCTGGGGGACAAGGACAATTGCTTCATCTCTCTGGGCCACAGTTTTCTTATCTGCAAAAGATAAGTGGTTCTTGTCATTCGTGGGATTAAAAGAGATGATATGAAAAAGTGTTTAGTGTGGTGTATAGTGTGGAGTGGGCACCAGGCAGTTTCAGCTCTTCGTGTCCCCTAGATGGGGACACCGTCACCCTCATCACTGTTCAGTGGCAGCACTGCTCTCTCTGGACGTGGGGGATGCTGGCCCTGACGTACGGAATAAGACGAACTCCTCACGGCACACGCTGTGGGAAGACAGACGCATGAGCAGATCTTCACAGTACTATTCGTCACGCAGCAGTAGGAGCCCACGTGGGTCGGTTTGCAGTTCCCACAGTCTCAGCTGCTTTTCTCCTAGATTCTCTCCAGCTCTTTCTCGGCTCCTTTGGCGCTTTGCTTCAACCCTTTGGATATTTTGAGGAGAGCAGTTCTATCTAAAATAAGGACTGCCATAGCATCTACCGTCCCTAAAAAGGAAATCCCCCCAAAGCTGTTGGTGTTCTGCATGTTCCAGGCTTGGAATGAATACAGCTGACAGACTCAAGTATTATTCGATTTAGAAATAGTTAAACATCATTCAACCAGGATAGTTTCCCTTTCTTTCCAGTGTCTCATTTTTTAACAAATCCTGCTCCACCTCCAGGAAGCCCAAAGCCCGTATGTAACTACTGATAGAAAAGAACCCCCGGGCAACCCATCTGTAGCTACTGCAGTGGGCTGGTCCCACTGGGAACATAGCCTGCAGCTTTCTTGGATGTTCTACCTTGAAAGAAAAGCGGTTGTGGCTTTTTTTTCTTGAAGACGTAGTAAAATCAGCAGCTTTTGCAGAGTTACATGTTTTCATTAAAAGGCAAGGCTTATAGATGAGCTCAGGGGAGCAGGTCTTGCCAGGTGGAAGAGAAACTGATGGCTACTACCAGTGGCCAAATGAGGCATTACATCCTCAAGACCCGGGCATTAGCCCTGGAGCATAATTTTTGTCGCCCTTCAGTCCTGCTCTCACTTTCGGCTGCAGTTCTCTGGTTAATGCGTCCCTTGCATGAACAGCAACTCTTCTATGGTTGCAGTTTTAATTGTTAGGAAAAAAAGAAAGTTCAAATCTGGCCATTCTTGTGTGCTGTCTGCTTGTATTTGCTTCTCTCTGCGTTGTCCCCGTTCTTTACTGCCATGTAGCATCTGGCAGGATTCTGCCAGCGTGACCATGGCAATATCACAAATGTTGTCATGCTGTGTGTGTTTTTCTAGTTCTTAAGAGATTCCACTATGGGGCTGGTCCGGTGGCTCAGGCAGTTAGAGCTCCTGCTCCTAACTCAGAAGGCTGCCGGTTCGATTCCCACCTGGGCCAGTGGGCTCTCAACCACAAGGTTGCCAGTTCAACTCCTCGAGTCCCGCAAGGGATGGTGGGCCCTGCCCCCTGCAACTAAGATTGAACACGGCACCTTGAGCTGAGCTGCCGCTGAGCTCCCGGATGGCTCAGTTGGTTGGAGCGCGTCCTCTCAACCACAAGGTTGATGGTTTGACTCCCACAAGGGATGGTGGGCTGTGCCCCCTGCAACTAGCAACGGCAACTGGACCTGGAGCTGAGCTGTGCCCTCCACAACTAAGATTGAAAGCACAACTTGACTTGAAAAAACAGCCTGGAAGTACACACTGTTCCCCAATAAAGTCCTATTCCCTTTTCCCAATAAAATCTTTTTTTAAAAAAAGAATTCTGGCCTTGGCTCTAGCCTACATGGCCTAAGATTTTTAGGGGATCTCATGAGCTAAGTTAGAAAAACCCAGTTTCTTCCTTGCTATGTGGGGAAAAGCCTAGTTCTTCCCTATTGTATTAAAGTGTCCCCTTTTGTGATACTTCTGGTCACCCCGCAGTTCTCTACGACACTAGTTGGGTGTCCTACCATTTAACTCAGTTCTGGCACTGTCTACCTGGAGGCAGCGTCAGACCTCATAGGTGAAGGGCTCCGTGCCCACGAGACTGCCCCCACCCACCTGGGCCGATTGCAAGTGCAGGTTGTCACCTGTGCTTCTGACCCATTGGCGGTAAGTCAGAGGTTCCCGCGACCCCCTCCTCGGGTTCCATTAATTTGTTCGAGTGGCTCTCAGAACTCAGGGAAACACTTAATTACATTTATCAGTTTATTAAGGGCTGTGATGAAGGACACAGGTGAACAGCCAGCTGAAGAGACACATGCTGTGTTTCCCCGAAAATAAGACCTAGCTGGACAGTCAGCTCTAATGGGTCTTTTGGAGCAAAAATTAATATAAAAATTAATATAAAAATTAATATTTGAATATAAGACCGGTCTTACATAATATAAGATCTGGTCTTATATTAATTTTTGCTCCGAAAGACGCATTAGAGCTGATGGTCTGGGTAGGTCTTATTTTTGGGGAAACACAGTAGTTTGAGGTCTGGGAGGGTCCGAAGCACAGGAGCTTCTGTCCTGTGGAGTTGGGGTGCGTCCCCCTCCGTGCGTGGATGTGTTCTCCAACCTGGAAGCTCTCCGAACCCCGTTCTGTTGGGATTTATGGAGGCTTCCTCGTGATCAGGTATTAACTCCATTTCCAGCCCCTCTCCTCTCTGGAGAATGAGGGGTGTGGCTGAAAATTCCAAGCTTCTAATGAGGGCTTGGTCTTCCTGGTGACCCCCTCCCATCAGGAGCCACCAGAGTCACTTGATCAGAACAAAAGACTCCTCTGTCACCGGGGAAATGACAAGCCATGTTCCTGGGTCAGGAACCTGGGTCAAAGAGCAAATATTAGAACAAAAGATCTCCTAGTGCTCCTATCATGTAGGAAATGACACGAGTTATAGGAGTCCTGTGTCAGGAGCCGTGGGCAGAGACCAATACACATAGTTCTTATTATAAATCACAATACCACAGAAGGAAATGGACGCAGCATCTGAATTAAAATGTTAAATACTTGCTTCTCTCTATCAAGTGAAAAGGCCGAAACAAACCCAACTTCTGGATTCTTTCCTTTCTTTGTTGGGCCATATTTAAGGTTTAGCTTTAACTTACATCTGTGTATACGATCCACCTCTGTCCCTCTAATCCCCTTTCTTCCCGTAAGCAGTGTTTCCAGCCATGCAATACATTTTCACATGGATGGACTTTCCCCTAAAATGCAACAGTTCCAGAAGAGCACTTAGTGGTTTCAGCTTTCTGGTCCCAATCCCGCAGGCTGGCTCTGCCTCAAGACCCTCACGCAGCCCCACCCCACCCTATCGGCACCAGCCTTGACCTGATGTGTCATCTGTGAGTCACGACTCTCCTTTAGAGCCAGCGTTCATTCAATAACAAGGTCAGAGTAGCATTTCCCGGAAAACCCTTCTCTTCAGTCCTTCTCCATTTTCAGTGCAGTCTCTACTCCACGGTTCCCATTATCTGCAGATGCCAATGCAGGGATCTGGCTGCTGAAAAGTCTCTGGCCATCTCATCCAAGACATGATGTCTAAGACAAAGGAGGTTAAAGTGCTGGGCTCCAGCCTCATCAGACCCCCTGTAAAGTGTGATATTTAGGCATCACTTTTGACAAACCAAATTGTGTCCAGATGATGGCTGAATGTCTGGAAACTGTCTCTTGGATTGAGGAAGAATTGAAGTGACAGTTAACTGTGGGAAGGTTGGAGGAACACAGGGGCGATTTGCTAACATTTTGAGGTTGTCCCGTGGATGTGGGTTAGATCCATGAGGCTCTGAGCAGCCTTTCTGGGTGGGAATCCTGCCCTGCCTCAGGCCAGCTGTGGGACCTCGGTCAAGTTCCTTCCTTCATTGAAAGATTGGGGGTGGTAGTAGCGCTTCCCTCTAGGGCTGGCATGGGGGTTAACCCTTTCGCCGCGACAGTCGGATATATCCGAATGAATATTTCCGTAAGTCTGTGTCCATAAAAATAATGTCATTTATATGCACAGCAGCTCAAATTGTTGTTATTAAATGCATAAAATAGTCAAAATATCAACTTGTTGTTTTTTTGTGACACATTTTGGAAAAAACCAAAACTTGAAATCAATTAATGCAGCGAAAGAGTTAAAGGTGTTAATAAAGAGAAGTGCTCACCAAATGTTACCTGTGATCCTGATGGTGGTACTGTGTTTCCCCAAAAATAAGACTTGGACAGACAATCAGCTTTAATATGTCTTTTGGAGCAAAAATTAATATAAGACCCCGTCATATTTTACTATAATGTAAGACCAGGTCTTATATTAATTTTTGCTCCAAAAGACGCATTAGAGCTAATTGTCCGGCTAGGTCTTATTTTTGGGGAAACACGGTAGTGATGGGCTTTTTGGTTATAAAGAAAACAAATGAGTCCAATTAATGGAAGATATAGGAAAGGAGAATAATGGCTCTTACAGATGGCTCTACATAAGAAAGATCCTCTTTTAAATACAGTCTTTATAAAGACAGTCCCCGCCAACTTCTCCCTGCTACACTTCATTAAGAATACAAGAAAAACAGTAACAAAACCAGCCACAAGACAACCTTGTTAATAAGTGCCCTCAACATCTCTCCCAAATCCTTTTGGTCTCAGCCTCTTCACAGGCTCAGCCTTTCTATTTCTTGCTCTGACACCAGCTGAGTAAGATTCAGGTTTTTCTCTCCCTCAGACTCCTTCCAAGTAGATAGGCGAGTGTCCACCCTCCTCCCCAGGGGGCGGAGGAACCCTAATACCAGGCCAGGTGATTCTTCCGTCTTCCTGCCAAAAATTCGGGGATATGGCTCAGAAGTCTGTAAAAGTAGATCATCTTTAATGCGGCAATTCCACTTCCAGGGGTATATATCCCCAGGAGATTATCAGAAGCTGTGCAAAAATATGTTTACACAGCTGTTTCTAGCAGCATTCAAATGATGGGGTGTATTAGATATGGACGTAGGAAGATGCTCCTATAACATCTCCTTGTTAAGAGCAAGGAGTATGTTGTATTTTAAAATCATTATGTAGCCTTAAAAATGTGCACATGCCAGCCAACCATTCTACTTGTTGGTATTTATTCAAGAGGACACTTATGTCCGCACAGAGACTACATACAGGTGTTCAGATTAGCAGAAAATTGGGGGGAAAGTGGTCATTAATGGGTGAATGGAAAAATGATGGTCTGTCCATACAATGGAGTATTATCCAACCATGAATGGGAATGACCTACGGATACAGGCAACAGCGTGGATGAATCTCCCCACCATTCTGCTGAGTGAAAGAAGCCAGACAAAAACAGTACATGCTGTAGTCTCTGTTTATATAAAACTCTAGAAAGTTCTAACTGCTCTAAGTGACAGCACACAGCTCAGTGGTTGCTTGGGGATGGGGTGATGGTGGAGGAGGAGTGACCTCCAAAGGGACACGAGCCCTTTGGGGCGACGGGTACGTCTGCGGCCTTGACCGTGGCGGTGGCTGCACGTGTGTCTGCCCCTGCCAGCTCTCTGCCTGGTGAACTCCCACTCATCCTTCCTTCATGTATAAGGACCCCTGTGATTACACCAGGCCCACCCAGATAATCCAAGATAATCTCTCCATCTCAATATTCTTAATTCAATCACATCTGCAAATCCCTTTTGTCATGTATGGTCACATATTGACCAGTTCTGGGGTTAGAGAGTCGGCATCTGTAAGGGCCATTATTCTGCCGACCATATTTGGCTTGGCTTATAAAATCTCAGAGCAGAGATTTTGTTTATCTTCATGTTCCCAGCTCCCAATACAATGAGTAGAGTACATTTTTGTGGAATGAATGCTCTAATCAGTGAATTAATACTGAATGCCTGTGCTATGCCTATTTAATTACTTTTTTCCCCTTTTGAATACTATGTCAGGATTTTATAATCCTTGAAGATGGAGCAGTGGCTCATAGCAGGGACACAAAGGGGAGATCTGGGAGTTAAATACTTCCCTTTTTGCAAACCCAGGTTGTGAACACAGCACAGACTCCCAACAGCATCGCCAATGAGAAGACAAACATCTCTCCCGGGAGCTAAGCCAATGAGATGAATAGATACTGGCTGGGACACCTCGGTGCCTGTTTGATGTTGCTCTTGGTTGTCAGTGTTGCTTTCCCCTATTCTTATTTTAGTTCCTGTCCATGAGCAAGCATTTTCTTTCTTCTGGCGAGTTATTCATAATCATTATACTACTCAGTTATTGAGGAAGTGTGTCCCTAATAAGGTACACACTTATTTCATCCTCCTATTTCATCCTCTTTAACTTGGGAGCCTTTAACCTTGGAGGAGAGCCGGCTCTGGCACCCAGCTCCGTGATCGGACCAGTCTCCCTCTTCTCACCCATTGAAGGAGAGGCAGGCGTTTCCCAATGGTTCTTGGTTCCTGCACCTTGATCCCAGGCCAGGTGTCTGCGCCGCCGGCTACTTGCCGCCCTCTTGTGGTGGCGGGCGTTTGTTCTTTCCAGTTTACTGTCTGACTTAGAAGTTACTAAGGAAATCTGAAAGATCAGGCCTTGTGAGAGTAAATGCCTGCACGCGTGTTGGTATAGTTATATTTGAGTGTCATGCTTAGTGACAGCAAGGGAAAGGAAGGAAGCGAGAGAGAGGGAGAAAGGGAAGCGGGAATGGAGGGAAGAAGGAAAGAAGAAAGGGAGAGAGAGAGGGAGGTTGCTTTGAAATACGTTCGTGTGGGACAGGCTGGATAAATGTTGAATTTCCTCCCTTTGGGATTGGCAACTTTCAATTCAATACTTAGATTATCCTAGAAAAAAAATAAAAACTATAAAGAGATTTTCTTTCTTCTCTCGACGTTGACAGAAAGATGCCCTGATCCCATTGAAGCATTGTGGGGGGCGATAGTCTTTAATAGACCCTTACTCTGCTACAAACCATGGGTGGTTTCCATGACTTGTAAAATGTGTAAGTATGTCCTAGTTGTCTGCAAAAGCTATGTGTCTAATAAATCATTCACAATTATAAAAACAGAGCGACGGCCTTAAAGTGTGGCCTATCTAAGCATAATTACATGCCACTTATGATTCTGGGGATTTGTGTGGATACAGATCCATGGAAATGTGGCCCCAAGGCCCATCTGGAGGGCAGAGAGCTGGAGCCTGGGGGTGGGGGTAGCAGGGGGAAGCTGCAGGAAGATGGAAAAATGGCTCTTGGGGGAGGTAGGCAGTAGGAGGGGAGGCTCCCAAAGTGGGAGGAGATGCATTCTTAGTTCTAGCTGCTACACATTCTTCTTGAGGTTTTAATTCTAGGTAATATGTCAGAAAGCCGTGTATTCTGCCAAGGTGGATAATGTTTAGAAATCTCTCCTGAGCACTGACCTAGAAGAGAAAGTAAACTAAGAACAGAAGGATTGAGTGCATTCGTGGCCAGTTGGCTCGATTCACTCTCTGGCCACTTCTGACTCTTGTATAAATTCAGTCATTCGCTCGTTCATTTGTTCATCATATCTTTATTGAGCACCTACTGTGTGCCAGGCACTGTGCAAGGTGCTGGGGACATGGCAGTGAACAGAACAGCCTCAGTTGGCCCTTATCATTTTAAAAAAACTATTTTTTTAAATTGTGGTAAATTATACATAAAGTAAAATTTGTCATCTTAACCAGAATGCACAGTTCAGTTGCATTAAATACTGTGGTACCTCGGTTTTCGAACATAATCCGTTCCAGAAGACTGTTCGAGTTCTGAAACATTCGAAAACAGCCGACAGCTCGGCCTCAGGATCTTGCACTCAGCGGAAGCCCCGTGACATGTTCGACTCCCGAAATGTGTTCGAAAACCGAAGCATTTACATCCGGGTTTGTGGCATTCGTAAACCGAAATTTTCGTCAACAGAGACGTTCAAAAACCGAGGTCCTGCTGTACATTCAGTGTTGCGCTGCTGTCACCTCCTTCCAGCCCCAGAAGTCTTATCTTGCAAAACTGAAACTGTCCCCATCACCGACCCCCCAACCCTTGGCAACCTCCATTTGACTTTCTGTCTTTCTAGATTCCACTACTCCAGGGACCCCTGCACCCCTCAGGGTCTGGGGGGCATGAGGACAGGCAGAGGAGCTGAGGCACCTAGAGAGCCATGGGGTCACTCACCCCACCCCTCCCTGGTACCCCCACCCATCACCTGCATTCAAGAACTCCACTCACTTCCTGGACACCCCCCCACCTTACCCCAAAGATCCTCCCACACATGGTTTCTTTAAAAGACTACCCACAACAACAAAACCTAAACAGCTCACGAACGATGAGTTCCTGATTGCCATGTCAGAGATTTTTATATTTCTGAAACTCCCTTGGGCCTTTAATTTAACAACTCCCAACTTACAGTAGGAAAAAAAAATGCATGAGCCTGATTCCATGCAGAAGCCTCAAGTCCACATCTGCCTTTCAGTATCATGGCTGGGAAACAAAGACTCCAGGCCAGAAGAGACAAGCTGGGTAACCTTGAGAGGGCCACTTCCTCCTCTGGGCCTCCCAGTGTAAAAATTCTGTGGCTCTGCGTCATTGGTTGGCATATACATCGGTATGCCTTTTTGAAGGGCAATGAAAAAACAAATTTTATTGTGGTAAAATATGCATAACATGAAATTTTTCATTTTAACATTTTCTAAGTGTACAATTTAGTGGCATTAAGAATATCCACAATATTGTGTAACTGTGACCTGTCACTATTTATTTCTAGACCTTTTCATCATTCTTCCCCTGTCTCCTGTTGAAAGATAATTTTGCAACACCTGTAAATGTTTTAAATTCACATATCCTGTAGTCCAAAACTTTCACCCTGGGACTCTATCCTATAAAAATATTCAGAAGTATTAAAGAAGAAATTCACTCCATTTTACAGTTAATAAGTAAGTGTATATAGTAGAGTGAGATGGTCTAATTTTTAAAAATCATTGCAAATATATCATTGAAAACAAATTTGTTTTTAATAATTATCTACAATATAAGCACTTATTTCAAACAGTTCTAACACTCTTATTCCATAGCTTTATTTAAAATTTATATCTTAAAAATTATTAAGTCTAAGCATTGATACTTAAAAATTCTATTAAAGCATTATTTTTCCACAGTATTTTTTTTTGTATGCTCATTTAAGTTTATTTCTTTCAGGAATGCCTCATATTTGAGGTCTATAGGCCAGAAGTAGAATCCTACTTTAAAAATGTATTCTTCAAACAGTGCGTTTGTGGCGCAGAAATAGGGAGATTATAGCAGAATTTTTTTGCTGCAAAAAATTTTTGTTAACATGACACAAGCCATGTAGGAATTTATCTTTTAAAAGTAAGAGAACACTGTTTCATTGTCAGGCACATATGCAGAATGCATTGGTAAATTTTAATACATGGAACGTTTTACATTAATGGGAAGCCCATGCTAGTTTCAATGTCCTGTATTTTTTCGGAGAAAAAGGAGGAATCAGAGCACAGCCTCTAGTAATAGACTACAGAGTCTCAGTTGGTGAGCAGGCATCCACACACACAGTGGGTGAGCGGGCATCGCACACACACAGTGGGTCAGCAGGCATCCCACACACACACAGTGGGTGAGCGGGCATCGCACACACACAGTGGGTCAGCAGGCATTGCACACACACAGTGGGTGAGCGGACATCCCACACACACACAGTGGGTCAGCGGGCATCCCACACACACAGTGGGTCAGCAGGCATCCCACACACACACAGTGGGTGAGCAGGCATCCCACACATACAGTGGGTGAGCAGGCATCCCACACACACACAGTGGGTGAGCAGGCATCCCACACACACACAGTGGGTGAGCAGGCATCCCACACACACAGTGGGTGAGCAGGCATCCCACACACACAGTGGGTCAGCGGGCATCCCACACACACAGTGGGTGAGCAGGCATACCCACAGCACAGTAGGTGGGCAGGCATGCCCACATCTAACGGCTTTGCTGGGATTGACTTTTGGGGGCCTCTTAGAACCAGAGCAGCCAGTGTCGGTGCTTGCAAACACCACAGTTGCAGTATGTGTGATTATAATTTCTCTGAGTTATGTTGCAATCAGAAAAGTTACTTAATGGAAGCGAGTGTTATTGCCCTAAGCATGTTGTTCATGCTCATTTAGTGAGAATATATGATCATTTCTTGAGTGCTGGGTTTTTGACGGGCACTGCACTGAACACCTTATTTATTTCATTTTTGCTGCAGTGCCAGGTCATTCTACAAAGGAAGCCAAGAGGATTCTGTCAACTTGGCCACAAGGGGCGGTGGCAGTAATCTAACCTCAAACTGGCTGGGTCTGATGCCCGTGAACTTAACCTGAACAGTATATGGCCTCGGATTGCCTTATTAAGTGGATCAGATAGAAGGGTTCTCAAAGCATTCTGGCTTGTTATACATCTTTAATAAATAACAGTACTGCAGTGAAAAGAAATCTTGAAAAAGTACAATCTGGGACAACCAGCGTGTGCTGGTCAAAGGCCACCTCATCTTCCCTCTCTGTGTCTGACAGTTGGTCTCTTCCATCCTGGCTACTGATGTGCCTTCTTGCTCCCATTCATTCATTGACTCCTTCAACCCGTAGTTACTGGCACTCGCCAGGGGTTGCAGCAGAGAATCAGACAAAGCCCTGCTCTCAGTGGTTGGCAGACCAGAAAGAAGGAACAGTGATACAATGTCATGTCCGGTCTTTATCATTGTCAAGGCCATTTTCTGGTGTCAAGGGCTCTGTGCCTCTTCTGTCCCAGAGAGATGGGGCAGGGTAGGAAGTGGAGTGGGGGGAGCACATCTCAGCTGATACCGTTCCCCTTGCTGATGTCCATTTCCCCCTTGAAATTCTCACTCCCCAGAGGAGGTTGTGGGCTGCTGGTGTCCTGTCATCACCCTGTGAACGTCAGTGTTTTTGGTAACCTCTCTTCAGAAAGATTGAATCGTGTATTAAAACGAACTTTATTATAAAAACATAATTAATGTGTAAAATCTGAACTTTGAATCCTCTTGTCACTCTCTTGCCAATATTTCCAACTTCCTTGTCCCGCTGACCTTCTCTCCCTCCCTCCTGGAAAACCTGGCCCCAGGACAGGCCAGCTGGATCTCTTCTGAGCCCTTGTAGGAAACTCCGCCCCATAGTGGATCTGGACCCACCCCTGCAAGGTCCAGGGCTCACATGGAATGAGCTCTTGAAGCCGCCAATAAAATGAGTTATTTATTCCCCCATCTTCCAGCCTTCCCTCCACCCTCACAGCAGAGGACCCCAGAGAACCTTCTGGCAGGCACCTCCCTCCTTTCCATCTGCATTCAACTGGCCCCAGCCTCCTATTAAACTGGATACTGCTGCCTCATTCGCTACACTTTGGGCCCATCCTCTCCGCTGGCTCAGGCCCTGGCTCCCCCTAACCTCCATTCTAGATGCTCTTCAAAATCTGCATCTCCCCTTGCTCAAGTCTCTCCAATAAAAAGAGAACCAAAAACTTCTCCTTAGCTAGGTTTGCCAAATTTACCAAATACAAATAGGTGACACCCAGGTAAATTTGAATTTCAGATAAATGACAGATACCTTTTAGGAAAAGCATGTCCCAAATATTGCATGGGACCTATTTATACTGAGAAATTATTCCTTGTTTGTCTTCTGTTCAAATTTAACGGGGCGTCCATACAACATGAATGGACCTAGAAGGTATTGTGCTGAGTAGAGTAAATGAGACAGAGAAAGAGAAATGCCATATGATTTCACTTATATGTGGAATCTAAAGAACAAAATAATTGAACAAACAAAATAGAAACAAACTCAGTTACAAAGAACATTTTGTTGGTTGCCAAATGGGAGGGGGATTGAGGGTATGGGTGGAAAGGGGGAAGGGATTAAGAAGTACTAGTTGGTAGTTACAAAATAGTCATGGGGATGTAAAGTACAGCATAAGGAATATAGTCAGTAATATTGTAATGATTGTATATGCTGTCAGATGGGTACTAGATTTATTGGGGTGATTATTTATATAACTTCATAAGTTATATAAATGTCTAGTCACTGTGCTGTACACATGAAGCTAATAGAATGTATGTCCACTGTGATTGAAAAATGAAAAATTATTTTTTTTAAAAACAAATTTAACCGGACGTCCATATTTTATCTGATGACCCTGCCCCGAGATCCATGTGGTCCTCCCAGTCCCCACACCATCTCCTTTCTTTCACTGTCTATAACTTCTGACAGGTTTGCATACACTCGCTGTCATTTCCCGTGCTTTCCCGTCTGGCTTTCACTGTTAACACACCCCTGAAAGGGCTCCCATTGTATGTTTTGTCACCTCTCCAGCCTCTTGGTGGCCTTTGATGGTCCTGACTGTCATCTGCTGGATTCCAGAGACCTGTGCTGAGCCACTTTCCCCCTGTCGCCCATCCCCCGCACCGCGTGCCATCCTACAGGGTCTCTGCACTGACGCTGGACCTGCTCCCTCCTCCTCCAGAGCCTCGGCTGTGCCGATGGTACCGCTCCCTCCAGCCACCCACTCCGGGTGCCAGGGTCTTGTGCCCCACCCCAGCTCGGTCTCTCACCTGGAGGAGCCCCCAGGCTCTTCCATCCATTTTCCTCACTGTAGTCAGGGACGTCTTCCTAAAACGCAAATCTGACCAAATCCCTTCTCTGGCCCCCCAGTGAGTGTCCACAGTTTAAAACCAAACGTCTTCGTGTTGCTGTACAGTCTGGACATCTGGTCCCTGCTTACCCCGAGTGTCCTTCATCCCCCCTCCATCGTCCTGGGTTCTTTGCTCTTTCTACAAAACACACAGCCTGAGGAGGTGTCTCCTGCTCAGCCCCAGGCAGACCCCCCACTTCCAGAGTTCCCTCCCCACGAGCACTCAGGCTCCCTAAGGCACAAACAGCTGTCCCTTCACCAGCCCAGAAGTTCCAGGAGGGCAGCGGTCTCGTCTCCTACTGCACAGGCCATTCCTGACACACAGTAGGTCCTGCTGACATTGTGTCGCTTATCAGGTTGTACTTGTCGTCCCCTGGACTCAAACCCTCTAGTGGCAGGTGGGTCCTCCTGTGGTGCCTGAGGCAGAGAACTGGTTCAGTGAAGGGGACTTTTGTATTTCACAGTCAGCCCCTTCGGTGGGTTTGTCAGAACCAGCCTCTTCGATGAATTTGTAAAAGACATGTTTCATTGAAGTAGTTTGAAATATAGCTATCCCAGAATTAATATTGGCATAAAAACAGCAGTCATTTATATGAGACTAATAAGTCAGTTGTTGGGATCGCGAACTCTCCATACTGTACATACCTTGGCACTGAGGTCCGTTTCCGGGCTTGACAAAGAATGGCACATTATTTCATCATTCGCCTTTATGATTGGACACCACAATAGTATCATGAAGTTGTTTGTCTTTTTCAATAAGTTATCTTTTTTCCTTGGGGAGTCCTTTTTCCTATGAAAATGATAGATTTGTGTTTTATTATAGAATCCTTTGTAAAAACACAGGTCATGGTCGCTCTCCTAGCCTCGCCACACGCAGACCTCACAAACCCCGGAGCTCAGGGCATGGCTGCATCCTACCCACAGATGGAAACATCTGCCCTGAAGAGGAGGTAGACACCCACTTTAGTAGCCAGACGCCCCTCATACCAAAAGTTTCCGTCCGAGTGATATCTTCCACCAGACAAGAAAATCAAACCGTGTTTCAGAAGTCACCTAAGCTTGTCTTTAGGCATTTAGAAAGCTGTGTCCAACGTGTACAGCCCTAAATATGTTCATTTGTTTGCATCATAGAAATTTACGTCCATTGCTGTTAAGCTTAATGATGGCGTTTCCTAAATTAGCCCCCAAAGAGGATCATTTTAATCTGTCTTGCTTTTCTTTTCTTTTTCTTTCTTTTTTCTTTTTTGTTAACTGTCACTTAGGGGAAAAGATGACTCATAGTGTGAGTTCCTGTGTTTTTCATTTATAACTTTTACACATTATACCAAAATCTACTATGATAAAAGCATCCTAGAGTCTGAGTAATAAACACAGCCTCTGTCCAAGAAGCAGAGTAAACTGGATTTTTCTGTGTTTATGATCTGGGACAGATGAGTTGAGGTGAGTTGTCTTGGGTGACCCAAGACTCAGAGACATGACCGTTCCCTGTGTGGGGGAGACAGAGGACAATGGGGGATTAAACACCACGTGTCCAAAGCCAGAGGGGAAACCATGTTAGACTTTATAGCATCAAGGTTTGGAAGGTGGGGGGGAAAGGTTACATGTCGTCCTGTTTGTGAAGTATCACCGGGAATCTCCCAAAGCTGTTCTCTGCCCCCTGTTTTAAAAGGATTGACCCACCAATGGCGGTTCACTTTCTTGCCAGAATATCAGGTCCACACGATTAAAAGCCAAGTGAAAGTACTTCATCTCTTTCAATTAAAACAGCAAATGTTTTCTGAATACAAATAGTTACATCATATACCAAAGCATAAGGAAATACATCCTTTAGAGAAGAGGAGAAGGGATACCTATTATTGCATTCAATTTTTTTCTGGCACTCCTTTTCTTGGAATGTTGCTGAAGTTTAAATCCAAATCAAAGATGACAGAACCACCAGCTGAGTCATCTGAGATCGAATGCTTTTTTTAAAATCAGAAACACATCATTTGGCAAAATTCAATACCCATTCATGATTAAAAAATAAAAGCTAATTCTCTTCACAAACCAGGAATAGAAGAAAACTTTTTTTTTAAATTAAATTTTATTGTGGTGACAATTGTTAGTAAAGTTACATAGATTGCAGGTGTACAATTCTATAATATTATATATATATATATGTATCTCACATGTGTTCACCATTCAGAGTCAATTCTCCTTCCATCACCATATATTTGACCCTGTTTACCCTCTTCTAGAGCCCTCCTCCCCCCTCACCCACTGGTAACCCCTAAACTATTGTTTATGTCTATGAGTTTTTGTTCATTTATTTGTCTTGTTCTTTTGTTGTTAGAGGGAACTTCTTAACCTGATCATATATTTACCAAAAGCAAAAACAAAAAAACAACCCAGAGAGTACCCCCCATAAATAAGATTAAAAAAACGGACTATTAGGTTGTACTGGAGACCCTAGCAGTAAGTCAAGCTGTCCATCAAGCAAAAGAAATAAAAGACAAGGGATGAGAAAAGGAAGAAACCATTGTTATCACAAATAACATGATTGTCTATACAGTGGTACCTCAGTTTTCTAATGTAATCCATTCCAGAAGACCGTTCAAGTTCTAAAACGTTCGAAAACAGCCAATGGCCAGGCCTCGGGATGTTGCACTCAGGGGAAGCTGAGCGACATGCTCGACTTCCGAGGCGTATTCGAAAACGGAAGCATTGGACACCCCCATTCGGGACCCCCTCCCACTCGGGAGCTCTGACTCTTTGCTTTCAATAAACTATCATCCTTTACAAAAAAAAAAAGAAAGAAAGAAAACGGAAGCATTAACTTCCTGGTTTATGGTGTTCGTAAACTGAATTTTTCATCAATGGAGACCTTGGAAAACCGAGGTTCTACTGTATAAAAAAACCAAAAGAATCTACATACATATTATTAGGGATAATAGAAACATTTAGCTAAGAGGCTTCTATAAAGTAATATAAGCAAATCAACTACATTTCTATACTTCAACAACAAACAAAACTGCCTTAAAAAGCAACAGCAGAAATAAACCTAACAAATGCACAATTTCTGGAGAAACTTTATAAAACTTTATTAAGGACATTACATTGAAGACCTGGCCTACCTAGTATCAAGAGCTGTTCTAAAACTACTGTAACAAAGAAAGTGCAAAGTGACCAAGGGAACAGAATCGAGAGCCCCAAACCAACTCATGGACATGCGGAAACTGGGTGAATGACAGAGGCGGTACCGCAGATCCATGAAAACCAGCGGAGCCATTGAATGAATGGCACTGGGCTATCTATAGCCAAAACTCAAAACTGGATCATCCCCTCGCAACATACGCAAAAATCATTCCTGGTAGATGAGACTTAAATACAAAAGACAAAACTTTAGACTTTTGGAATAAAATGTGAGGAAATATCTTTATGATATTGAGACAGGGAAGGAATTTTTTAATCAGGAAACAAAAAAAAAGTTAACCAGAGAGAAATGAGTTGTAAATTTCACCAAATTAAATTAAGAACTTCCCCTCTTATTAGAAGAAAGACATTATTAAAAAGTGAAAAGGGGGGCAGCCAGTTAGAGCGGGGTGCTCTTAACAACTTTGCCAGTTCAGTTCCCCACACGGGCCACTGTGAGCTGCGCCCTCCACAACTAGATTGAAACAACTACTTGAGTTAGAGCTGATGGGTCCTGGAAAAACACACTTAAAATAAATAAAAGTTTAAAAAAATAGAGAGAGAGAGAAAAGCAAATTACAAACAAAGCAGATCTTTATAACACATATAAGTGACCAATGATTATTATTTAGATTAGATTATTTAGATTATATAAAGAACTTCTGTGAATCAATATGAGAAAGACAAACGAGCATTTTAAAAAATGAGCAAAAAACATGAGCAAGCATTACACACACACGTACACACATACACACACACGTACACACATACACACACATACACACACAAGTTTAATGACAGGATGCTCTTAGTAATCAAGGAAATGCAAAACAAGGCCACAGTGAGATGCTGTCTTAAATCCACTACGATTGGCAAAATTAAGCGTCTGATGACAGCAGAGGGTATGGAGGATGGGGATCAATGGGACACTTTAGACACTGCTGAGCAAAGCATACATTACAACGACCACTTTGAAAAGCAAGCTGGCACCACAGCAGCCTTTTTTATTGTTCAGAAATATTTTCTGCCCCTTCCTGTGTGGAGATGATACTCTCTGCCCTCCTGATGCCCAGCTTGGCTGTGTGACTTGCTCTAAAAGTTAGCATCTAACCCACTGCATCTGAACTAAGTGTGTCCCTTTGTCACAACACCACCAATGTTCCAAGCAGAAGCTGCTCTCTCCACCTGAATCCCAGGGGCAAATGACACTGGAGAGAGCCACAGCCAACCTGCAATGGTCATCTAATGACAGCAGGAAATGCACCTCTGTTTTGTGGTAATCCATTAAGATTTGGGGGGGGTCATTTGTTATTTCTGCATAACTAAGCATAACTTACTGATATGTGTACTAGCCCAGATGCCGTAAGATCCAGAAATACCACCTTAAGAAAATTTCCCCCGAAGCTTCCTTACACAGGAAAACATTTAAAAGGACATGCATAGCAATGTTCATAATTATAAAAAACCTGGGAACAACTCACCTGTCCTTTGCTAGGAAATGGATTGATAAATGATGGTATATTTGTAAAATTATACAGCAGTTAAAAATGAATGCATCTAGCTACACACAGAAACGTGAATGAGTCTTACAAATAGAATTTTGAGTCATTAAAGCAAGGTTCACACAGCACAATACCATTTTCAGAAAGCTCAAAAATAAAAAACCTCAATAAAATAGTTTTAGGGTACATAATTATATAATAAATGATTTTTTTAAGCCAGGAAATAATAGATTCAACATTCCTGAGGGAGGTTGGCTGGGTGTGGGAAAGCAGGCAGAAGATGAAGGAGAGAAGCGGCGCACAGATGGGTGCTCTGACCATGACTTCGCCCTGTAAAGGGTTAGACATTAAATAGTTCGTGTTTTGTGGGCCTAGAGTCTCTTGTCACAACTATTCAACTCTACTGCTATAAGGCAATGGCTGCCGTAGACAATATGTACAAAACGGTGTTTTCCAATAAGACTTCATTTACGGACTCTGAAATTTGAGTTTCATATAATTGTACATGCCATGAGATATTATCCTTTTGACTGTTTAAAACCATTTAAACATGTGAAAACTTACTTAGCCCCTAGGCTATACAAAGGAGCCTGGCATCTCAGATTTCACCCGGGGGAGTTTGGCGACTCCTTCCCGAGCTCTCTGGTTGGGCTCAGGGGTCTTCATTCCACGAGTGCATCATACCTGTTTCATGCATTAGTTTATGTGTATAAATATTATTTTAAAAGTCTTTAAGAATTAAAACGAAAAACGTAAGCCCTGGGCCAGCCAGTTAGCTCAGTTGGTTAGAGCGCAGTGCTCTTAATAACAAGGTTGCCAGTTCAATCCCCACATGGGCCCCTGTGAGCTGCAGCCTCCACAACTAGACTGAAACAACTACTTGATTTGGAGCTGATGGGTCCTGGAAAAACACACCTAAAAAAAAAAAAAAAACCGAGAAAAAAAAAAACACAAAAAAAACTACGTAAGCCCTGGCTGGGATGGGAGTAGGACATAGGCAGAGCTGTGGGGCTGGAGAGAAACACAGGATATGTGAGGACATTTGAACTCTTTCCAAAACACTTGAGATTTTTTTTGCTCTTGACCCAAAACTTGGTCACTGTCGTCATTCTCCCCTGACAGTGGAGGAAGTCATTATGTTGAATGACTGAACTAATGGAAAATTTGGTTAGGGATATTTCCCACACCTTATGGCTTCTTGTAATATATTAGCGTGCGTGTGTGCGTGCGTGCATGCACACACATATATACACACACACAGTCTTGAACTGATTTTGATTATAACTTTAGCTGGACCATTGGTCTATGTGATTAAATTTAAAATACAATTCTCTTTGGATTTCAAAAAATCTAGCCCAAACCTGTCAAGCAGTATCTAAAAAATGTCCCTTTTACCACCAGCCAGCTTTGTCCCATCTTCTGTTCTGTCAAAAGTGGTACAATTTAAAAGGCCAACTCATCAGCATTTAGAAGAAGCTTGCGGGGGGGTTAACACTGGGTGTTATCTAGGATGGTGGTTTTCAGTGTAGAAAGATGAAAACAGGGTCATGTGTATTTGTCCTTTGAGTCTTCTCAAGAGCGTCCCCACAGCTTTTTGGATTTCAGGTCAGAGTTCACATTCTCCTTCTTCTTCTTCCGGGAATCGGCAACTACAGGCATCTTCCTCTTGGGCAGTTCGTACTGGCTTCATAAATGCTAAAAAGTAATTTAAAAGATATTTATGTTTGGTTGTGTATTTTAATCAATTAACATTCACTTTCTATAAATCACAGTCGGGGGACATCTCTAAGTAGCAGACATTCTCTAATCATCAGCAAGAGAGGTCATGACAAGAGTGAACTTTTTCTCAGGGTTATTGGATTGAAAAGTGTTTTTCTTTTGACCAAATACTTTGATTGGTCCTGAAAAACTGTAGTCTTTATTTTTGACACTGGCTAGAAACAGTCTTGAGCATGAAACGCATTAAAATGGTCATATCCCAAACACAACTGTAGTTTCAATGTTTCAGATAACGCATTAGAGACTCTTTCGCGTGAAGTGCTTATGGCACCAGGATGTGAAAGATACTCCCCCTCCTGCCATCTCTTAGTAAGTAAATGACTGATTTGTGCATTTGCTCCCAGGTTTTCTTTTACATGTTACTGTGAAATATTTGTGTTACTGCTGAGCAGCTTTTAATCCTGAGCAGATGTTTTTTATAGCTTGATAAAGCAAAAGGCCTTACCCCAATTTTACATGCTTGTTACCAAAAAAACAAAAACCTAAACCCAACAACTGCGCTATCTCTGAGAATTTATGAAAAACTGCTAAGACATTCAGAAATACCAATAGGATGTCATGTCCCAACCGATTGTATGAAGCCGGTAATACCCTGCTACTAAAACCAGACAAAGACAGTACTAGAAAATATACCTATAGACTAATATCTCTCACGAAGATAACTGCAAAAACTCTTAACAAGGTATCAGCAAATAGAATTCAGCAATATATAAAAAGAATCATATACTATGGGCAAATGGAGTTTAGTCCAGGAATGCAAGGGGGAGTTCAATATTCAAAAATGAATCTAAAAAAAATAAAAAAATAAAAAAATGAATCTATGAGATCCATCATCTTAACAAAATAAAGAAGAAAACCATGTGATCACTTCAGTTGACACAGAAAAAGCATTTGACAAAGCTCAATGCTCATTCATGATTTAATGGGGGAAAAAATTCTCAGAAAGCTAGAAATACAGGAGGAACTTCCTCGACTTGATAAAGAAGATCAACTGAAAAATCTATAGGTTCCGTCATATGTACTGGTGAAAAACTGAATGCTTTCCCCCCAAAATTAGAAGCAAGGGAAGTATAGTTACTCTCATCACTCTTATTCAACATAATACTGGACGTTCTAACCCATGCAGGAAGCCAAGAAAAAGAAATAGAAAGCATACAGACATGGAAAGAAAAAATAAAACTGTCCCTATTTGCAGATAGCATTATGGTCTATTTAGAAAATCCCAACAAATCTACAAATACTCCTAGAACTAATCAATGAGTTCAGCAAAAATCAGAGGCTACAAAATCAATCCACAAAAATCAATTGTATGTCTATATATTAGCAATAAATGTGGGCAAATAAAAAACTTAGGATACAATACCACCTGCAGTTGTTTAAACAAATTGAATACCAAAGCTTAAATTTAACAAAGCATGTACAGGACTTGTACACTAAAATCTACAAAATGCTGATGAAATAAATCAAAGAAAATATAAATGAATGGAGAGACATACTGTGTTCGTGGATTGGAATACTTAACATAGTAAAGATGTCAATTCTCCCCAAATTGATGGACAGTTTTAACACCATTGCTATCAGAATCCCAACTGACTTTTTGTAGATACAGATAAGATTATCCTATAATGTATATGGAATGCAAAGGAACGGGAATAGCTAAACCAATTTTGAAAAAGAAGAATAATGCGGGAGGAACATTCTAACTTCTACCAATTTTAAGACTTGTTTTATAGCGACAATAATCACAACTGTGTGGTATTGGCAGAAGAATAAACATGTACATTAGTAGAACAGAAGACAGAAACCAGAAACAGCCCCCACACAAGTACAGCCAACCGATTTTTGACAAAGGAACAGAAGCAATTTAATGAAGGACAATGTTTTCAACAGATGGTTCTGGAGCCATTGGATATCCATAGGAAAAAAAAAAAACTGACTCTAAAACTCTCACACTTTAAACAAAACTTAACTGAAAATGAACCATAGATTTCAATGTAAAACCTTTAGAAGGTAACATAGGAGGAAATCTAAATCTTTGTGACCTAGCACTTGGTGAAGCCATCTAAGATATGATTCCATAAATGAAGAAAAAAAAAGAAGTGGCAAATTGGACTTCATCAAAATTTTAAAAAACCTTTTTCTCTGCAAAAGACACTGGAAAGAGGATGAAAAGGCAAGCTACAGACTGGGAGAACACACAAACCACAAAGCTGACAAAGGACTTATATCTGGAAGATATAAAGAACTCTCAAAAGTCAACAGTAAAACAAACTAACAATTCAATTGGAAAAAGAAGCAAAAGACATGAAGGAACATTTCACTGAAGAAGACATACAGAGGGAAAATGAGTACATGAAAAGAGGTTCATGGGAAAGGGAAATTAACCCTTAGGGAAAGGAAAATTAAGACCACAAGGAGTTGTCACACTAGGTACCTATTAGAACACATGAAGTAAGAAACCATGGCAACACGAAATCTTGGCAAGGGTGAGGAGAAACCGATCTCTCCTACAGTGCTGGTGGAATGTGACATGTACAGTTCTCTGGAAAATAGTTTGGTGGTTTCTCAAAAACCTAAGCATATACTTACCATAGGACCTAGAAATTGCACTCCGGGGCATTTATCTTAGAGACACAAAAACTTAAGTCCACACAAAAACCTGTACCTGATTATTCATAGCAGCTTTAAATGCAATAGTCGAAAACAGCCCAAATGTCTCTCAGTAGGTGAATGGTGAAACAAACTGGCACAACCACACCATGGAGTACTAGTCAGCAATTAAAGGAAAAAAAGTAAAATATAGAAACACATAATGACTCGGATGGATCTCAATGGCATAAAACTGAGTGTAAAAAGCCAGTCTCGCAAGATCCATTTATATATTGTGTGATTCCATTTCTATAACATTCTTGAAATGACAAACTTGTAAAGACAGAAAACAGATTCGTGGTTGCCAGGGTTTAAGGGTGGCAGGGGCAGGGGGAGTAGATGTGATATGACAGACTGGAAGGAGGGAGATCTTTGTGGTGATGGAATCGTCCTGTATTTTGATTGGACTGGTAGTTAGGACCAATGGCATGGTTTTGACATTGTACTGTAGTTACAGAAAATGTAACCCCATGAATGGCACATGACACTTTTCTGCACTCTTTACAACTTCCTGTGACTCTAATTATTTCAAAATAGAAAGTTTCTAAAAATGTCCTAAAAAATTTCTAAATAGAATATAGTTCCATTGCAACTCACTGATTACTCACAAATACTTTTGAAAATCGTGACAATCAAAGAGCAAAGGTTCATGGGAAAAGATAAGGAGTAAGGATTCCTAGAGATTCATAAGGATAGACAGGCAACCTAATAGAAAAATGCACAAAAGACTTGATCAGGCACTTCGCAAAAGACGAAATCCCAATGGCCACTAGAACATGAAAAAAATGTCTCATATCACTAGAAATCATGGAAATGCAAATTAAAACCACAGTGAAATCTATCCACCCACCAGATAGATAAAAATTAAGAAATCTGATAACACCAACTTATTAGAGTAAAAACCAGCAAGAATTGGAGTAAAAGGAACTCTTCATATGCTGCTGGGAAAGTGCAAATGAGGTCCCAGTATGCTGGAAAAGAGTTTGGTATATCTACTAAGGACCAAACATATCCCAGCAATTTTGCTTCTAGGTTAAAAACAACAACCACACAGAAACACGTTTATCTATTACTACTACGGAGATAAGCAGACAAAAACATTCAAACACCACTGTGTGTAATAGCCCCAAACTGGAAACAACACAAGTGTCCACCAGTATTGGAATGGATGGACAACTGATAGTATAGTGATTGGATAGAAGAGTATTCAACAATGGAAATCAACTAAGGTAAATGCAACACTCGGATGTATCATAATGATACAATGTTGCATACGAGAAGGAAAATACAGAATAGATACAGTGTGATTCCACTTGTGTAAAATTCACAAGCAGCCAAATTAAACTGTGCTGTTAGATAGCAAAACTATATAAAAGAGCAAGGAAATAAATACTATACAAATCTAGATGTGGTTAGCGTTGGTGGTGAGGGACGGTTTTCATCTGGAAGGACATGCAGGAAGCCTTCTGGGGAGCAGATAACGTCTATTTCTTGACCCCAGTGGGGTAATGCAGGTGTTCATTTTACAATTTGTTCAACTTTACAAGCACGTGGTTTTTTTCTTGTATATTTCACAGTGTAAAGAGGTGTTATATTGTTTTCAAAAGAACCTTTATACGAATTAGTGCAGTGCAGCTGTGGATAAGACTTTAGTAATAAGTGTAACAACCTCCCAACGGACCCCCTCCGTGTTAGGATGATGTTTCCGGTTACACTGTAGCACTCTTGGAGCACTCCATCTATCCCTCTTATCATAGCCCGTATCTGTGGTTCTGTCCTCCAGGAAAACAAAACCAAGCCCAAACAAAAACAAAAACAAAAAAACCCAGGTTGCCCCATCTATAAACTTTTTTGATAAAATATTAATAGGTATCGTTTAGTGAGTGCTGAGTCTTGCCAGGCACTTGACAGAGGCATGCCGAGTTCCATATGGAAATAGCATCTCGTTCAAAAAGGGAATCCATTATAGAAGTTTCTCATTGAATCCAGATTGGTGCCGTAATAATCCATGAGGTTCAGCCCACTTCCGTCTTCCTCTGCGTTCTCTACGCCTCCTCTTGTTTCGCGTCTGGCTCAGATTAAGACGGTCAGTGCTCCCCGGGCAAACCTGATTTTCTGATTCCTCTTTGCCAGTGTCCTGTCTGCACAAGGGACTAGCTGTGTGTGTGCGCATGTATCCAAGACGGCAGCCTACTTAGATGGTCATTTTTCTAGACCCCTTAGCGGGGTCACGTCCTGCTATGGCCAGCTTTCTCCCCCTCAGCTCTGTTGACATGTGGGGCTTCCTAACTCCTCGTTGTGGGGCCTGCCCGGGTGTCACAGGATGTGAATCAGCGTCACTGACCCCTCACTGGATGCCAGTAGCACTCCCTCCCCAACCCCAGCTTGGGATCCCCAAGTGGTTTCCAGATAGTGTCAAATGTCCCCTGGGGGGCAAGGCTGCCTCTGCTCAATAACCACCGTGCTATGCTAATCTAGTTTCTGTCACTTACAAGAAAGCCACCACCTTTCTCTTTCTACTGTACACAACCTTGCCACAGGGATCTGGTATCCAGTACACTGGTGTTAGTCTTACGTGTCTTGAACATATACAGGAGTTTCTTCCTGCCCTGCTGGACCACGGAGAAATGGAGCGCCAGGAAGAACATCAGGACCAGCGTTGTCGTGGATGTCAGTGCAAGAAAGAAGACCAGGACCTGGGGCGGGGGACCTTGAAAAAAGAGCAAAAGGAGAAATGCATGCAGCCGTGTAGTTTTGCGAGTGTAGTACATGTATGTTTACATTTGTAAACCCCTGATTACGCAGAGAAGTGGGGCCTTGGGCATCTCCAGCCAGCGAACTTAGTAAGCTTGCCTGCACGTTAAGAAAACTAAAAAACAAAAACAAAAAAAGAAAAGAAAGAAAAAAAACCATTATAACAAAAAACATTAATAATCTTCCCAGAGGCCTTCCCCTTTACTCGGCATTATCTAAGGTGTAGTATCTGTTGGTACGTCTCACCTCGCTCTGTTGACTCATGTGTATCTCAGACTAAATGACAAACCCCTCAAAAAACGGGAGGTGCCTGCTGCAGGCCGAGGTGCAAGACCTCGTGGTATTGGGGTGCTTTAGGTTCCAGGGGGACAACCATGACACAATCACAGTGATTTAACAGCCAACACACCAGCTACCTGCATCTGTTGCAGAGACAGGCGTGGTGACAGAGGATGTCCCTGGAGAGAAGTCGGTCGAAGTTGGTCCACATACCACGTCCCTTTCCTTTGTTCCATTCACCAGTACAGACTTTCCATCCAAAGAACAGCTTAGACAATCCAATGAAAAGGGTTCAAATAATTAATTCAGGTACAGATCAGTGTAATTAAAAACATTGACATTTTCCACCCGGTCAAGCAGCCTAGTCACAAAGATTTGTGGTTCTGAGTTCATAGAGATATTCTGAAAATCCTCCACTTGACCATCTGGCTTCCTCCAACTTTGCCGCAGCTTTCGCTGCTTTCCACAATTCACCCCTCCTCTACTCACCTAACAGAACTCTTCTTTTTCCCCAGGCTGGGAGCTTTGTCCTGTGACAACTCGGTTTAGACTGCTTCACCTGGTTAGTCTCTCACCTCCTCTCCACCTTCCTTCCCCCACCCCACTCTGTCCAACTTCTTAAGCATATTGGACCATCTCTGGCACAAATGAACTTCACCTAAGGGTTAGGAGTTCCTAACCCTCTGATGTGTTCTCATCAGACACACCAGGCTTTGAGCCCTGGGTCTGCCCCTTAGCAGAATGACCTAGGGCAAGTTAGAAAGCTCTCTAGGGCGTACAAGTGGCTCAGTTAGTTAGAGCGCGAGCTCTGGGCAACAGGGCTGCCGGTCCGATTCCCACATGGGCCAGTGAGCTGAGCCCTCCACAACTAGAATGAAGTCAATGAGCTGCCGCTGAGCTCTCGGATGGCCAGATGGCTCAGTTGGTTGGAGCGCGTCTTCTCAACCACAAGATTGCCGGTTTGACTCCTTGACTCCCCAAGGGATGGTGGGCTGCGCCCCCTGCAACTAACATCGGCAACTGGACCTGGAGCTGAGCTGCACCCTCCACAATTAAGACTGAAAGGACAACAACTTGACTTGGAAAAAGTCCTGGAAGTAAACACTGTTCCCCAATAAAGTCCTGTTCCCCTTCCCCAATAAAATCTTAAAAAAAAAAAAAAAAGTTTCCAGGGCGGCTGGATGGCTCGATTGTTTAAGGCGCGAGCTCTGAACAACAGGGTTGCAGTTCGGTTCCCACGTGGGCCAGTGAGCTGCGCCCTCCACAACTAGATTGAAGGAAAACAACTTGGAGCTGATGAGCCCTGGAGAAACACATTGTTCCCCAATATTCCCCAATAAAATTAAAATAATTTTTAAAAAGTTTCCAAGTGCTTTTTCTTAATGCCTATAGCGCTCTGGCTGTGTGGACAGAGGGCAGCCCGTCAGCAGGCGAGCACCTGTCCCCAGACCCCACTTTGAGTAGCTCTGGTCTGGGTCACATAAGTCAACAGGAATATTCCCACATACACAGCTGGCAGCTTCTACTACCTGTGAGGGTCATGTTTGCCCATGTCCATGCTATGTTTTGGCGGGTAGGACATGTACTTTACTCTCTTTCTCAGTGCTGACACTGCAGGCTTAAAGATGAGCTGAGCAGTGGGGGCAGGTCAGAGGCAGCAAAGGGAGCAAAAGAACACAGAAGAACACCCAGGGTGGTACTGAGGTTCACTGGCAACTCGGGTCTATGCTCTGGGCATCATTTCTGGAGAAAATGCCCACTTTGTGTGTCAAGTCACTAGTACCCATGCTGTTCCCACTGTTCCCACGCTGCCAAATAGCATGTTATCCTATGTCTATACTTGATAGATTTTTAAAAGCTTCAGTGATAACCTTCATTGTCTTTAAAAAAGTTAACCCAGGTTGTTTTGTAAGGAAATGGAAATCATACATACTCTGTCCAAGGTCGACAGATGCCATGTTTCTGATCGTTAAATGTCCCAAAGTCACAGTCTTTACAACCTTGCGTAAAAATGAAAGCAATAATAAATAAAAACGGGAGATTTTCATCATTTCACAACTTTCCCAGTGATGAACATAAATCACATCATAAAGTCAGTAACTTAATTCAATCTACACAGATTGTTCAACCATTCTTGAAACAAAACCCCCACAAGACTGCAGTTGTTTTCTAATTGTACACAGTATGGCATCTGTATGTGTAGAAAGTATGAAAATGCATGGTCCTGGGGAATAACAAGTGTCGTGATTTCAAATTATTTCCACTGATTGAAAAATAGTTTGTAAATATCCTATACGTGACTCAGCAGTTCATGGCTTGTTACTTTAAGGGGCTACAAATCTACGTGTTATTTTATATTCAAAGGACCAGACCTCGCTAATGACATGTGTCTAGTTAACAAACTTGTGCTAGATTGCAGGTGGCCACACCTACCCTCTCTGGTTAACTCTTGACCTTGTTTGCAGTCGTCTTCACACATGGTGCACCCGGCCCCCAGGCAGTGGAACCCTGAGACACACTCACACTCGGCATCGCTGGTCGGGGAGCACAACTTCTTAGTCCTGAAAACACCTACAAAGCCCCCCAACATTACAGTACATTTGACCTCCAAATCTCGTATGTTGTGCAATAAAAACCAGGCTCACTCTACTTATGACGGTCCTGGTGACCTTAGAGTATACAGTTTACTGGAAAAAACCCCAATAGAAGACATTTTTACATTTTGCTAATTAAAATTTTCTCTCTTATCAAATGAATGTTTCCTCTAAAATTGAAAAAGCTCAATCCACAAGTAATTGTTATTACAGTCAGTAATTTTACTGGACCTGCCTCTTGACAGGGGAACCAGCATCTCTGATACTTAGGACTTTCAGTAGAGACCAGTACACTAGGGAATAAAAAGCTTGTCTTCCCACCATGTACCCAGGTGAAGAATACATCGTTTAAATCCTACCTGCACACTGCCTGCATATGTCACAGGCCTTTTGTCCACTTGTGCTGGAGAAACTATTTGTAGGGCAGGGAACGCAAATTGGATCCTTGTTTTTCCCACAGAAAGTACCTAAAGAGGGTAGATTACAACTGTACACGTTTGACAATGGACTGTTATCACCTGAAGCATTGTGAGGTTTACAAGAAAACTAGACTATGAAACAATGATTAGTCTTCTAGGGGCCACAGTGACAGACCTTATTTTGTTGATTGACTTTTTTAAATTATACACTTGCAAGATTGTCCTCAGCCTAATCACAGAATTAAGAGTAACAGAGTATAGCTATTGCAACAAAGAAATCCACAGAAAGAAAATGGTTTCCTTTATCAAATGAAACAGAACGATTTCTCTTGATTGATCCAGGAGATCAACATGATGGGATTCAGGAAGAGATCAATGTCCTTTATGGGTACACTAAAACTTAAATGTGGCTGCCTTTCCCCACTCTGTTCCCCCTGCTGCCTGCTGCTTATACCCTGCTGTGCCCCCAGATCAATCTCAGGTCCTCATACCCAAAGCTAATATTTACTGAGGTCTTACCATGTGCCGTGCACTGTTGTAAGCCCATCTCATGATCCTCCCAACAATTGTATAAAATAGGTTCTCTTTCTATCCCCAGATGACAAAGCTGGGGCACACGAGATGAAGTGGCATGGCTGTGTTCACATAGCTAAGCTGTAGCATGCCAGGGATACTTGTAAATGAATGAATAAGAGGTCATTGAAACAGAGCCGTTAGGCTCTGACTACCAGACTACCAGAACCATGTTTTCAACAGAACAGATCAAACACACATGTTCATTTGGTTCTTACCAGCTGGGCAGTTATGACAGGAGTCCTGCGTTGATCTCGTCCTCTTCAAACTCATGACCAACAGCACAATGGCCACCACATTGTAATAATAGCCACTTCCCATGATGAAATCTCGCGTGAACACACTACTAGCAGAGCAGATTCCGAAAGAATTTGAATCCACAGATACCACTCTGCAAAAGGTAAACATTTCCAAGAATGCGATGGTTTCTCCTTTCAGACTTACCTACATTTCAGCCATTACGTGTACAATGCCACGAGAACATCACTCAGGGTTTTTCAGGAACAATTCATGAAGGAGAATTGTGGGACAGACAACAAATTCACAGAAACTTCTGTGAAGACAAGCACAACTAAACACACAGCTTGTGCATGTTTGCCAAAGGCTAAGGGTTCCCTTGCCAATACGTTTTGCTGAAATGCAGAAAAAACAATAGCAAGAATTTTGGGGACTTTCATGGCTACTTAGCATTAGCATACAGGTTTCAACAATGCCAGTTACTTACTTGCTGCTCCTGAAATATTAGCCCTTAAAAAGAATGTGTCAGTGGCATCTAACAGTTCAGCTCAATGAGAAGGGATCTCATTTGTCTGAACAGCATGCGGAAATTTCAACACTTAACGCTCAAATGTTGAAACACCTCTCTGCTCAACTCATTATCCCATTTTTCTTAATAGACACATATTTGCCCATTTTGAGATTTGAAGCTTGGAATAGTAACAAAACTAAGAAATAAAAAAAACAACTCTCTTCAGGCTAGGTTCTTGATCTTTTTTTAATAGGCTCTGGAAGAGATGTTATCAGAAATTAGGAGGGGAAAAAAGTGGAGAAAAGTACAAAGAAAACGAAGCTTCTATTACCCCATCTCGAGTCCCCCAAAGGACAAACCTTGAGATCTTAGCGCCGGTGAAGAACTTTCCACTTGATATTCAAGCCTGGAGTTTCTGCAGTGAGAGTCATTTGCAGGTTAGACACACACACAGGGGCGGCAGTGGCTTGTCAGGGGGGCGGGGCTTCGTGGGAAATCCCCAGCGCTCTTTGCTATTCACTGACCACAAAATCGCCCTTTCCCCACTTATTTGAAATAATGGTATTTCAAATCATTTCTTGGAAGCTTCTCATTACTGTTAGGACATTTCCTCAGACGCCTTTGGGAAAAGGATTTTATCACTTTATGTAGTGTTTAAAATACTAGAGATTTGACAGATGAACATGTTCCAAATAAGGATCAGCCCTTGTGCCACACAGGGCCCCCTCCCTCTGTAATAGTGTTGCTGTAGCTATAGATGTACCAGGCATTAGGTAAGCACTTTCATGAACACTATCCTCAAAAGAAGCCAAGAAATTGATATTACTATTATTACTTTTTTTTTTTTTATCATTGAAACGAATCAGCAGGATGTGGAGTGGGGATTAGAACCCAGGACAACCTGACTCCTTTATATCGTGCTCCTTGCCGTGTGGGTGAGGTGAAGGAGGAAAGAGAGAAACCGAGGGGAAGGGCAATAAAGGGAGGCATAGAATTTATATGGCCAGGTTACGTTGGTAAAGTTGAGATCTAGGAAGGCTTTTTAGAAAAGCATTATTTTAAAAAGAAATTTTTTTTTTTTTAAAAAAGAAGAGGATGAGAGAAGGAGGGAGGAGGAGGAAAAAGGGTGTTTGAGAGGCTGGGTGAACCTGTCCTGCATTGAGTGTCCTCAGGAGGACATCCAGAGGAACTAACAACAAGAGTGGCTTTGACGGGGCCGGCCCGGTGGCTCAGGAGGTTGGAGCTCCATGCTCCTAACTCCGAAGGCTGCCGGTTCAATTCCCACATGGGCCAGTGGGCTCTCAACCACAAGGTTGCCAGTTCAAGTACTCGAGTCCCACAAGGGATGGTGGACTCTGCCCCCTGAAACTAAGATTGAACACGGCACCTTGAGCTGAGCTGCCACTGAGCTCCCGAATGGCTCAGTTGGTTGGAGCGTGTTCTCTCAACCACAAGGTTGCCGGTTTGAATCCCGGTGGGCTGCGCCCCCTGCAACTAGCAACGGCAACTGGACCTGGAGCTGAGCTGCGTCCTCCACAAACTGAGACTGAAAGGACAACTTGAAGCTGAACGGCACCCTCCACAACTAAGATTGAAAGGACAACTTGACTTGGAAAAAAGGCCTGGAAGTACACACTGTTATCCAATAAAGTCCTGTTCCCCTTCCCCAATCAAATCTTAAAAAAAAAAAAAAGTGGTTTTGACTAAACCAGTGGGTTTTCCAACAGGATGGGAGGCTTGGTCTTGAATTGGGGGATGAAGGGAGAGGAGGAGAAAGCTAATATGTATTAAACATTTGCTATGTGCTAAATAAGCACTTTATATGATTCTGTCATGCCACTGACCTTAGAAACTTTCAGTAGCTCCCTTTTGTCCACAAAAGAGAACCTGGACCCCTATAGTCCAGTATTCAAGGACCTCCTGGATCTGACCAAAAGTTGCCCTTTTTGAAAAGTAGATGTAGTTCATATAACTAAAAGTCACCATTTTCAAGTGTACATTTCAGTAGATTTTGGTATATTCATTATGGTGTACAACTATCACCAGTATATAATTCTAGAACCTTCTCTTCGGTCCAAAGAGAAACTCCATATCAATCCCTAGTCACTTCCCAGTCCTCTCCCCTTAGGCCCTGACAACCACTAATCTGCTTTCTGTCTCTATAGATTATCCTATTCTGGATATTTCATATTTGCTCTTTTGTATCAGTTTTACTTTTCTTAGCACAATGTTTTCAAAATACATCCAAGTCATAGAATGTATCAGTGCTTCATTCCTTTTTATGGCTGAGTAACCTTCCATCGCATGGACGGACCACATTTTGTTTATCCACTCAACAGCTGATCGTCGTTTGCGCTGTTTCTACTTTCTGACGATTATGAATAATGCTGCTGTGAACGTTTGAGTACAAGTTTTTGGATGAACATGTTTTCAGTTCTCGGGTGTAAACCTAGGAGTGGAATTGCTGCATTGTGTGGGAATTGTTTCACTTTTTGAGGAATTGCCAGACTGTTTTCCACAGCAGCTGCACCATTTTGCATTCCCACCAGCATTGTATAAAGGTTCCCATTTCTCCACATCCTTGCTACCACTTGTTATTTTTCTGTTTGTTTTTAATTTAAAAATTTTTATTACAACCATCCTAGTAGGCTTGAGGTGGCATCTCATTGTGGTTTTCATTTGCTGCCCTTACCCCAATTTTACCACCCCCTCCCCCATGTCATGGGAGCAGTAGAGTACAGCACATGGTTAAGACGCCAAGTTTCGCTGTCAGTCTGACCTGGATGGAATCTAGGCTCATCGTGACCACTGATGGTCATAGGACCTTGGGCAACATTCCTAACCTCCCTAAGTCTCAATTTTCCCAACCATACCTTACAGATATAGTAACATTGTATCTCATTCTCATTTAGTGAGGAGAAAATGAAACAATGAACAGGGTGTACTTAGCTCAATGCCTGGCATGGAGTTCTCAAGCACATAATCATTATTAATATGAGATTTATTGTTTTGAAATCTTTCTGTCCTAGTCTTTCACACTGATCACCAGCAGAACAACCCAGAGCAGGTAGCAACAGAGGAGAAAAATGCATGGACTGTCTACAGAATTTATTCCACAATTCTGAGAGTCACTTGCCCTTTGGTAATTGTGGGACCCACTCCAGTCACGTCAGTGGAGTTGGCTGAATGTAGGATTACAGTGCTGACGACCTCCTAACACTTTCAAAGTCACGATCTAACCAAGTGGCCTCCTCATTTACATGTGGTACTTCGTGTTTAACACGGCAGCATGACATTTAACGGCTATACTTTCAGCACTAAATGCTACTCATCTACGTTTTGGGTATTCTGTGGGCAGAGATATTACCTCCCCTGAAAATGACGTATGCAGTTTCCCAGCACAATAATTAGCTCACTGTTTCAAGCTGAGCCAGTGACATAAAAGTCTTCATGGAGCTCAAAGATTCTCAAGATTAGTTTCACCAGCCTGCAGTTCAACAAAATTCAGCACTTCAGAATCAGTCTCCTGAAGTCCATGACAGGTCATGCAGGTGTTTAAAGACTTTTATTAACATTCACATACCGCATTCTTGTTTAAGAAAATCATCATAGGAAAGCTAAGGCAAATTCTAGAGTTAACCAGGTGTACGTACTATCTAAGTGGGCAAATGTGTACTCTTTCGGTACAACTTTCATTTGCTTTAAAATACATATCAAATTGCTTTATTCATTTTAGTGTTCTAACCTTTCAAATGCAACCAAAAAGTTCACCTCTTCCATGAAGGCTTTCCAAACAAATCAGAGATGACCCCAAGCAAACATCAACACTTCAGCCGTTCTCGCAATAATATGTTCCATTGCTTTCTAAACATCTCATCCTAAGTCAAAGAATAGATTTTTTTATTTTTACTGACTACAGGTCGATTGAGTATTTCAAGGGAGTACGAGTATGTTTTGAGGCCAAAGAGCACGAAGGCTCAACTACTCTAAACAAGACAGAGGCAACATTTATAAGGAGAAGGGAAAACAGCCGCTCAAAATAAACTTACTATAAAATATGCTCTCGTCATCCCAGGACACATCTTAGAGGCAATCTTATCCGTGGATTGCCCACTACTTATACTTTTTATTTCCCGAAAGATCGATTCTTTCAATACGCAGTGTCCCGACCCCTACGCCTAGCATCCATCCAGTCCAGGCAATTGTCACTGTTAGAGATCTACGTGTATGACACCTGTGATGCTGAGGGGACTTCTGAGGCAGGGGAAGGAGCACATTACAAAGGAATTGGAAAGAAGAAAATGAGTGGAAAATGAGAAAAGCGGAAGGGGGTGGAGTAGGGAGAGAAGGAAGCGTACATTGTAAGGAAAGCTGGGATGTTAGCAGTCATCACATTCACTTGTCCTCCCCTGTTCACTTTCTCTGTGTGACGTCCACGTATATGTTCATGACTCATAAATTTTCACTTCCGACTTCAGACCACTTCTGACACTGCACATCCAGGGCAACAGTGCGAATGTAGGCCCACGGCCCACGTGTCCAAATATTCAGATGGTACATGTCAAGCTAAGTACACTGTTAAATAAAATACGTTCTGTCCAGGGCAGGGCCTCACAAATTTCAGACACACACACACACACACACACACACACACACACAACCAACGGGAGCCTCTGTGGCTGGAAATCTGGTCCAGGATGCGGACTCTCTCCTCGGCTCCATTGCCCTCGGAGCTAACACTGCCAGTCACCAGGTTCTTGTACTGTGTCTCGGAAACACCAGGGGACAGCGTTTCTGGGCTGTGCGCCAGAGGCACCGCCTCAGAGAGCAGGGAGAATACGGTGCTGGAGCAGGGAAAAGGCACACCGGTTTGTCAAATCCTTCTCAGATTCCAAGGACTGAATAGATTCCTGCATAATCCATGACGGCAAGAATCCTGTGGAACGTATAGTTTCCCAGAAGTCCCACGTGTCCACCTGCTCGATCCCATTTATGTCCCTGTTTGCGGTTCTGGAAGTCCTTGTGAATTAGCATGGAATTAACCACAGTTGCTCTTGAAGTCTGAGGAAGCCTTTGCAATATGAAAGTTCCTAATACTCTGACGCCTATATGTAGTAAGTCACATCAGAACTGTAATATGGGTTGTGTGTGTTGTAGTTTTTTGCAATTTATTTGTATTTTTATTTTTTTAAGGAGGGCGCAGCTCACAGTGGCCCATGCGGGGATCGAACCGGCAACTTTGGTGCTACCAGCACCACGCTCTAACCAACTGAGCTAACCAGCTTCCCCTATAATACAGGTTCTTTACTAAAATCGGCTACTAGAAAGACACTGAACCCCAGAACGGCACAGCTTTAATTATTATAGAAATATTTAATAAAATTCAATTAAATTTCTAACAGTAAAAAGCCTTATACTTAAACAATTTTAGATATTTCATAGTTATCAATTCTATTTCATTTGAATAAGTACTTTTGAAACTTTTAGAAGAAAAATCTTTTTAAAAGCAAACATGAAAAATAATTTTTAAATTCTACATACTTTTACATTGCCTACATACAAATCCTGTATACTTTGAGTAAACAATTATATTTTATTTTTTAATCTCTTACATCAGTACTATCAACAAATTATGTGAAATTCTCAATTATAACAAATGAAATGAAGGCAAGAAAAACAAATTTTATTTACTTTTTAAGTGTGCCATAACCACCCATTCAAACATTTCCAGGCCATCGAAGAATATTCAGGCACCTGCAATAATTAATCTGTCATCTTTGATATTTTCCAAACTTTGTCACATACAAACAATAAATTTTTTGTTATTTTGAAGATTTCTGTGTTGAAGCAGGTGAACAGAACATGTTTAACACTTCTTGACTTGATTTGCCATTTTTTAAATATTGAGACGTTTGGCCTGGGAGCCTCATTTCTCCACCTGCTCCAGGCCCCACAGGTGTTAGTGAAAGTGTTGAAAGGCACATAGTAGGCATTCAAGAAACCTTTATTGAATGAATGAATGAATGAATGAATGAATGAATGAATGAATGAATGAATTTAACTCCAGTCCCATAGTATGCCAACCTCTTCACAACCTAATGTTTTATTTCTCTCTCCCTTGGGAAATCATCTGGCGTGTAAACCCCAACCTGCGCTGTATAAATCCTCTCTCCTGTCCAGTCTCACATCAAATGCTTTTCTGCTACTGGCTGATTTACTGAGGGCTTACTACCCACAAGGCACTGTTCTGGGTGTTGACAGTTTCCTCAGGTGTACTGTACAACAGCCTTCAGCCCTGTTTTACAGAGGAGGACACTAGAGCAACCCAGAGAAGCTGAGTGGCACGCCCAGGTCTCCTGGCTGGTAAGGAACAGAGAAAGGGTTCAACCTTTGCTGTCTGGCTCTAGAGTGCACACTCTTACCAAGGGCTCTTAACTTTTCTGCGCCCAGGACCCTTTCATCTTGTGGACCCCATGCTTGTGGATCCCCCACAGAATAATGTTCTTAAGTTTTTAAAATATAATACAAAGGATCACAAAGAAAAGCAATTGTATTGAACTGTACTTACCAAACGTTTTAAGAAACCAGCTTGCACTGTGGTAATACATGGACTTCTTCATTCACATCTCCCTGTCATAATTTGAAATGAATCTTGAGTGTAAATGGTATTTTGGGGATATCTGCAAAAACGGTAATGTGACATGAGTGATTTCTACTGGCACAACACCTTTGGCTATGCTTTGTGAATTATTAAATTCAAAACAGAAGAAAGTGAATTTCCATTAGAGATTAGTGAAAATAAAAGATGTAATTGTCCCTATCCCAGTTCACAGATGCCTGAATTTTATCTGTGCCTTTCACGCTAAGGGAAGTGTCTTGTTTTGAGACAGACACTCAATCTTTAATTAGTTTGAGCTCTGGGAACTTGCTCTTAGTCCAAGAAGAGTCATTTTCACTTTATTTCTTCTTTTGAATTCTTATATTAGATTCCCTTTGCTGTACCTTCAGGCAAAAACTCTACCTATGTAATTTCTATCCTTGGCATCTTCACCAAGATGGCACAGTTTTATGGTTTATCACTCTCTGTGTTCCTCTCCCACGGGCCCTTCAGCACTGAATTTAAACAGCTTGTGACTATTGATAAATGTTGTCTACTACTTAATAACAGCTCATACTTATGGGTTGCTCCCTGCATTACAGAGGTGTTCAGCACAGTATTTTATTTAGCCGAATCAAATCTACCCATAAGAACTACCATTACTCTTCCAATGTTGAAGAAACAGAAGCTCAGCGAGTTCAAGTACCTGAGCGAAGTATTAATGGCAACACTTGAGAATGTACTATAGGCCGATGGTCTGGCTTTCGCCCTATTAACTCCTTTGATCCTCAGAACAACCCTTCGAAGTTATCTGTGTTGCACAGACGGGGAACCCAAGGCATGTAGAATACGGGATTCAGTCAGCGTCATGTAGCCAGCCTGGGGCAGAGCCGGACTTAAACCCACACTCAGAGCGCACGTACTCTCTCCCACCACACCATCCTGCCACGTTTCAGGAACAGAGAAGTCAGAGATGGAACCCAGGTCTCCTCATTCCAAGGCTACCTTAACCTTTGGCCAAGCGTTATGACTGACTCGAGAGCTACTCGTAATGGACCTCCTCATTCCTGTGAATGAAAAACAACATGTAGTGACTCAGCAGCCAAGACGGTCAAGTCAGTGCTTTGAGAGCTGAATCAGAAACCACATTTGGGCTCCTCTACGTGATGGACTGCTGACTCAGTCAAGTTCAACTTCAACAAATGTTATGGAGAGCGGAACCGATAGCCCATGGTAGCCACTTTTTAGAGGGAACCAGACTAGCAACAGCGACAAAAATACTGTAACCAAGAACTACTAAGTAAACAAGTGTTCTGTATTTTTTAATTCTGCTGGAGAGAGATAGCTGCCACATGCCACTAAGGAGGAAAATGTTCTTTGGGATGTAAGGGACAACTGTGATCGAAGCAAGATCACTCCAATAAGCAACGGTACCCTGAAGGCCAGGTTCAGCCTGCAGGCTGTTGGCTCCCTATTCCCTCGCATTCACCTTAGTCCATGGGAAGGAAAGTGCTATTACAATTATAAATATATAAATGTGCCCACTTATTTCATAATCCCAGCTTTTGTCAACTAACATTGAAGTATTTTTTCCCCAAAACACGACACAACATCAGGAGTAGGATTGTGTTTCCTTCTGAACTTTTTAATAGTCATCAGTATTATCTACCAAATAATGCCACTCACATGTCAATCGATTTCTTCCTCCACAAAAATCTGCCTCCTTTTCTTCTGGGTTTACACGATAATGGAAAAATCACTGGTTTTCATTTAGATTTGTTTCAGCTAAATGTCACCACACTAACTAAAGGTTCCGATGTACGTGTGTGTAAGTTGTGAACACTTTATAAATGGCTACTGGGTCTATCCCACTCCAGCCATTTCCAAGTTTCATTGTCAGTATCACTAAATTATTCTCTATCCCTTATTAATTCCATAAATTCAATTCCACAAGCATTTACTGAAGGTCTGATGCAAGTGTTGGCATGATCTGACTCGGTTACGTCTCCTGCCTCGCGTCCTGCCAACTCCCCTCTTGCCTGAGGCCCTTGCTATTCTTTAAGGTGCCAAACGTAGTCCTGCTTCAGGGCCTTTCCTTTGCTGCTCTCTCATCTGAAACGCCCTGCCTCCTGCTTTCTATATGACATGTTCTCTCATCTTATTCAGGCTTCCTCCTCAGAAAAAACAAAGCTTTCCTTGACCACTCTCTAAAAGAATACCCCTCCTCCTTATTCTCCTTTCCTTCCTTTGCTCTCCTTCTCAGTACACATTACCACTTGGCACCTACAGTTTTTGGTGCTTTGATGTATAGTCTCCTCCCTACGAGAAGATAAGCTCTAGGAGAGGGGACATTGTTTTTCCTCAGCTGTATCCCTGGAGCTCAGAGCAGTGCCGGGCATGTGACAGGCACTCAGGACATGCCTCTTGAGTGAGTTTCGCTGTCTTGCGAGGCATAGAGAGAGAAGGCACCACGCCAACAACCTTCACAGCCTGGAGAGCAATGAAGAAGTTTACACAAATAACTCCGATGAGGCCACACAGCCTTACAGATTCTCTAATAGGACAAAGAGCTATGGGAACGCAGAAAAGTTTCCCGGAGGGATGGGTGCTGCAATTGGGTTTTGCAGGAGAGCTAATAAATATTTCACTGCAAAGCTGGCACGGAAGCAAAGGGCATTCCCGGTGGAGGAAACCGCTGTTCCGAAGCACGAAGGAGGCGAAGTACAGGGTATATTCAAGGAACAGAGACAATGGGGGAGCGTGAAAGGTAAGAATGCGGAAGGCAGGGAAGGAACGATGCCTGATCAACAGCGTGGAGGGATTCGTCGTTGGCACCCCTGCTGGTGACCCTGCCTCCGACACGGGGGTGCACTCACTGCCCAAGGCAGCAGCTGCCCACACACACCTGCGCAGACGTGCGAAGTCCCCCAGGTACCGTGTGGGCACGCTGCGGGCAGCCGGTGTACCAGTGTGCGGGGTAAATGGGCCCCAAGCGAAGACACAGGTGCGGTCACACGAGCGAGGCCGGGGGTCGGGCAGGTCTGCAGGTGGACACGTGCTCCGCTGGGGCCTCACCGACGGCTTTGCCCGCGGCGCGAAGGAAAGGCTGGCCTGGCTCCTGCGTCATTGCAAGTTTCCAAGATACTGGAATCTGAAAACGTCATCCAGGCAGAAGAAGAACTTTTAAACACCACGACGGGAGATAATGAAAAGGCACTCAGCGCGCGGTGTCCCCACGACCTCCCCGGGTCCTGCGAAGCCACCCGCAGGCACCAGCCCTCGCAGCTTGCAAGGGGAGCGTGGTGTTCAAGCCTGTGATGACCCCCCCGTTGGAACCCTCCTCAGCTCTCACTCTCCTTCCAGAAGCGGAACACCCGTGCCGGCGGGTCACGGCGGGTGTTTTGCGGGGTGAGAAACAACACGTCGCTGCCTGAGCCGCCCATGAAATAATTAATGCAGCAGAGCCCGGACTTAGAGGCTTCAAGACACGCACGTCTCATGGGGCCGGGAACGGGTTCCCCGTCGTCGCGGCCCTGGGCAGCCGTGGGCTCGGAGAGCAGGCCCGTCTGGGACGCGGCGGTGGGACAGGCCTATTTCCTGCCGCGCGCGACCTGCCCTACAAGTTCGCGGGGTCGCCGAACAGAGGCCACGCCCGGGCAGCGGAGACCCCCACAGGACGGGCCGGGTCGTTCACAAACTTTTCGCCTCCCACAGGGAAGCGGCCCTGCGGGCGCTCTCGGCACAGGTCGCCCCGGGTTGCGGGGAACGTGACCCGAGCCCGCGGCGGGAGGCTCCAGAGCAGCGCGCAGGCGGCGCGGGACACGCCCCGCCCCTCACGCCCCGCCCCCTGCGACCCTCTCGGCCAATCCCGGGCGCCGCCGGGGGCCTCGCGCGCGGCCGTCGGCGTAGACCTGACGTCACTGCGGGTCGGCCAGCCCACTTCCGGCGCCCAGCCGGCCGTGGGTGTTGTGCGACGTCCCGCTGGCTGGGGGCGCGTTTCACACGGGTGGGGAAGAGGCGAAGCTACCCCCGGCCCTTCGCAGACCTCGGCGTCAGAATTTCCCCCTGGCGCCAGCGCTGCCTCAAATGTCAGGGCTCGCCCACTCTCCTCCGGTCTAACCTTTCGGGGGCTCCGGAGGGGAAATTCGCTGCTTCTGCCGGACCTTTCCGGAACGTGCCCTGAACCCAGCCTTTGGTGGATGTGGAAAAACACGTGTAGTTAGTGGCTCAGATGCCTTCCTTATGCCCGGTAACTTCAATGTAGCACCACTAGCCCCTCGTAACGAATAGGAAACAGGTGAACGTGTTCACTTCCTTGCTGTACAGGAAATTTCCCACTCACCGTCCGGGGAGAGGACTCGGACGTGAGGAATACGATGAAAATAGGAACAAAAAGGCGGTTGCAATCACGGCGTAAACTGTAGTGTTACGCGAATGTGACGTATGAGTCTAGAGCCGTGTGCAAAGAAAGGAAGGACCGTCCTGTGCGGTGACGTCAGGACGATGCGTAGCATTTATTGAGCACCTACTGTGCGCCAGGGAATCCGCGGTGACCGAGACACGCAGGTCCTGTCATCACGGGACCAAGGGGAGGCGGACAATAAGGACGCACAGGACAAGAACACACTACAATAAGTGCCATCGGCGAAATAAAAGGAGGCATTCATAGGAAATAAAGTGTGTCATTTACTAAGAGGAAGATTCAGTGACCCATGAAACCAGACACCTGGCGGCAGTTTGTTTGCTCTACGGCGATCAGGCTAATTCTAGGGAGGGCTGCTTTTGGCAGCAGGATCAGAAAGGCCGTGGGTGACTGTTGCTAATGTCAGGGAGGCAGAAACTTTACCTCTGCTTTCTCAGGGTCTCCGGCTGGGTCTCAGAATTAAATTGACCTGAAAACATTAAGAGGAGAAAAGCAAAGGCGTTTATTTAACACAAAGTTTTACGTGACCTGGGAGCCTTCTTAAGGACACGAGCACCCAAAGAAGGGGCAAAACTTAAATGCTTACACCCTGGGTTGGACAAAGAGTAGCCATTGTGAAAAAGTAATGAAAATAAAATGGGGAGACTAAAGGAAGGTCAGAGTTAGTTTTAACCAGGTCTCTTTGTGCCAAAGCTGCCAGCCCCAACTCCCTCTCTTTTCTCCTGGCGCGGGAAGGGCTGTTCTCACATGCGAGTTTCATCCTCTGCTTTCAGGAAGAGAAAAGTGGGGAGCAGAGTGCCTTGTTGGCACCTGTGGTTTTCCAAATGCCTTCAACTCGAAATAATTGATATACTAACACCGTATAGAGGGGGGCAGCATGTCCTAAACTCCTTCACTAATGTCATCAACACCGTTTCGCCCTGGTTGGCTTGTGAGCTCCACAAGGCAGGACAGCATTTCTTAGTTAAATGTTCCATCTGCTGCAAGACGCTGATTATTTTAAGCTCCTGGAAAATATGGAGAGTCTTTTAGTTTGTACGTCCCACAATGTATAAAGACTTGTCAAGTGTTGAATAAAAAGTGTAGTGGATAGCACACATTTGTTCTACGTGGAAATGAGACCAAACTAGGAAGTGTCTTCGTTGCCAGTCTTAGAGCAATGTTTTCGGTAAATGGTTTAAATTTTTGACTTTGTTCTGTAAACTTGTGATGACAAATAGGTATCAACTCTAAAGAGAGTGTAATGAGTGTTGCTGACTTCTTAATAAGTAATACTGATAGAGCCTGTGGTGGGTAGAGTGTGAAATTTGGCATCAGAATATCTGAATTTGACCAAGACTCTGCAGGACCTTATATAGTCATTTCACCCTAGACCTCAATCTCTGTACCTGTGGAATGAAAATTATGTTAATACCTGCCAGGAAGTCAATATATAATGTCTAAAACCAACAAACGAGAAGTAACAGTATTAGCATATTGTTTAAAAATACCAAGATAATCACCAGAAGAAATAATAAAGAGTTGAAAATCTGCCTCTGGAGAGCAGAGCTGTGGGGGGTATGAAGGACTGAGTCAGAAGGCTGTTGTTTTTCATTATGAGCCTTTTCATGCTGTATCAGTGAGCTATTGCTGTGTAACAAAATCTGAGTCCTACCATGTGCCATTTTGCTATGGTGATCGGCTTCCTGCACAGGCACAGGTTGCCTGGGGCAGCTGCTCCACACATGTTCATTTTGAAACCCAGGCTGAGAGGCTGAAAGCACCTTCCCTGGGGGAAAGCTCTTCCTATGGCATTGCAAAAGTACAAGAGAGCAAACCTAATCATCAGGTCACGCTTTCCAAGGCTTTGCTTTGGTCAGGTCATGTCTGTTAACATTCCATTAGCCAAAAGGACAAACCCAGAGTCAAGGGGCAGTGCCCTCCGTCCTTGCAAGGGAAAAGAGGAAAGAGTGAATATTTCTGAAAAATAATCTAACCTACCATGAGTAACATCTGGTTTTTAAAGCTGTGTGCATGTATCCATTCGATAAAAATTAAGGCTGACTTGGGTCCCTTTCAGATCTGGATGGTGCAGATGTCTCAGGAGTGTTAACTCAGGTTCATTCTCTGTCTTTCACTGCTGAACCAACCATTTGTCTTGCTAGTTTTATTCAGTCATGGTGATCTCATGCTGCAGCAGGGCCACCCGCATCGTTTTCTCCTTACAAGTTTACTATGGGGACTAGAGCAAAACAGCCTGTCTTCTCTTGGTTTTCCCTCCATCTCCCTAAACCTCTCCTTGGTTCTTGAAGCGTACATCTGACCACTTCCCTCCTCTCCCTTTCTGACTCTATTTCCCATTCTCTTTCAAAGCTAAAAGGCGAGGCTTTTGCCTGCTTCCTTTGCAAATAGCCAAACGTGAAGTTATTCCAGAACTCCTAAAACGTTTTCTTCTAAAAATGTGAAATGATTCCAGACACTTAAGATTTTTGCATGCGTGCAGTGTTGCATAAATTAACCTATTTAGTTTTTAAAATTAAATAAAAACTACTCTCATCATCATTGTAAGGCTCACGTGAGATCTATTAAAGTGCTTTGTAAACCAACAAAGAAAAATAAGTTTATTTCTTTTAAAAGAAACATGGTTTGAGTATCTAAAATTGAAACTTTAAAAACACTGACATACTTCAAATACTGTTTGATCTCATATATTACTGGTGAGAGTGCTAAGTGATTCAACTTGCATGGAGTTGCTCAAGTGTATTTCCCACTTCTGGCAATTTACCCTCCAGTTACACCTGCACAAGTAGGACATATTAATAATAAGGTCATTCAGGGCACTGCTGTCTGCAGAGAAAACGATTGGAAATAACCTGTGTTGTCAGCAAGGCATCAGTAAATAAACCATGGGACGTGACAACAATAGCCCACTTATCTATCTGGGGGGCCTGGGGGGGGGGGGTTGGAGGAAGTACTTCTTGAAATGGAAATCTCTCGAAGATACTCAGTAAGGCAGTGGTGGCGGGAGGGGAGTACAGAACAATGCATATAGTCAGCGACATTTCTATGAAAAAGAATGAAAATAATGGTATATGTTTGTATTTGCTTGTGCTTGCATAAAGAAATACCGGAAAGATGCCCAAGACACTATTAGCGTTGTTTCTTGTGGGGGTGGGGGTGGAGCTGCACGGGGACAGAGACAGCAAGGGGCCTGTCCGTTCAATATAACCCTTATCCTCTGGGTGTTTGAAAATGGCAAAAGTATCAATATTCAAAAACTTTCAAAAATAAAGTTTGAGATTATAATTTCAATACATTTAATCAAGTACTTGTTCGATGTATGTCCTCAGCATTGCTATAATCCTGAGGATGCAAAAAGCAGCACTGGGATCTTTAAAAAAAAAAAAAAAAAAAAACCTGAGAAACTAACACACGTGAAATGACCGTGCGTAACTAAATTAGTTTCACGCGGACTGGCGACCAAGCGTGGGAGAGAGAAGACCGGGAAGCCTTTGAAGAAAGAGTCCTGCTAGAGCGGTAGGCGCTCCAGGGAAGAGGAACAATGCAAGCAGAGACCGGAATGCACAGAGGAAACGTGAACAACAACTCTTAGGAAAGCGCTTGTTGGCAGCGAGGAGCGCCAGCTCCCGAGCCGCGCTTTGCGTTTACGGGTCGCGGCAAGAAGCGGGCTCAACCCTGCGGGTGGTGCGGGCAGGTCGGACCGCGCCATTCGGGGCGGGGGTGCTTTCGTGAGGATGCGTGGGCCCACGGGATTCTCTTGGCGCCGGGTGTTCCAACTGGAACCCTCCTAAGCGAACAATCGGCACGTGGAAAGGCAGGCCCTCCTCGGATTTTCTCGGAGGTGGGTTCGGCCGCCCGGACGTTACGTACGCGATACGAGCGGCGTGCGACTGCGCAGTGAGGGGCTGAGGGACCGGGCCTGGCGGCGCGCGTCTGCGCAGTGAGGGCAGGTGAGCAGGCCGGCGGAGTGCGTCTGCGCAGTGCGTAGGTGAGGGCCCGAGTAGGCTGGCGTTCGAGTGTGCTCGCGTGGGTCCTCGTTTGGTCCGGTTTGGGTTCATTTTTTTCCCTGGCGCAGAAGTGCCACCGAAGGGGCGGAGGAGCCGCGTCCGTGGGAGGAGAGGCGAGGTTCGGGTCGGGGCCTGGGGAGCGCGGCGCGTGCGTAGGCCGTGGCGCTGCGGGCGGCGAGGGGCCGCGGGGCTGCCGGGCTGGACGGTCCCTCGCGGCGGGGGCGGGGCCTCGGCAGGAAGGCCCGGCGGGCCGTGTCCCCGAGCCCACGCGCACCCCAGCCGGCGGCTCGCGGCGTCGGCGGAATGTGCGGCTTTCTGGTATTAGCCCCTGGTTGGACTTGCATACGCTGGCGGAGGAGCAGCCTGAACGCTTCCAAAATTGTGTGCACAGCGTCCCACCAGTGGGAACTCAGTTAATCCTGTGTGTGTGGGAATCGTTTTATTAAAGTCTATTTTGCATGGACAGCAAACGACAGGAAAAGAATAGGCTGAGACCTATTGAGACCCTGGTGGAGCAGCTGCCGTTGACAATGACGGAACGAAGTGCGAAGAGAGTCTACAGCCGGGCGGCTTTCAGGGAGGGGGGAATTCCAGTTTTCTCCATTAACAATAAAAATGTGTTCACATATTTTAACACTGATACCCCCCCCGCACCAAGTGTTTAGTACAGTTATTGGAACTAGAAAAATCCCCTCCAAAAACCTTAGACTAATTGCTAAAAACTGTGTATTTAGGTTTTTTTGTCCATGAATTGACGTTTAGTCGTTTCTCTGTAAAGTAGTTTTATCTTTTATCTTCCTGCATAATGTAAAATACAAGACCCCATGCCCTTGTGTTTTAGAAAATTTCATTTGCATTATATCATTAGCAATTGAATTTTAAAATCATGGTAAGAAATTAATTCGAACACGTGTTAGCAACCCTGTTTTCATCTCAAAAAGACACTAATTGAAATTTTATTCCATAAATCAGTGTTAACCTAAAATGCTTTTTTCATATTCCATTGTGTTTATCAGAACTTTTCCGTGGGAGGCACTTAGTTACTCTGCTTTAAATGTTTGTAAACTTAAGAATTTTGTCTAGTCCATGGTCGCAATGAAAGATTTTTGAAAAATCTTTTTTCTTTTTTTTTTTTAAATTAAGTCTTTAAAAACTACAACGTAAAAATGGCTTCCAAAAGAGCTCTGGTCATCCTGGCTAAAGGAGCAGAGGAGATGGAGACCGTCATCCCTGTAGATGTCATGAGACGAGCTGGAGTAAGTCCCTCAGCGTTTTCTAGCCCTCCCCCTTTTAAAAACTTTTTTTAAAAGTTATTTTGAATAAAACAATAACTTATGAAATATTTCCAACATACACAAGAGACTATAATAATAATTAATTACCTGTTTATTTTCTTCCTATATTAATACTAACATTTTGCCACATTTCTTTCAGACCAATTTCTTGAAGAACAAATGCTTTAAAGAAAGAAAGCATTGCAAATCACTATGTAAATTTCCCCAGTCCTGTTTCCCTTCTGTCCTGGGAGGAACCTGGGAATATGATTCCCCGTACTTAGCTGTCCACAAATGTGTAGAAAATGTTTATTATTTTTTAGTAAGTTCAGATATTTCAATGGAGATTGTGGAGTGTTAGCATTAGACTGTAGTTCTCATAGATGTATGTAGTATATAACCCCCTAAACACTTAAATAGCGTTTACTGAGTGCTACGTATCATTCTTAGCACTTAGATAAACACACAAACTTGTTTAAATCTTACAACAACCCAATGAGTATCACCATCCTCATTTTACAGTTGAAGAAACAAGCACAGAGACACTAAATAAAGTGCTCACATCGTTAAGTCGAAGAACGGGGGCAGACCAGGGCAGTCTGGCCCCAGAGTCTGTTAACCCTCCATTACTTTGGTTTTCACAAGTGATGATACATATGGGTCCAGGTGGTTTATTTAAAATTGCTGCTTAGTATTATACTGAATGAATATGCCGCAATCTAGCTTTCTGAATTTATTATTATTACTTTGTTTCACATCATTACAATTCTGTAATATTCTTGTACGGGCTTCAGGCTCTATGCCTAAAAGTGGACTTCCTAGGCCATAGGACAGCCCCGAGTTGGTATGACTAGATTTTATCAAATGGCTGCAAAGAAGCAACATGGGAGACCACTAGCAGTGACAAAAAATTCCCATTTTCCTGTAGCAGCTCTTAGTATTGTCAATTTTGTAAATTTTTGCAAGATTATTTCTACCTTAAGAAAGTACCATGAAGTTGAAATGGCAACAATAACTTTAAAGCAAGATGGATTATTAATAGAATAATTAAGTAATTTGTCGGCCAAACAAGAACACTTGTAGGAGAAAGGACACTAACCAGACAAGGTGCCGGGACATGTCTGTAAAACAGCATTGTCCCAGGCAAACTGGGACAGACCTAGTTATTAAATATAGTTTGCTAGTTTATTAGCTTAAAGGCAGCATGGTTTTGTTGTGGGATTTCCTGCCAAGTTATTTTAAAACACAGGGCAGCTGTGAAAATGTTACTCTATGTTTCATTGTTCTTAAATATCATGATGATGTCTTTCTCTTAGATTAAGGTCACGGTCGCAGGTTTGGCTGGAAAAGACCCCGTACAATGTAGCCGAGATGTTGTCATTTGTCCTGATGCCAGTCTGGAAGATGCAAAAAAAGAGGTTTGTTCTCCAAACTTGGAATTACTTGTCTTACTGCTTTTTTATTAGTTTCTCGAAGTGTCTTTTGACTACATCTAAGGCTGTTGTTAGTATAGACTTGTTTTAAGAAAGTTTCTTTGCTTGAATGTCTTCTCCACAATGAGCCCTGGGAAGTGGAGCCCTGAGCCTTTTACCTCTCTGTATCCACAAACCTGGCAGTTTCCTGATTCCTCCTGCGCTCAATAAGTGGGTGGGGGGGTGGATGGAGGCTGGGACGCTTCCATCAGTATTCTTCTGGCTCACACTGGCAGCCCTTCTTCCTGTTACAACTTGGACTTAAAAGAATCAATGGCCACATTCCCCATTCATTTCTGATTCTTTATTTGAAAGCTATTTTTTACCTTTTTCAGTGACACAGAAGTAGTTAGTGATTCATTTCATGTGGGACAGTTCACACTTGATTAGTGGTTGGATTAAGGGAGGAGGAGGAGTTCTACTTAAATTGTGTCACCAGTATTTTTAGAATGATGGTTCTTACTATTGAGGGCCAACTGTCAAACTCTGCGGTCTCTTTCCTCAGAAGCTTGCCCGCCCACATGTGCACAGACACTTTTGCACGCCCTTTCGTGGGGTGCAGGCTTACCTGGCCTGTGTGAAGGGAATGAGGGCTGGATACCCTCTTGCAGCGGAGAGTTGGCGGGAAAGGAGGCAGAGCCGCTCATGGATGGTCATTTGTTTCCTGGAATGATCCTGGAGTATGGTTCCCCGTACTTAGCTGTCCACATATGCATAGAAAAAGGTGTATTACTTTTTAGGTTCATTTCAGTGGTAGATTGTGGAGTGTTAGAATATTGGCGTTTACATGTAAATTGTTGAAACTTTCTAAAGAGCACGTTGAAAGGGACAGTGGAAGTAAACATTCCTTCTCTTCCTTTTCATCCTACCGTGTCTGGGTGTTTTAGAACAGTTGTTACCTTTCATGTCTATTCATTTGTCAGTTCGGATTTTAAAAGGAGTGAAAGAAATACTATACTTTATATATTTTCTTTTTAGTTTTTAATTTTGCTTGGTTTTAAAACAACAGTAGTATATTTATAGTCGTTAAAAGTAATTCTAAATACTAAATGTTACTCTAAATATCTACTAAATATAATTTGCTTAGTGACTAAATTTTTTTTTAAAGATTTTTTTGGGGAAGGGGAACAGGACTTTATTGGGGAACAGTGTGTACTTCCAGGACCTTTTTCCAAGTCAAGTTGTTGTCCTTTCAGTCTTAGTTGTGGAGGGCGCAGCTCAGCTGCAGGTCCAGTTGTCGTTTTCTAGTTGCAGGGGGCACAGCCCACCATCCCTTGTGGGACACGAGGGGTCAAACCGGCAACCTTGTGGTTGAGAGCCCGCGCTCCAACCAACTGAGCCATCCGGGAGCTCAGCCACAGCTCAGCTCAAGTTGCCAATCTTAGTTGCAGGGGGCGCTGCGCACCATCCCTTGTGGAACTCGAGGAATCGAACTGGCAGCCTTGTGGTTGAGAGCCCACTGGCCCATGTGGGAATTGAACCGGCAGCCTTCGGAGTTAGGAGCATGGAGCTCTAACCGCCTGGGCCACCAGGCCAGCCCGGGACTAAATTTTTAAAACAAAATTTTTTAATACCTGAAAGTATTGTTAAACCAATTTCCATCTTGTAATTTCAGATAATTTGAAATTATTAGATTTCTAGGATGTTTAGATGTTTGCGATACTGAAATATTGTCTCCTCCCTAAGTTTTATTTTTCATCAAGTTAAAAAAATTTTTCTGTGCCTCTTACTTAAAATTTGTTTTTGTTTTGGTTATATTTTATTATTATGCACATTCTTGTTGAAAAACAATTCATACAGTATAGAAATACACAAAGTCACAATATTAAATGTCTCTTTTCCATTCTCCCCTCCCCTCCATGCTATAGCACACCCCTTGGTCTCTGAGTGTCTGTAGACTGTGCACATATATCAGGGGGTGTATGTAATAGACACGTACATCTCCATGCATATAGTTTTTGTTTTTACTAGAATGAGATCTTGCTGCACCTGCAGTTCTGCAATGTGGACGCCCTTTCATGTTACTGTAGACAAATATTCTGCCTTTTTTGCTACGTAGTTACAACAATATTCCATGATAGGGATGCACTTTAATTTATTTAACTGTTCTATGAACAGTTTCTTGCTATGAACCATACTTAAAATATGGAAGTGTTACTGGCTGTCACTTTAGTGCACATTTCAAATGAAAATGTTTTTACTTTTTTTATTTTTTAAACTGTTGCAGGGACCTTATGACGTGGTGGTTCTGCCAGGAGGTAATTTGGGTGCACAGAATTTATCTGAGGTAAAAACTATATAAAGTATTTCCACATCTGCTTGTGTTCTGTTGATTTTGTTATTAAAATATTTCAGGAAGGAGGCTGTGAATAAAATAGGACTAGGTGAAATTAACAAAATGGTGTTCTAACTTGATTTTAAAAAACCATTTCTAATGGCATTTAGAAGTAAGCTGAATCGGTGGAACAGTTATATATGAACAGATTTGGTGAATACAATCCAAATGTTAGACTATCCCCCCCTTCTTCCCCAGCAACAGAAGAAAAATTGTGTGTTTTATGAAGGGTTAAGCATAGAAAGATAGGAGATTGGCTGTCTGTTCAACAATTGGGATTTAGGAGGTGGTTGCAGGAGTGAGAACTGCCAACTTGAATGAAAACTGGCATCCAAAAAGAACACTGCTTCTTCATTTTAAGCCTTAGGTGAGGAGTCAGCCTACAGGAAGAGAGAGAGGAGGGCGGGCAGGGCTGACCAGCTCAGAAGCAGGTCTAATTGGACATCTGGGACTGTAAGCCTTCCTGACTGTGCCATGAAAACACCGAGCCACCACATTTCGTCACTTCCATGTCTTTTCTCCTTAGATACAAAATGGCAAGGGTCAGTGTGCCCAAGGAAAATTGCTTTTCTCATGTCATCCTTAAACATCTTTAAGAAAAGGATGCCTTTCTCTTCCAGTAAATGCCTTGATTGGGTTCAGGAATGTACAAACATTATGAGTTTGATAATTTTTACATTAGTAATTTAGAAATATTGTTGAAAAATGGTTAAATTTAAGATCTTGTGGTTTAAGCTAGAATCTGATTCTTCCAAAGGTTCTAGCTGGAGGTTGGCTTGTAGCTTGATGTTAATTCGATGTGTTTTGGGTTTTCTTTGAGTAGTCTTCTGCTGTGAAAGAGATACTGAAGGAACAAGAGAAGAGGAAGGGCCTCATAGCCGCTATCTGTGCAGGTAACGTGCAGACCATTCGTGTTTAAGTGTGTCGTCGGTTTTCTTCAAAAAATACTACAAGACTTTGTTCCAAATACTTCTCGCCCTTCATAAAGCGTGAAGGGCATCTGGGTCGGCCTATTTGGTTTGGGTGGCATGAGCTGGTGTCATTTCAGTAATGACTACAATTATTTTCTTCCTCTCCATGCCTCTGGTCTACATTCTGTGAAACGTAGTGTTTTCTGTGTTTGGTTGACCTCGGAGGAAAATAAGGCCCTCTGGAAATCAGTAAACAGCTTGTTACAGCAAATCTCTGTGCCAGAAAGTATTTGTGCCAGCACCCAGTCAGCAAGAATCGGCTGGAGTAAGCATAACAGGTCTGCCCTGTGCTTGCCCTGTAGCTGCAGAGGCCTCTGGGTACTTTCTGCCCAGGCCTTGTGCTCAGAGCTGCATTGGGGCTCTGAACTACCTGCCACATCATTTGGGGTAAGCTTGTTGGTGCTTCGTAGGTGTCCCCACATCTTGCAACTTAGTAACATTTTGATTTTTGATCCCATTTTACGAGTAAATCCATTCTTGCTCTAATATCAGATGGTGTTCTGCCATCTTGCATTCTTTCCATAGTGTAATTTTGACCAGTGCCTGCCTTACTAAATATAGGTCTTTATTAAATGTTCGTCAAGAGAGTGAATAAATAAATGACTGAATGGATGGATTTGATAAGATGGCACGGTGTTGTTTAGTAGGCTTTTTAAAAGAAGTTACAGACTAGGGATCCTGGGGACTGTGCATTAGAGCCAGGGTTCTCACTGTTCATTCAGGGGTTCGCAAGGTCAAAGCAGATACTACTAAGACGTTATTGGCCTTTGTCCTTGTTGTCACAGGAGTGTCCACAGAGTGTGACGTCGCCATGATCTGGGCGTGGCATGTGTGCTTGAGTGTTCTGTGTTGTAAAAATTTCCCAGTTTTAATTTATAATGGGTCAGTTATTGATGGATACAACCCACATAAATGCTCCAGGGGTCCTGAGACCTAAATGTGTGAAAACCACTGCTTTCGACTGGGAATGACGCAGGGGTGAGCGCCCTGCAGGCCCTGTCCCTGGGTCCTGCTCAGGAGCAGCCCGTGGGACTCAGGGATTGGTCTCTGCTGACAGCACCCCAGTCAGTGTAGCCCAAGACCCTCATCCCTTTGTGGGGAGGAAGTCACAGTGCCTGTAAGTTGTGTGAGGACTGAGTCCAATTGCCCCGCCCCAGCCTCATTGTTAGGTGCTCTCAGCAAAGGGAGAGAGGAAGGGTTTGGGCCGGGGCTGTTCTCTTAGGACTCTGCTGGAAGGAAAAATCACGAGTCAGTTTGTCCTGTGTCACGAGGGTGGCAGAATTATCACCCACATCTGGTTCACTGTTTTGTGCCCAGGCAAGCTTGAATGCTTAGACTTATAATCATTTAAATCATTAAAAAATAAACAGTGTTTGTATTGTTGAATATCCTGCACTGCTCTTCTGGGTGCTGCAAAAAGATAGGAAGAAGTGTGAGGTTAAGATGGCAATTCTTAAGTGTTGCAGTTAGGAATCGGTAGCTGTTCATTGAACTGAAAGAATACTAGCCTAGCCCGCCCCTAATAGTGAATGAGAGAGGCCGAATTGGAAGGGAGACTCTCATGAGAAGAAAATGAAATGATACTCACTCTGGGTGGGAAATGGGAAGGGGAAGGAAGCCTGGCAGTGAAGGAGCCAGCGGTTGTCAGAGGTGAGTCTAGGTACACTCTCAGGGACGCCTGGAGGGGCTCAGGGGTGGCCCCGGTGTTCTTTCTGTTAGTCACCACATGGTGGCGCTGGTGGCTTTCTCGGCTGCCAAAGTCCTCGTGCTCTCTGCCTCCTGCTCAGAACTGGATTCCTGCTGCAGACTCAGCAGCATTTTCATCCGTCAGAATTTCAAGTAATAGCACTGACGTATCTCTTCTCTAGTTTTCCAAATTGGATTTTTAAGCCTCAGAAAGCAGTAATCATGAGCTTACCGTATGAGTAAGACATGACCAGTAAATTCCTACTTTCATCTGGAACATACGTAACTGTAGGCAGCAATTTTCTCACCTGTGGGGAGCGGCCTAGCAATTCCTGACTCTGTGCGATTGCTCTCCACACTGTACAGTCGCTCTCCTCACTCTGTGTACAGTCGTCTCCTGTGGTATTCGTTCAAGTTACAATTGTGTAATAATGATGCAGTTTTTATACACTTTTAAATTTGCTGCCATACATAGCTGTCTCATATTGAGGATAAAAACAAGTAGGTGGAGAGTGATATCAAATGTGTTTGAGGCTTTTGATTTAAGGAATGTAAGTCAGGGTGGCGGATGGCTCAGGTGGTTAGAGCGCGAGCTCTGAACAGCGGTTGCTGGTTTGATTCCCACATGGGATGGTGGGCAGCGCCCCCTGCAACTAGATTGAAAACAACAACTTGACTTGGAGCCGATGGGTCCTGGAAAAACACACTGTTCCCCAATATTCCGCAATTAAAATAAAAAGAAAGAAAAAGAAATGTAAGTCAGCACTTGGTCTGAAACTGACGCCTAATACTCGGCAGAAAGCTTATGTAATTGCATATTTATTTGATCTTCCTTTGTAGCAGCTCTGATCCTGTGATTGGAGCAGCCTGTTGGTACATTACACAACTGCTTTTTACTTGGGGTCATGTTGAAAAATGGAAGGTCAACAAGAGCAAGTGCGGGGGTTTGTTGAAGCTCAAGTGCAGACTGCCGTAGGGTCTTGGCTGCAGTGCTGACCACTCGGGAGGTCAAGGTGTGGTTCTAAAGCATGGTTTTCTAGGTGTGACATGAGGTCTTATATATTTTTTTTGTGGCTTAGAGAAAAAAGTAGAATGATTACTTTTTAAAAAGTTTTAAGATAATATAATAAAGGTTAAAATCTTTTCGGTTTTAGTCCTTATTTGAGGACCATTACGTATAGAAAATTATGCTTGTGATTGTCAATGAAGTTGACCATTTTTAGTGAATACATTTTGATAAAAACTTCAAGTTAGCAACTGCGTATTTTTAAAAACTTTATTTTAAGAGGGACGGCATAGAGGATCACAAACTGGCTGTTCATGGCTCCTCACTTACGTCATTTTAATAAAGAAACGCTTCATCTGAGTGCCTTCATCTCAGACCCGTAAACATGTCACAGGTATATCTTTCAGGGCTTGGCAGTGTTCTCTTCATTTTAATAATTTTACCACCTGGTATGTTTGGATGGATGGATTAGTGCTAGCTTTATTTTCAAGTAAAAAAATAAAGTTAGTCCATAAAATAGTGAACTCCAGAAGTTTGGAGAGCACCAGTTGCCTGTAATGTGGAACTTAATTTTTCATTTGCTAAGAGGTTAGCCCTTGGTGGTTTCCCGCTGTAGTACACTGATAACATGTACTGCCTGCTCCTTGAGGGGAGGCCACAGTCTGTTTATCTGTGTGCTCTTTGGAGGGAGGTCATGGTCAGTCTTGTTGATTAAATGGTTACTGAAGTGTTTTGAGTCTGTACACTTTTGTCAGAAGTACTCAGCAAATGATGTATTCTATACTTTAGCTCTCATTTTAAGAAATGTTTAATTTCAAAATCGTAAGTATATTTTAGATAAGAGCTTCGTGAATTTTTTTTTTAAGATTTTTATTGGGGAAGGGGAACAGGACTTTATTGGGGAACAGTGTGTACTTCCAGGACTTTTCCCAAGTCAAGTTGTTGTCCTTTCGATCTTATTTATGGAGGGCGCAGCTCAGCTCCGGGTCCAGTTGCCATTGTTAGTTGCAGGGGGCACAGCCCACCATCCCTTGCGGGAGTTGAACCAGCAGCCTTGTGGTTGAGAGGACACACTCCAACCAGCTGAGCCATCCGGGAGCTCAAAGGCAGCTCAGCTCAAGGTGCCGTGTTCAATCTTAGTTGCAGGGGGCGCTGCCCACCATCCCTTGTGGAAGTTGAGGAGTTGAACCAGCAACCTTGTGGTTGAGAGCCCACTGGCCCATGTGGGAATCGAACCGGCAGCCTTTGGAGTTAGGAGCACAGAGCTCCAACTGCCTGAGCCACCGGGCCGGCCCAAGCCTCCTGATTTTGAAGAGTGTGTCATACGGGATGTCATGCGGGGTCCCAGCTCCTGCTCCCCACATAAGAATGCAGGACATGGTGAGGCCCCACTTGCTAGCTGCAATCCGCCTCTCTGCAATCCGTAATCCACACTCCGCCACGCCACGCCACCACACCACCACACCACCCTTTGCTATCTTAGCCACGGCAGTATGTCAGTGGCTAATGGCTAACCGGTAACAGCCAATGGCCACCTAGTCACAGCTGATGACCATCTAGTACCCGAGCCAGCACCTTTCTATGTGAGGCCGAGAGCCTGGAAACTGCTTTCTGGGGCTCTGTCCCCACAGAATACTTTGCTGTTGTAATTTTTAACACGTGGGTTTTTCTATATCTACATTTAAATCTTTTTATTGATCTTCTTTTTAGGTCCTACGGCTCTGTTGGCTCATGAAATAGGTTTTGGAAGCAAAGTTACAACACACCCACTTGCGAAAGACAAAATGATGAATGGAAGTAAGTATATGCTTATATTTTAATAAGACCTTTTCAAAAAGCTATAATTTGGCATTGTTTCCCCGCCTGGTGTAATCTAATTTGTAGAGATCCTCTGCGGCTGAGGTGTGGTGTGTTCCTTGCTCTCTTTGCGAGGATTTTAACCAGAGAGGGAGCTAAGCGGTGGGATAGAGAGGCCTGTCTGGCTGTGCCCTGGTGGGGGTAGGGGGCTCTGCCAGAGGCCAGCCGGATTCCTGACTGGCACAGGTTGAAGGGATTATGACACACATTTAACTAGTATTTTTACTAAATGCTTTGCTGGCAGCCTGAGGATAAATTTTAAATCTCAACTGAGTTTCAGAAAGTGCCCTTTGCCTCCAGTCCAGAGTAAAATGGACATTGTTTTCTTCCTTCAGAGAGTGCCCAGGAGGCAGGCCTGCTTGCCTTGGTGACATGTTTCTTTTCTAAATACCAGCTGGACATTTAACTTCTATTAATTTATTTTTATAATAACTTATTTTCATGGTAAAAAATGCAGACAGTGTAAAAGGGGGTGAAGTAAATACATGTTCCTTTTCTCTAACTCGCCACCCCTTTCTGCTTTTCAGCGGTAACTTCTGTTCAGGTTCCTTGTGTATCTGTACACGTCTCTCTGCACACACTCATTAGCCCTCATGGTTTCACAGTTTTACTCAAATAACAACTACTAAATACATTGTTCTGCACCTTGCTTTTTTAACCTAAATCTTAGATTTTTTTTTTTTGTAGTTTATCAAATAGTTCTCTAGTTCTCTTGTGTTGCTTATTATTTGAGACTGTAAAAGAAGCATGATATTGTCTCTTCCAGGAGTTAACAGCTTGAAGAGACATATCTGTCAAATTTTAAAATACAGGGCAGCATATAATTAACAGCAAAACAAGGTATAACACAAGCACTGAGTATACAGCTATGTAATGATCAGAGCTTCCCCTGTAACAGCTCCTGACATTCAGAGCACCAATCAGGTGGCATCTTTGTCACACAGGTGGTGTCTTCCTCTGCCATCTGAGTCTGGAGTGCACGTAACAGAGAGGCAGAGACCCTGGGACTTGCAAAGGGAAAGATCACACTAGTATGGATAATTGCAAGAGAATCAGAAGTTTCTAGTTAGAAGCCAAAAGTGGTGCACCTGGCATTCAGCTAGTGAGGAAACTGAGTCACTGGTTCTGTTTAAAACACCAACCAACCAAAAATCAGTGAATCAATAAGATGAAATAATACCAAAGCTGATTTGAAGAAAACTGCAACCGATACACTTTCTCCCCTATCAGTCTTGTTCTGGGCTTACCCTGAACTAAAAAAGTAGAGCAACTAACATCGTATCTTTTCACAGCAAAGAAAAGTAATGCAGTTTTCATTACATTGCTGTTTTTTAAAGTCATAGACAATGTGTTTTAGAGCAGTTTTAGGTTCCCAGCAGAAAATCCAGGAAGTCCCGTACCCCACGCCCCCCACGCCCCCCACGTGCGCAGTGTCCCTCACACGAGGTGGTACGTTTGTTACAATGGGTGAAACACTGACACGTCATCGTCACCCAAAGTCCATAGTTTACATTGGGTTTCCCTCTTGGTGTTGGACATTCTGCATATTAAATTTGATCCAAAATAGTATTTTCTTGAAAACTGACACTTTTTTATTTTAATTGCTAGCAAAGATACTAGGTTATCAAAACCATCTATGTGAAAATTTAAAAAGGCTCCCGCTCCTGGGCATTTTTTAATGTGGGAGTTTAATTTACTCTGAGGTAATGGAGAGGTTTTGGAGGATCAGAAAGAACAGAATCAGGCTTCCTGTAGTGGTGACATATTAGAAGGAAGGCTTGAGTGGAAGCCATCCCTCCATCACTTGATGGGGTATGTGTTGTTTCTGTGTTCTTACAATGCCCGAGAACATTACGGTCGGCTGGGAGTAGAGGAAGATTAGACTGTAAGCTCTCATGCGTTCGGAGTACATTCACAGGCATGTTCTCCGTGGGGTCTCACAGTCCCCAGTGCCCTGCAAGCGTGTGTTGGAAACAGGCCCAGAGAGGCCAGAACTCAGGCCCAGCCTCTGCCCCAGTGAGGTTCCCACACGCCTTCACGTTCCCTGGCATTGATGGCTACTATAAGGAACAAGTATTTGAAGTTTCTGCCCTTTCAGAACATTCTGCGAGGTGGAGCTGTGATTACTTCTTAGAGGTATCTTTGGGTGAGGCCCTTCTGGTCGTCACCTTGAATTTAATACATGAGTGGGAAATTTTTACACAAATAAGCAGTCTAATCCGAGCGCAAAGTCTTTCCGTTTCTCACTTTTTAAGTAAGTTGTGGCTTTAATGCTTCTCAGTTCTCATCTGTCCGTTGTAGTAAGCCTCCGAAAATGCCTGTCACTGAGCAGTGAGGAGGGTGTCTCTGGAGCCAGAGGACCACTCACTGTGCGACCAGATGGGTTCCTGAACCTCTGAGCCGCATTTCCTCGTCTGTCGTCCGAGAACAGTAGCAGCTGCTTCTCATGGTTATTGATGGGCTCCTGAGTTAATGGGTTTAATGTACTTAGAGCCTTGCAGCGCTCCGCCATGCTGGGACACAGCGGGGACAGGCTGCTCTCACCCTGCCACTCTGTGCCAGCGTTGGTTTGATTGGATTCCCACGAGTCCTGTTAGGTTGGTGACATCCCCATTCTACAGCAGAGAAGAGTGAAGCTCAAAGAGGTCAGGCAGCTACTAAATGGCAGACCTGGGATTTGATCCCAGACCCACTGTGCTCAGGGGTCAGCGGCTTTTCCTTAAAGGGCCGGATAGTAAGTATTTCGGGCTTTCAGGGACTTCAGGTCTGTTGGAGCTCTGAAGGAGCCGCCGACCAAATCCGTGGGGGTACCCGTGTTGGTGGCTGACCACTTGCCCCTGGCCTCCCCAGTTGCTTTTTCTCTGAAGAGACTTTCTGCTTTGGGGGTGTTTGCTTAAAGTTAGAAGAAATGAACGCCCTGTGCCAGATGGAATATGAGGCATGAGTGTGTTCAGTTTCCCAGTTGGAATGAACCCGGCTGGGTGGTGAGTGCGTGTGCGTTGCTTTTCTTTGTCTTCGCCACTAGGAGGCGGTAGGTGATAAGTGCAGACCTTTTGTTCTTCCTGGTTGAAATTTTGAGAAGAACCGTGGACCATCTTTAAACATCTTTAACCAGTTTAAGCTGTATTTGTAATGTTTTACCCACAAAGAGGTTGTTCAGTGAACCCTTTAGCGCTGTGCCTGGTGTTACCACAGTCAAGCAGCTCATCCCACAGCTCTGGCAGACCCAGCTCAGCTGGTTTTCTAGTTTAGCATTTAAAATGACCTTGGCCTGCTTTCTCCATCAGTCAATGAGGTTAGACTATGAAACCCTTCCCCCTCAAAGCAGGGCTCCTCTTTTTCTCCACAGTAGTGACTAGGAAATTATTGACATAGTGTGTTTCAGTTTTTTCCCCTTGGTTATTCATGATAGTAAGACAAATTATCACAGGTGGTGTTAATCCACTTTGAAAGACACGGACACCAGTGCGTGGGTTCTGGAGCCCATCGTACCAGTCGTCAGGTGACGTTTTCTGTCTGTACTGATGGAACAAGGCTTTCCTGAGGTGCTCCTTAGGCTGTGGGCGACGGCATAGCCGTGGTCTGCACTGCCTTGGGGGTGCCGGGCGGAAAGTGGTCAGCAGAGTGCCTGCCTGGCTCTCCCTGCAGTGACAGGACGTGGTAGGATTTCACAGAGGAGCCTCCTCAGTTTTAACCCCTCCCCTAAACCTGTTTGTCCTTCGTGTCCCATGTCACTACGTGCCACCACTACCCACCAGTTGCGCGGAGCAGACAGCTGGGAGTCATCCTTGACGCCTTCCCGTGTCCAGTTCGTCACTGAGTTCTGGGCATTTTATCGCCAACCCTTCATTTCCTCTCTATCGCCACTGTCCCCTTCCAGGTCACAGTTAGCTGCCACCTGGATGGCAGGTTCTCTTCTGTCTCCCTTCCGGTCCCTTGTAGTTCAGCCTCTATGCAGGCCAGACCCAGGGGGCCCGTGCCCCAGGACATGGAGTTCAGTCTTTAGGTGCAGGAGAAAGTCGACCAAGGGTCTGGTGGAGAGAACTGGATAAGCCCTGATTTGCACTTGGGAAAGGTCACCTCTTTGGTGACGCCGAGCATGCAGTGGTAGGAAGGCAAGGCAGAGGGGCTGTGAGGCGAAGATTGTCGTTAACGGCCTGGGCACACGCAGAGGGAACGGACGGACTTGCCTTCGCCTTTGCCTTCATCCTCCTGATGTGTGGGCGCCTCTCCTTGGTGCCGTCGATACTCCAGGCCAGGCAGAGGCAGGTGAAGGCCCAGCCTTTACAGAGTGGGCAGTAAACAAGGAGACTGACACATAGTTCATAGACTGTGTCCATGCTGGGGGTGCTATAATTTGGGTGACCTGGTTTCGAGGGCGGTCACAGGTCCCACCTCCCAGGCGTTGGTGCGGAAACCCAACGAGCACGTTGCTGAGAAGAGCTTTCTGGGTGAGGAAGCAGCCAGTGCAGCCCCTCCTGGTGCAGGAACAGCCAGGGTGCTCAGTAACCAAGAGCTCCAGGAGGGGAGTGATGGGCACAAGTGGGGGCATCTCTGTGCAGTGGGCCGCCTGGGGGCGGGGCTGGGGGGCCAGTTGGAGGAATCCCAGTGGTGGGAGACTTGCTGAATGTGGGAAGAGCACATTTCCTATTATTGTATTTACAACAGTGGGGCCAACTGAGGGAGGACACAGAAGGAACATAGTACCTGAGAAGGGAATATGGCTTCTCCCTCCACACAACTTCCCCCGCCCCCAAAAGTTATGCTGTAATTGTTTTCGAGACAGTAGAGAGTGTGTGTGCATCACACAGGTAGTTTCTACCTTCAGCACTTTAACCCTCATCCCTCTTTCCCTCCAGTGTCTTGTAGGGAGGAAAAACAATTTTCCCTCTACCCTTCTGAGTCCTTGGCTGAGAGCCCTGTAACAACAGACAGATTAACAAGAGAAAAACACACAGAAGTTTACTAACATGTCTGCCTCCTGAATCCATGGGAGATACCCAGGGAGAATGAGGACTCGTGAGGTGGTTTGGAATTCCGACTTAGATATTATCTTAGTAGGGAAAGGGGTGGGGGGCGGAGGCCTCTCGGGGGAGGGAGTGGTTTTTAGGGAAGGCGACTGGGCCTTAGAAGAGCAGATGGGAGGTAGGATCGATTGTGACAAAGTCTGGGTGTGGTGTCGACTCCCGCTCTCCTGTCCTGTGCCAAGAGTCCATCTTCCCTGGCTGATGAAACTCCGGGAGGCGGGGAGGGGATGTATGACCATTGAGCTCCTAGAAGATCTGCGTTCGGGCTGAAAACGGGGTTCGGAGAAAGCCTCTCCCTGCATTGGCTGGTTTTCAGGAGACTTCCTCTCAAAATACTATGTCAAAGCCACATATTTGCGGTGTCATGTGCTGAACTCCTGCAGTCACTGCTGCCCTTCAGTTTACAGAATTGATGCCGAGCATTTATTGTGATAGGAGTGTGAGCAATTCGCATTTACCGGGAATTACTAAGCAGCTGCTCTCGCCTTTCGTGTGTGTTTGTTTCCTGTCCCAGTTGTTGGTCTGGCCCTTTGCTGTACCAGCCTCCTTCGTACCCACATGCTGCCCTCTGAAGGGTTGGGAGTGCCTAGTTGTTTCTGAATGGCTGCCTGCAGTGGTGTGTGTTTTCTCATTTATCTAAGTGAGGCCAGTGACGCGCTGGGACGGCTTGGCTGCTAAGTGGGAGTCACTGTTGGCCAGCGCAGCCCGTCAGGATGTAACCCTTTTCTCGTCCAAGGTCATTACAGCTACTCGGAGAATCGCGTGGAGCAGGACGGCCTGATCATCACGAGCCGGGGGCCGGGGACCAGCTTCGAGTTTGCTCTCGCCATTGTCACGGCGCTGAGCGGCAAGGAGGTGGCCGAGCAGGTGAAGGCCCCGCTGGTCCTTAGAGACTAGAGCACAAGTACCCCCAGTGGGTCACAAATAGGCCGCTTGTCACCACTTTCACTGAGTTCACTTTAAACAGAGGTGGGTGGTTACTCTGCGGAGACCCGTCGTGAAGTGACACCTACAGATTCCTTGCCCTACAGTTGTGTCCCCACATTTCTGAACCTTGATTGCAGAATAAACAACACTTAGCAAACTATTGGTTGTTCCTTCATTTGTCTCCCGTTTCTTTTGTGACACTAAACTCATTATCAGGTTCATGTGCAGCTCTTAAGTGTTGACACAGCGACTGATATAAAAGAACAGTGAACACTGTTATTGTGATACTGGGCTTTGTAGTAAATACCGGGGTGCCAAAAAGATGTATACAAGTGGACACTTGGGTCAGCGTTGCTCAAGCAGGAGTTCGCCGTCATCAGAGTTGTCTGGACGCTGATGGGAACCGCTTGGAGCACCTCTTGTCATTGCAGACATCAAGCGTGAGGTGTATTCATCTTTTGCTATCGGTATATATTGAGTATTATAATTGTAATAGTTTTTTTCCTTTCTTAAAATGCGAATCCCTTGTTTTGGCACCCTTTGTGTGTATTTGGTCTTCTACTTGCCTCTGGCACAGAGCTCCCAAAACCTTGGAATTTCCTGAGCCCTGAGAGTAATCAAGTGTTTCTTGTCATTTTAATAAGGTGGCTTTTGGATCCCACCAGAGGGTAGGGGCTGGTTGTCAGTGGAGCCAACCATGTGGTTAGAGGGTTGGAACTTTCAGCCACACCGACTTCTGGGGAGGGGCTTGAGGTTGAATGAGTCACCAACGGCCAGTGACTCAGTTATGACTGTAATGAAGCCTCCATAAAAACCCAAAAGGACAGGTCCCTTTTTCAGAGAGTTGCCACATTGGGGAACCAGAAGGCTTCCACATGCCACCATGCTGGGCCCCAAGCTCTGCGAGGACAGAAGCTCCTTCCATCAGGACCTCCCCTGTGTGTCTTCAATCGGCTGTTAATTCATACCCTTTCATTTTAACACCTCTTGTAATAAATCAGTAATCTAGTGAGTAAACGGGTTTTCTTCTGTGAGCTGTTCTAGCAAGTTAATGGAACCCAAGGAGGGGGTCAGACCCCAGCCGGTAGCTGGTTGGTCAGAAGCACAGGTGACAGCCCGGGCTTGCCAGTGGCACGTGCAGTAGAGGGCGGCCTTGGGTGTAGCCCTTCAAGTGTGGGATCTCCATCTGTCTCTGGGTAGTGTCAGAATCCTGTGGCTGCTCCGACACCTGCTGCTGTCTAAGAATTGCCTGGTGTGGGGAGGCCTACACACACACACACCCATGGGAATTGGTTCTGGGGACCTCTCCCAACACATTTTACACATCAACAACAGAAAGCATGAAAGCAGAGATTTAAGAGGCTTGTGATTTCTCTCCCATTCAACCAATGAAGTTGGCCTTGATGGTGAATTTTGGTCAGCCAGTACTTCTTTTTCCACAGTAGAAAGTCCTCAAGCTTTTCGAGGCTGTTGCAGCCTCTGTTTCCCTTCCTCAGGTAACAGCTGCCAGCTGTTCACTGGGTGAATCTGCCCAGCTCCCACGGCAGTGGATAAAACACCAGGCAGGGCAGAGCCTTCTCTGCCCCGATCACAGACCAGTCAGCCAGGGGGACTCAGGTCGGGGGCCTCTGCCCAGCCTGGCGCTGTTCTCTGTGCTGGGAACCCGGAGCTGCTGGCAGCCACCTGGTCTCTGACGATGGCTCCAACACGAGAGGTGGACAGCTGGGCTGTTCCTTGACCCAAGATCCAGCTGTACCTGAGCGAGAACACTTTCTGGACTTATGGACAGGAGCCGACAAGTTCCCGGCTTTCGTGTATGTGAGACCTTACTTGTAAGTGACCGACAGTGGCGGAGGAGTTAAGTAACAGTCAGGCTGCTGCGAACACCTGAGCTACTACCACCGTGTTGCCCCGAAAAGAAGACCTGGCCGGACCATCAGCTCTAATGCGTCTTTTGGAGCAAAAATTAATATAAGACTTGGTCTTATGTTAATGGCATTGTTATATTAATGGCACTCTGCTGTACCCCCTAGTCACCGCTGCCCTTTCTTGGCCCCCTCTTGTTCCTTCCCCACCCCCGTCCTGTGTACCAAAGGAGGATAGTACCAAAGTCAGCAGACTTTCTGAAAAGCCTAGATTGGAAATATTTTAGACATGTGGGCCAAGTCCCTCTCACCACTTCTCTGCCCTTACAGCCGGAAAGCAGCCACAGATACTTCATGTGATAAGCATGGCTGTGTCCCAACAGCTTCGTTTACAAAACAGGGGTGGAGGTGGGGGGCCTTGGGCTGTAGTTTGCCAACCCCTGGACCAGAAGGCAAGGCAGATGTTAATTTTTTTAATGTGAACATGTTATTGCACGTTTTGATATGCGCTGTCACAATACAAAGAATGCTAAAGGACAGAGAGCAGGAGTGGCTGCGTGGGGGTGGGGTGGGTGGGAGGGCAGGTCTCTGAGGACCGGACATTGGAGCTGAGACCTGAGGTCGGAGTGGAGGTTGGATTTCATTTCTTCAGCAGCTCTGTTTTGTCCCTTCTACGTACCAAGCCCTGTTCCTGGGACTGGGAATAAACCCCTGAGAGAGAGACTGTCTCCATAGAGCTTATATTGTGGGAGAGAGAAAAATACAAATTTGAGAATATCTACATTCTATGAAAAGATGTAGGGTAAGAAGGCAGTGGCGAGGCTATTTTCTAAGGGTGCTGAGGGAAGGCCTCTCTGAAAGGAGACCTTAGAGGAAATGCAGAGATTTAGGTGTGAATGAGGCAGGTGTCTGGAATGCTGAAGGGCGTCCAAGCAGAAGAAACAGGCCCTGAGGCAGGAGTGTTTGGGATGTGGAGGAACAGCCAGGGGGCCAGGTTGAGGGGGACTCGGGGTGAAGCTGGAGGAGAGCCGGAACCCAGACTTTGGGACAGACTGGGGATGGGAACGACTGGAGGCAGCCCTAGGCCTGTGGTTCAAAGGCTCAGGGGTGAGGCCCAGGGTGGGCGGCTGGAGGCCCAGGAGGATGGCAGAGGGGGGCGCCCATGTGGGTGTGAGATGGACAATCCCCACATCTCTTCAACACAAGGTCAAACGGAAATTCCAAAGCTGTAAGGTGGGGTAGGTGGGTTTAGAGTTCAGGTAGATGGGTTTGAAATGTCTATAAAATATACCTTTAATAAAGGAAGAAAAACTTGAGACCTGTCACATGGAAAGTGACAAATTACTGCTGACCCCTGAAAGTCAATTTGGGGTTCAAGGTGAGCATCTGTGTCTCCCGAATTACAGGGTGACTCTCCCCCCTCAACCCCTATCTCTGAATAAGATCTCAGGAATTTTAGAGGGATCTGCAGGAAGGGGGCTGTTGAAAGCCATTAGCTCTTTGAATTTTGATTATCTCTTTGGATTGTTGTGCCCTTGGGGCAGCCAGAAAAGGTTGTTGGGCAAGATGAAAGCATTTAAGAGAATCTTTAGCCCTGGTGTGGTAGTGAGTATTTTTTTCCATAACAGTGTTTGGGGTGGGGCCCCAGGACCGGCTTTATCTACACCTTGGGCCCTTTCTGACCAGGTCAAGAATTACTGGCTTTAGGCATGTTGATAACGTTTAAAAGCCCCCGCTCCGTATCTGTCCACTTTTCTATGCTAAACACACCTGCTCCCTTCCTTCTAGGAAGTGAGGGGCTTTGGGGCAGGGTGTTACGCAAACAAGGAAAGCTTGGGAACTGAAGTAGGAGGGGTTCTGTGTACGTTTGAAAGTGACCTGGAGTAGGAATTGAGGTGTGTGGCCCCTCCAGCTTGACTGTTCTCTGCGTGAGCCTGGGTGGCTCAAATCGGGGGACTTGGGGCATCATTCCATTCCTCACATTTGTTTCTGGAGCTCCACCTGTTTGCCCATGGCCACCTGGAGACTTAGGGGGCAGATCACGTTTAGAAATCACGTCTGGAGCCCAGAGCTCAGCCCCCTCAACCGAAAGGAGAATTCCTCGTATAGGATGCGCTCAGAGCCCTTGACCGGCTCTTGGCCGTTGCTTTCCCAGTGCGGGCAGGAGCTGCCAGGCTCCAATCCCTAAGGCCCTGGCCAATGTTGCTCTACAGTGTTGCTCTAGGGAAGTGACCTCTGAACTGCCCTTCTGAAGGGAGAGTTAGTAATTGACTTTCAGATACTAGGTCAAAGCCACACAAATGAAGGGTTTGGAGCGATTTGTTTCCCAGGTGTAAGATAGTTGAACAGGGAAGGGAGTCAGGGCTTATTGAGCACCTACTGTGTACAAAACATCCAGCTAGGTAGCTAATTGCTTTCACACTTGACAAAAGGGATTCTATGTCACTGTTCTGCCTCTTGGTTTTTCACTTATTGTATCTTATAGAAATTTTTCCTCTAGCTATTAGGTTGGTGCCAAAGTAATTGCTGTTTAAAAGGTTAAAAATAATTGCAAAAACCGCAATACTTTGGCACCAACCTAATACATCATTCAACTCAGCCGTCAGTGACAACCTTACAAAGTGACCATTGTCATCCATTGTCAAAAGGAAAAGAAAAACCTAGTCTCTTTAAAGGTCAAGAACCTGTCTGTCCTGTGCTGTAGGATTGTGGGAAGGACCAAAGGCCACAATAAAGGGGGATGCACGTTTCGTAAACTGTGAAGCATTAAATGAAAAGTGGCGTTTCACAGTGGCCAACTGTGTCATCCTGGAGTCTGGTTACTTGTTCTGTGTCCTAGGGTGTTGGTTCCCTATGAAGTGAAGAGAACCAAAAAAAATTTAAATGTTCCTGCAGAATCTTTGCATAGTGCTTTTTTGGATTTTTTTGTTTGTTTTTTGTGTTTTAAATCCCCTGTCTACTCTTAGGGACCTGGTGTCCAAGAAGCAGTACTGCATGTAGATAGCCACTGTCACTCACCGTCTCGTTCTAGCCACAGCATCTTCCCCTCTACAAGTGGAATCAGAGTCAGTGAGGTGCCAGGAAGGGGCCACAGGAAATCCTGTTTGCATCTGGGCTGGACACACCCCACTTGCTCCTAGTGTGGGGTCCTTTCAGAGCTGGTGCTTCTCCCCAGGACCTGGAATCCCCTGGGACCACACACTGAGGAAGTATTCACCATCATCACCATCACTGTCATCATCACTATCTGTCGCCATTATACTGTCGACATAAAAATTGTCCAGACCTGTAGAGAATTTTTATGAGTTTATTTGAGCCAAACTGACAAATGCTGGGAAGCAAGGTCTCAACTGCCCCTGAGAATAACAGTTTTGCAGCTTCTTCTATGCATTTGAAATGAAGAAAAATGACATGGAGGTGGGAGAAAGCAAGGGGGGGATTGGCTTACAGGAGAGTAAAGATCCTCTGCTCCCTCTGCGGTGGTTAGGGCTCATTTCAAAGGTGTGTTAACCTGGGTGGGCAGAAACAATGGACAGAGCTGGCTGAAGACAAAGATAAACCTTTTACTAAAGAAGCTGCATGCCTGGGGCGTGACTACCCACCTGACCGGCCCAGTTAGGAATTTCTGATGGGATCACCCTGGGAGTCTACTTTCCGGAGAACCCTTTTTCAATCTTCAAAACCATCACTCTTATCCTCCTCCTCATCATCTTCACTTCCTGCAGCCCCCAGGGGCTGTTTCAGTTCCCCAAACAAGTCCCAGGCCAGCCAGAACCCCTCCACCCCCCACTGGGCCTCACAGCTCAACTGCTTTCTGTTGCCTTTTCACTTCCTCATGTGACATCCTCAGGTCTTCTCTTTTAAAAAAGTATTTTGTTTTTGAATCCAGCCTGCTATTGGAGATTTTTGCTTATCTTAAAAATAACGTTCGAATGAAAAGTTCATTGTTTTCAAAAATGAAGAAGAAAAAAGTCGTAGGTGACGGAGGAGTCATCTACAGACTTGGGTCACAGAGCTTGGGTGGGAGGACAGAGTCTGAGTGAGGCAGCTGGAACCTCACAACTGTCCTCATCTTAGCTGGAGCGGTTTTTTAAATGCCAAGCAGAGTGAGTGTGCGGTACAGAGTGCTTGGCTCAGGTTTCTTTTTTCAAAGGGAGAATAATATTTCACGGTTTACTGCAGAGAAAGTTGTGCTTTGTTTTTTAACCCAAAAGGAACACAGCCAGTGCCAGCCCTAAAGTCCAAGCGTCCTGTCCCCAGGGTTTGTCATTCCAGCCGCCCTTCCCTCCAGGACTTAGGGTGAGGTTTTGGCCCTGGCTGACTTGAGCCTCTGCCCCCCAGGTGTGTGGTCAGTTTCAAACAAGAAACAGAATTCTCTGCATTCACCCAGAATGACTAGCCCTGGGGACGTAGGGTGCTCAGTGGCAGCCTTGACATAGAAGGCAGGTAAAAGGTGATGGTATGGAAACTGCTGCTCAAGCCTCAGAGCCTGAGACATCCCTCCGATTGGCAGTAAGCCGTGAATCAATGCAAAAATGAACTGCAATTCACCAGCAGGATGAGATCACCCTCTTCTAATACTTGGTCATGCTTCTGCATCCCTTCTCCAAGAATGACAGCCACTCCGCGTGCTTCCGACAGAGTAAATCATCTCCGGATTGTGGATAACACTAAATTGTTAATCCAAGAGGCATCTAGCTCACTGCCACCTGCGTCTTAAAACACTTTTAGGAATTTAATTATACAAAGGCTACATCAAGTCAATCCCAGCTCATTGGAAAAGATTCAAATGATACGTGAATGCAACACTTGAAAGTTCCGTTTCATGTCCTCCCTCCCCCACAGCCCCTCCCTTTCCTCCAATTCACACTCTGGGGTCTCTTCCAGTCTGTTTTCCATGAACTTACAAGTGTGTAATCATACACATTCATACCCACACACATTACATTATGTTGTAATATAAATATGCACATTACAGTTTTAAATATTTTAAAATAGATAAGTAGGGTCCTATTGTGTACATTCTTTTGCAAATTGAATTTTTAAGAACTTGATATGTCTTAGAGATCTGCTCATGTCAGGTTGACTGTTCATGTAACAGCTGAACAGGATTCCACAGCACAGCTGGATTAGAAATGATTTAACCATTCCTCTACTAATGCATTTCCCCCCGATTTTTATTGTGGTAAAATACACATAACAAAGTTTATTATCATCTAGCCATTTTTAAGTGTACAGTTCAGGGGCGTTGAGTACATTCATATTGTACAACCATCATCACCATCCGTCTCCAGAACTCTTTTCATCTTTTAATAACACTGACACTCTGTCCCCATTAACCACTCACTGTCCCTTGCCCCTCCCTCAGCTGCTGGGAAACCCCTTTCCACCTTCTGTCTCTGAATTTGACTACTCGCGGTACCTCATGTGAGTGGACTCGTATGGTATTTGTTTTTGTGACTGGCTTATTTCTTTTATCAATAATGTGTTCAGGGTTCATCCATGCTGTAGAGTGTGTCAGAATTTCCTTCCTTTTTAAGGATGAGTAATAGTCCATTCTATGTCTGTACCACATTTTGTTTCTCCATTCATTTGTTGATGGACACTCGGATTGCGTCCGCGTTTAGCTATTGTGAATAATGCTGTTATGAACATGGGGGTACAAATTTCTCTTTTGAGACCCTGCTTGCAGTTCTTTTGGGTACATACCCAGAAGTGGAATTGCTAGATTTTATTGTAATTCTAGTTTTAAGTTTTGAGGAACTGCCAGATTGTTTTCCACAGACTGCGCCATTTCGCATTCCCAGCAACAGTATACAAGGGTTCCAGGTTTTCTACATCCTCACCACAACTTTTTGTGTGTGTTTTTTTAATAGTAGCCTTCCTAATGGGTGTGAGGTGCTATCTCATTGGCTTTGATTTGCATTTTCCTTGTGATTAGTGACGTTGATGTCTTTTCATGTGCTTATTGGCCATTTGTATGTCTGCTTTGGAGGCATGTCTATTCAGTCCTTTGTTCATTTTTTAATCGGGTTTAGTTTTCTTGTTGATATTAATGGATTTTAAGGTATTTTTACAGTTATTAAATATTTTTAAAAATGTCTTCAGGAATATACATTTGTGCAAGTGTGAATATTTTTAGAGGATTTTTCGGATCAAAGAGCAGACATGATGATTTTGATACAGATGACCAAGTTGCCCTCCAATCTGCCCGTTTCCGCCATGCTCAACAATACTGGTTATTAGCCATCTTCTTACTTAAAAATCTTCGTTGTGAAATAGCGTATAGACAGAGAGTAGGTGAAAATGCAGAGGTACAATTTTAAATGCATGCCTGTTTACCCACCACCCATGTTAAGGAAAAGAGCTTCACCGGTGCCTGATGGGGTGGTCTTCCCTAGCAACACCCCCACCTAATACCCAAAAGTAAGCCCTTTCATGAATTCAGTGCACGAATCATCTGGTTTCTCTGTTGTGCTGTTGGCGAACATTTCGGTCGTTTCCAGTGTTTTGCATGTATTTCCTGATGCAGATGTATAAGAGTTTCTCCAGGGTGGACACCTGGTTATGGACCGCTCGTTCTTTTTTTGTTTGTTCTTAAAGATTTTATTGGGGAAGGGGAACGGGCCTTTATTATTGGGGAACAGTGTGTACTTCCAGGACTTTTCCCAAGTCAAGTTGTTGTCCTTTCGATCTTATTTATGGAGGGTGCAGCTCAGCTCCAGGTCCAGTTGCCATTTTCTAGTTGCAGGGAGCACAGCCCACCATCCCTTGCAGGAGTCGAACCGGCAACCTTGTGGTTGAGAGGACGCGCTCCAACCAACTGAGCCATCCGGGAGGCAGCTCAGCTCAAGGTGCCGTGTTCAATCTTAGTTGCAGGGGGCGGAGCCCACCATCCCTTGCGGGACTCAAGGAATCAAACTGGCAACCTTGTGGTTGAGAGCCCACTGGCCCATGTGGGAATTGAACCGGCAGCCTTCGGAGTTAGGAGCAGGGAACTCCAACTGCCTGAGCCATCGGGCTGGTCCTGGACCACTTGTTCTTGATTGCAGAAGTGACAAGGGCCCTTACCTGCTTTTGTTTCAAAGATCCCTTGGCACACTAGTAAAGCCTGTGGACACCTACTTAGAATAACGTTTAAAAATATGTCAAATAAAATACATAGGATTACAAGGGAAATCAATTATATTAGAACATAGTTTTCAAAATAGTTCAAGAAAACAAATTTATGTTAAGCAATCTATGTTCTTCCATTGAACGGTAGTGTTAGCAATTGGTCTAATAGCTACCATAATTTAGAAGTTGTGATGAGCATAAATGATATTTTGAGATATCTGCAGCAAGTTTAACGTGATATGCAAAAAAGTCTGTGTTCTGTTGGCGCAAGTTTACTTCACCAATTTCCCCAATACTGCTTTAGTTTGGTTCCTAATAGAAGAAATACCAGCTTTCAGTTAGAGATTTTTGAAGATACAGTTTTTCCCATTCAAGCTCACAGCGCGACCTGAATTCTTTCCATGCACCCAGGTTAGGAATCTCTGTACTAGGAAATGCTAGACCATTTCCTGAGCGGTTTTGGCAATTTACAATCCATGAGCAGTGAATCAGGTTGACTGTTGTTCCATATCTTGACATGCTAGCTATTGTCCAACGTTTTAATTATTGCCAGTGTGGCGGGTGTGAAAGGCTTTTTTTTGCATTTTCCCTATTACACGCGAAGCGTCTTTTATATGGTTTCTTTGTCTGTGTAATGAATATCTTTTGCTCATATTTCTGTTTTTTTGTCTTTTTCTTTTTGACTTGTAGGAATTCTTTATATATTCTGGATATTAATCACTATTATTGATATGTGTGGCAAATATCTTCTTCCAGACTGTGGTTTGCCTTTTCACTCTATGGTATCTGTGATAAACAGAAATTCTTAATTTTAATGTAGTAGAATCTATCGATTTTTGCCTTTATTGTTTGTGCTAAATTGTTTTCTGTCTCAAGATCATAAATATGTCCACTTGTGTTGTTTACTAAATTATTTAGTTTTGCATCCCACATTTAAGTCTAAGCCTCCTGGAATTAATTTTAATTTTGTGTGTGTGAGATAGGGATCTGATTTCATTTTTTTCACATAGAGTTCATTAGTCGTCCCAGTGCCAATTAGTGAATCTTCCCTCTTTTCCCCACCAATCTGCAGTTCTGGTTCTGTCCTAAATCAAATTTCCATAGTTTGTCTTCATCTGTGGGCTGTTTGATCAATCCATTGGTCTTTGCCGGCATCAGTCCCCACCGGCTAACTTCTCTTGTGGAGGTAATTCTCCCGACTTCTTCAGGAGTATCTTGGCTATTCGTAGCCTCGGCTCTTCCAGGCAAATGTTAGAAGCAGCTTATCAAGTCTTCACAAAAAATGCTGTTGGAATTTTTATTGGGATTGCATTAAATTTGGGCAATGTTGACATCTTTCTTATATTGAATCTTTTTATCCAAGAACATTGTATACTTACCATTCATTTAGGTCTTTAATATCTAATGTCTTTCAATAAAGTTTTGTAATTTCTTAATAAAGGACTTGCATATCTTTTATTAGATTTATTATTAGGTTTCTTTCTCTCTCCTTTCCCTCCCTCCCTCCCTTTTGATATTGTAAATACATTTTAAAATTTGTTTTCTGGTTGCTGCTGATATATAGACATGCAGATACTTTTATATACTGATGATGTATTCAGCCTTTTAAAACTCTCTTATTCTAATATAATGTAGCTGTAAGTTATTTTGAATATTTTATATAGATATTCATATCATCAGTAAAGACAATTTATTTCTCTCTTTCCAATCCTTAAATGTTTTATTTTCTTGCCATTCTACCCTTGTTAGGATCTCTAGTACAATGATAAATTCAAGTGATTAAAATGGGCATGTTACATCATGTTGGATTATAAAGAGAATTAAATATAGCATTTACTATAGAATTTTAAATTTATTTTTATTAAACCTTTAGTGTTTTTCAGTCTCACTGAAAATCCACGATTTGTGGATCTCTTTCTTTCCTCCCTCCTTCCCTCCCTCCCTCCCTCTCTCTCTTCCTTCCTTCCTGTTAATCTATAGGAATTTATTAGGATTTCTAGATTTGAACCTTGGTATAGTTCAACAATTCTGGAAATTTTTCACTCTATTACCTTTTCCAATATTGCTTCTTCCGCATTCTCTCTGGTCTCTCCTTCCAGATAATCTGATTTACATCATTTCATTTTATCTTTCGTATCTTTAACCTCTCCCTCATATTTTCCATCCTTTTTCTTTTGGTCCTTTATTCAATGTAATTTTTTCAGATCCATCATCTAGTTCATTAATTCTTCACCTGTGTCCAATCTGGTGGCTGACACATTCATTGAACTACTAATTTTTTTTTAATTTAAGTTTATTGGGGTGACAATTGTTAGTAAAGTTACATAGATTTCAGGTGTACAATTCTGTATTACATCATCTATAAATCCCATTGTGTGTTCACCACCCAGAGTCAGTTCTCCTTCCATCACCATATATTTGATCCCCCTTACCCTCATCTACCACCCACCTCTCTCCTTACCCTCTGGTAACCGCTAAACTATTGTCTGTATCTATGAGTTTTTGTTTCTCATTTGTTTGTCTTGTTCTTTTGTTGTTTTTGGTTTATATACCACATATCAGTGAAATCAGGGTTCTCTGCTTTTTCTGTCTGACTAATTTCGCTTAGCATTATACTCTCAAGATCCATCCATGTTGTCACAAATGTTCCTATATCATCTTTCCTTAAGGCCGAGTAGTATTCCATTGTGTATATATACCACAACTTCTTTATCCATTCGTCTATCGAAGGACATTTTGGTTGTTTCCATGTCTTGGCCACCGTAAATAAAGCTGCAATGAATATTGGAGCACACGTGTCTTTATGTATAAATGGTTTCAGATTTTGGGTAGATACCCAAGAGAGGGATTGCTGGGTCATATGGTAATTCTATTCGTAATTTTTTGAGGAACCTCCACACTGCCTTCCATAGCGGCTGCACCAGTCTGCATTCCCACCAACAGTGTATGAGAGTTCCTTTTTCTCCGCAGCCTCTCCAACACTTGTTACTATTTGTCTTGTTGATGATAGCCATTCTGACTGGGGTGAGGTGATATCTCATTGTGGTTTTTATTTGCAATTCTCTGATGATTAGTGATGTGGAGCATTTTTTCATATATATTTGCCATTTGTATGTCCTCTTTGGAGAAATGTCTCTTCAGGTCCTCTGCCTATTTTTCAATTGGATTGTTTTTTTGTTGTTGAGTTGCATGAGTTCCTTGTATATTTTGGATATTAGCGCCTTATCAGAGGCACTGTTTGCAAAAATCTTCTCCCATTCAGTTGGTTGCCTCTTGATTTTGTCGATGGTTTCTTTTGCTGTGCAGAAGCTTTCAAGTTTGATATAATCCCATTCATTTATTTTAGCTTTTACTTCCCTTGCCTTTGGAGTCAAATTCATGAAATGCTCTTTGAACCCAAGGTCCATAAGTTTAGTACCTATGTTTTCTTCTATGCAGTTTATTGTTTCAGGTCTTATGCTTACGTCTTTGATCCATTTTGAATTAATTTTGGTAGATGGTGACAGATAGCAGTCCAGTTTCATTCTTTTGCATGTAGCTATCCAATTCTCCCAGCACAATTTATTGAAGAGGCTGTCTTTTCTCCATTGTTTTTTTTTTTTGTTTTTTTTTGCTGCTTTGTCAAAATTATCCATATTTATGTGGTTTTATTTCTGCGTTCTCAATTCTATTCCATTGGTCTCTGTGTCTGTTTTTCTGCCAATACCATGCTGTTTTGATTATTGCAGCCCTGTAGTATAAGCTACAGTCAGGGAGTGTGATACCTCCAGCATTGTTCTTTTTTCTTAAGATTGCTTTGGCTATTCGGGGTCTTTTGTGATTCTAAACAAATCTGATGGGTTTTTGTTCTATTTCTTTAAAAAATGCCATTGGGATTTCATTAAATCTGTATATTGCTTTGGGTAATATGCCACTTTAACTATTTTGATTCTTCCAATGTATGAGCACAGAATGTTTTTCTATTTCTTTGTGTCTTCTTCAATTTCTTTTTAAAAATCTCTTACAGTTTTCAGCGTATAGGTCTTTCACATCCTTGGTTATGAACTATTAATTTTAATTACTACATATCCATTTTCTTTTAAAGTGTTTTATTCATTTTCAAATCTATTTGTTCTATATACACATTTATTTATTTAAACATACTAAACACATGTATTTCATGTTCTGTGTCTGGTAATTCTAAAATCTGAAGTCTTCGCAGTTCTGTTTCTGCTGTCCGTGGTTCTTTTTTTTTTTTTTCTTTTGATGCATATTTGGTTTTGCTGGGGGTCAGGGACAGGGCGGGGACATTCAGGGCTTGGCTGCCATGGTCTCCTTCATCCATTCCAGGAAGGGCGGAAGTTGGTGAAGACGCCGGGCATACTGGGTCGGGCCCAGGATGTGATTCACATCCAGGATGTGGCCCCAGGATGTGGTTCCTTGGAGCACACCATCACAGATCAGCAGGCCCCCTGAGTCACCCACACAGGTGTCCTTGCCACCCTGCAAGTGGCCAGCACACAGCATGACATCTGTCACCTTTGGAGGCCGGCTTTGGCACACACATCATTGGGCAGGAGCTTGAGGTCCACAGTGGAGGACATCTGGGTACTCGACTACCAATGGATCCAGTTTGAGGTTGCCCCACAGAGGCATAGCAGGTGCTCCCCAGTCGGGGTTCCTGGGTGAGCAGGTCCAGGACCTTCACAGTGTCTGTTATCTGGCGGGCTCTGCCAGGTGGAGCAGCCTGAGGTCGTGGCTGCCTGTAGTCGTCTCCTGGATAGGTGGGGTGGTTCTTCAGGAGGCCAGGTTGCACTGAGGGTGTGGGAAGCTCTCACTGACCTGGACAAACTGTGCTGTGTCTTCATGCTCAAACAGGTTGTGGCAACCCAGCCAGAGCTGGTAATTAATTACTGGGGAGAGGGACCAAGGGAATGAGAAGAGAGGAGGGGAAAGGGAGATGGGGCAGGGCAGCATGGAGGCGGATCCCAAAGGAGAGAAAGAGAAACAAGGAAAAAAACTGAGCATGAAAGCTTTAAAATCATGGAGAAATAGAGACAGTGAGAAAGCAAAAGAATGTGACAGTGGGAAAGGCAGATCCAGAGACAAAGAGAAAGGGAGTAAAAAACAGAGAGCTTAAAAAGATACAGGGAATGAGAAAGGCAGAAGGGAAAACAGAGATAGAGGGAGCAGAAAGGAGGTAGGGTGAGGAGGAGAAAAGACAGAGATGGTGAGAAACAGACCAATGGAAGAAGCAGGAGTGAAAGAACAGAAAAAGGGAGGAGAGTGAGAAGTAGGCAAAGTGGGAAAGGGATGGAGGAAGTAAAGAGAGAAGGAGAAACAGGCCTTCGTGGTTCTTGCTATCCTTATTTCCTTGTGGGTTTCGCTTGGGAAATGTTCATTTTCCTCTTTTATTTTTTCTGCAGGAATTCTCCGAGGTTTGGGCTGTGGTTAAGTTCTTTCAGAGAGGGTTTACATTTGCTACTGAATGTCACCTGAAGGCCCTATCATTCCAAGACACATGTCGTGTGTGGTTTCAGTTTTAGGGGACTAGAAACCATTCAATGTAGAGTGAAGCAAAAAGGGGTTTAAAATAGGGAATTGGGTGTTTATAAAATTGCTGGAAGAACTGGAGGAGTGGTCCTAGGCTGCTGTTGAAAGCCACATGACCATAGTTTTGGCCCAGGAAGCGGGGATTGGCGGTCACTGCTGCTACTGCGGCTGACACCCTGGAACGCTGCATCTGGCCCCTGCCACAGCTGTCTCTTACACGTGTCTCCACACCCTGATCGCCAGTAGAGAGAGCACCTCTGCCTCACTTCCATTTACCAAATCTCATGCAGGTCTGAGCAATTGGCACGACCGAACTCACACCTAGAACCTCGCTGCAAAGGAGCCTCAAAAACTAAGCTCTTGCCAGCCTCTATGATACAGGAGTTGGAGGCGCGCTGAGTCCTGGGAACTCCCAGTAGTTTCTGTTCTGTAACAGCGCGTCTCTGGGTAGCCTTTTGTCAGCATTTGCCTGGTGTATCTTTTCCATCCCCTTATTTTAAACCTGCGGGAGACACTTGTGACCGGCTACTGAACACTCATTTCTAACTCCCTTCTCACTTGTATACTTTTACTACATAGGCTGCGGGTGACTTGCCTCTCTTGCCAGGTGACAACAGTTTTGATTAATGAAACACAAGCAGAAGTCTATTGAGAGGTCTGGGAAGGTTTTTGGTTTTCTTGAAAAAGGAAGCAATGGGACCACTGTTGCTTCATCCCCCTCCCTGCCTTCAATGTGGACATGCCTGGAGCCTTGGCAGCCATTCTGTGACTATGAGGAAACATTGCTGGGATACCATCCCTATCCTGCAATACCAGCAGCCACCTGCTTCCAGACTTCTGCAAGGAAAATAAACCCACTTTGTTAGCAACTGCTAGTTGGTGTTTCTGTTATTTGTATTTAAAATATATAAATTTGTTCTTACATGTGTCTTCTATGAATAACGTAGATTTTGTTGTGCTTGCTAACTTGAAAGCCTCTTGAATTTTTAAATGGGAATTTAATTCATTCCCCTTTTGTGATTACTGATATGTTTTGACATATTCCTGCAGTCTTATTCTCTGGGTTTTTTTAAATATTACATTTCCCCCTTTTTCTTACCAATTATTAGATCGATCTTTTTCTTCGGGTGGTTTAGAAGTGGACATGCAATTTCCACTATCCCAACTGAGATAACTTTCTGATCTTTTTTTCTTTTTGTGTGCTGTACTTTGAGTACTTATCTGTCTTTATATCCATGTTATAATCTTTTGCAGTATCCAATCTGCTGTCAGTTCTCCAAAACAAAAACTTTTTCAGATGTAGCATTTTTCAGGTCTAAGATTTCCATGTGGTTCTTTTTTGCAGTTTCTATATCACTCCCAAAAATTCCCTATACCTTCTCACCCACAGTATCCATCTTTACCTGTAATAGCTTTGACATATTTATAATAATGATTTTAGAATGTTTGCTAATTCTAGCATCTGGGTTCTCTGTGGGTCTGCTTCTATTGATTGCTCTTTCCTCTTGACTGTGAGTTGCATTCTTCTGCTTCTTTGCATGTCTCATAAATTTTGATCTGAACATTATGGATGATATACTGTAGTACAATGATTTCTGTCATTTTCCTCTGAAAAATGATGAATTTTGTTCCAGAAGGCCATTACATTACCGGCAGATAACCATGCCCCTGTGGCAGCTTGTTTCTAGGCTTTGTGAGGGCAGATTTATTTCAGTTTTGCCCTCAATCTACGATGTGGCCCTCACTTCTAAAATGTGGCCCTTCTGGGGACTTAGTCAATAGCCTAGGAGGTTCACCAAACATCTCTAACTTGGCTTAACTTGAATGCCAAGCTTTGTTTCAGGAGCTGAGCAGCTGCTAAAATGTCTCCTCAGTCTTTTGGCTTTCCAGTTGTCACTTTCCAACAAGCCCTTTTGGAGAAATGACCTGTACATGCACAGTTGAGAATTCAGCCAAGGGTTTTAGGGGTGTTTGTACACAGACTTTAGGACTTCATCCTTTCCAATATCTGCAGCAACCCCCCCTCCATTTCCCAGCTACTCTGGCAGCCCCGAAATCCAAATTCTGTTTCTTTGGCCTAAAAAGACTGCCACTGTGTGTTTGAACTGTATTTCCTGTGCTCTGGGAAACTTAAGGAACGTTCTTGGGGGAAAGCATGTTACACGTGGATCTCCACTAGTTTGTTTCCCGTCTTTGCTCTCCAGTACCTTCACTTAGTTGCTCTTTGTATTCTGTCCTGAGTTTCTAATTGCCAGAGGCAGGATGGTTAATCTGATACATGTTTCTGTGCTGTTACCTGAAGTGGACCTTACCCTTTAAAGCTTTAATGTACATTTAACAGTATTCAGTAATATCCAGAATCAACCAGTTCTATCCTGTTGTCCAAAAAGACAAAAATCTTAGTCTGTTTTCCCTTCCCTCCTCTTTTTCCTCCTCCTTGAATTAACCTGGGACCTTAGTTCTCTATTATTATTCATTTGTTAGTTTTGTTAAGCGTGAACCATGATGTAAATGTCACTGGAAGTTGTGATGGCTTCCAGTCTGCCACTGCCCACCAGCTGCTGCACCTTCCTCCTTCTTAGAGTCTCTTTGTCTTGCTGTGTTTCCATCCTTGAGTTTTTCAGAGAGCAAATCTGAGTTTGCTCAGAAAATCATAGACTTTCTGAGGCTTATATGCCCCAGATATTTTATTCTGACCTTTTATCTGAATGTGAATTTGGCTAAGTTCAAGTTCACTTTTTCTTAGAACCTTGATGAGATCGCTCTATTTTCTCCTAGGGTCCTTTGTTGCTGGAGCTCATATAATTCTTACTCCTTTGTAAGGTCACTTTCTGCTTGTTTTTCCCTTTGGAGGGTTTTGGTGTTGTTGTTCTTGTTCTTGTTTTTGTTGTTTTATCCTTGGTATTCTGAAGTTTTGGGAAATGTGTTTGGGTTGGTCTTATTTTCAAGTGAATAGTTTGGCATCAGAGGGTCCTTTCCACGTGAAAGCCTGTGCCTTTCTTCAGATCTGGGAATTTTTCTTCTATTATGTTTTCATTATTTTTTTATGCCACTTTCTATTCCTGTCTTCAGATTCTAAATGCCTTTTAACTTTCTTTCACATTTCCCCCCCAAAATAGCCTATTTTTGTCTCATGGATGAAATATTCTGTCTAATCTCTGAGGATTATTTTAACATCTGCTTGTGAAATGTTTGCATGGGTGCTGGTCACTGTTCATTGAGTTTTTTGCTTTTCTCGGTATTAATGTTCCTCAGATGTTTGGTGATTTTAAACATCATGTTCTTATTTGTGTTTGAAAAGCCCATCCCCCTGTCTGTGGAGGCAGGCTCTGATGGCATGAGCTGGGAAGAGGAAGGCCTGTGCGTCTGGACAGAGTGTGCAGCTGGGCTGGCTGGAGGCTCTCATCCAGGGGGGCTTCCCATTGCGCCCAGAGTTCTTGCTCCCTGAGGCCTTGCTGTGTCTCGCTAAATCCCATGCCCTGGCCTGTAGGTATACTCACGGATGCCACTGGGCATAGGTGGGGGTGGGTGGGGTGGGGTGTGCTGGGGGAGGAGCTGGCTGGCTGACACTCCAACTGTGGTTCTCTAGGTAGTCAACCTGACTACCGCCCCGGGCTCTGTCCCGTTCCATTTCCATCAACACCGATCTTTCTCAGAAGTCTTGGAACTGCTTTCACAGAAATCATGTCTTACGAATGTTTTAGCCTTTCTTTTCCTTTGATCCTATTTCTCCATCAAACCACCCCTATCTGCTCTGTATCTCTCACGAATTCCTGAAATGGCCTGGTGTGCCAGTAGACATTTTTGTTTTTTTACGTATAGATTTATTCTTAATATCAGAAGATTTCAGTTGTTTAGCAGGGAGGCAGGAGGCCTGCGTGCATTCAGCTATGGGTGGACTCTCCATAACTATTCAGTTACATTCCTGGCTACAAACTATAGAACAGGAGAGCTGCCCCACTCTGAATAGTGTTGCTTGTCTTGGTTGAGGTTCAAACCAACCACTTGGTTGAGGTCTTAAAGGAGAAAGACCTGCCAACCTCAGGATTTGTAACCACAAAAGGAGTTGAAAAATTGTCCTCAAAATTAGCAAATTTTAGAAGAAAATTGTAGAAGAAAAATTGAGAAGTGTAATCCCCGCCTGAAACCAGTTATGGAGAAGCAAAGTGGTAAACAAGTCGAGGGAAATGCACGTGGACTTCTAAGTCAGCCATGCTTGTGTCAGCAGGCGCTGATGTACAAATAATATGGCAAAGTTTTGTGTGCAACTCTGGGTGTGGCGTTTATGTATGATTCAGAAAGGATAATATGAGTTTGTATAGGTGGAAATGGGCATTTGGGTGGGGTTTAAGCAAGGACGGAATTATAATGCATGCCGGGTGGGTGGTAACGCCTCTTTTGGCCTATAAGGCTGTTCAGAGAAAACTCTGCATCCAGAAAAGTGCCTTTCGGGAATACTGAGTGCTTAGACTCCTTAAGAATACGATCTAAGAAAAAAACATCCCATGACTTACGGTCCGTAGAAATTATCTACGGACTGACACTGCAGGATTTAGAGGAAAGCATTTTAAGTGAGCATTTCAGATCCGTAAATCAATTTCTTTATGAGATCCTTATCAACGACAGATGACACGTGGCAATCTATTTATTCTTGTTCAAGTTTGTGGATCCTTGCAAAAGGAACAATTGAACTGATTCAGCATCCACTCAGCTTGGAAGGGGAAAAAAAATGCAGCTTCAAAAACAAAAACAAAAACAGATTTCTGGCTGCTGTCCTTAAAATCCTCCTACACAGCTGATTAGTGACAGGATCAACAGCTGTTGGGTTCCACGCTCCCACAGTGCGACTTTCCTCCCTCAGCCTCTGACTGGCATGTGCCCGCCGCAGGTTTGGTCTTAGTGACAGTGACGTTAGCGCCGGGCTCCGTACAGGCGTCCTTTCTTTTGAATGAAGCCTCTTGGTTCTCAGGCCGAGTCGGGTGACGTCACACCACAGCGCTCCTTTCAGGGTGCCCAGCACTGCGCCGGGCACATGGCCGGTTTCTGATACCTGGCCCCTGTCAACCCCCTGCGAGCAAGTTAAATAAGCCCAAGTTCCATCACGCGAGACAGCTTGCAGGCTGCAGCGACACTGCGCGGAGGCACACACGCGGCTTGGGGACGCGACGTTGTGCGTGTCCGCCCGCTCGCTCGGGGGCGGTGCCACGCGGCCGGTCCTGTGCTGGGTTAGGGGCAGGCGGCAAGTCGAGGTGAACACTCCCAAAAGGTAGGGGCTGGAACGTTGATGGCAAGATAAAGTGGTGGCAATGCTCTGAGAAGAAAGAGCTGCCAGGTTAACTGGACTCTTGCTGTGCTCGGAATGTGGTTGTTACAAAGTGCACGGCCGTGACGCGCGGAGCGCGGCGCCTCCCCCACCCGGCTGCGCGGGCAGTGAGAACCGAGCCCGCGCGGTCTTCACAGTTCTGGGGTCACGGGAGCCGGCCACCTGGGCTCCGGCAGGCCGCAGACGTGTAATTAGGGGCCCCGGGCCCGCGTGATGCCAAGTCCTATCACGCGCCCGCTGCTGTGGCCGCGCGCCTCCCGGGCAGCGCCGCGCGTCCCAGCACCGGGGTCCATCCCCAAGGGGAAAGCTGCGCCAGGACAGCACTTGGTGCACCAAGGCTCGCACAGCCGCGGATTGGGCGCCTGCTTCCTGCGCGCCGTGCCCGAAAGACAGACGCATTAGCCTTACACAAGAAGGGAGTGTGCAGAAGTCGTGCAGTCCCCGGAGGGAGGCGCTGGGCTAAACCCTCCCACTGTAAAATGAAGAAATGTGCACGCCCCAAGCATGTGATTAAGATGTTTATTTGACGTGATCCAAAGTTATTTCCGAGGAATGAAGGTGGTGTCTTTCTCCATAAGGACACCAAGTCGAGGTGGCTGAGCCACACATGTTCCCAAGGACGGGTCCCTCCCCCTCCCCCTTTTACGTAGGGAGGGCATGAGCAACAGATGTATGTATTGTCCTGGATACTGTTTTAGTGAACCTGCTGCAGGCTAACTTGCTTGGGGTTCCTGGCAGTTTTCTGGAATCACAGGCTGAGGGATGATGGGCTTTGAGAGGCAGCTCTTTGTAAGCAGGTGAACACCAGGACTTGGAAAAGGCCTTGGGTCTGTTCCCAACCCTCTCCCCATCTCCAGACCCCACCGGCTGCCCCGCCAGGTGGTGGAACAAAGGGTTGGTGCAGGGCGGGAGGATTCCCTCAGGTGCAGAGACCCATCCATCCAGGCCAAGTGGGCTGCCACTGAATCCTGGTAACATGGAAGCAGAGTGGAGCTTGTTCAAACATGCTCCGGCGAAGTGATTCTCAGCAGCTCAGGCACAAGTATCTGAAAGGTCGATACTTTCAAGTGAAAAGAAAGCATGAAAATGCACGTCCCTCAAATTGCATTGACATAATACCCCCCTCAAATTTCACTGAGTGACAAGGAGTAAGAGGCGAGGCTGGCCAAGTTTGGATGCATTGGGACCTTCTACCCTATTCTCTCCTGTCTCTCCTTTCCCCAAATAAAACCCAAAGCTTCTCCTAAAAGTTGTGATGTCCGTGCCGAGACGGAAAGGGCCAGAGCATCTGTCCAATGATCCAGTCTACAAAGAAAACGTGCCTCGGAGTGTATTTTAGTTCGAACCAAGCTTGTTTTCCTCAGGACAAGAACACCTCAAAACTCTAGTCCTGGTTTGGAAATTCAGCTCTCCTCCTGATTTGTTTACACATTTCAGATCGAAAGATGTGGACACTCAAGGCTGTGTGTATCTAAAGGCCTTTAAAAGACACACCATTCGCAAACCCTCAGAGTTTGAAGTACTCTCTTTATTACAGCTAATGCAAATTAATCTTGCAGAAGATCTTGGCAGATCGAAGTTAACATGTAGTTTATCTTCTCAGTCACCATGACCATAACGTATAGTTACATGGCAACATACAAGGTGTGCTCAAAAAATATGGTGAATGTTTAAAAAAATGTATTACAGTAAGACACATTGCCACTAATCCCCCTCAAATGTTCCCCCTTGCTTTGAACACACTAATCCCGTCCTTCTTGCCACTTTCTGAAGCAGTTCTGCAAGTCCTCTTTCATGAGTGTCTTAATTGTGCTGTCATGGCTGCCTCGATGTCCTGAATCGATTCAAAACGTCTTCCTTTCATTGTCATTTTGACTTCGGGGAAGAGCCAGAAGTTTCACCATGCCAGATCTGGTGAATAAGGGGGACAAGGACACATCGCAATGTTTCTATTTGACAGAAATTGCTGTACCAGAAGTGACGTGTGACACAGAGCCTTTCCATTGTGATAAAAAAAAATATGGTGAGTGCTGCTGCCACGTGCCATCCAACGGGAAGTCAGGGATCTTCAATAAGGGAAGTGGCACGTTGAACCTTAGTAACAGTGTGTGACAAGTGTCAACTTGTTCAGTGCAGTCAGTCAGGTGTGAGCTATGGTTGAGAGAAGGTGGATTTAAAGTGTGCTGTATATCATCCTCCATCATGACAATGCTCTGTGTCACACATCACTTCTGGTACAGCAGTTTCTGTCAGATAAAGATATTATGGTGTGTCACCATCCACCTTATTCACCGGATCTGGCATCGTGTGACTTCTGGCTCTTCCCCAAAGTCAAAAAGATTCAGGACATGGAGAGAGCCATACAGCACAGCTAAAGACACTCATGAAAGAGGACTTCCAGAACTGCTTCAGAAAGTGGAAAGAGGGGGCGGCCGGTTAGCTCAGTTGATTAGTATGGTGCTGATAACACCAAGGTTGCTAGTTCAATCCCGCATGGGCCACTGTGAGCTGCGTCCTCCTTGAAAAAAAAAAAGTGGCGAGAATGATGGGCTAAGTGGGTTCGTAGCAAGGGGGAGTATTTTGAGAGGGATTAATGACAATGTGTCTTTCATTATAATAAATTTTTTAAATTTAAATATTCACCATATTGTTTGATCATGCCTCGTGTTTTTAAACCTTTGTTAGCTTTTCACAGAATGCCTAACAATGCCAAAATTGATTTGTAAATTAATTTTAAAAGGTAGGACCCAAGTCCATTTTGATAGTAACTATTTCGAGATAAAATACTTTGAGTGTTATGACATTTCAGTTTCCTGGTTTTGATAATGGACTATAATTATATGTTATCATTGGGGGAATCTGGATAATGGGTACAGGAGATTTCTCTGAAACTTTTTGGGAGTCTATAATTATTTCAAAATAAAAAGGTAAAAAAAAAAACCCTGTATATGCAATAACCATGCTAGAAGCTTATTTTTAAGAAAAAGTCTCCATATATATACCCTAAAATTATAAATTATGTGATGAAACTAGAACTAAAATAACTTAATATATATTGTGATTTTTGAACCAGCAGGCAGATGGATGTATGGATGTAATTCTTTAACTATGAAACACTCTGGAAGAATGTATGGGCCTTTTTTAGAATAGGGCCCCTAGCAGTGAAGACACATCCTCTTAAAGATCGTTCTTTTCTACATAGTTAAGACATCACTTGAGACCTAGAGAAAAATAGTCAACATAGAAACAAGATTAAACTTCCAAAGCATGTGGAATTTAATAAAAAGATAGGCTACACATCCTGATTATTGCAACCTGGGCAGACTTAAACTTTAGCTTTATCCAAATTCTGAGTTGACTTACAAATGAGTCTTTCTGACCACAACGCCTGCTTTCTGCCATAATTCCTAATAATACATCCCCTGGGTTCGTATGGTGTTGTGCAGTGCTGCAGCAGGGTCCCCCATTGATGGAAAAGTGAGGCTCAGGGAAGCTAAGGGGACCCTTCACACAGGATGTCCCGACTTCAGGACAGTACTTTGTTACTAGGGGATATCCGCCTTCAGAGAATTGGGCAGTGCGTCAGGGGGCGGCTAACAGCTGTTTCTGCACCGGCACTGGTCTCGGCAACAGCTAAGTGTGTAGGGTGGGGCTGACCTATGCCATGAGGAAGCTTTAGAATTCATTGTGCTTGGCGTTCTGGGTCAGGTCAAACTGGTGACCGGTGCCGTGGACGGTTCCGGTCACGTGGCATTAGCATGGCAGCACAAATCAGCATGGCCAGGAAAAAATAGGAACGTGTATATTCTCCCCCAAATCAAAGAAAAGCCCCAAGTGAGAGGGAAAATATGGAACTAGATAGTCTTGACCACAATGCAAAAAGGCAGTGAAGGGGGAAGGGCAAAACGAGGTGCAGAGTAGTGGAAACGTGTTCAGACCGTCAGACATTCTCTGCGCTGTTGGGGGGAGGACGCACAGCTGGAATCTCAAGTCACGTGCTGCTGGTCTGCCTCTCACCTGAGGTCCCAAACCTGCCGTTTCTCTCTAAGTATCTTTCAAAGCCAGTTTTTCTCCATCTCCACCTCCCAACACTCATCTCAGGATAGCGTGTCCTGAAGTCTCCCCGTTTTCCAATCTGTTCTCCGCAACAGCCACTGTCATCTTTTTGAAATAAATCAGATCACATCACTCCCTTGTGTAGATCTTTAAGGAGCGTCCACTACCCTTTCCCACCGTCCATCCTACTCCTGCCCTAACAGCTTCTAGCTTCTGGAAAAGGCCCAGCCTTTTCTTTGATGCCCCAGGGTCTTACCCTTGTTTCCTTTACTGTTCCTCCCTCTTCTTCACTCGCCTCCTTCAGTGTCTATTCCAAGCCTTCAAATCTTACACCTCAGAGAGGTAGGAGCCCTTGTCACCGCCGTACACTGCTTTTTAGCATTTACCATAAATTGTAATTATGTTGCACTTTAAGTTCTGTAAGGGCAGGGGTGTGTTTGTTCTCAGTCAGCATCCAGCATGTGGCTGGTATTCAACAAATGTCTGTTGAATGAGCTCCCCAAGCCCATTTCTTCATCTGTAACAGGCCAGAAAGGACATCTGACTTTCAGGATGATGGAGAGTAACAGATGATCACCACAGTAATTATTGTGGTTTATAGGCAGTTGTCAGAGACTAGTCCCTATTGTGGGTATTACCCCTCCCCCCATTTTACCAATGAGAAAACTGATGTGCAGAGATTTTTAAGAATCTGCCCAACACATAATCAGAAAGAGGTAGAGTTGGACTTTCAGCCCAGATAGATTTCCGAGTCCTCATTCTGGACTCTAGAGAGTATGGAGCACCTGCACATGCTCATTTAAGGTCATCAAGAGCTTCAGTGTCACCAGGCACCCGGAGTGTGTTGAGAGCAGGAGGGAGAGCAGCTTGATTTTAGCTACAGGGCAGAGGAAACTGAGAACTGGGCGACCTGCTGAGTGCCTTCACGGAAGGCATTCCAGGTTCCTCCTGCATCCCAAAGCTGCCAGGTGGACTTGCCAGCTCTGTGAGAGGCGGGGCAGGCCGGGGATGGCCTCCCATCAGGCAAGAAGCAGAGCCTCCCAAGGGCCCAGAGTCATCCGGACTTAGTCTTAAAACACCAAATGAGTCACATCAAGTCTCTCAGAGCCGGTTTCTTCCGGTTCCTTCCCCTGGATGGGGCCGACCCTCCCCAGATGACACCTGTTTTGATAGTAATATACCAGCCTCAATTCACATTCACTTTCTTATTAAAGGTAAATACAAATAGCTCATTTTCACTGTGCATTTGTACATTTGAATATAAATTGCTCAAATTATTTGTCATTTTAGGGAATGACAGTAAATTTCAAGTTTAACATGTTAAACTGCGAAAAAACAAATCTTCCCTTCTGCTTACAGATGTAATGTTGTCAAATTACTTGAGACATAAAATTCTGTTGAGTTTAGGCAAGAAACATTATTAACGGTATCATAAATAAGTATTATAACTTTATTAAAATGAAAAGACAATATTCAAAATAATGCAACAAAAATGAATAAAATCCTTTGTCCAATACTGTACACATAATGCAGAAATCAGTGCATTTTTCTAAAGCACGTTTTTAACCTTCATTTAAGTTCATACTAAAATATAAGCTTTAAATAGCTCAAATAATATCATTCAGCAGTTTAAACTGTAAACAGTCTGTTGAACTGTTAAGAGAACATTGCAGTAATGTACCTGTTAGTGAGCACCTCCTCTTTTGTGCTTAACTATACACGATAAATACACCGAAGCTGTGGGAGTGGGAGCGCCAGCCGTGTATCTTGCTGCAGCCAAGGGGCGCGGCCAGCTGTGCCAGTTTTCAAAGGAAACGGTGCTGATGTGACCTCTGGTATTAAGACACACTGCGCTCTTGGTCAGAAGTGTTTTACTGAAAAAGCAGACAGTCCCCAGGAAATACTGAACAGGAACCAGCAACACAAGGCCAGCTTGTGTTGTGCTTGTTTATTAATACAGTCTAAAAAACAAAAACAAAAAAACCACAACACACATCCCCACACAGTAACTCTCAATCATAGTGACTCGCTTACGCCTGACGTTCTCAACACTGGCGAGCAGTTCGGGTGCCCCGTTTCTGTAAGGCGCATGTGACAGACAGTGGGCCGTTTCAGTGGGTGGAACAAAGCAGGAACTGTAAGGAAAATGGACTCATTCTCTGATCTTCTCAGTTTTCAAGATGTGAGACATGTACAGGTGAAAAATATGGTTGCCAAATAAACCGCTATCCCTCCCCTCAACCAAACAGGAAGCCTTTCGGTCTTGGGACAATTTTTAAACTAGGTAGGTAGGTAGAGAGCCACAGTGAGAATGTACACTCTGCCCTCCATGGAAAAGACAACTTGCAAAAATAAATGAAACAAAATATGACAGGCCAAAGAGCCAGAAATCTTCAAACTTACTAAGCAAAAATAATTTTTTTAATGATTTTGATCTAAACACTGCATTTTCCTCCGTTTGCTCAATTTTCAGTCTATCAGGAGCCATTCTCCAGCTTGAGTTTTTATCATTCTAAATATATATTACTCTAAGACAGTAACTAACTGGTTAACCTGCAACTACGGTCTCCGATTACACCCCGAGTTTATGCAGAAGGTACAGGACGTGCGCGACGGAAAGGCCTCCCTCTGCCCTCCCCGCCGGCCCAGCCCCAGACCAGGCCAGACTCTTCTCGGTGCTAACGCTAAGGAAAGCAGGAATCCTCAGCACAGCAGTACCTCACACCGGCTCTCGGCCTCGCTCTTTAACAGAGAGTTCAACTGTTTTGTTCTGTAACCTGAAACGTTTTCCCGTGCACGTCAGCCACACTGGAAAATCGCTGGAGAACCGTCCGCTCCCGCGGAACGTCTGCTGACCCACGAGCCAGAGTCTAGGGAGACACGACGTAGGACGAGTGTTTCCGCTTCACGTGCCCCCCCAGGTCCACTTTTGTTTTGGAGTCCAGCTTTTCTGTGGCTGAGACGACACTGCAGTCAGCAGGTAACGGCTGGATTTGGGCGCTTGTTTCTTCTGCTTCCCGAAAGAATTTTTCGTATTTGTCCAGGTACGGTGGCCTCTCAGGTAGTAGGTAATAATGTGTTGAACTGACCTTCTTCCCATTTTCAATGATGGGCAGGATGCAGGGAACCTTACTGGCAGAGCCTTCGCTGTTCTGTCTTTGTAGAGCTTTGCTGCTGACGTACTTGGGGTCGGGGGCAAAGCTCTGTGTGGGGGGCATGACCCCATTGAGGTAAGACGGCAGGCTTTTAGGACTCGGCGTGCGGGAGTTACTCCGGGACAGAGGTTCCCTCGGGGGCACTTTCGGAGGCCGGTCTTCGTCACTGTAGGTGCTGGACGTGACCTCGGCCGACCACCTCCTGTAATCTGGCTTCAGTGGCCTGGGAGGGATGGGCACCCGCGGGGGGACCTCAGGTTTGTCCTCGTCGGAGTTGGGAGAGGCCCTGTGCAGGTAGCCGGATATCCTAATGGCGGGCTTGTGAAAGGACCCAGCCGGGCCTGAGTGAGACCGCCGCAGCCTGCGGTGGCTCTGGGGCGGGGCGGGGTGAGCGCTGTGCGCCCCGGCGCCCGGCTCGGCGGCCGGGCTGAGCCCCGCTGCGGACGCCGCGGGGGCATCGAAATAGGCGTAGTTGATCTGGCCGCAGCCGCGGAAGCTCCGCCGGCCCGGGACGTCGTACTTGAGGTCGGACGGCGAGCAGGCTTCCAGGAGCAGGTCGGTGTCTGAGCTGGTGAAGAACTCGACCTCACAGTCCGTCTCGTCCAGGTAGAGGCCTTCGGGCACGGGTAGCGGCGGCAGGGGCCGGGACCCCCGCTCGCACAGGGCCGGGCAGGGGAACACGGAGGGGCCGGCTTTGATGGGAGTGAGCGGAGGGGGAGAAGCGCACACCCCATTGAGCGAGAGTTTCTTAAGACCACAGACAACTCGATCCTCTTCGTGTGGTCCCAAGTGCTCACCTGGGGGAATGAGGAGAGGGGGCAAGCTGGGCCTCTGAGCGGGGCCGTTCTGTGCGGAGCAGAGGCCGTTCATCGCAGCAGACGTGGAAGCGCGCCCTGGAACCAACGAGAGACGTCAGTAAGAGTCCCGCCGGCTCCCACCCGCGACCACAGCCCCGCTATGTGTGCTCCTACGGCTTCTGCCTAAATGAACAGAGCGCCGTGCCTGCGGGAACCGAGAACACCCGTGCCACAGCCACAGGCGTAATTAGAGGCTGGAGATTGTTAACAGCGATCTGGTTCAAAGAACAGATGATCTCGTCTCTCTCGGACATGTGCACGGCACACACCCACGCTCCGCGGGCAGGTTTTGTGACATGTGCAAAATTCGCAGAAGATGAACAGCATGTAATTTACATGAATGCCAGACTCGGCCAGCCTAGTCATTTACTGTGCGATCACACCAGGTGCCATCGGAATCCGGAATCCTGCGAGTGAGTGCACTGTTTGCCATGTGATAAGCAGCTCTTGATAAAAATCTAAGGCACATAATGTTCGCCATTAAAAGTACTATGTGGTGTATCATATACTTTTCTAAGTTTTTTAAATAAACGCTTACACTACTTCATCACTTCCGAACAGGCAATACTAGTAACAAAAGTGAGAGGTCTTGTCCAGTACCTGAAAGTTCAGTGTGTTTCATAGGTGGGGTTAGAACTGAATTCTGGATTTGAAAAGATCACACTTCCACACACATATCAGTGAGTGGAGACCTGGTACCCATGGTTTGAGAACAGGTTATCTCCAGGATCTGTTGCCACTAGGGGTCAGACTGTTGTTGGAAACAATTCAGATCCTTTCCTCATTTAAAAAGTCATGCTGGAGGACAAGCTAACAGCCCAGACCACGCCACCTTCTGCGCCCAGGGCCAACTTCCCGGATTTGCAGAACACATACCGAGAGATGTTAGGTGCGCCTGACCAGGAGCGTTCAGACTGTAGGCCATGGTTATTGGGTCAATATTGAAAAAGTTACTGAAAGGAAAGGAAAGACATCTTGGTCATAAACAAGTCGTGGTCCTATTCTCCATCTCATTTCAATATCCCAAGATTCCGGGGGCACGGGGTCCCGTACATACTTTTCAAACTCCCTGCGACTGGCCCAGTAGGACTTCATGTTCCCCATGGCCTGGCCATCATGTAGAAACCCAGTTTTCAACGGGACCCGAATCTCCTGAGCAGCCACTCCTGCAGAGGACATCGTGCCTTATTCTGGGATGACTCCACACTTGGGATCCTAGGGGTTTGTTGGTCGACTGGTAGCTTTCGTTCCCTAGAGGGATAAAGAAGAGATGAGAGCATGAAGGAAACAACTCAGAAATACCCACGAATAGCTAATATTGGAGATTTGGGGGGGATGTTGGAGAGAAAAATTTAGTTACAGACTTTCACTTAATTCTGACATTTTTACACTCATTCTTACTTCTCGTGAGGGTGTTTAAAGGTGGACGCTAAAAATACTGTTTTTCATAAATACTAATCCAAGATGTATAATGTGTTCAGCAAAGCGAGAAATAATCGACCGCCCACAAAAGAGGGCCTCCTGGTGCAGACTGACACTTGCACAGCAAACCCTGCTCGCCTGCCAAAGCACACAGACCTTTCTCCAGCCTCCCGACACCGACCTCCAGTGTGTGCTTGCACTGGGAAAGGAGTTCATCTTCCCCTGAACTAAAAGAGGAATTTCAGAAACCACTGGATCCCATACTGCAGAACTCCTACTATTCACTGCAACCTGATGACACTTAGATCATAGGAGACTCTCCAGCTGGCACCTGATTCCCCCACAGCCCAGCATTTATTTGGATTCTCTATTTCAGGGTTGGCCCTGGGAAGACAAATTCTCCAGTTATTACTTGTTCACAAGAATAAAAGAAATATATGAAGACACTAATTTCCATTATCTTGTAAAAATCAAGTTCTGCAAGATTACTGGCTTCGGTGGAGGCCTGGGACAGCTTCCTCCTCCCTTGTAGAGACAATCTTAAAGGTACATTCCTCACATTGTCATCTGAAGTACCTAGCTGCTGCGAGGCCTGGACGACAAAGGCTAAGGAAGTGCAAGTTTTCTTAATCTAGTAGTTCCTCCACTTTAGGGACCACCCCCTCCTCCAGTCAGATGTACCTGTCTGGGGTCCCCACAGCCTTTTAAATTCTCCTTTTATTACTCATTATAGCATCAATGCTAATGTTAATTAGCATCATCTTGGCTGTCTTCAGATAATTCAAGTTTGCTTAGAATACGGTTAGGACATCATGTGTCAGCTATCTGTGTAACACTGACCCCTTCTGAGATGTATGCACATAAACTTGGTAACACTTTCATTCTCACCAAACATTTATGCACAGGTTTTGTTTTGTTTTGTTTTGTGGACAAATCTGTCACCTGTTGCTAGACTGTGAGCTCAGACAAGAGGCTCCGTCCCAATCATTAATTATCCTGGGCACATTAGCAGGAGTTCAAGAAGGGAATGTTTGTTGAATGAATGTTTGTACAACACCACCTATTATTGATAGCAATTGTATGTATATAATGTGTAAGGCATGGGGTTTTTTTCTTTTAGCTAAAGATCTAAACAAATACTTTGCAAGTGTTTATTGTTTGTTTTTTCCACATAAGAAGGAATGGAGGGACAGTAATGTTTCAGTGACAAAGTAGGGATGGATTCCAATTACTGAGTCTCAGGTTTTTGCTCTCAAAGTCAGCTGTTTTGACACACTAGGCAGAGATAAATACGTTTAAAGTAATATTTCAGATAGTCACACATTATTTTTCTTTAATTGGTCTCTCAGATGTGATTAAACGGAGGGGAAAAACCCGTCATTTAAGAAATCTAAGTTATTGGGAGGTCTTTTATTTTTTTTAAAGGTCGCTTTTTAGATTATTGAAATGAAGCAAATGTATTTTTCCCTTCTTTACCTGACTCAAGTAAAGCTATACAAAAATTTAAAAACCAATTTTTAGGAAAAGATCGCTAGGCACTCCCTCTGTGTACTGAGTCCTATGTTTCCCCAGGTGGTGTTTCCCAAGCACCCCACAAGCACTGGAAGGCTGTAGGGAAAGGATCTGTGGAAATACAAAAATGAAAGGCCAGATAGGAAGGAGAATATGGTATTTAAGTAGTTGGAAAGCACACGTTTGAAGATGGTTCATCCAGATTACAGGAAAATGCTGCGGGGGATTCTGGAGGCCCAACCCCCACCTGTCTGCAGGCCAACAAGTACTACGAGCAATTACTGTGTGTCAGCCTCCTAATGCCATCTAACTCTTAGCTTTCAACAGAGCGATTGTGTAACTATCGCCTCTGCTGAAATTGCCTCAGAATTCTAAACTTACATTTCAATGGTCCCTTAAAATTATTTATATGGTCTAAAAAAAGTTATTTTTTATTCATTGTTTCCATCACCTACTTGTTAGCTTTCTTAAGAAAAAAATTGTTTTAGTATAAAAAGAATTGTGTTCACTAAGCCAGCTCACTTCTGACCACAATAGTGTCTTTGTGTATTCATAGAAGGTGACCTGCCTCTACCATTTCAATGGGGAATTGTGAATGGGCCATGTTATGAAACCGTCGGAACTTCCTACTTGCTTTCATGGGAGAAGACAGAAGGGCAATATAATTGCATGTTTTCTTCTTTTAGAAAATAACTTCAAACCGTACACTCAAAAAGGGTAACCTGCCATAGGTTTGGAAGCAAACTTTTAAAATGTATCCCTTACATTGTATATGGAGGGTATGGAATCACCTGAAATTCTTTTATACCTCTCTCAGATCTCTTAAGTATTCAATATATATGCTACTGGGGGGGGGGAATCAATCAATTTGGTCAACCTCAAGTTAAAAAGAAACACACTGCTTAAGTGACATTTAACTAACACTGCAGTGTCTCAAACTGTTTCCTCTTAACCGTAAACCTAGCTCTGCCTTATAGTTCATTAGGACGACAGCTGCAAAAATATACCGATGTGGGAAAATCAGCATCAGTACAGGATGGGATTCTGTTATGAAATGCAAACATGAGAGCTACTGCTGATCCAGGCAGCATGGGACAGACCAGGATCTAACTTACCTCGGGTATAACAACTTTCCTAAAATGCATAAACTAATCTTTCACCTTTAAGTGTGTCCGAAACAGTTAAATCCCAGATGCGAACGACTTTTTCCTGTTAAACATCACTTGATTTATTTATTTGATTCAAGAAAAAAAAAACCACCCTAAAACCATTTCTCTTGAGATGGTCCTTTTATTTTCTCTCTTTACCCCCATCACCTCCCTGGGTTCTGATCCACTTGTACAGCTTCAACTCTTCATCGACAGCCCTGACTCAAGCTTCCACTTAGCATTTCCTATTGTCTGGTGATCTTCTTTCCACTTGGACGGTCCTCTGGCATCCTCAACTCTACAAACCAAATGCCTTCTGTCACTTACTTCACATCCCTTCCCCCTTCCCAAACCAGTTCAGGGTCCAGGAGGACCACACTTCTCCTGGAGGCACCATTTTTAACCTGAGTTACAGCCAATACGCATTCAGTTCCTGAGTCCTGTGGCCCTACTGCTCCATGGTTTCTCAAATCTGTCTTCCTTCTGTGTTCACTGGACTGCTCTGCCCTGGGTCTGAAAGCAGCCAATCCATCCCACACACCAGTCCCAGATCAATACTCCTGAATTACAGTGGAAGAGCTAAGATCTTCCACTGCTTAATATCTAAATAAAAGGGCCTCAGTCTGGCAGTGAGGCCTCTACTATGAGGCCCCAATCTACCCTTGTCGAGCTCTTGCTTCTCTTTCCCCCAGAACTCCACTCCTCCTCTACGGCCATCTCTTAGACCACTTTCTCCACAAACCCGCCGAGCAAAGCCTGCTGTTCTTGGATTATTCTGCGCTGTGCCCCCCATTCCTTTCTCATCCTCCAAAACTCCTACGACAGGACCTGTTTGTCCCTGGAGATCCTGGCATCATTCATTTCTAACCAATATTTATTAAATAGATATTGAGAAAATATTCATCTCATTTTTAAAAAGTTACAATGAAAACTTCACATGTACTGTATGTAAATCAGTGAGGAACTAAGGGATAAAAACAAAGGATTGTAAGGGATAAACTTAATGTGTGCTGTAACAAGTTTAGGATATGTAGCAGGCAAGGAATTTTCATTAAATTCATTTCCAAAATCCAAAGTGGACAGTCTGCAGACTGGGTAAAAATTATAAGTTTAAATGGTTAACAATGTAACTTTCTAAACTGGTTTCTGTTACTGTATATTTACTTAAGGCAATCAGGGGAGTGCTTTCTGAAAACTACAAATTTCACCTTCCCTTACACACTACTCCTTCTGGATTATATAGTGCATCTACTATGTTTTTGGTGTTAAAAACAGAAAAGCACATTGCATATTCTCTTTTTTTTTTTAATGTTCAAAATGGATTTTTTTTTTTGCATTCCTTATTAAGGTGAAATCATATGCCTTTATCTTGAGGCCAGTCTCTTTGAAACTTTTTTTAACAAACCAGGCTACCTTAAGACAGTAACCTAGATCTGCTCACCTTGCCTCCAGATCTCATTAATAAATGTCAGAAGCAATCCCCAAGAGGAGGAGGGGCACATTTTTGTCACACAACTCATCCAGCTCTGCCCAGTGCTTCCTTATTTAAAAGTGTGATGTAATTTCCTTCTTTCAATCTGGTTTTAGAACCTGATTTCTGTTTATTCAGGGTGATAAATGGTCTTTTCAGCGGCATTTAACAATTACCTACCTACCTATTCCCATACCCAGGGAGATACAAGGTAACTATATTTAGAGCCAAACTTTGTAAAAAGAAACCGATTTAGGAACATGACAAATCCTGATTTTATTTTTTTATGTTCCTTAGTGGAGTTTTATTTTACTGACAAATCCCATGATTTTAGATCCTCCCCAAATAAACCAACACGTGCATGCTTGCTTACCTTCCTTTTGAAAATGGCTAAAATAATCACGTTTGGAAAAAAATAACACAAACAAACAAAACCTCGCCATTTTTATTGTGATTCATGTCTAAAGCACTAGTAGCCAAGCTGAATATTCAACTGAGCTGTTTCGTAGAATTTCATTTATTAATATAAGAAAACTTACTGATTCGATATTCACCTACATACTCAGTGTTTACGAGTTGTAGTGTTGTGTGACCTATTTCCTGAAAGCAAAAGACTTCAAAATCAAAGGCCCCCATTTGATTTTTTCCCCAGGGTTTTTAATAGGCTATGGCTTGGGGAAAACTTTCCTTCACTGTACCTTGCCACTGTGAAAAGCATAAACAGCCTTCACATTAAAAGTATAGGTGACTTAATATAATCCATCAAAAAAAAGCATAGGTGACTTAAAACATGTTTTATATTATGTTAATAAATTGTAATTAAAATCCTCCGGCATGAATTCAAGCTAAACGTGCTGGTTTTACTAAAGATGGAAGAGTCCAGCAGGTCTGGATGGGCATTTTTGTCCTCCGTGGCTCCACCCCTCATTCCTCTTCAACAGGCCTAGTACACAACAGCCCATTTGTACGTGGTGAAAACTGAGGCAACAAGGAAAATAATTTATCTTCCGATTGTCAAAATCAAAGCTAAGTGACATAATTTCTTGAATAATTTGGACTATTTTCTTGCTAAGTATTTTAAGAAATGGCAAGCTAACAAAAAACCTATTTGTTGAATTTCCATAGTTATCAATAGCCTTTTGATTCACTTAGTCTCCTACACAATTTTAATGTGACAGCAGATACATTCTTTTGTCCTTTGTAGTTTTCCTACAGAGTACTACAACCAGTAGCAACACACACACGCGCGCGCACATGATGGAGAAATATTATTCCTTTTAGACACACATAATAGATTTCTCATTATAAAAGACAGGTGAATTCTGTTCCAATTTTAACAACAAGTGCAATGGCCTAATGATGGATGGAAATCGGGTCTTTAAAATCTCAAGTTTACTTAAGGAACATTTAAGTCACCCAATGGGTAACTTTAGATTGTTATAATGAACATAACCAGTAAGAATAATAGCAAATTCACTGGACACTTATCTGACAGGCATTGTTCTAAGTGCTTTATGTATATTAACTTATTGAATCCTCTCAACAACCCTATGAGATGGGTTACTATTGCTACCCTCATTAACAGAAGAGGAACTGGAGGCAGTTGAGTAACTTGACTTGGTCAAGGTTGAGTGGTGGGGCTACTTAAACCAGGGAAGGCCTCTCACCACCACACCAGCTCTGCAAGCCCCCACACACTTACACCAGGGGAAGAGCTGACCCACTACAAAGCTCCAGTTCTGAGGGGAGCTCAGACAGACTTCTCTGGCGATTTGCAGCTTGGTAATAGTTTTTCTTGGGTAATCCTTAGACTATGAAAATTCCTGTTTTACTTCAACTCCCTCAAATTCTCCTGTAAAAGTTATTAGTTGCAGATTTGGCCTATGTATCCTTTAAAAAGGGTGGGTTCAAGTATTACTTTTACATTCCATGCCTACTTCAAACAATTCTTCGGAAGCCCTCAATCTTGAATGCCCCGACGCCCCACCATCATGTATCCATTACCCTGGCGTATTTGACATAACATAAGCCTGTCTTGACCAGAAAAAGGGGCTACTGCATCTCCCCACAGGCCTCCTGTAACACTCTCCCAGCATGCATCCCAATGATGCCATTACAAATATTCTGTGTTTGTCAAGCACTCGACAAATTACAAAGCACTTTCTAATCATTATCTCACTTGATCCCCACAACATCCCTGTAAGAGGCAGGGATTATAATCTCCATTTTGCAGATGAGGAAATGAAGTGAGGTTAAACATCTTCCTGTTACTAGCAAAAAGGCCATCCCAGCTCTTCTGCCCTAGAACCCAGCATTTTCCCCACTAAACTTCCACTGCCTCACCTTTCCAGTGTCTTCATTTCAGGCAACCACCTCACTTCTCCTAATAGTTTATAAATGGGGAAACTGAAGCAAAGGATGGCTAACTGAATGCTCAGGACGTAAGCGTTAGTCAATTTCAGAGAGAAAAACAGGAACTCAACTCATAGTAGTTAACTGACAAATTCTTAGTGGGCAAAGATTAATTATTTTCACAAATGCTTATTCTGGACTAGATATTATGCTTGGTGACAGTGACATGGCTGCGGCCGGATGAAGCTTAGTCCAGTGAGGAGAGCAACAACAGTAAGAAGCAAACAACAATTTCAGATGGTGGTAATTTCAGATTCAGTAGGAGGGTAAAGAGGCAGGAGAACATACTTACCCCGGTGGTTAGGGAAGGCCTCTCCAAGGCGACTTTTTATATTGAAATCCAAAGCATGGAAAAGAGGCAGCCATGGGAAGTCAGGAGAGCTCTCCATGCACAGAGAGTAGTATTTTTTAAAGACAACCTGTAACTCGTGGATTTTCCCATTCCGTGGGCTTTTAATAAGAGCTATTGGAGCCTTCTAATCCTCACCGTCCTGTTTCCTCTGTTAAACTATAATGTTTTGTTGGCACTTTGGAGTTGAAAAGGCTTTTTCAGATAGCCAGAGCCCCATTATTTTAAAAATATTGAGGCTTGGAAGATTGGCCTTTTAGTAATACTGCCCAATTTTATGGTATAAGGAACTGGATTAAAGTATCAACAATGACTCTGAATTGCAGAATCTTTTGTTTCCCTTCTGAAGTCTGAACCCCACACTAACTTTTCCCTACCTTAAAACTACTCTTTTAGACTTACATTCAGAACCCTGAAACTCCCCGGTTTTATCTCCCTTCACAACACATGTGTTTATACTGTGCAAACAATGCTAGAATGCCACAACTGGATTTTATCTAGGGAGTTATTCATTAGCTTTTATCAAGTATGGCCAAACACCAGCACCAAAAGATGCCACAGGAATCCTGATGATGAAGTAGCCACTCACATCTATTCAGATTGAGAGCAGAGCTGTTTCTCTGGTAGAGGGAGCCTCTGACATTCAGATTCCTGGAATTACCCTCGGCACCACCTCCTCCCTCCTCTGCTCACCTTTCTAAAGCAACCGATGGTATGTGGACATTCAGGTCAGTTTCAAGCATGTTAGAGTGTACCTGTAATTTAGCAACTTGCTTTTAAAAGCTACCATCAGTATTAGCAGAAAGGAACTACTATCTGGTTCAACTTCTGAGAAGCAGCAGTTAAGAGTATTTTCACACAAAAACTCAAGTCTACAGTATAATTTTTAAATCTCATAGAAAGATGTTTCTGCCAGTATCTTCTGCCAACTGGAAGTAGGAAAAACAATTCATTGAAACAGTAATTTTATCTATCTGTCAAAATATGAATAATTCAGACATTTCCTAACAGTCATAAAAAAACAGATTTGCTTTGCAACCCTTATCAGTGATGGATCCAATCCTGCTGAGCTTTAAAGTATAAAATATGCTTTCGTGCAATTATTTATCAACCATCAACTATGTGCAAGGGTGCATAAGATAGAAGCTGGACAAGGCAGAGTTCCTGCCCTTAAGAAGTTTGCAATCTACTACATGTTAGGTTATGTAAATCATTAGTCCAGCATCTCTATCACCTAGTAGCCAGTAGCCACTGGAACACAGATGAAAATAAAGTCGAGTGAAGGGAGGGGGATGGCAAATAGTGTCTGAAGTCCGTGCTAAAACCTGTATGGATTTCTCTGTACCTATTTCCTAATACCTGGACGAGAGCTTGGTTACTAACATACTGGTAACAGTCAGTCAGCATGTTAACAAGAAACCAACTTTTATTTTGGTCTTAGCAAAATCTGGTCATTTCCTGAAATGGGTACCTTGCCGGTCTTTGGTCTGTTTAAATAAAACTTCACTTAAAACTATCATTACAGACATGCAAAAAAAAGAAAGAAAAGAAGAAAAGAAAAGCAGTTAAAAAAACAAACAGCAAGACTAGGTATGGTGAACTTAAGATGTTTCCGTCTCCACAAACGTACACCACTGCATTCTTACAGATCGGTAAAAGCTTAAAACTTTGCAGAACACTTGCTCTCCAGAAAAAAAAAAAAAAAAAGAAAAAAAAAAAGCGTTTCAACCTCACCTTTCTTCACCCCTGACAGTTGCCTAGAAACCAGTCCTGCCCTACCTGTGTTGCAGGTGTCCCTCAAGTCACCAACACATCTCTTTTAAAGCTACAAGTCTCTATTCTGACTGCACTTAAGTTTATGACTAACAATCTATTCATATTTTTTATCAGGTAGGAGACTGGTTTCTTTGAAGCAATGACGAAACCCTAATAAAGACTTAGCGAGGACCAATAGGACACCAAGCGCGGCTAAGGAGTCATCTCATCTGTAATGAGACTGCGATACACGGATAAATGCACACGTACACACGAGAAACACCCGTGGAGCGCTCACGTTTGGAACGGAATTCGGCGGTTCCTTTCCTTCGGAAGCGGTATTTAGGCAGCTCCCCGCAGTCACACTGCTGCGAGGGGAGGGGGCCCGGCCGTGCCGGGGGGGCTAGAGAGGACCGGCCGCGGGCCACTGTCGTCGCGGCGACGACGCGGTGGGGCCAGAAGTGGGGCCGGTCTCCGGCCGGCGACCAGCCCCCGCAGCCTCTGGGATGGGGCGCCGCGCACCCGGTGCGCACCCGCGCGGGGAGGACGGAGGACGCCCGAGGCCGCCGCCAGCCCGCGGGCGCAGGACCCCGGATCGCCGCCCCGTCCCCTCCGCAGCGGCCCATCCGCGCGCCCGGGCCGGGCCCCCCCTCCGCGTCCCCGTCCGTCCCCGGAGGCTCCGCGCCGCAGAGCCCGCCTCGCGCCGGGCGCCGCCCTCCCCGGCCTCAGCCCGCAGGCCGCTTACCCCCGCGGAGCCGCGGCTGCCCCACGGCGCGGCCCCGCGCATGTCCGTCCCGGCCGGCCCCGCGCCCGGGCTCAGGGGCGCCGACACCGCGCAGGCGCCTCGCCGCTCGCAGCCGCCGCTCCCGCTCCCGCTCGCGCTCCTCGCTCGCACTCGGCCGCCGTCGCCGGCCGGGCCGCCAGCCTTTAAGGCAGGAGTGACGTCGTCGCCCCGCCCCACCTCCCCCGCGCGGCCAATCCGGGCCGCGAGCTGCTTAAAGCGGCGACGCCGCGGCTGGGCTCGAGCGTGGGGTCCACCCGCGTCGCGCGGCCCCGCGGGGCCGCCTTTGTCTCCCAGACGTGTCTGCGGGGCGCCGCGGCCGCTGCCGAGCCCGGGGACGCCGTACACGGACTTGTCCCCCGACGTGTGCGGGCAGCCCGGCCTCGGCCGTGGCTCCTGCCTCACCCCAAGGCGGCGCCGTGCCTCGCGCGGAGTTTCCCGTCTTTTCCAGCCGCGGGGACGGTTTTTGCGTGTTTCCTTCTGTCGGCGGGCCGCCGCAGCGTGGGGGGGCGGAGGAACCGGGAGAAGGAGCGAGGAGGCTTCTCGGACGGGTCTTAGTGGGGCCGCGTCTGCCCCTCTGCAGGCCCCACGGCCACCACGAGGCCCGCGGGCCGCAGAGTGGGAGGGACAGCGAGGGGGCAGCGTGGGACAGTATGCGGTCGCAGGGGACAATTAGTGTGACAGTGTGGTGCGGCAGCCTGGGGCATCGGGACAGGGTGGGACAGCACGGGGCAGCGCAGGACAGTACGGGCCGAGTGGGACGGCTGGAGACTGCAGGGCAGCGAGGCCACCTGGGTGAGGCCCTTTGATCGAGAGTGGGGAGGGTCTACCCAGCCACCTCCCCTCTGACCACATGTCTGAAAATCCAAGCCAGACCCTCGTGGCAGTTGCTCTGGCCCGGGCCGCCCACGGGCTTCCAGAAGGAGCACCTTCACTCCCAACCTGGCGTTCCCTGGAGTTCCCAAAGTTGAGTGACCCATGCCGACCTCCACATCTCCTGGCATAGGGGCAGCCATTGATGCCTCAGGACAAAACGCCAGCGAGCCCGTGGGAGGAGGTTTCTTGGCGCGCCAGTGATGCAACTTAGGCTTATAGTTTAACCGTAAAATAAATAATAGAAATGATAACAAACCAAGAGCAACTAAAGTAAGAAAAAAAGCAAACAGACAGAAACCCTCCAGTTTTAACTAGAACAAATGCCCTGAATTGTCCTCTATTGAGTGGAGGCCAGAGACCTCTCGCTGACCTCTTTAGTCTCCGAGGAGCCCCTTGTTGCATTTCAGCAATAACGCCTGATAGCTGTACATTTCGCACTGCCTAATGGGGCTAGTTTAACATATTGAATGGGAGATTCCAACCTCATTATCAGGTTAACTATTAACTTCGCACTCCATGAAACCATTTGCCTTTTCTACCCTATTATTTACTTACATTCTCCTGAATTTAATTCAAAGGCCTAATTTTGAATCCAAGTCCTTAACACACACACACACACACACACACACACACACACACACACACACACACACACTCCTCTGAAGTATCCCTTTGCCCTCTTTCAGTTGCAAGATAAATGAATGTTTAGCAGAGATAACGCTATCCTTTCTGACCGGAGGGTGTGGGGGGGGGGGCCTCCTTCTGGACTGCAGAGAGGCTTTGGGCCATTTTCATGCCTAGTCTACTTATCAACAACGGTAATTTCATCTTTTTGTTAACTTATCTTCTTACTTCCATTCATTTAGTATTATTTTAGGATGATGGAAATTAGTCACAACTAATTGTGGGTTTTCTTTCCCATTTAACTAGGTTTTTTGATTCACAGAAAATCCTGCCCACCCCCTTTTGGTGTCATTTATGTTGATGGCTTACCCATATGCTGTTATCAGTGTAAAAAAAGGATCAGCGGGAAAAGTTGCCAGAGAACATCTTTTCAGACTTCACAGTGCAGCATTTACTGAATGGGGGCCTAGATGAGCTCAAGTTTCTTCCGAAAGGAACCCTAGTTACGCTACTTCAAGTTGCTACAATACAGGGGTAATTTGTGCTGGCCTTATTGGCATGCTTTTACATCTCCCTATTCATAAAACAGTGATAATCACCAGGGCAACCATCAAACACACCCCTTCTTTAGAGAAAGAAGATCAACAGGATACTTACTATATGGTTGTGAGCTGTATGATGTGCTAATGTTTGGGTAAATTGTCAAAAAACATGAAATCACATGAGTAATATGTGATTAATCTGATTTTTTTCTTCTGCTCTATTTTAATCTTGCAAAATAAACATCATGATTTATTCATTTGGGGGGAAAATCCAGTTGTAGCTGATAGCCTACTGAATTTTGCCTACAATTATAGTCATATAATGTGGCTCTCTCAGCTGTGAATGAATTACATGAGGAAACTTATACCCCACAAGTCTTTTATCTAATAGTCTACTAAGGATATTTTGTAATACTATACATATGTCAATAATAGAGTATCTGGAGGGAATTGAAAGGAAAATGCTAAGCAACTTGAAATATTAACAAATTGCATTTATCAAGTGATCATTCATTGACTTCTAACGGATTAGAATACTAGTTTGGAGGTTTAGGGGAAAAATATTCTCTTTGTACTGAACCTAACTTTTAAAAAATTATCTCCAGTAAGAAAGAAATTTAAAGTCGGACAATGTTTATGTTTTTTTAATATCTCTCGTAGTCCATTTAATTTTGAAACCACTTTACAAGGAATTTATATTAGCTGATTGTTTTTCACATTGAACCCCCTCAAACATCTAAAACGTTAGACTTACATCACATTGACCCAGATTGTCACTGCACTTGCCCTTCTTTCAGTGTAAGAAGAAGCTGTCCTTGGAGTGAGAACAAGGGGAGGTTCTGGCTCAGAAACCCTAGACTCTGCTTTCCTAAGGACATTGCTCTTTTCTCTCTTCTCCCAGTCATCCCACAAGTCATGCGTAGCTGTAAACATGCTGGACAGGGAACTTTCAACGCTTCCAAATTTACATTTTGATACTATTTGAATCCCACAGGCGTGTACACATTTTGGTATTCATTCTTTTTGATTATAAATGATGTTGTGTTCCTCCTTTTGAGCAAAGAAATATTTTAAAATGAGACACTTTCTGCATTACCCTTAGTCCTAGAGCCTTTACTTTTGTTCATTCACAATATAAATGTAACTATGCACTTTTTTTTTTTTTTTACTAATTTATAAATAAGTGTGCAGTAAAGAAATACATGACAAGGGAAGAATTGCATTTCTTAGAGGTCAGTTTGTTAGTATGCCACTTTCTGTTTTGGAAACATCTGGGCACAGATACATATATTTATATATCCAATAAACTTTGTGGATTACTTTAAGACACACATGCTGATAAGAGCCAAGATTCATTCATGAGGAATGCCTCATCACAATCGAAGTCTCCACTGAGCTTTCAACTTTAGCAGCCATTTGAAAAGTGGCACAGAAAAAGATTTCTTTAAAATTTCAATTTTCCTTTATGTAATTAGGGATACTACACCCCTTTCCTCGCTTTTCCTCAAAGAAAGAGAGAGAGAGAAAGAGAGAGAGAGAGAGAGAGAGAGAGAGAGAGAGAGAGCAGGCTGGTTTTAATTTATCTATTGTTTTATTCTCTATTGTTTTAAGTGTTAGCTTAACTACTTTTTCTTAGTATGTGTTTTACAGAGGCTTTTTGTATAGTTGCTTATTTTTAATTAAGCCACTTTTCACTTAATATTCCCTCAATACACATTTGATACTGTTGGTGATTATTGTGTTTCTGGTTCTATTCCGTTTCTAGAACTTATAACCATCAGAATTTTTTAGGGCCCTATAGATACATTAATTTAATATGTACACGTTTACAAGACATTTTTTTCAAATTTCTTTTAAATCCTAACCTGAGTTTATTCTTCAAATGTTAACATTACATTTTCTCCCAAGTAAGTGCTGTAGTTCCTATTAGCTGGCCAGTAGGGGGTGCTCTAGTCCCTTGCAAAATAAATAAATAAATAAAACATTAATGTAAACTCTTCATAAGAGATTTCAGAAATGTATTTCACTCCTTCATTGCCACCAACACAGATGAAATAGGTTTATATAGATGCAAGCAAATAGTTCGGCATATGTATGGAAAGTAAAATTGTCATATTAAGAAAGGAAACTTTGAGATGTTCATTTCTTTAAATTTAGTTCTAAAATAATTTGGTATTATTTTACCAAATGGATCCCTTGGTAACAGATACTTTCCTTCATTCTGGATAAAAGAAGAATAAGAAAAATGGTGCAGTGATGGAGAGCCCAGGCTCTGGAATCAGAGAGTTTGGGTGTGAATCCCAACTCACTGGCTGTATGACTCAGGCAAGCGACTTAACCTCTTGTAAGCTGGAGATAACTGGTTTTTACTCCACAGGGCTACTGGACAGATAAATGAGATTATACATGTAAGAGTGTTTGGAACATGGCCTGGCCCCCATCAGGGTTCGATAACTGTTAGTTGTTTTTATCAACATGGTTATTCTCATTGTTATTGTTCTGTATTCTTTGAGAGATTTTTGAACACCTTTCATTGCAAGATTCCAAAATTCTCTATTGCTTATTAGTATGCATGATTTGTCAAGGAGATTGTTTCATTAAATTCCAGGAGCATAAATGATTTAAAAGATAAAATGTCTTACTTTATCTGCAGTATTTCCACATAAGAGGCTATAAAATCTTAAGCCAAAGAGAGGCATCAGTCATAGTGAAATTTCAGGCACCAGCAGTTCTTGGGGAGATATGCTATGAACAGGGAGAATCTTCTAGCATCTCTCAAGGGAAAGTAACAAGTAGCCTTATGTCTAAGAGCATTTACTTATAAGCCCATACTCATAAATATCCACAGACATGTTTCCTTTAAAAAAACAGATTTAATTTGTGCATAAACTTAAAGTGTCTGAAGAACTTTTCAATTTGAACAGCTTTCCCACATTCTCTGGAATGCCAAGACAAAGGGACCTACCCAGCGACTAGGTACAGTAGTATTGAACAGAACTGAACAAGTGCCAACACTTCTTGGTATTTCTAACTTTATTCATTCATACATTTATTCATTCATCCATCAGTAAATATTTATTGAACTCCTACTACATGCCAGTCCACGTTAGGTACCCAGCAGTGAGCGAGAGAGACACAATTACTGTCCTCAGAGAACTTTCAGTTGTGGGGGTTATGGATAAGCACAGGAGAAGTGGGGTGTTATGGTGGGATAGGGGGCTGGTGATATGCTATGGGTCTGCTATTAGGACAGGCATCAACCCAGACCTGGGGGAGTCGGGAGAACCTTCCAGACCAAGTGATGTCTTCAGCAGTGGGAAGATGAAGGGGGATGAGGAGGAGGTTGACAGGAAGGTAAGAGAGGAGGCTGGACAGGTTAAACAGAGGCCCGATTTTACTTGACTGTATAAGCCATGCTAAGAAGTTCAGACTCTGTGCTACAAGTAGGGGAGCCATTGGAAAAGTCTGAAGTGGACAGTGACATGTTTAAGTTTCTGAGTTAGAGAGGTCACTCTTGTGGCCATAGGTATTATGTGACCAAAAGAGTTGTAATTTTGGGTTGGGGTGCTACGTTGCCTTCTCAGTTCTGACTTATCATTTCTGGCTAGGGCACTGGTTCTCCTAACTCTGTGACATGGAGGCTTGAAGTAATTCTGAAGCAGTTGAACAACAAGAAGGGGGATAGAGAGAAAGAGAAACAAATGCAGGGTTTAGTCAGTTCCTTGGTCTTTACCCACTTAGGGTAGCAGGAGTGGTGTCTGTGGCTTGTTTGGGGAAATACAGGTTGATGTGCATGGTCTACAATTAGTCCTTCGGTATCTACAACACTGGCCAAGTTACAAATACCCAGTGGAGACACCACGAGAACTCAGGGCTTTAGGTTTAATATTCCTTTTATCAGGGAGGATATGAAGTTAAATCTGTTACAAAGGTTAGATAAATGTTGGTTGATACTTTAGTTAAATTTTGCCAGTACATTTGTCACCAGAATTTCTTTTGAGTTGTGTCTGACCTCTTCCTTAGTCAATCAAAGACTATGGAATTTAATTTCCAGGTTATACTTTTCTTAAAATAATGATTGTGAATGACCCGTACTTTAAAGGTAGATTTTTTTTCTCTATAAAAAAGCATATTTGATTTTGTAATTAAGACAGTTGCTATCCTTCTGTTGTAAAGCATGTGATTGTATCATTAACCTGAGGATGCTGTGATTAATGAAAGCTGTTTAAGAAAAAATGTGATTAAGAAATTTAATAAAATCTACCCCTATTAATGCATATTGGCATGTCCATTAGAGGGCACCTCAAGATATCCAGGGTAAGCATTATAATCATTCAACACATTCTTGCTGAGAGTCTACCATACTTCTGAGGGTTTCTACTTTTTCAAAGTAAAATTCAGAAAAATGTCCACTCATTTGAGCTTTCTGGTTGCTTGTATTTTAAGTCTTCTTTAACACTTTATAAGCATTTGCTTCATCTCATTAGAGTATCTGATCCTTTACTTACTATTGTTTATTTTCTGTCTCCTATTGTTGACTCTGTTGGTCATAGGTACAAGCTTAAGTTGTAGGAGGGAAGGCTTGGTGAGTGCAAACAGCCTAACTGACACAGAAATGCAAAAGAGTCTTCAGAGCAAGGCTGTAGATTCTACCTCCTTAGAAACCTTTAAGAATCAAACAAATTCCCTAACCAATATTTTCACTAGTACTCTAAACTAAGGAAATAAACATAAATAGAGAAAGCTATTTTCCCAAAGATGTTCAATGCAGTTATTCACAATAGTGAAAAACTGGCCTGTTAGTAGGACAACTGGTCAAGTAAAATACAGATTATCTATTCAGCTATTAAAATGATGCTTATCATGATTTTGTACTTAGAATAGTCACTAATAATAGCTAACACTTTTATAGCATTTACTAAGAACCAGGCACTGTTCTAAGGCTTTATGTATATGAATTAATTTAACTTTCACAACAACCCTATGAGGTACATGCTTTTCCTATGCCCAATTTATGACAGAGGTTAAGTAACATGCCCAAAGTTACAAAGCTAGTAACTGTGGATTCAAACCAAGGCCATTAGTTTACTTTTCACAACTATAAATTCTCCCAGTATCATGTTTACTGAAAAAAGTAGAATACAAAATTGAATATAGAATATCCTCATGTGATCAATTAGGATTTTTAAATTTGCTAATGACAGAAAACCCAACTCAAATTTGTTTAAGAAAAAAAAAAGGAATTCAGTGGTGGTTCAGTAACGCGAAAGCCTAAGGGTGTGTAGCTGTATGTACTGCTTTATTCAGGTGTTCAATGTCCCCAGATCAGGACTTTCTTTAACTTGTGGCTTTGTCCTCTTTTGTATTGATTGTGTCTTGTGATTCCTCAGTGGCATGTTGGCTGCCAGCAGCAACAAGAGGTTAGATGGCTGTAGGGAAACCCCAGGGTCATTCAATTAAAACAACAACAAAAACAAAGATCTCCTTTAGTGGTTTGAACAAAAACCTGGGCCGGATTCTCACTAGTACAAACTGAAGGCCAGAGAATGCAGGGCTCTGATTGGCCCAGCCTGAGCATAAGCCCACCCCTTGGAACCAACGATAGAATCAGCTCCATCTGAAGCACTTTGAGAGTGAGGAAGTGTTAGTTTCCTACCGTGAAACTGGAGAATGGACTTGGGGAAAAGAGAGACAGATGTTTCTAGTATACATCAAGTGTCCACAACAACCATTTTTTAAAAAAATAACTATAAGATAAGCATTTAAAACTGTGAACTTACAAATTTCTTGAAGTTTTTCTGTTCTTTGACCCCAATGACACTGCCCTGTCACACCTTTTTGATGCCTCCTCTGTCCTTTTCAGTTGTCTGTTCTTCTCTTTCTTGGGTGCTTAGCTGTAGGGAATTCTCTGAAGCTATCATATGTGTTTCTAACTTAGCCATCTCATTCAATTCCTGACTTTCATTATGTGGGGACAGAGCCCCAGAAAGCAGTTTCCAGGCTCTCGACCTCATGTAGAGAGGTGCTGGCTCGGATAGTAGATGGCCGTCAGCTGTGGCTGGTTGGCCATCAGGTGTAGCCATTAAGCCATTGGTCACTGATATAACTGCCGCGGCTACGGAGGGGAGCCGAGGAGAGTGAAGGAGGAGACTGAAGGAGAGTAAGGAGAGTCGAGGAGAGTTGGTCGGTTGGCAGCAAAGCGGACAGCAGGCCGCAAGTCGTGTAAACCCAGCCTCAAGTGAGACCATAGTGGTATGACTCCCCTACCTATGGATCCGTGGGTGTTCCCTTTTGGCCTCACCATGTCCTGCATTCTTATGTGGGGAGCGGGAGCAGAGACCCCTCAGGCCGCCCCGCCAGACACCCCGCACGACACATTATTACCTCTATATGAATTGCACCCAAATCTAATTGTAGCCCTGTCTTCTTTCTCGACTTTTAATAACAAATTTTCCGTTTTTTACCAGTGCTTCTCCTTTGGATATTTGTAGCAGATTGGCTTGCTTGGGAAGCAGGCTTTGAGATGGAGTATGTTATTAGAGTGTGCTCTTAGGCTCTGTTGAAGGGAAGTGGAGAAAGCAGATTTGGGCAGAAGTTGAGCTGTGATGCAGGCCCAATATAAATACATATATATATATATATATATATATATATATATATATATATTTTGTAGTGGTTATCTAAAAATTGTGAAGTCCATATTTAACATAGCAAAGTATAAAACTAATATCTCTACCCTCCTGAAAAAATATAAGAAACACTATAAGAACATGTTAACTCACATCACTGCATCCCAATTTTCATGTTCTTGTTTAGAATTTTAATCTCTTTAGCACCACTAATTGGACATTATCATTATTGTTTATATAGACAGCCAGTACTCATTTAGATTTAACCGTAGATCATTTTTGTTCATCATTCTTTCTTATCTCTCAGATATCATTTTAGGGTTAGTTTTCTTTCTACAATAAATTTCTTTTGGAAGTTCCTTTGGGAATAATTGGTTGGTTGAAAACTCTAAAAGTAGCAGGTCTTGCTTGCTTGAAAGTGTCTTTTTTTTACCCTCCTTCTTGCAAGGTAACTTCATGTATATACAACTCTACACTGACAAGTTTTTCCTCAGAAATTTGAAAGAATTATTTCACTGTCTTCTAATATCACTACTGATGAAAAATTTGTTTTTGGTCTAATTGTCCTTTTTTTTAAAAATTGTCCTTTTATGTAGGTATTACCTTTTCTCTCTGTCTTTAAAGTCTTTGTCTTTATTGGTGAATTGCAATTTGTTTACAGTTGGTCTATGGAAGTTCTTTCATTTGTATCTGAGGATTATATTTGATCAGTTCTAGAAAATTGTGAGATATTATTTCTATTGCCTCCTCCCCATTTTTTTTTCTCCTTCTATAACTTTGATTAGATGAGTAATAGACCTTCTTACTTTGTCCTTTGTGCGTCTTAACTCTTTTGTATTTTCTATTCCTGCCTCTCTCTGGGGATTTTGTGTAATTTCTTCAAATTTATCTTCCAATTTGTTATTACTCTCTTTAACTATATCTGTTACTTAACATTAATTGACTTTATAACATCAATTATTATATTTGTCATGTTTAGATACTGCATTTGATTTTATTTCAAATATGCTTGATCATTTTTTATAATCTCTTTTTCCTTCTCTAAAATTTTCTTTAATTTCTTAAATTATAGTAAACATAATATTTTATATTTGGCATCTAATAATTCAAATATCTGCAGTCTTTGTGGGTCTGCTTCTGTTGTTATTTTTTTCTACTTAGTCTTATTTTTAATAACTTGTTTCCTCAATCATTTTGTGCTTTTTGATTCGAAGCTTATATTCTTTGGAACTTTATCTTTGGGAATTCAAGGTTGGTGTTTGTTTATGCCAGACACCTAGAAGCAGTACAGAGCCAGGATCACTTGAATAAACTATATTTTGGCTAGGAGTTGTAGGGTTACCACACAGAAACTGTGGGTTTTGACCTGTGTAAGGATGGGCTTGTGAATTCTCAGTGGAAATTTTTTTCCTTTTCACCTCAGCCAACATAGGAACAAGCAAGTACAGTGAGGTGCCATTTACGGACGGGGATACATTCTGAGAAATAGGTCATTGGGCAACTTAGACATCGTGTGAACGTCATTGATTGCACGTACACAAACCTAGATGCTGCCTACTACACATTTAGGCTACATGATACAGCTCCTAGGCTACAAGCCCGCACAGCATGTTACTGTACAGAACTACATGAGATTAAATCAAGCACAGGAGAAAATGATGCCATCAAGAGACGTGATAAACGTGAGCTGTGTGAGGCTGCTGCCAGCATAGCAGGGTAGACTATTTTACAGCAAACTTTTTTTATGAGTAGAAAGAGCACACTTTAAAATAACAATAAAAAGCATAGTATAGCAAACACACAAACCAGTAACATAGGTGTGTATCACCATTATCAAGTATTATTTACTATGCATAATTGCATGTGCTATATACCTTTATATGACTGGCAGCGCTGTAGGTTTGTTTACACCAGCATCACCACAGACACGTGAGTAATGCATTGCACTATGAAGTTACAATGGATACGACGTCACTGGGTGATAGGAATTTTTTAGCTCCATTATAATCTTAGGGGACCACCACCATATAGATAGTCTGTGCTTGACCAAAACATCATTTATGTGGCTCCTGACTATGTGCCCTTCAGCTCCCTCTTCAAACATTTTCCTAACTCCTCACCTTTTAGGCAGACACCTCCAGTAGATGAATTAGGAAATTCTCAAGTTTATGCAGTCTTTCCTGTGGCACCTCACTCCATGCAGGTACCTGGCTTTGTCTCACCAATCCCACAGACTCAGCCCACTAAAACTCAAGGCCAGGAGTCAACAAACTTTTCTATAAGGGACCAGATATAATCATTTTAGGCTTTGCAGGCCATGTGGTCTCTGTTGCAACTACTCAACTCTGCCATTGTAGCATGAAAGCAGGCATAGACCATACATAAATGAATGGGTGGGGTTGTGTTCCAATAAAACTTTATTTACAAAAACAGATGGCAAGCTATATGTGATTCGCTGACCTCTGCTCTTGTTCATCAGGAATTGGCACATGCTCTCAATTGACAGATGCCAATTTCCTTATTTCCTTACCTATTTAGAATCGTACTTTCTTCTTAGGTCAGGTCTCTGAGGGTTTTACTTACAATTTTGCAGTCATGCCTTTATAAAGATGTTTTAAATGCAGTTGAGTTGTTCTGGGCCAGGAGGGTTTCTCTGGATGTCTACTCCATCATTGGTACAGATTTTCTCAGACTGTCAAGCTGCTCAGAGACCTTTAATAAACACACTTGCTTAAAGTATTGAGTTCAGATTTCTCAGGTGGGCATTTAAAGTTTTTGATTATCTGTCTGTAGCTTATCTTTCCAAGTCTTAGTTTCCTTACAATTACTATGTTTTCAGCCAAATTAGAATACTCACGCTTTCTTGAATAAGCCTTCCTCTCTCCCCATCTCTCTCCCATTTTTATGCTGTACGCTGTACTATCCTTACATGTTTGTTTTCCATGGCAACAGTAGCCAGTTCAAAGATGCTTTTATGTTCAGATCTCACCTCAGATACCATCTCCTTTATTTTCATCTCAGTTGGATGTACTCTGTCTTTCCTCAGTGTTTTGCCCTATGTTATGATTATTTGTAAAATTGTTTTGACCACCTCTGCTAAATTGTAAGCTCATTGAGGAGAGAGAACATTCCTTATCCAACTTTGTAGATTTTCTTATTCCCTCACAGAGTACCTAGCATTATATTTTAAAAATAGCATGTACTTAAATATTTGCAAAATGAATTAATACATAACATTTTTTTTCAACTTGGGAAAACTCAATATTTTATTGTAAGGCCCATGTTATTTTTCAAAGGTCGATCTTTAGTTCTTCCTTAGGCTTATCAGTCACTCATTACAGCCATCACATTCCTTCAGAAAGAATGACAGTCATGCTTGTGTCCTACAATACAACCCATGTACAATCTCTTTTCGTGGTGTCTGAAGTTATTGCTGGCAAAATAGTGACAACATCCAAAGATAACTACTGTTAACAGTGTACATATTGTTAACATTTCCTATTGTATAAGCACTCTTTCACAATATGACGTTTTGATGGCTACTTAGTAATCCATCATACGGATATAGCATGATTCATGTCTGACCAATCCCGATGTTAGACTTTTAACATAATACAAGATGTGATCAAACAATGTAGTGAATGTTTACATTAAATTTATTACAGTAAAAGACACATTGTTCTTAATCCCCCTCAAAATACTGCCCCCCCCCACTTCGAACACACTTCTTGCCACTTTCTGAAGCAGCTCTGGGAGTCCTCTTTCATCAGTGTCTTTAATTGCACTGTTGTGGCGGGCTCCATGTCCTGAATTGATTCAAAATGTTTACCGTTCATGATAATTTTGACTTTGGGGAAGAGCCAGAAGTCTTACGGTGCCAGATCTGGTGAATAAGGTGAGAATAAGGTGTTTTCTGATGAGAACACACCATAATGTTTTTATTTGACAAAAATACCAGAAGTGATGTGTGACATGGAGAATTGTCATGATGGAGGATGATTTACAGCACATTTTAAAACACACCTTCTCTCAACCGTAGCTCACACCCAACTGACTGCACTGAACAAGTTAAAACTTGTCACACACTGTTATTAAGGTTCGATGCGCTGCTTCCCGTATTGAAGATCCCTGCCTTTCCATTGGATGGCACTCAGCAGCATTCACCATAGTTTCTGATCATAACGGAAAGGCGCCATGTCACACATCACTTCTGGTACAGAAATTTCTGTCAAATAAACACATTACAGTGTCTTCATCTACCTTATTCACCAGATCTGTCATCGTGAAACTTCTGGCTCTTCCCCAAAGTCAAAATGATTCAAGACATCGAGGCAGCCATGACAGCACAACTAAAGATACTCACAAAAGAGGACTTCCAGAACTGCTTCAGAAAGTGGCAAGAACGATGGGATAAGTGTGTTTGAAACAAGGGGGAGTATTTTGAGGGGAATTAATGGCAATGTGCTTTTTACTGTATTAAATTTTTTTAATGTCAATATTCACGGTATTTTTAAATCATACCTCATATTATTATAAATAATGTTATAATGAACTGCCTTGTATGTAATTTTCCACTTCTCTGCTTATTTCCTCAGGATAAATTCTATCAAGTGAAGGAAATGCTGAGTCAAAGGGACTGAACATCTTTAAAAGGCTTTTCTCTTGCCAAATTGCAACCAAAGTATTGGACCAATTGGGACCTCCACCAGCAGTACAGTGCCCATTTAATGATACACTCTCCAGCTTTGGATGGTTTTGGTTAGTTTCAGTTTTTTTCTTTATTTGTTTTTGAGTGCAAATTTATCAGGTAAAATTTGATCACAGTTTTAAGAAAATGTACGTTTCTCTTATTGATACATGTATATGTATACACACACACACACACACACACACACACACACACACACACACACACACGTCGACTAGCCCTTATACATTTTTGTTTTTTTGTTACTTGTTCATTTATCTTTTCTATTGTGACATTTGTCTTTTTCTTATGACTTATATATTAAGGAATTGATTCATTGTCTATCATATAGGTTACAAATATCTTCCCATTTTCACATATGTCTTTTCTTTTTGTTTATGACAATTTTTTGCCTTAAAAAATTTTTAATTTTGACATAATTTCAGACTTACAGAAAAGTTATAAGATTAGTACCAAGAATTCTCAGATACCTTCATCCACAGTCCTCAAATGTTAACATTTTATTACCTTTGTCTTATTCCCTTCTCCATTTTTATCTATTGATATCATTCTCTGTTTCTATCTATTGGTATATATTTGAACCATTTACAAATAAGTTGTAGTCACGAAGCTATGACATTTAAAAAAGTAGCTGTAAGGATTTTTAAAATAGACTTTATTTTTTAGGACAGTTTTAGATTTACAGAAAAACTGAGAAGATAGTACAGAGTTCCCACATACCCTGTACCTAGTTCCCTCTATTTAGCATTGTACTTAAAATGAATGAACCATGGCAGTTTCTCAGACTTTCCTTGTCTTTGATAATCTTGACAATTTTGAGGAGTACTGGTCAGATATTTTGAATGTCCCTCTTTTGGAATTTATCTAATATTTTTTCTTAGGATGTTGTTGGTTCTGGGGAAGCAGACCAGAGAGGCAAAGTGCCATTTTCATCACATCAAGGTGCACGCTATTGACATGATTTGTCACTGTTGATGTTTACCTTGACCTAAGGAATACAGTCTTTTAAGGCCTATGTAGACATAATCAGTAGTATTTGGGTCAGGTCAGCTATTCTGAACAAATGTTGGAGGTTCAAGTTATCTTTGAATCATCATGAAAACTATACAGTAGCCAGAGAACTGTTGTATTCATTGAAATTCATGGAGCTGAATAATATGTGGATGGGAATTCCCTCACTGTATGATTAGATTTATACAGTGTGTGTTGGTAATGCTACCATCTAGGAATTAATGTTAAAACAGAAAGTCTTAAGATCAGTTCTTTAATGCGTGTAGCATATGATGTGAACTGCACACATTTTTGCATGCATCCATATGGAGGTAGGGATGTCTGTGTGTCTGTATCCCAGATGGAGCCTTTGATTTTCTAGGATTGTTTTGCAAAGGAACACATCTTATCTAGAAATGATCTAGCTGTCTTGTTTTGACTATCCTTGTTTCCACCCACTGAATAAAACTTTTGAATGCTTGAGCAGTTAAATTTCCCACATCCTCCATTTGATCATTTCCAGGAGCCAATAAGAAAGTTTAGTAAAGTTAATCTGAATGATTTATTTGTACAGAAAGAATGAATTTCCTCTTAGTCGTACATCCGACACCCACACGATACCTCATCTGTGATGCTGGGAAGGAACACTTTCAGGAGAAATTTGATGCCCAATTAGTGTGTTTTAATTTAGTCAGTGGAATTTCCATCTGGCTCTAATGTGTATTCTGGAGGGTTTGACTAGAACAGAGTTAAACAGTTTATTAGTTTGTGAGATGGGGTCAGTAGGCACAAAGGACTTTCCACACAAGCAGGATTTTATAAATTGACTGTTTTCCCTCATTTTGGTAGTGGCAGGATGACCAGGGACAGAGAGAGCATGTGTTACTTATTTTGTGATTAAAAAACCTTAATATAAATAGTTTAAAATAAGAAAGAATGTCACAAAAAATGGATGGTAGATAGATGTCTTCTCTTCTAGAGAATTTGGAAATTTACAGGTACCTAGATATCTGTCAGATAGATAAATGTTTCCTTGTTCTGGACTACAAGGCACAAAACTTTATCTACTTTAGATAAGTGCATTTTGCATAAGTAAAAAGTATGTGTTTAAAGAATTTTATTTTGTATCTATATATATAGAGAGAAGGCGAGGGTCAGAGAGAGAACCTACTCAACTTTCAAAACTTCCCTATGTTGGGTACATTCACACACTAATATTGGAACTAATAACTAAACTCAACCATCGCAGAAATATCTAAGATAAAATAAGCCTTTTATAAAAGTGAAGTTTTCACTGAATGTTTTGATTCCTGTTCTACCTAAAAACAGAGGGGATTCCAGAAGTTTCGGATCCTGGCCCAAAAATCCTGTTTTCCATGTTGTCACATGTATCTTTTTAGTCCATGTCAAGCAGGCGTATATTGCGTTTAAAGGCCCTCAGTTGTTCAGTTTCCATCCACTTGCATGTGGTCTTAGACGGACGATATGGTCCGTGCACTTCCCTAAGAATTACGCTTTCTTCTTGGGCTCCCTCGTTTCTGGTCGTTCTGTCCCACTGTTCAGTAACTTCCACACTTGGTTATTTCTTACCATTTTCCCTGCTGTGTACTTAGAGCCACACTTATGGTTTAGATTTTCTGTTTTTCATAAAGACATCATAATGCAATCTCCAATGATTGTGGCATATTCCGTTTGAATAGGACGTCTGAGTGTGATCCTTTTGACAGTTCGTCCTGATTTCAGAGGATTATGAACTCATTCTTTTTAAGAGAAAGGTGATTGTATACCCCTAAAACTTTTGAAGGTGGCCTTTGCTAACTTGCGAGTCCGATTGTGTTTAATCATCACTACTAAGATATAATTGAGCAAGCCCCAGGCAGAGGCGTTTCCCACAAAAACATTCAGACCTTCCAGGAACAGGACCAGAAATTTCTCCATATGTCTGTAGACTGAACCTCAGGATGTCTGCGAACAGTTTACTGTTTCCACTGTACCCTTAAGTTTGTTTCCCAGCCATGAAATTGCCCATGAGAAAGAGTCGTGCAACTGCTCACTGTTAGTCATTTTATATTTCCTGAATATTCCCTGTTTAATTTCCCTGGTAGCTGGCAATAACATCCAGGATTTAAGTTGCTAAAGGGAATTCGGGAAAACCCACATAAATGTCTAAGATGAGGTTTGGCAAGCTATGCCTCTTGGTGACATAACAATGTCATAACTAGAGATTTCATCAAACAGAGGAGGCAGGAAATCCCCACCGTTGCCAGACACCCACTTAAACTCACTGGAGTCTGAGGATCATCGTTTGTTAAAAATGGATTCTACACAGTTTTAAATTTGATTATCAGGCTCCTGGAATACAAATTTGGACCTGGAGTTTAGATGCACTGAGATTTCTTTTAAAATGGGCATCTTAACGGATTTCTTAGACAAAGAAAAGAAAACTTAGTAAAGTTCCTGTAAGGGGAGCAACGGCTTCTCCATGAAAAGCCTGGCTCTGCTCCCTCCGGATGGGGCTTCAGCTCCAGGGACAACACACTGGGCCTCAGCAATCAGGGTGACGACGGAGTTCCCAGGCTGACTTTTCTCATGCACATGATTATTAATTTTATAAATTGTTACTTTATATATTGTAAAAATTAAATTTATTGGGGGTAATATTGGTTAATAACATGTAATTTTCAGGTGTACAAGATTATAATTTGACATCCGTATACTGTGTGCTCCCCACCCAAAGTCCAGTTTCCTTCAGTATCCAAACTATATAAAGAACTCACACAACTCAAGAACAAAAAAACAAACAATCCAATGATTTTTAATTTAAGACAGAATTCTATAAGTTGAGGTATTAAATTTATCTTTATCTCTGTAAAAATGGTCCAATGTGTTCTGAATTTTATCCCATCTTCGATGTTTTATAGTTTGTAAGTTTTCATTATTTCAAGGTAACTTTCCCTTTTGTTCCTTTTTCTGTTTTTATTGTGGTTTGGATCTAAGAATATGACCAAATTCTATTCTAGAATTTGATAACTTTTTATTAGAGAGACCTGTGTGCTTGAAAAGGAAGTTCGTTGTTCTACTCTTTAGTTCTCTCCTTTTATACTTGCTAATTCTGTCCTACTTATTGTATCATCCTGGACTACTTTCTTTGATATTTAATTATATCGCATTGGTAAGTATTGAGGTCACTGGTTACCATTATATATGTCTACTTGCTGTATTTCCTCCATTTATGACATTTTTATTGTATTAATTAGATTATGAAATGAGTTTTATGTTTTTATTGTTTAATGGTCTACCATTACACAGTGATTTTATCTGTTAATGCTTCTTGCTGTGGCATTGATTTAATCTGATACTATGGTGACCTGCTCTGCTCTTCGTAAATTTGTGCAGGTGTCTTAGAATGCAGACGACATTGTTATTTTAAAAGTTGACATCAGTCCATGTTTACGTAACTCCTGTTGACAACGGATTGTTGAATTTTGCTGTGTAGTGAAGTCCAGTCTATTTGCTTATGGTGTTATAATTATATCTCCAAATTTACATCTTCAGCCCTAAATTCTCCCCTCAACTCCAGATCTTGGATGTCTCATAGGCATCTCTGTTTGTTTCCTAGAGTTCCCTTGATAATGTACCACATGGCTTAAAACAATAGAAATTTATTGTCACATAGTTCTGGAGGCCAGAAGTCCAAAACCAAGGTGTCAGCAGGGCCAGGCTCCCTAAGACTCCCGGTAGGATCCCTCCTCGCCCTTTCCAGTTTCTGTTGGTGGCTGTCAATCGTTGGTGTTCCTTGACTTGCAGCTGCGTCAGTCTCTGCGCAATCTTCAAATGCTTGATCTTTTTATAAGGACATCGGTCAGATTGGATTAGGGCCCACCTTACTCCAGTGTGATCCCATCTTAACTAATTACCTCTTTAAGACCTCTTTTCCAAATAAGATCTCATCTTAAGGTACTAGCGGCTGGGACTTCAATATTTCTTTTTGGAGGACACAAAATTTTTGTATAATTTTAATATAAAATTCTTTAAAGTGTTTTTATATAAAAATTTTTAAAAGGTTTGTATAATTTTTAACAGCTTCGTTGAGCTATCTTCTTGTGGTGTTTTGAGATAGTTTTGCCTTAAGACCTAAGTATTTGCTTGTCTTTGCCTCCATCTCCTTCCCCTAATCTTCTTGTGGCTTCCTTAGATCACTGAACTCTCTGCTCAGAACTTGCTTCTTCAAAGAGACCTCTACTCACCACTCTCCGCCACTTACACTGTTTGTTTTTTTAGCACATTTTATGTTTGTTTAATACTGTCCATTTCCCCAGCTAGGAAGTAGGACCTAGGAGAGCAGGAAATTCATCGTGCATCTGACCACTATCTCCCCAGGAACAGTGCCTGGCGCCCAGAGGGCCCTCAATAAGTAGGTGCTGAATTAATACAAGAATGACTATGATTGTAGCATCACCCGTTTCCCGGTTGCTTTATTGAGCAGAGATCTGAATCAGAGGGAACAGGAAGATGTAGGGGAAGAGTGTTTACTAAGTAGACTGTGGGAGGACAGTACGTGCAAAGGGCCTGAGGCAAGAGTGTGTTTGGCATGTTCATATAACAGTGGGGTTGGCCATGGAGTGAAGGCAAGTAGCAGGAGATGTAATCCGAGAAGGGGACCATATCACGCCGCTCTCCTCTTGCCCATCACGTCTGGCCACCTGGTGTTCTTTCCCCGGTTGTTCTAATGGTTGTCTTCTCATTTTTGGTTTAAATGTGACCTCCCTTTCGTTATTCTGTGTCACAGCACCATACAGCTTTTATCACCAGCAGTAAATCTGTTTACTCTTTATTTTGTTGCCTTACTACCCCAACTGGCACATAAGTGCCATGCAGGTCAAGACCATATTTGTTCGATAATCGTTGTGCTTCTAGGATCTATTATGGTGCATGTTCCCACAAGCGTTGGTTAAATGGATGAATGGAGATAATCTCTATTGGTAAATGAGCTCCCTTGAGTAGTTTAATTCAGTTTATAAAAACGTTGTCTCTCTTTTACTGGGAGGAAAGAAAGAAGAAAAAGGCAACTATATCTAAATATGTCCCTACCTCCCATATTTATTACCAAATAATATGGTTATATTTCTGGCATTCCCCTATGTGACATTTCTTGATTCCCATGACCTTAGAGCATATCCCTTATGAATACTAAGGCTTTGTTTTTCTCTTTACCACATGTATCAAATTTTTATCCAAAATATTTTCCTAGTGTTTCTTGATTTTCTTCTCACGTATTCTTCATAACATTAACCTTATAAGTAAGGCATGTAAATATTTCTAGTCTGAGCTTAAACCAGAAAAAAGTGAAAATTGCCTACAGTTAATAAGTATATCAAGGAGCTTTTATTAAGTGGTTTGTTTACTGATTTTGCACCTATTTATTTTCTGCATATTACTATATACTAGGCACTGGGGTCCTGGGGTGAGCCGAGCTGGAGAGACACAGTTCCTACTTTCCCAAAGCTTATGTTCTATTGTGAGATAGGTATTAAAAATTATTTACATGAGAAATTATTGAATTACAACTTACATGTAAGTGACACACAAAGGAAGAGTGAGTATACAATGCTATGAAATTACCTTACAGTGGAACCTGAGCTAGTCTTAGGGGTCAAGGAAAGCTTTGCTGGTTGCCTCCCAATAATCATTTGTTCCTTTTTTGTTACCAACAGAACCCCGATTTTATTTGGATCAGCAGGGTAGCCACCTTAAAAAACTCTATTTTTGTACCCCCCTTGCACCTAGGGATGTCCAGTGATGACCCAGGCTTAACCAGAGAGATGGGAGAAGCAGACGGAGTGCTGGGTGAGTGTTGTTTTCTTGCTATAGGCACCACCTTTCTGTCCTCAGCTCTTCCTTCCACTTCCTGCCGCTAGGAGATGTCCCTGGAGTGACTGAGGATTGAAGTCCTGTGCTGACAATGCTAGAGCCCAGGGCATTCTGACATCTAGGACCTATTGCACCTGGCCTGGATTTTCTGGCCCTGCTTCTTGTTCGTTGGTGACAATGAGCCCCTTTCTGACTAAGCCACAGGAGATGGGTTTCTACTACACACAGTCAAACCAATTCCTGATGCGTACAGCTTACTTGAGGATATGACATTTGAACGGGGCTTTGAAAGGTCTGAGTAGCAACTAACTTGGAAAAGGGGGCCAAGGAAAGAGTACTTCCCAAGGGCTTTGCTCAGACCCGGGGCTTTTGAATACCATGGGTTCATTGTCCAATTTCGACAGTATTGGATTAGGACTTCTTAAACACCTCTGAACTTGGCCTGGGGGATGACCTGCTGGAGAGAAAAGTCTAGTGGTAGTAGCAGCAGCAGCAGCAGCAGCAGCAGCAGCAGCAGCAGCAGTAACAGTAGTAGCAGCAGTAGTAGCAGTAGTAGTGGCAGTAGTAGCAGCAGCAGTAGTAGCAGTAGTAGTAATAGCAGTAACAGTAGTAGCAGTAGTAGTAATAGCAGTAACAGTAGTAGCAGTAGTAGCAGCAGCAGTAGTAACAGTAGTAGCAGCAGTAGTAGCAGCAGTAGTAGCAGTAGTAGTAGCAGTAGTAGTAGCAGCAGTAGTAACAGTAGTAGCAATAGCAGCAGCAGTAGCAATAGCAGCAGCAGTAGTAATAGCAGCAGCAGCAGCAGCAGCAGCAGCAGTAACAGTAGTAGCAGCAGTAGTAGCAGCAGTAGTAGCAGTAGTAGTAGTAGTAGTAGCAGTAGTAGTAGCAGTAGTAGTAGCAGTAGTAGTAGCAGCAGTAGTAACAGTAGTAGCAGTAGTAGTAGCAGCAGTAGTAGCAGTAGTAGTAGTAGTAGCAGTAGTAGTAGCAGTAGTAGTAGCAGTAGTAGTAGCAGCAGTAGTAACAGTAGTAGCAATAGCAGCAGCAGTAGTAATAGCAGCAGCAGCAGCAGCAGCAGTAACAGTAGTAGTGGCAGTAGTAGCAGTAGTAGCAGCAGTAGTAGCAGTAGTAGTGGCAGTAGTAGCAGCAGCAGCAGTAGCAGTAGCAGTAGTAGTAATAGCAGTAACAGTAGTAGCAGTAGTAGCAGCAGCAGTAGTAACAGTAGTAGCAGCAGTAGTAGCAGCAGTAGTAGCAGCAGTAGTAGCAGTAGTAGTAGCAGTAGTAGTAGCAGCAGTAGTAGCAGTAGTAGCAGCAGCAGTAGTAACAGTAGTAGCAGCAGTAGTAGCAGCAGTAGTAGCAGTAGTAGTAGTAGTAGTAGTAGTAGCAGTAGTAGTACTTACTAACACTTGCCGTGTACCAGGCACTGTTCTAAAGGATTTACACGTGTTACTCATTCAGTCCTCACAACAACCCTTTGAGGAACATGCTGTAGTTGTCCCCATGTTCCAGTTGAGGAATTGGAAGCAAAGGGAGTTGAAGATACTTGCCCCAGGTGGCATAGATGGTCAACGAGAGGTCAGGGTTGGACCCCAGTGGTGGGGCTCAAGAGCCTGAGCTCATTTGTTCATGACAGGCAGAGCTTGACCCAAACTCTGAACTCGTTCCTGCGTCCTTCCCTTTGATGACGAACAGGAGTCCTGAGATGTGTGCACAGACATAGGAAATGTTGACTGTTCTGACCGAGGAGTGTACTTCTGGATTCTAGTCCTCAGCAGCCAATAGGCAGTGGGTTTGGAAAACTTCACTGAGATCTTCTCCTTACTATTGCTTTTGGGATGCCTACTGAAAGACTTGTTCCCTTGCATTTTGAAAAGCAGGTATGTCTATACCTATCCCTATAGATATATCTATACCCTGCTTCAAATTCTACTGGTTTGTTCCATTTCTGATAAAAATAATTATCCCAGTTCATGCAGAGCTTATTCCAGCATCTAGACCCTTGCTTTGTCCATCGTCCACTCCTCGTTCTGGAAGCCCCTCGAACAATCTAAACCTACCTCTTTAGGTCTGAGTAATCTTTAGGATTACTCAGAGAGTAATCCATTGACTACTAGTTCAAAATTAGTTCAAAAGCTGTTTGTTACTGGTCTGCAACAAGATGAGTAGAGGTATTAAGAGTAAGCATTTAGAGACTTTTGGGCAATTTAGCATTACCCAAAAATCCAGGCACATGGTTCACGAGTGAGTATGTGGACAGGGCATAACTCTGGGTGCAGCTGAACTGACATGATGAGTGGATATACCATGAGCTGTGCTGCTGTCTGGGCAGTAGGATCACTTGTTGGTTCACGATGGATTGAAAATTAAAAGTGATCCTCGCCATCGAGAGTTTGAGAATCACTGCTCTAACCCATATCTGTTTTTCCCACTTGTGAGTGATTCATCCTGGTAATTCAGTTGGTGTCATGTAATCTCACCCTGTACCATATATACATAATACATATATACGACACACACATATATGACGCACATATGACATGTATATGACACATATGTGACATATATAACATATATATGCTTTATTCTAGTTGTTTCATCTATGGAGGTCTCACCTCCTTGCTTGTATTGCAGGACCTCTGATGGCAGACGCCATCCCTTCTCTTCTCTTGTGTTTCCATAGCACTTAGCACTATACTGTCTGAATACAGTAGGCACTCAGGGTTTTTTGCTTTTGCTATGATTCAAATTATAAGATGAGGTAGTATTGGACAGGCAGAAGGAGAAGAATCTACTTTGCCTCACCTGGTGCTAAAAGGGGGGAAAATCCCTAATAATTCATTTTTTAGAAATACAAGGTCAATAAAGAACCTTCAGACAAACTATTGTAATGACCATTTATGGGAGCTGGTTGTGTGCCAGGCATTGTGGTAGATTTATTTACACACATTATTTTATTTAATCTTTATACCATCTCTTACAAGTAGGTATAATTACCCCCATTTTGCAGATGAAGGAAATGAGGTGTCAGGTTGAGAGACTTGCCCCAGGTTACAGAGCCCCTAAATAGTAGGGGTCTGTCTGACTTCAAACACCTTTTCTTACTCCCATTAACACAGCAGTTATTGGCAAAAGGGAATGTTACTGGATATAGATTACACTTTAAATGTACTCTATCATTTTTTTCAAAAAACAGCTTTTTTTGTAATTGCTTTGATGTCTTATATTTCCATTAAAGCTTTTCCTTTATATACTTAACTTTTACTTCAGAAGATGGTGCAAAAGCTACGCTCAGTCTCGGCCATCTAGCAAACTACAATTCCAGCTTTACCTTGGAATCTCCTGGGAATAGAGAGAGACAAAGCCTTCTTCTCTGGGTGTAATTAGCCTGTAATTCAGCCTCCTCGCCAGGGAGGTCGGGACATGCAGCTTTAGCAGAGATCTGAGTTCTGCCGTTGAGAACAGTACATGCGTTACATGCCTCTCTGGTGTGTCATCGTACTGTTTCTAGTATGGGGTTTTCAGATGCCGCTTTCGGGTTCTGTGGGGATAATTGTTTTTTAGTGTTTTCAGGAGTTTCCAAGGCTTCTATTATTTAATTTAAGTGTGTATTTATTGGTTCTTAATAGGATGTCTTTGAAAATTATTTTGACAACTTGCTATCCTGAGTTAGAATTGAATCGCCGTTTTGATAAGACAAACGCACATTTACTATTGACTAAGATAGTCCACCTGGTCGTTTATCCTCCAGAACATGCATTTATAATTGTATACGTTTAAGTGTATTTTATAAAATTGAAATGATCACTTAAAGGATAAAGTTGGATAAGGGTAAAGTGAAGACTTTTTTTTTTTTATGGTATTTGAATTTCTAAATCAGAATCAGGTCTATCCTTTAAAAATGATTTTTGTGTTTTCAAAAACAAGGTTACCAGGAATTGTCTGTATTCAGTTGAGTTCTTGGGTCCTTAACAAATTCAAAAGAAGTTTAATTATGGAAAGATGGTTGAGAAACAAATTCTGTCTTTTGTTTGTTATGAGGCAATTTAGTAATTAAAAAAGAAAACAGAATAAATGTGACTCAGGATGTTATTATAAGGAGGGAAAATAGAAGGAAGGAAAAAAGTGAATTTTCCTCTTTGAAATTTAAGTGGTCTGCCAAAACCTAGTTTACTTAGTGTGGTACCTCTTATGTTTAGGAATTAAGTAATGTAGTCAATTATCTGCTCGTCACTGTTCCTTTAATCCCTCACATCTAATTGGTGATCCTAGCCTGAATTCTATCTGCCAAATGAAGCTCTTAATCTGTCCCTTCCTCTCCAATCCCACTGCCCTGCAGCTACTTTATCTCTTGCCTTTTACTGGTCTCCTTGAGCCCAGGAGCTTCCATTCTCCAATCTACACTACTGCCAATCCAAACTACTGATGGTGTTTTCCAAAACATATAGCTCGTCACCTGATTCCCACTTAACCTCCTTCCATCTTCATTTCTCATGGGAAGAAACAAAAAAGGACAAGATAAAACATAGACACAAAATAAGGGTAAGGACAAGATGAAACACAGAGGCCTCACCTTTGAACTCTTGCCCACCCTCCCTTCTGCATCATCGCTGGTATTTGAGCCTCAGGGACAGCCACTTAGTCCTAGGTCTGACCTCTGGGTCACACGGGGCCTGGAATGTTCTTCATCAGCCTGCCTGCCTGCCTGCCTTCCCCGAGGCTCCATCACCTCCTTGATAAACTCGATTTGACCAAAATCTCAGTGCATTTTCAATATCAATCTAGGTTACTTAAGCTTTAATTATTACATTTGTATCTAATAATTGTATTTTAATAGCGGTGTGGCACCATGGTTGAGACCTTGGGCTCTGATGCCAACTGCCTGCGTTTCAAATTGGGCTTTGCCATTTCCTAGCTGCGTTGTCTGGGCACATTGCTCACGCAATGTGTACTTTCAGGTCGTTCATCTGAGTATGAGGATCACAGCTGTATGTACTTCAGCAAAGAGTCAGTGAATCAGTGCACAGAAAGCTCTTGGAACACTGGCTGTGACCAGCTGACGTTGACTGAGCGATTTGTTCATTCCATGAAGAAGCCATGATGTGAGTTTCATTGATTTTATTTGAGAAAATGCTTTAAAACTTCATGATTTTTGTTATTGCTGAATTCATTTGTAAGATAAAGAAGGGGATAAGGTTAAAAATCAATTGTAACAAATTGTTATTCGTTGGTAGAGTTTTACTCAGGAAAATGAAAAACTGAAAGGGCTTTTATACCCTTGGGCAGAAATGTTCAATGCAGTTCTTGAATTTTAGTAATTTTAGTTATTGGTAGATAATCTATCATTTATTAAACTCATTTGCTGGGTTGCTGAAGAATCCATTGCTCATGTGAAGTCATGTTCACGTACACGGCAGACCCAGACTGAGACGGAAAGATTCTGGAGCCTGGTTCCTTGACCATCGTCACCAGGGAATTACAGTTGAATTTTCCAGTTTTCCCATGGTGGAGTCCAATTGTCACCATTCTAAATGATGTTGAAATGAACTTCCTTTACCCCAAAGTTTTGTGCATCTTTAATGACTTCCTTAGACCATACTGATCAAAGCAGAATTATCAGATTAAAGGAAATAACCGATGAAATCTTTGGGTACTAATTGCTACTGTACTTTCCAAACAGGTTGTGTACATTTACACCCTTATCAACAGCATTTGTTTCCTCCATACTTTTGCTATCAGTGAGTGTTTGTCTTATTTATCTTTCTTAACTTCTTAGGCAAAAAGGAGAAGGAGAAAGGGGAAATGGGGACTGTCTATCTTATGTCTTGCTCTTGTAGGGGAGGAAAACCTGCACTCTCACTTGCATTTCTTTATTAGTTTTTAATACAAGATTTATGTTTCAGATGTCACTATTTTTCAGATCACAGGAATTTTAATAACTAAAACTTTTCATACCTAATGTTTTAAAAAATCTACATACATTAAACACAAGAGGAAAAAAAACCTGTTAGATATTAATGTATTAAGTATGATTAAGAAGAATCACAAGACTCCAGAATCTAAAGACTGATTTTTAAAAAGGACAACAATTTATATCAAAGAAACTCAGTCTGGAACTCAATGTTTTCGTTGACTGGTGGGAGTGTGGAGTTCAATGAATAATAGACAGACTTTAGATAACTGAAGAGACATCTGGTACATATTGTTTGTGGACCAAATTTCATGGTGATATAGTTTGAAAAATGACCAGAACTATTAATTTCCTTCCTCTTTTTATCCAAAAAGGTCTATGAATTAGAAAGATTAATATACAACTTTGTAATGATTTGGTGTCTCTATTACCTCCTACAGTTTTCTTTTTAGGTACTTTCTGGAATGATTATGGATGTAAAAAGGGATATTATGCATACTTATATCTAGAAAGTATTTAGACATGAGGATTTTCACCAGAAATAGTAATATATATTTTTAAAATTCAAATAACCTTCATGGTATTGGAAGGTGGAATTCTGGAGACCAGAGAGAGGGAAGGAAGGAGTTAAACATAGTTGGGGAGCTGGGACAGGCCTCTGAGCGACTGCTCATTAGGAAATCTGGTATTTCAGGTTAGACTGGGCTTTGGGAATGGCTGCTCCTTTGTTTAAGAGAAAAAGTGCTTTAGATCTGGCTGTGCTCTGGGAGGGTGACTTTGTAGAACATGAATCCTAAACCTTTCTAGCATAAGAAAGTCAGGTGGGGCCTTGCAGTGGCTGGAACAGACCTAACCCTGTGAGTCCAGGATGGCATCTCTGAATTCCTAAGATCACACATAATCACAGCCCGATAACCAAAGCTAAGGCCTCGTGCCACAGTGCACCCACGCACACTGGGAATAAATCTGGAAACGTGGCGAAATAGTCCACACATGTTTGAGTGTTCGCCTTTCTTGACTCAGAGCTATTTATTTCCTTCACACTTATTGTGAGATGAACTTTTTGGTAAAGTGATATTGAAGTTGTCGTTTTTACTTTCAGATGATTTCATTTTCTTACTTTTCATAGTTTGAGATTCATTTGTTTATTTCTCTGATGACCGGCATGTGTGTGGGGGTTTCTACTTGCAGTGTTTTTTGTTTTTTTTTTTGGTGGTTGCTTCACTTAACCTGTGACTAAGTGGTTAAAAAAAACCCTCCTAAATTGTAGGAGTACATGTTGTTCCAGGCCTGATAAAAAGGAGTAAATTGCACTCTTCATTCCTGTCATTCTTTACCTCTCCCCTTCCTTCAAAATCATCATCAAAAGTCAGTTGGAAAGTTCTTAATTAATCCACGGTGAGCCCTGTATAGGTTTATTTTGCATTGGTTTCTTTAGGAGTTCACCTACTAAGCATTGGGGGTGGCGGCTAAAAAAAATAACACTTTTTCTTCCACCTTCTAAGTTCTTCTAGCTGGGCTAATAATCAAATTAACAGAAACAGATTCACAGGAGAAAATCAAATTTTAATATATGCAATGGGGAATTCACATAGGCAAGAAAGTTCCAAAGACAGGGAGGCAATATTGGGTACATATGACATTTTGGACAAAGGAGAAAGGGGGAAGGGGAGATCTTAGATTTCAAAAGTGAGAATGGGTGATTTGCAGCTTGTCGAGGAAGGCCAAACACACATGGCAGGTAAATTTTTGCTGGGCAGCCAGAAACAATGAATCACAGGGTGCAATCTAGTAAACAGACCCCTGTTTGACGTCCTCCCATCCATCTGACTCGATTCAATTCAGGCTGCTACGGGGAACATCCAAGATTCCCTTCCTGGAATAGGTTTTCCCCTCTGAATCTCTGAGGCAGGAAAGTGCGGAGGGTCCAAGGTTCTTTCTGATTCTTTTGTTTCTTAATAAGCAGCTTAAAAATTAAGATCCCAAAAAGTTTTGCCAACTCTAGGGTGGCAAAACTTTGGTCCCCTTCAGCACTAACTGATATTTTGTTCACTGTGTATCAGTCTGTAAATGTTCCCACCCTTAGCTCATGGGCTTCTTAAGTTCTCTAGTCTATATACAGTGCCTGCCCCAAGGGAAGAAACTAGATAAGAGAAGGAACTGGTCGGGAAGGAGGGAAAGAGTATTGAGACTGATAAACCGGGAATGTAAAATAAATAAGAAATTTGTGATTTCATGGAAAGGGTAGTAGACCAGAAATCTAAAATCAGCTCTCCTCTTATCAGTTGTGTGAAATTGCACAGTTTCATTTAACCTTATGAGCCCTGTTTTCATCGCTTGTGAAGTGGGAATTATAACACCTGTGAGGCCTCTTTCCCTAGGATGGTTGTGAGAATCAAATGAAATTCTATATGCAAAATCACTTTGTAAGCTCTAAAGCTCTCTCCAAGAGTAATATGTAATTATCATTTTGAAAGAAAATGTAAGAGACAGGCAGGAAAGTGCATCCAAATTGGGAGTTCATTCTGGAATGAGGTTTTTGTGCTCATTGGGAAGAGTGCTCCTTAGAGAATAAACTAGAGGGATATTTGGGGAAGAATGAACATTCCAGGCAGAGGGAACAGCAGTGCACAGCAGTCTCCAAGCAGCACTAAGTCTGTGTGTCTTTCGATCTCTTCTGAGTGTCTTGTAGGCAGCATATGTAAGGGTCTTGTTTTATTATCCATTCAGCCCCCCCATATTTTGATTGGAACATTTAATCCAATTACATTAAAAGTAATTGTTCATAGGTATGTAGTTACTGCCGTTTTCTTATTCATAGTTTTGATTTTTTTTATCTTAAAGAAATCCCTCTAGGATTCCACATAATACTGGTTTGGTGGTGATGAACTCCTTTAGCTTTTTCTTGTCTGGGAAGCTCTTAATCTATTTTTTCATTCTAAATGATAGCTTTGCTGGGTAAAGTAATCTTTGTAGGTCCTTGCTTTTCACCATGTTGAATATTTTGTGCCCATCTTTTCTGGCCTGCAAAATTTCTGTTGAGAAATCAGCTGCCAGTCTTATGGGAACTCCCTTGTAGGTAACTAACTGCTTTTCTCTTGCTGCTTTTAGGATTCTCTCTTTGTATTTAACCTTTGGCGTTTTAATTATAATGTGTCTTGGTGTGGGTCTGTTTGGTTCATCTTGTTTGGAACTCTCTGCGCTTCCTGGGCTTTTATATATCTGTTTCCTTTGCCAGATTAGGGAAGTTTTCCATCATTATTTCTTCAAATAGGTTTTCAATTCCTTGCTTTCTCTCTTCTCCTGCTGGTACCCCTATAATGTGAATGTTGGTATGTTTGATGTTGTTCCGGAGGCCCCTTACATTCTCATTTTTTTCTTGAATTCTTTTTTCTCTTTGCTGTTCTGATTGGGTGTTTTCTGCTACCTTATCTTCTAACTTGCTGCTTTGATCCTCTGCTTCATCTAAACTCCTGTTGATTCCCTGTAATGTATTCTTCATTTTTGTTATTGTGTTCTTTTTTCTGTTTTCTATCTCCACTTTTCTGTTTTCCTATCTCTTTGTTGAGGTTCTTCCTGAGATCAGTGAGCATCCTTATAAACAGTGTTTGGAACTCTGCGTCTGGTGGATTGCTTGTCTCCATTTTGTTTATTTTTGTGGAGCTTTGTTCTGTTCTCTTATTTGGGATATATTTCTTTGTCTCCCCATTTTGGTTGCTTTTCTGTGTTTGTTTCTATGCATTAGGTAGGACTGCTGTGTCTCCCGGTCTTAGTAAGTGGCCTTATGTAGTAGGTGTGCTGTGGGGCTCAGTGGCAGTTTTCCTGGTCACCTGAGCCATGTACTCCAGGTGTGTCCCTTGTGTGGGCTGTGTGTGCCCTCCTGTAGTAGTTGAGCCTTGGTTGCTATTTGCTCATCAGTGGGAGGGACTGACCCTTGGGCTCACTGGTTCTGAGGACTGGCCTTGACTACAGTGGAGGAGCTGTGGTGCAGGGGCTGACCCTACAGAGCAGGATCTGCCTCAGCAGGGCTCTGGTACCTGTCCAGTCTGCCCCTTGGGTGTGTCGTCCTTGGAGTGGCTGGGTGCTCCAGTTTGTTTTGAAGCTGGCCACTGGGCATGCCAGCCCCAGGGTCACCTGGGATGTCAAATTCGACCACAGCTCGTGCCCCAGCCAGGGCCACCTGGTAGGCCCCGCAAAGCAATCCTGCAGATGGCAGCCACCTGTGCAGTGCTTGTAAGTGCCTGAAGGGGCCAAGCTGCAAACCAAGGCCGGTTGCCGCTAATGCTGGGCTTGGGGCTGCTCAGCCCAAGGTACAGGACATGCTCAAGCAGATGCTGCTCATCTGGGTTCCATGAAACTTTGAGAAACCCTGGCAAAGTCTGCAGCATGAGCCAAGGTAGGTGGTTTGTATGAAAAAGTCACTGGAAGTGGCTTGAAGGTACCTGAAAGTTGGGCAGGGGTGTGGTCTCAGAATCACCAGGGCGGGGCCAGCTTAACAGAGATTCAGGGATGGGGGAGGGCTCAACAAAGAAACTTCCACCAGCTCCTCCTTCCGGGATGACACTGCCCCTCCCACCCTCTTCCTGAAGCCAGATACCTCAGTACCCCCACCATTCCAATCCCCATATGTCCCTGTCTCCTCTCCAGCTGCTGCCCCAGCATTGGAGCTCAAAGCCAGTGATTCCGTCGGTGAGTACGTCCATCAGAGAATAAGTCCGTGCACAGTCCCTTTAGGAGGAGCGCCTGGAGCTCCAGCCGCCCTCCGTCTCACTCAGCCACAATCTCTGCTGGTTTTCACAACCAGAAATTATGGGGACCTCTCTCTAGGACACTGGAACCCTGGGCTGGGAGCCTGGTGTGGCACTGGGACTCCTTGCTCCTTTGAGGGGAGGGGAGTACCTCTGTAGCTGAGATATACCTCCCGATTTTTAATGGTCACACGTGGGTGTGGGACCAGCTGGTTCTGCATCTCTGCTCCTCCTACCAGTCCCGAGGTGGCTTCTTCTGAAGGTCCTTAGTTGTAGGGCTTCAGTTCAGGAGACTTCAGGGAATTCTTAATGGCGGTTGTTTTGTCGTTTAGTTGTAATTTTGATATGGTCATGAGAGGAAGTAAGCACAGTGTTTACTTTGCCATCTTGGCGGGAACTCACAAATACTCTGGATTCCGTTTTAGAACTAATAGAACCGTTGTACTTGTTTGATGCTTGCTTTATTATGTAAGGAACTTATTTTTATAGTAAGCTTTTTGAAAAAAATTGTAAAGTGTTACTCTACTTCTAGCCATACCTAAGTAAAATTACATGAAATGCAATTTATCTAATTACTGAGGTCTTGGGTCATCATTTAGAACAGCAGTTGTCCATCATCCGTCAATGAATGCATGCTGAAAGTACTGTGTGCTGGCAGCTTTTCTATCCCCTTACAGACAGGTAGATGTCTGAGGTCTCTTGAGAGTGTTAGAACTTTTTGCCTCCAAACTGGCTTTACATTAGTAGCTTTTTTCCTCTCCGGGCAGTTACACTTGTTTTCCTTGTGTCTGTTCTCTGTGCATAGGCCATTTAGTGCATTCTCTTTGTCACTGCTATTTGAATATCTTTTTGTTTTCCCTTTGCCTTCTCAGCAGAGTTCCACTTAGCTGAGGTTGTCATGTAAATGATTCTCAGATAAGTGAGATATTACAAATTTTACATGTTCTCTCCTATGTTTAGTCCAAGGAAGCTACAGGACTGGGATCATGCTGAAAAGCTGCAAGTCGAACAGATCTGACTGGGTGAAAATAATCAAAACAGCATATTCATTACTTCCATCTGTGCATAGCTAGTGAAGGGAACCAAAGTTTTGCCACCCGAAAGCTGCCTTTTTGGGATATTGATTTTCAGCTGATTATTAAGAAACAAGATTCAGAAAGAACCTTTGGCCCTCTTCCACTTCCTGCCCAAGAGATTCAGACAGAGAAACTTGCTTGGGGAAGGAAACCTTAGGATGTTCTCCTTTAGACTAATTTGAATTAAGTCTGATAAATAGCAGGGCTTTAGGCAAGGGGCCTATTAGCCAGATACCCCTGTGTCCTATTGTTTCTGAGTTGCCTAGCGAGAGTTTACCTGCCAGGTGTGTTCTGCTCTTCCTCTCTACCTGTAAATCTCCCATTCTTCCTTCTGAAATCTAAGACCCCATTTCCCCCGCCCCCCCCCATTCTTCTTTGTCCAAAATATCTCATGTACCCAGTGTTGCCTCATTGCCTTTGGAACTTTCATGTGTCTGTGAATTCCCCATGCACATGTATTAAAATATGATTTTCTCCTGTGAATCTCTCTGTTAATTTGATGATGAGCCCAGATAGAAGAACTTAGAAGGTGGGAGGAAAAGTATTATGTTTTTAGCCCCCACACTAGTTTGTAGACTTTTTCTCAGCTGGATTATAATTTTGCTTATATTCTCTACAGGAACAGCATTCTTTACTTAGGAACGCCCCAATACCTGTTGTTGATAACTAATATCTCACAGAAAAAACCAGCTCCGAGGAAATGTTACTGAAACAGAAAGACTGTGCATGCCACAAAAATCAATGTTAATAAACTAAGATATGTTGCTAGATATTTGTGTCCAGAGAAATGGATTTACCACTGAGCTAACTTAAAAAAATATATTGCCTGGTCAAAAAATTACTTTTAATTCTAAGCATTGAATGATAAACCTTTGTCCCTAAAATGTATTCATCCTTCCGACAGCTGATCATTCAGGATTTTTGCTAGAATCCAAGTGGTTTTTCCAAGGAAATCGCCCGGTTTCCTGCTGAAGCTGTTCACACTCTTTTGAAGTCAAGAAAGGAGGTGTTAATTTGCCTTCTCTTAGTCTTGTAGAGTTCTTGCTCAGTCCAGCGGTGTTTGATGAGGTCCAAATTTTAGTTTCAGTCACACAGATGACAAGACTGAATGACATTATGACGTGTCTTGGTAGGACGAGGCACAATCTTGCCACCGTATCAACTAACACTAGCGTAGTCTGTTATCTGGTCTCTCAAAATGGCTGAATATGCAGTGTGCGAAAGGATCAAAGAAATACACTGAAATGAAATTTTTTGAGCTGTGTGTTTAATGACGGATTTTTGTCATGTTTGGTGTTACAAGAAGGAGTTGGAGCTTAGTATCACTTTAAGCTGGGGTGTAAAGTGATAAGTGAGGCAAAAGAAATGAGTCTGAAGGACAGAAACGCACACATGCTTGGGGACCTCCCTTGTCCCGAGGATGGGAAATGACTTGGCAGGAGTGCTTTGGGACAGTCCAGAGGGAATTGGTTTTCCAGCTGCTGTGTTGTATTTTCCTTATTAGTCTTTGCTCCCACGGTCTAAAAGCAAATACCGGATCTCAGTGTGTACAGCACTGGCTGAGAACTGCAGCTCCCCTCATGGGTGACTCACAGACCCCAGCAAATCACCTACTGTAAGGGCTGGTGGCGAACCACGGCCCGGCTGCCGCACAGCTGCATTGAACTTGACCTCCTCACTTTGCTGTTGACCATTTCTCTCATCTTAACAGGATCATCAGGGTGGGGTTTAGACTGGGTCCTGCGATTCATTTGTCCTCAACTGCATTTCTCCATTGCTATGAAAACATTTGGGAAGACATATTTAATATTTACTTCAAATTTAGGAGTTTTGCAGGCTAACACAATGGAAAGTTCCGCAGCATATACTTTGGTACCTCAATGACTCATTCTGTGGAGGGTAAAAGTTTTGGTTAATTCGAGGCTTGGTTATTATTTGCTGCTATTTCGTGATAAATAGCCAGTGAGCCACCTTTACAAGAACTTGTTCCCTAAATAGGATGTCCTCTTGCCTCTTCTGCTCTCTGCCAAACCTCTCCTCTGCTCAAAGGCTCATTCTTGTGGCTTCACTAGAGACAGGCGAAATATAGTTCAGCTGTGAGTAGGAGGCTTCCACACCACTTGTGAGTATGGATTAGCACACGAGTGCCATTGAACCACGAAGGAGTACAAATGGGATGCAATTTCAGAGAAAGGAAAGAAATTCTTTTTGCCTCACTTTGTACCCTGATGCCTGTGTGTTTCAGCCCAGCATTTTACTTAGTATTGTTTTTTAAAAAATGTTCTACTGGATTATACACACATTGAGTCAGAGGCCACGTTATTTTCATCTTTCTATCTCCTCCCTGTTCTAGTACACTCCCCCGACACGGGACACAGCACTTTACACGTAACATGTGCCTGTAAGTATTTGCTGACATAATTGAATTGGAGAAGGCTTTGTTGAAAAGGTACAGCTTGGGCTCTGCTCGTAGATAGGTGACATACTACCCATGTATGAGTCATTTGTTCTGGGCCTTGAGGAAGAATTTGAAAAGTCAAAACAGAGTGGAGACGCATGCCAGGTTGGTGGAATGACTCGAGCAGAGCTGAGTGTTAGAGGTCAGCGGGGAGGCCAGCCAAGCTGTTGTTTTGGAGAATAATTGGGATACGAGGGTGGCTCCATGTAATAAGAGGGCCTTACACAAGTGCTGGGGTTCGAATTGATGCCAAATGAATAGCTTTTTTTTCTCCCTGTTTCATGCTGAGGACGCTATCTTCTTCATTGGTCCCTTAGCACATTTATTATACCTGTGGTGGCATTGCGAGGTGGGTGGGGTCTGCTAATCTGATGTCATTGTCCCTCTTTTTTTTATTTGTTTATCTTTTTATTGGGGAAGGGGAACAGGATTTTATTGGGGAACAGTGTGTACTTCCAGGACTTTTTTCCAAGTCAAGTTGTTGTCCTTTCAATCTTAGTTGTGGAAGGTGCCGTTCAACTTCAAGTTGTTGTCCTTTCAGTCTTAGTTGTGGAAGGTGCCGTTCAACTTCAAGTTGTTGTCCTTTCAGTCTTAGTTGTGGAGGGCGCAGCTCAGCTCCAGGTCCAGTTGCCGTTGCTAGTTGCAGGGGGCACAGCCCACCATCCCCTGCGGGAGTCGAACCAGCAACCTTGTGGTTGAGAGGACACACTCCAACCAACTGAGCCATCTGGGAGGCAGCTCAGCTCAAGGTGCCATGTTCAATCTTAGTTGCAGGGAGCGCTGCCCGCCATCCCTTGCGGGACTCGAGGAATTGAACTGGCAGCCTTGTGGTTGAGAGCCCACTGGCCCATGTGGGAATCGAACCGGCAGCCTTCGGAGTTAGGAGCACAGAGTTCCAACCAACCGCCTGAGCCACTGGGCCGGCCCCCATCATTGTCCCTCTTTTTGAAGTGTATACATTTTATTTTTAATTAGTTTATTCTGGAATTGGTTGGTTTTCAGGAAAGAGGTTGATTGCGTTTTGAAAGACTATTTGAACATTGGATTGAGAAAAATTAAAGTTTCGTTTTTATTTTTCTGGGAAGGAACCTGGATGACTATAGAGATATCATGGATGAATCATAGGAATTCCTTAAAATCAGAAAGATACCTTGCTGGAGATAGGAAAAGCAGGAAAAGACAGCAGGGGGAAATACATGAGTTTCCTTGGACAGTGCTGGTGGGACATCTGGGAAGAGATAGAAATGGCTATTTGAAAATAGGACTAGAGTTCAAGAGTCGTTGGGGCTAGGAAGAGAGTTAGCAGACAAAAGCAGTAGTTGGAAGTGAGAGCCGGTGCCTAGGAGCCCAGGTAGTATGGGCTCCTTAACTGGGATCCAGGGTGGCCCAGACAATTGGGGTTCACAGGTCTATCGCCACCAGAAATTATAAGCAATATTTTCTGTGAGTTTCCACTTGGTGTGCTGGATGGAGTGCGTCCATAAATCTGATCAGATTCTCAGAGGTATCCAAAGGTGAAGAAGTCAGTGAGATAGACTGGAAAATAAGAGCAAGAAGTTCAGAACTCTGAGGGGAACTCAGCATTTAAGGAGTGAGGAGAGAGGAGCCAGGGAACTGGGCCAAAGAGATAAGGAGGACAGCAGTCCACCCAAGAGGTCAGGAGGACATGGGAGGCAGTGGAGAGCGTGGCCAACAGGGCTCAATGGTGCCTTCACTGTGGGTCTGTTTAAAAGAACATGGTAGACTGACCGTTAGGAAGTCATTGGCGACTTTCAGAAGAGCAGAGTGACTGGAAGGCACATTGTGATCAGCAGAGAATGGAAATCAGGGAGCAGGAACAAGGTTAGCCTTCTCTTTCTGGAATGTTGAACTTTGACAAGAGTGAATGTTTACTGAGTTCCTGAGAAGGGTTAGAACTCATGCCATTCTTTGTGGATATAAATGTGAGTAAGGTGATGATTTGCCATCATGGATCTGAGGGTCTCGTGGGAGAGAGGCACTGATCAAATGATGACACAAAGTGAATGTGTCATCACAAACTGGGGCAGTGCCTTGGCAGGAAGAAATATGGTGCTAATTGGGGGCCAAAAACATGACCTAATCGGGAGGCCAAAAAAGGATCCCTGAGGATGTGAAATTGGAGCTTATACCTGAAGGGTGAAGGGGAATGAAATAGTTGGGGGTGAGGGTAGAAAGCAGAATATTCCAGGCAATGAGGAAAGCAAATGCGAAGCCTAGTGCGTGGAGAGAGCAAAGGGGACAGTGACAGGAGTCCCTGCTGGGTCTTCTGAATGATCATAAGGATTTGAGTCTAAGAACAATGAGGAAGGATTTGAGTGTAAGAACAATGAGGAAACTGCTGACCTGTGGAAGTTAACACACGTGAATTGCTAAGGCAATCAGTTTTGCATTTTCACATAAAGTAGAAGAATCCAGGTGAGACATAATGATGGCTTGGCCCAGCATCCTGGCGATGAAGAAGAGAAGCAGATGGGTTAAGAATTATGTAGATGCTGAAAGAGCACCAACAGGTAGGAAAGAACACAGGGACATAGGGAGCTCCTGCAAGAGGTCAGAGGTCAAGGTTTTCTTTAGGTGCTGAATAGTGGAGCTTCTGTGTAGGCAAAGGGGAGAGAGCAGTGGAGAGAGAGAGCTTGAAGAAATAAAACCCAGCAGGGACCATAGGGGAACGAGAATCAGAAACACTGGTCTTCTACGGTGAAAAGAAAGACAGGTACGTTTATAGGTTGAAAGGAGGAGGCAAGTTGAGGCTTGCAGCCTTGATCCACAAAGGGGGAGTAGGATGTGTGTGGGGGTGAGACTGTAACCCCCCAAATAATAGGGTAGCCTCTGGAGGAAGAGCAGCAAGAGGTTCTGAGATGGCTCACAGCAGGGACGGAACAGCCATTTGTGTTGCACAAATGGTACCTGGCCCTCATTGTACCTTGCAAAGTCCATATTTCAATTTTATAATTAGAAACGGAGTCAGGGCATTTAAATGTCCAAAGGTCAAAGCAGATATCTTGAGCTCTATGAAGAAATCTTCTTTTTCCTGAATGCATGGTGGTTTGCTCTACTGTTGAGATCAGGGTTGGCTGGGCGGTTCCCGCAGAGTGAGGAAGAGATTTGCTCAGAGACTTTGCTTTCTTACTCAGGAGAACTGAATCACTGTTCTGTAAAACAATGGTTTGCATCTTCGTACTAACAATGCCATCCAGCCATTGGAATGCCAGTGATATCAATCCTTGTGATATCAGTCCTTGATTGATATCTATCCTAAAAATAGGCACTTGTTTGCTTTATTAAGTTGAACATGGAAGATGCAGTGAAAACCTGTTGTGTCCGATCTAGGAAACTAAATGTGCTAATTTCATGTCCTACTTCAGAAAAAAATCAGAATTGACGTCTGACCTTTTAAAAAATTATCTAAAGGGATTAATGTTCATCTTCCCCTCTTTTTAAAAATATGGTTATGGAATACCCGTTAGAATGGAGTATGCTCTGAAACCGACTGTTTTTAACCATCAGATTCTTACTGCAGAACCTCTGCGTGAATTTATGTGTTTGTGGCATCTTGTACTCTTTTCCAGGCACGAGTACAGTTTGCCACAAAAGGACTTTTCTCTATGAGATGCCTGTCCTTTGAAGATCAGAGAAGAAACGTGGCATGCGGTGCCCTGTTGCATTAGACATGAGTAGTCCAGTACTGTCTGGAGGACTGACAATTTTGAAATGAATACAGCTGAAATAATTTTTGATTCAACCCTTGGCAAACCTTCAGTGTGTACAAGAAAGAGAGAGAGAGAGAGAACGTGCGCGCGCGCGAGAATACTGTTGAGGAGGCTCAAAATAGTCATCCTCATATCTCTTAGAATTGCCAGTAAACAGTAGGTTAGCGTGGTGTCCTGTTGGGGTTCAGTGAGCACTCTGGGAAGAAATTATTATTATTGAGTTACTCCATCTAGTTGCAGAGCATAAGGCCTGGTATACTGAAGTGTTTAAAGGATATGAGCTACTAATGTTTTTCAGAATTATTATTACTTAAAATTATTAACATGCCAGGATTCGATTTGTACCTGAAAGGGCCTTGATCACAGACCAAATTTCCTTCTCTCCACATACGGCCTATCAGTTCTCGACTGAGATATCCAAGTTTTGTACGTTACACATTCAAAGAAGACTATTCATCATTGGGGAAGATTTTTTTTTATTTCTATTCCAGCTTTGAAACTGACTTCTGTGTTACCAAGTTTTCAAGCCGTCACAGTTTACTTGTAGAACCAGATAAGTTTAGCAGCCGATGAAGTCTCCACCTTCTGGGTCTGATTCCTTTCTGAGTTCCCTGGAGGACGAGGTCTTGGAATTTTCCCTAAATGTCTATCCTCCTAGGGCTGAATCGGACTTCTGGCGTTTCCTGTTCTATACTGGGAACCAGAAGCTTTCTGAATTATCTCATAGGATGTTTCCTGATCTGTGAATCTTTAGTGCATGAAGATCATGTTTTTCCCTTCATCATTGCCCTGACTCTCAATCTCCAAGGAACATGTGTGTATTTCATTACAAGTCCACCATTTCCCGCATTCAATGATAAACATGTGGGTTACAGTGTGTACATTCATGCAGCACACCAAAGGTTACCAGTGCACGTTTATTGCTTGTTATGTCATCATTTTACTGCGGGGCTGATTCACAAAATCAGTTTGTTTAGCAATTAACTAATATTAAGTAAGGCGACTATACCAATTTATACCAGCCCTGGCTTAGCTGACTCCACCACCTCCTCCCTCTTCTAATCAGGAGCTTGATAAGGTCACCCTTATCGGGCCTTGAGTAGGAGGCTAGAAGGAGCTCCTTCATAGGCCAGATCTCTACCAGAGCACAGCTAGCACCAAGCAGATTCTATGCGCCTAAACATGTAGGCTACCCTGTCTTGTTAATAATTACATTCAGTGAAGGTTTTGAGAGTTCTTCTCTTGCTATTGTTTACTTGACCCTTTGTGGCTTAGATTAGATTGTTCTGATTCCTAACTCCAGAACGTGGTCTTCGTCCCAGTGTCACACCGCGCGGCAAAAGTCACGTTATTTTACCTTACTTGTGTCAAATTCCTGATTACTTTTGCTCTTTATGTTCAATTAGCAGTAAATAAGTTACCACCAGAACCAAAATTAAATTTGGTTTATTAATTGGATGTTTCCAACATTTTATTTTCAAAAGTTTCAAATATACAGAAAAGTTGAAAGAACTGTGCAGTGAACACCCAGTACCTAAAATCTACAAGTAGCATTTTAATGTGTCTGTTTATCACATCACCACCTATCCACCCATCAGCACATCTTTTTTTTTGTTAAATTTTTATTTTGAAATAACTTTAGACTTATAGAAAAGTTGCAAAAGTAATACAGAGCATTCACAAATGCCCTTCACCCGCTTCCTCTAAAGTCAGCATCTTACAAAAACCATCATGCAATGATCAGACCAGAAAATGAACATTACTACTAAGGAATCTACACATCTTGTTTAAATTTCATGCGCTTGCCACTAATGTCAATTTTCTGGCCAGCATCCAACCCAGGACCCCCGCCTGCATTTAGCTGCTGGGTTTCCTCAGTCTCCTCCAATCTCTGCCAGTTTCTCAGTCTATCACTGCACAAGGGGTTGTGCGCCAGGTTTCTCCACTGTAAATTTACTATTTTTCACTTTGTAAGTAGTAAGTGTTTTGGAGGAGATACTTTGAGACTATGCAAATATGCCGCATCTCCTTAAACTTTCGCGTAATTAATTTTAGCATTGAAGGGTTGTTTCTGCAGCAATTATTTCTAATTCTCTAATGGCACTTTCCTGCGTCCCTCATTCTTTCTACATTCATTAGCTGGAATTAAACTGCAAGGAAGAGGTGTCCCTTCTTCCCCACTTGTTTATTTATTCAATTATTTATTCATAACACAGAGTCAGGAATATTTATTTTCATCTTTGGGTTAAAATCCGGTATTATCATTATTTATGTTATTGCTCAGATTGTCGCAGTTTGATCGCCGGAAGCTTTCTTCAGATTAGCTCAAGTCCTTTTGACATACCCCATCATTTTCTGAGTACTTTCTTACTTGCTGGCCCTATGAGATATTGCAGGCTCATTTTTTATTTTCCCTAGTTTTTTTCCTCTAAGGAGCCCTGTTTTTGGGGTTTTTGTTTGTTTGTTTGTTTGTTTTTGTTTTTTGAGAATGGTACTTACAAACCAAGATCTGAATGCTAAGTGTGGTTATTGCTACAGAGGTGTCACTGTCTTCAGGCTCTCCTAGAGATGGAACTGGGAAATATATGTATGTTTACTAAGACCTATACACATCCATGCACACACCTGTATTTCTCCATCTGGTGTGAGGATATATGTGCATATATGTATTCATATCCATATGAAATCATGAGTTCATACTGATGCCTTTGAGACCAATTCAACAGCACGGTTTCATTCTGGACCATCCCTTTTCTCTACTAGTAACTTCTATCTTCATCAGTGAAAAACGTAGCTCTCATTATCCACAATATATTTACTTATTTGGTCAGTCCTAGTATACACGCAAAGTAGATTCAGAATCGCTAATCCATACCCCTGTGAGAAACAAATTTGCGAATTAGAGTATGATATTTGTACACAATTCTTTTGTTTTTTAGCATTGTAATATAGAGCCAAAATACTGTTTTCCCAAGTCACTTGGCTTAGTTCTTTTCTTCCCCCACCCTCTACTGGTTGGATATGTTCCTCATTTCTAATACAGTTAGGTTCATCTGTTACTGTTTGTATTTCATTGTAGGTTTCCTCCACATCTTGGTTGGTTTTAAATATTTACATTTACTTTGTTTTTGGTGGTGGGGGGGAAGGGATCAGTATGTGAAACACATTGCCCTATTCTAAAGTCGGAACTATGAAGAGAGGTACACTCAGGGAAGGGTTGCCTTTCCTCCATTCTTTCCACTATATTCCATCTACTCCTTGCAGGAGTAGAATCTCCTTGGTTTCAGGTTTATCCTTCTTGTATTTCTTTTATATGCATCAGCAGATCCATGAACATTTCCATGTATCTCTTTCTTTCTTATGTGAATCTATCTTTTTTTTATGCATCTCACAGTAAGTTGCAGCTCTCAGTACACTTTGCACCAGATGATTCAGCATACGTCTCATTAACTAGAGTTCCATTTTTGTGTGTGATTTTTTTTTCTTTTTCGTAAAATTCTACCTTTTCTTCAAGGTAAAATTTGTGTGCAATAAAATGCGTGAACCTTAAGTGTACCAAGGGATAAGTGTTGACGAATGTATAAACTTGTGTCATGCAAACCCCTGACAAAATGGAGACCATTACCATAACCTTATAACATTCCCTCACACTCCTTTCCAGTTGCTTCTTGCTCTAGCCACCGAGATTACCTGTATTGTTTTTTTCTAACATCGACTGGTTTGGCCTGTTCTAGAATTTCACAGACACGGAATCGTGCAATGTGTAGTCTTCTGTGAAAATTCTCTCACTCAGACTAATGTTTTTGAAATGCGTCCATGTTGTGGTGTGGGTCACTAGTTTATTCTTTTTATTGTCTGTTTTATTGTCGTCCATTGCACGAATAACGCAATCAGTTTTTGAAATGTGGGGACGAAAAGTGAAGATTTTCTGTTCATGTGCAGTTAGCCTGTTTTTCATCTGATGCTTCAGATTCTTCTGACATTCCAATGGCCATGCTACATGCATTTTAAATTATTTTAAATAATTCAGCTTTGCGCCTATTGCCAAGTGTATCCACCTATGCATACTGTTCTTTTTCAAAAAGCTCAGTATTAATACACAACTAGATTCTATGTGGACAAAGAAATGCCCTTTAAGATATCTAATGTTGAAAATTTCATCCCACAGAAACCTTAATTCAGTAATTATTTCTTGAACATTTATTATATGCAGGTTACTGCATTAGGCATTTGGGAATGCAGGCAGGAAGAAGACAGAACAGCCTGGTTAGTGGATATTTTAGTGCATTCAAGATACATTAGGATGATGTCAAAGAGAATTTTCTGTAAAGAATCTCGATCATCATCTCATGTGTTTCCTGCAAATCTTGTGAGAAATACAGTGATATTCAAAACCAGTAGTTTTGTTTTTTTTTTCCCCCCCTTCTTCTGCCTCCCCCCACCCCACTCTGGTTCAAGCCATTGTTTCTTAGTCTAGTCCCTACGGCAGCACAGCAGCCCATGTCAGCACACAGCAGCCCACTGTAGCTCACGCTGACCTCGGGCTGCTCATGGCAGCCCAGCTACAGGGAGAGCCCTTGTTCACAATCTTAGCTATAGAGGGCGCAGCTCACTGGCCCATGTGGGAATCGAACCTGTAACTTTGGCGTTAGGAGCACGGCACTCCAACCACTGGAGCCACTAGACTGGCCCCAAAACCAGTAGTTTTAAAGAAACTGGACCACCTTCTTACTCCATATACAAGGATAAATTCAAAATGGATTAAAGACATAAATAGTAAATAGTAAGACCTGAAACCATAAAACTCCTAGGAAAAAAGCATAGGCAGTAAACTGTCAGACATTGCTCTTAGTGATATACATATATATTTCCTCTGGTAAGAGAAGCAAAAGAAAAAAAACAAATGGGACTACATCAAACTAAAAAAGTATTTGCACAGCAAAGACAACCATCAACAAAACAACCTACTGAATGGGAGAGATGTTTGTGATGATGATCCCAATAAGGGGTTAATATCCAAAATTTATAAAGAGCTCATAAAATTTATCACCAAAAAAAACCAAACAGTCAATTAAAAAATGGGTAGAGGACCTTTGGAGAATAGACATTTCTCCAAAGAGGACATACAGATGGCCAATAGACATATGTAAAGATGCTCGATGTCACTAATCATCAGGGAAATCCAAATCAAAACCACAATGAGATATCACCTCACTCCGGTCAGAATGGCCATCATCAATAAATCAACAAACACGTGTTGGCAAGGATGTAGAAAAAGGGAACCCTCGTGCACTGGTGGTGGGATTACAAATTGGTGCAGCCACTATGGAAAACAGTGTGGCGGTTCCTCAAAAAATTAAAATTGGAAGTACCTTATGATCCAGGAATTTCACTTCTGGGTATCTATCCAGAGAAATTCAAAACATTAATTCAAAAAGATACATGCATCCCTATGTTCATTGCTATGCTATTTACAATAGCCAAGATATGGAAACAACTTAAGTGCCCATCAATAGGCAATTGGATAAAGAAGAGGTGGTACATACTCATATATACAGTGGAATATTACTCAGCCATAAAAAAGAATGAAATCCTGCCATTTGTGACAACATGGATGGACATAGATGGTGTTGTACTGAGTGCAGTAAGTCAGACAGAGAAAGACAAATACTATATGATCTTATATGTGGAATCTACAGAATAAAATAAATGAACATACAAAACAGAAACAGACTTATAGATACAGAGAACAAACTGATGGTTGCCAGGTGGGCAGGGGATTGAGGAACTGGGAGGAAAAGACGGAGGGATTAAGAAGTACTAATTGATAGTTACAAAATAGTCATGTAATATAAAGTACAGCATAGGGAATATAGTCAATAATATTGTAATAACTCTGGCTAGTGCCAGGTGGGTACTAGACTTATGGAGGGGTGAAGGATCACTTCGTAAGTTATATAAATGTCTAACCACTATGCCCTACACCTGAAACTAATATAAAGTAATACTGAATGTCAACTGTAATTGAAAAAAAACAACCCAGTAGTCTGATAGTAAAACCATGCGCACAGTAAAAACCGTAGTTTTTGTTCTTGTCTTGTGGGCTCGGGTTGTGGAGAGGAAGCAGCCGGCAAGAGTGAGAACACAATGGAAGCTGACATGGGCCAGAGCTCTGCTGCCATATGGGTGATGGTGTGAGGAAGAGATTCCTGTTGATTTGGCGCCAATTCTGACCTCTGGGGGCAGCTGCTGCCAGGCAGGTAGAGCAGAGTTGTTGCTGAACCAGCAACTGAGCACTGCACAGCTGCCTGCCCTCCGCACCCCACTGGATTTCGTGGGGATGGAGCGGGGCATGCCTTCCGCGTCTGTATAAGTAGACAGGCCCCTTCACCTCTTATTTGTGCACAAAATAAGGCAAAGCATGGCTAAATCGTTTCCCCAGGCTCACACCCCGGAAGGCACTCAATGCATGGTGAAATTAGTTGAATAGTTGTGTTTATTTTAAATCTCTCTCTTGTTCTTTTTAACATCTTATTGAGTACCTTGTAAGAAACTTTTTGGTATCATACAGTAACTCCTGAACTTGGAAATGACAAATGCTTTTTTTAAAAAAATGAAAACTATGAACTGGAATGAACACGAACTTCTTCCAAAACACTTTAAAGAAACATATTATCATGTGGAATCTCATTTTAAATGAATCAGAGTACAGTAAATCTCAAAATATCCACTACACTGTCTGCTGTGGTTTACTAAACAGGAAAATGACTTCAGCAGGATGGTCTTTTCTCCCAGATCCACAGCAGGCAGCCTTTTGTGCTGTTCTGAAAACATCTTAATTCTCCCTCAAGTACCATGTTTCTTGGAATTACTCACCGGAAATTAATAGTATTCTGAGTTTTAAAGTCATTCAAACCACCAGTGAGTATGTAATAGTGCTTAGCAGTCGTATAAAAAGTGATCGAGCACAGTTTATGATAGCATTAGTCACAACTGCACATTATACCCCCACCCCATACACACACACACACACACACAGATGTATGTTTCTACTCCACTGTGCTCACAGGGCTCCTGTACCGGGTAGTGACAACAAACAAAATAAATAAGTCAAATGTGCTGGAGAGCGTCAAGTCCGAGGGAGAAAACCAGGCAAAGACGGGATCCGGACCATGTGGGGGTGGTGGGATTTACAGCTCGCGTGGTCACTGAGGGGGTGACATTAGAGTGGAGACCGCAACACATCATGTGGACATCTGGGGAAGAACATTCCAGCAAAGGGCGTGTGCAGAGGCCCTGAGACAGGAGTATGCCAGAGGAACGTGAGGGCACAGCTAGAACGTAGTGAATGGGAGGAGGGTGGTTGGGGATGAGGGTAAAGCGGGAATAGGGGCCACATCAGGAAAGCCTTCGCAGTCAGGACTTCGGCTTTTCCTCCAAGTCAAGGGGGAAGCCACCAGAGGGTTTTGAGGTGAGAGGTGACATGATCTGACTTGTGTCTTTAAGTACCCAAAGCAGAGACAGAAGTTGAGAAGCTCTGGTGAACCAGAGACTGCAGCCCAGAAATTCTTTTGAGGGAGGGAAAGGCCATTCCCAATGTTTTAGAGACAGGTCAGTTCTCCTCAAAAACAAATAACTCACAGCAATTGTTCAGATAAGTGAGCAGTTGGGGACTAAATATGTGATGTTATTTTTAGAAGATGGCATTTTTTGTGTTTTTTTAATGCCTTGTTGCTGGTTTCTCGTTGTATCTTTTAGAGCACACCATAAGGAAAGATAAGGAGGCATGACCTTCTTAGTATAGCACTGAATTAGAAGACCTTGTTTTCAGTTTTGGTCTTGATTTTGACCTTGTAAAATCCTAGGACTAGTTACTTAATTTTTCTGAGCTTTAGTTTCCTTAGTGGAGAGCATAATTGTTAATTACATTATGGAATTATTATGTCAATTAATGACATGCTAATAATCTAATGGCCATAAAGTGTCTTTGAAATAGGCATGACATAAACCCATGGTGGTGACCAATTAGTGTCACCATTACAAGAAACACATGGCACTTTAGCACCAAAAAGTTCACAGACAGGAAAACCTGTGGGCGAGCGGGAGGAGACTGGTGTGAACTTGGAAAGAGATGAGTGGTGAGGAGAATGACATTTAATTTCAGGACATTTTGATGTTTGTGAACAGGGATTTTGCAATGCTACCTAATGAAGGGACGCATACTTCGGGAGGATGCGGGGAAAAAGAGAGCGTGTGTGTTAATGCAAATCCCCTTCTGGACCCAGACGCTGGCGCGTAGCACATGTGTCACTTTGCTATCCTATTAATCCTCAGGTGCCATATCTGACTTGAATATCTCGAATTTTTAAGTAGCGTTTCCAAAGGCTGGCAAGGTTGACCTCTGATGCAGATGCCGTGGGTAATGGTAGACATATTACAATGTGTGCTATTTATTTTCCTATTACCCACTAATGTATCACTCAAAGCTGTGAAATCGCATAGGACTTGTCACAACTTTTAGTGAATAACGCGGTGAACCCACGGGGATCTTTCTCAAAGACACGGGATGATTGGTATGATTGTTGGCCAAGGGGAGGGCGCTCAAGGACCTCGATCAGTTGGGGTCAAGGTGTCTGTTGCTCTGATAGGGGCCCTTCACGGCTTTGTGTATTCATCCAATAGGCATTTTGTGATAATATCCTGTGTTGGGTGCCACGGGGCATAAAAAGATGAGGGAGACACCAACCCTGTCGCCAATGAGCTTATAATCTAACAGGGAAATAACTATAAAATCAGGCACTTTGTGATGATGTGTCTGGAGCTGTCATGAAGGTGCTGCAGAGGGAAGTTGGGAGTGGGGAGGGTCCTGGCTCACAGGACAGGGTGCTTTGTGCAGGAGCTGGCTAGGGGTGGGGGCAGGGCAGCAGTGCAGTCAAATTCGGGTAAAAAAACCAAGGGATGGTTGGGTAAGGCTCCTCGGAGGACGCGCAACTGCCAGGTAGGACTTCACAGACACAAAGGAGATAAGAGGAGGACTGCACCTGCCAAGCGCCAGGCCTGAAACCTGCTGGGTGTGTGATGGGGGTGGGGTAGCCATCAGTTAGACTGGAGCAAGGGAGTTCCAGGAGAAAACCCCCGCGAAGTAGATTTGGGCCAGACTTTATGTTTGAAAGTCAGGCCTGGGAGTTTGCAGGCAGGTACTAAAGATCTCTGCGTGAGCCGTGACGTTTGCAAAGGGGGTTTTAGGGACATCAACCTGGCAGTAATGCGTAGGGTAAACTGAAAGGAGAAATGAGTTGGCTATCGCAATAGTACAATGAGGTGAGGAGAGAGGATCAATGGGAATATAATATAACAGAGAGACAGGCAAGGATGAGTGTTAAAGAAAAAAAAATTAGCATGACTTGGGGACCATGAACCATGAAAAGCAACCCAAATATCAGGGATTATCCAAGGGAAGGGGGAGGCAAAGATTTTCCTAAAGGGTTGAATCAGTGGGAAGCTGGAAAACGGTGAGCGGGAAAGGGAAGTTCATAGGTGTAATCTCAATCTGGCGAGTTATCATCACCTCCCACCGCCAGAGTGGTGGGGACCAGCCTCCTGGTCGTTGGGTACCTTGACTTCTCTCACTCAAGGTGTGTGGTTAATGGAAGGACAGTGTTTCCACTCAGTGCCATCTAACCTCTGTGAACATGATCAGATGTCTGGCTCCTGCTATTTGAATTTATTCCCCCTGGTTGTGTGTGTCAGCATGGAAGTAAACGTTTATGCAGCTTTGTAGAGAATAAAGGTCATGTACATACGTGTTTGTTTCTAAATGAGCTGTAATTATATTCACAGCTCAGGACTCCATGACTCACCTCTGCCCTCATTAACTCCACCCAATGAAGCTGCCTCTTTCCTTCACATATGAAGTCACTTCATCCACTTCACTTTTTAAATCTTGGCAAGAAATTTAATGATGACTTTTTTTTTTTTTTTTTGGAAAGCAATCCAAAAGTTTGGATACCACACTCTCATGAGAGCCACCAAGTACTCATAGGGAGACACATCCGCTCCCCAAACATGAGCTGGTTCCATATTTCTCACTGAGACTCGGTGATCTCCACATCATCGCTGGAGGTGAGAAGGGCAAAGGGTCCATAGGTAGTGAGTATGTTTGACACATTGAACTTCAACCAAAGATCAGAAAGCACTGTGGAAATTTTGGTTTCTTAATCTCAGTCAATCTAAATGCCCGGTCAGAGGGGAGAAGTAAAACAAATACAAACAGAACATCCTGCCTTGAGCTCTGAGGGAAGCAGCTCACAGGAAAAGGCTATAAATCAGGGGAGGCCGACACTCATCCTGTGGCCAGAAGAAGCGACATTTTCCACAGGGAGAGAGCCAGAGTGAAGGAGGCAGGAAAACACTGCAATCCCTTCAAGTCCCTTGCTGTAAACACTCGTCTCAACAAGTTTTTTTGAGTATTTGCGATGGTTAGAAGATTGTTTTCAGGACCAAGGCAACACAGTTCCTGCTCTTGGCATACAATAAATTTATTTACGTATAATAGTTTCTGAGGTAATTGGAAAGGTTTGCAGGTATTTAGAATCATTTGTTGATGTGCGATACAGTCTTTACAAATACAGTCGTTGAAACCAGTATCCTTGGTAATTACACTGAAAATATTATTTTTTGAGTAATTGTGAATTTTAAAATAATTTTAACCATGAAAAGAATGATTCTCGTTAGCTTTAAGATTCACACTGGCTAAACCTCCATGGGGTGCCCACATCATGCTTTTCCATATCTTACCTTACTCAGTAACTACAACTTTGTGCTGTCTTTTGATCACCCCCATTTTAGAGATTAGGAAACTGAGGCCCAGAGAGGTTGAATAACTTCCCCAACTTCATACTAGTCAGTGGCAGAAAAGGGATTAAAACCCAGGTCTTCAGGTTGCAAGTTCTCTGTTTCTTCACTGTACCAAAGCTACTGCCCCATGAGAAAATATACCTGAAACAGACTCATCTCTAGGCCTGTGGAAAAGAAATTCACCTCTACCCTGAAGTGAAGGGAATTTAAAATCCTCTGGACAAGATTCATAATCCCTTCTCACGTACCCTTCTCATTTTGGGGTTTAATGTTCAACGACACTATCACGTGGAAATCCAGCAAGCAATCCTAGGAGATTTTCAGACTCAATTGTAAAACCCATAATGTTTACATGGCCTAGATAAATTTTTATTGCTTTTTTATATTTCAATTTCCTATAGTAAAACTGCCCTTACATAAACATGCAAAAAAATTCCCAACACTCAAATATTATTTTGTATTTACTTTCACTTCTCCAAGCTTTCCAGTCAGTTCAGAAAATGTATTGTCTCTGCTACTACTTTCCTTCCCTTGTTCCTGAGCCTGTACGTAAGTCTAAGCTTGTTCTGAAGTTAATGATTAAAATCTTGGGGTGGATGTTATCATTTCTTGGGAACATTCTTGGGTCATCTATTAGTTTCTGGTTCTGAAACAGCAGAATATAGATTCTTTCTTTTATTTTTTTAAATTAAAGTTTATTGGGGTGACAATTGTTAGTAAAGTGACATAGATTTCAGATGTACAATTCTGTAATACATCCTCTATAAATCACATTGTGTGTTCACCACCCAGAGTCAGTTCTCCTTCCATCACCATATATTGGATCCCTTTTACCCTCACCTACCACCCCCCTCCCAGAATATAGATTCTAAAGCAGCATTATATAGATTCTGATTTCTAGAGAAGTCCACCCATTGTTAATGGTTTTTATATAATGCACCACCTTGTAGATTTCTACTTTGAACATTTCTCCCTCTTAATTGGTAGTCTTGTTGTCAAGGACACTTCTGCTGTCAGATTGGTTTTCAACTAGAGTCTTATTTCAAGGGAGCTACCTTCTAAAGAAGGATTCAGAAATATACATTTCTACTATAAGAAATTTTTGTATTTTTGTGTAATACCTGTTTCTAATACATTTTTCTAAACATAATTATTTATGTCATCGAGGCTCATGGTACATTCAAAAGAAATCTAAAGCAAATCAGGCTTTTTAAAACAAATATTTCTAAGTAATATTTTATAGAAGTTGACCTATTTTAGTATCACCAAAAGGTTATTTCAGGTCAATGAAAAAGGATATGCTAATGAACAGCAGAGGCTACGTTTGTTGATTCCTAAAGGAGAACTCAGATTTTGTGAGATTTTAAGGTTTTTTTTAGTGATTCACAATCAGTTTTGCAATTTGAAAGCAGTGTGTGAGTCATTCAGTTTATGAATCTGTTGTCACTTCCTTGGAAAAGGGCTTCCTTTCCTTATGGCTTTTTAAAATTGAATTCAGTTATCTGAAAGCTATCATTTTGACTGCATTTTTCCTACTTGAGAAAGAGGACGTTAGATACCAGTTTCATCTTTAAGGGAATAGTGATGTAAATTATTTAAGACATCACTATTCTGGACTTAGAAGTCACAGTAGAATTGATAGTTATATTAATTTAAAAAAAACTATAAAAGTACGAGTCATAATTTTCCAAGTTCTAAATATGAATTCTGTTGTCAGTTATCTTGTTTCTGCTTCCAGTAAAACTCTGGCCACCTGTGGGACAGGGGGTTGATTACGGCCTTTCACTGTGATGAAAGAGCAACTTTAACTGGAATTCTTCAACACAAAACAAAACACCCTGGGCTAGTAAGGAATGCGCTCTGGTGGACTTCAGGTGACAAGGCCTCTGAGAAGAGAAGAGATGAGAAGCCTGTCCTCAGGCCTAGACAGATCTATTACAGTGTTTTCAGATTCCTTTTTTGATCAGGAAATCAGATGGACGTCCTCGCAGGAAAAGGTTCATTTGGGTCACAGGTGGGGCCCTTACTTAAAGTGTCTATTTCATAGTCCATATTAGGAAACAGGAACAGCCTGAAAGGCATTTCTTTTTCATTCTGTGTCATTCAACCATAAATGACTCAGTTCTGATATTATTTACCATGCTCTGCTGAACTCCTAGGAAAGGCAGCTGTCGGACACATGTGATGCTAATCTGATCCTCTCAGCAGGAAAGACTGTGAGTGACAAATAAAGGGGTTCGTTTTCTCTAAGATCAAATTAATGTAATAGCTGCCTCATCCCCTAGGGACTTGATGGACTCCTCAAAATACTTCATTTCTAAAATAATATAGTCTTAATCTGAGTAATTTTACTGTCACCTGGTGAAGATTATGAACTGTTTAAGGGGGATTTAAGAAAGTCACACTTGAAACCATATGGGATTAGAGAAACTAAAGTAATTCAGTAGCAGCAACAAATGTGCAAATATTATTAAACATTAGCATTTGGAATATCACCAAATCTTATTATTGTTACTTTTTAAAAATAGACTTTATTTTTATTGTAAGTTTAAGGTTCACAGCCAAATGAGCAGAAACTGCAGAGTTCCCATGTACCCTGTCTCCACACAGGCCCAGCCTCCCCCACAACACCCTCACTAGAGTGGTACCTTTATTATAATCGATGGACCTACATTGACACACCATCATCTCCCAAAGTCCACAGTTTACATTACAGAGTCCAAGGTTCATTCTACGGGTTTTAACAAATGTGTAAAGACTCGAATCTATCATTATAGTATCATACCCCCTAAAAACCTCTGTGCTCTGCCTATTCAGAGGTCTTACCTTTTTTTGTTTCAAATTAAATGATCTAAATCTGAGTTAAAATCCGAAAGTTTAAAAAAGCACAAAGACCCACGTGTTTAACTTAAAATTAATGGTAGTTTAAAATCATTAATGTTTTTGCTTAAAGTATACAACATTAAATACTAAATGTCAACATTAGTATTAAGATTTTATTAATTCAGAACATGTGTCTGAAATTGCTGGCTTAGTAAATTAAATAGTTTACGTGTCTGAGAAACTTTCAGCCAAAGGACAGTACCAACTATTACCAGTCTCCTGCCATCTGGAACTTTGCTAAAATTAAGCACATAAACAACAACAAAGGACAAAAAAAAAAAAAAAAAGAAAGAAAAACTCTGAAAAATCTCCAAATCTTAGGAAAATAAACAACACATTTTTCAATAACTCATGAGTCAAAGAAGAAATCACAGCGAAAATTAGAAAATATTTTGAACTGAATAGAAATGAAAAGATAATATATCAAAATTTGTGACATGCTGTTAAGGCAGTGCTTAGAGGGAAGTTTGCAGCATAAATACATATATTAGAAAAAAAGAAGTGTCTAAAATTAATGATGTAAGTTTCCACCTTAAGAGACTAGAAAAAGAAAAGCAAATTAAAGCACACATAAGTACAAGAGTGAAAACTAATGAAATAGAAAATGTTAAAACAATAGAAAAAAATCAATGGAACCAATAGTTGGTGCTTTGAAAAGGTTAATAAAATTGATAAATCTCTAGCCAGAATGATCAAGAAAAAAGGGAAAGTGCAAATTACCAATGTCAAGAATAAAAGAAGGACTTCACCATAATACTACAGATATGAAAAAGATTACAAGGTAATATTGTGAACAATTAATGCCAATAAATTCGAAAATGGACAAATTCTTTGAAAAATCATAAATTACTGAAACTGACTCAAGAAGAAATAAAAAATCTTAACAGCCTTATAGCTATTAAAGAAATTAAATTTGTCATTTTGGTTCTGACAAAGATGACACCAGGCCCAGATGACTTCCCTGGAAAATTGCAGAAAATATTTAAGAAAGAAATAATCCCCATCGAACACAAACTTTCGGGAAATAGAAGTAAAGGTAACACTTTCCAACTCATTTTATAAGGGTGGTAATACCCTGATACCTAAACCAGACAAAATTATTATAAATAAAATTGTAGACTAGTATCCCTTACTAATATAGCTGCAAAATCCTTAACAACATATTAAAACATATGTTGTTATATAAACATACATAACAACACATTGTATGTAACATATAATAATGTCTATATCATATATACCTATGTCTATAGAGAGAGACTAATATAGAGAGATGTTATACAAGTGAGGTTTATTCCAGGAATTCAAGATTGGTTTAATTTTCAAAATCAATATAACTCAAAAAATAAAGGAGGAGAACTATGTGATATTAATGTTGGCAATCCCCAAACCACCTCCAGATTCGATGATTCTTTCTAATCATGCCCCTGAGACCCATAGGATTAAGCATATAGTCTTATGCATAGCTAGGGTTTATTACAGTGAGAGGATGGATATAAGTCAAAATCAGCAATGAAGTAAAGTCTGGAATAGACCAGGTGTAAGCTTCTAAAAGTCCCCTCCCTGTGCTAGATTCCTGCAAGCATCAGGTTGTGACAACAGGCATGAAATGCTATCTAGCACAGAAGCTCATTAGAAACGCTTTTTATTGGAGGCTGGTCACATAAGCAACCTCTGCTTAGCACATACCAAAATTCCAGACTCCAAGAACGGAATCAGGGTTCAGCTTAAACCACATTGTTTGTACAAACAGTTTAGGCACAGTGAACCACTTTTCTGAGTTCTGGGAATGGTGGGGACCCTCCCGAAATCTAAGTCCTCAGATGGCAGCCAAAGGCCAACCTTGCAAACAGGCCTTTCCAAGGGTAGCAGTCTCAGGCCTGCTATGTTAACTGTTTTCTACGCAATATCTCCACAGATGCCCCCTACCCCAAAGAAAAACAAACTTTTGACAACATTTAATACCTATTCACAAACTGTTGGCAGACTAGGAACAGAAAGGAACTGCCTAATAAAGGATATCTATAAAAATCCCTAGCACTAATCTTAATGGTGAAACACTGAATGCTTTTTCCCTGAGACTGGGAACAAGACAGGATGTCACTCCCACCTTTCCTATTCAGCATTGTACTGAAAGTCCTAGTCTGTGCAATAAAGCAAGAAAAATAAATAAAAGGTATACATATTGGAAAGATGTAAAATGATTTTTATTCACAGACAACATGATCTTGTACGTAGACAATCCTAAGGAATCTACCAAAAATGTTACTGGGTATAGCTGAATTTAGTAAGGTTGCAGGATACAAGGTCACTATACAAAAATCAATTGAATTTTTATATACTAGTAATGAACAATTGAAAATTCAAATAAAAAATACCATTTATGATAGCTTCTAAAATCATGAAGTACTCAGGGATAATCTTAACAATTTATAAAACCTGTACACAGAAAATTATAAAATATCACTGGCAGGCATTTTAAAAGATATAAATAAATAGGTAGATAGACCATATTCATGAAAGCAGACTCAATATTTAAAAAAAATGTCAATTATCTCTAAATTGATCTGTAGAGTCAATGCAATCCCAGCTAATGCTCTACCAGTCTTTTTTATAGAACTTGACAAACTGATCCTAAAATTTATATGGAAATGGAAAGAGCCTACAAAAGCCAAAATGATTTTGAAAATGGAGAACAAAGTTGGAAGACTCACATTATTGGATTTCAGGATTTAATATTCATCTATACTAATAAAGACAGTGTGGCATAAAGACAGACATCCGGGTCACTGTAACAGTATGGAGAGTACTGAAAATAGACCCATCTATATACAGGCAATTGATTTTTGACAGAGTGGCCAGGGTAACTCAGTTGGGGGAAAAGAAGACCTTTTCAACAAATTGTGCAGGAAAAACTGGGTATCCACATGGAAAATAGGAATCTTGATAGTTTCTCTACACAAAATGAACTTGAAATGGATCATATCTCTTACGTAATCAAAAAACTTGTTTATGAATGTATAGGAGAAAACTCTTTGAAACCTTGGGATAGGCAAAGATTTCTTAACTAGACCCAAAAACAAAATACATAAAAAATTGAAAAAAATGGACTTCATTAAAGTTAAAAACTTTTACTTTTGGTAAGACACTGTCAAGAACATAAAAAGGAGACAGGATCTACAATACAATAAGCAAGAACATAAAAAGGTACTCGGCATCATTAGGCATCAGGGAATTACAAGCTAAAACCACATGTAGTACCTACACCGAGAAAGGCTAAAATAGAGCAGGATAACATCAAGTGTTGATAGGAATGTGGAACAACTGCAACTCATACATTGTTAGTGGTCATGTAACATGGTAAAAGCACTTTGGAAAACAGCTTGTCAGTTTCTTGTAAAGTTATACATGTGATTTAATCCCACCCCTCATTGTGTACCCAACATAAATGAAAACAGGTCTACGTGAAACATGTCTTGTGCACGGATGTTATAGCAATTTTATTCATAACAATTGCCAAAGAACTAGAAGCAACCAAAATGTCCATCTACAGATAAATGGATAAATAAATTGTGATATATTTATGCAATGCAATATTATTTTGCAATACAAAGGAACACTGACGAATTTTGAAAACATGCTGAGTGAAGGAAGCCAGACACAAAAGAGTACCTACTGTATGAGTTTCAGTCTCCAGAACTCTTGTCATCTTGCAAAACAGAAACTCGATATCCATTAAATAATAGCATCCCATCCCCCATTCCTCCAATCCTGGGCATCTGCCAATCTACTTTTTGTCTCTTTGAATCTGACTACTCCAAGTACCTTGTGGAAGTGGACTCGTACAGTGTTTGTCTTTTTGTAACTGGCTAATTTCACTTAGCATGAGATCATCAAGATTCACCCATGCACATACACCTCTGAGGGGCCCTTAGAGTGACTTCCTCTCTGCCACATTGCTGTGTCCCTCACTGCACTCTTCCCACTTCCTGCATTGACATCACTCATTGTGGTATTAGCTATCACTCTTGTAATTTCCTGGTGTCACCATCAGAACTCGTCTGCTCTCACCACTGTTGTCCTGCAGGGAGGACACTTTTTTTCTCCCTCAGAAGTTGAAAATTGGCTGCAGCATAACAAAGTCCACAGGCTGGGAAGAAAGAGGAGACATAAGGGAAGGAAAATTCCTATTAGACAGAAAGAGGAAGAAATCCTTTTACTAGGGGAAGAGAAAGTCAAAAGGAATGAGATTAGGATTAGGCCCTCAGGGACTCAGTGACCTCCAATGCTGTGGCCAGGTCATCTGCTTTCTCAGACACTCCTTGATATGCCTGAATTCACAGCTTGACATGCAGCTAAGACACGTGTTCCCAACCATCTACGTCCATATTGTCATTGGCACAGAGGTTTCATAGCAGTGAGTAATTATAGTTTGTATTGACCATATTGAGGTACAAAGGCAGCTGCCACACTAATTTTTTGAAGTCAGTGGTTATCCAGGATGGAATCTGTTATTATTTCAATGTGTATCGAGTTCCCTAATGTGCTAAGCACTTATTAAGATTACCAAATAAAGGCACACCATGGAGAAGTGGTGTGGCCACAGCGACTTGCAATTTCAAGGGAATTTCAAGGGCCAGTTGCAAGGGCAGCGTGAGCGATTGGACAAACAGTAGAAAAGCATCATGTGGAGAAGCATACACTACATCGATTTAAGGAAATATAATCTAAACTATATTTAGGATGCAGATGCAGTCCAAAGTGTTGATTATAACCCAGGAAGGAGAGCTATAAATTAGAGTTACCAAGTCCAACAGAATGCTGGGGTCATCTGGAAGGATGTTGGAAACAAATTATATGATCATGCCACTAAATGAGTGCATGGTAAATGAGCAAACACCTTTAGCCAATGACTTGTCTTCCCGGCCCCCAGACAAACACAAAAACATCCTTTCTGTTTAAAACGGAAGCCACCCCCTCCTGCCACCCCTCCTCGACCCAAGACTTTCAGGCATGTAGAGTCTGTCTTCTTAAGTTTGGTTTCCAGTATGAGGCCCTTTGCCTGGAAGGCCATAATTGACTAATAAATGAATCATCTAGCCCAGTGGTGATAACCTATTTTACATGAGGTCAAGTCCTGGAAAAGAAAAATGTATTCTGGGATTTTTTTCCCTCCCCATTTAAAATCAGAATAGATTTGAGACCCATGGCATATAGGTAGACTTTTTAAAATTTACGTTACCTTCCTGATTCAGTAATAAAATGTCAACCAGAAAAATGGAACTGTGTTAAGATCTGGGCAAAGTTGGTATGTAGTGAAATGAAAGACTATTCTAATCTCATACCCAGAAATTAGATCTTGGCCTGTGTGATGACAAGAATTAGTCTACAGCCTCTGCCTCGTGGATATAACCCTTTGTAGCTTAGGGTATTGGCTATCACTGTCACCAGTGACCTCTGCCAATCCTCCCCCCTCACACCTGTCCAAATAGTGTAGCTTTAAATAAGATATTTAATGATGGGGACAAGACACAATAATACTGTAGCCATATTTTACATAACACACCTAACCCTAATGTATATAGCCATAATATACACGTGAGAATTACCAACATGCTATAATCAGAGAATCATGCGTTATTTGTTCATTAAATATGTGAGTGCATGCCATGTGCCAAGCACTGCGCAAGATGGTGAGCAGAGAAGAGAGAGCACTATAGTCTAAGACAAATAATAACAAGTGCTGTTGAGGTTGTAGAGAAACTGGCATCGTCCTATGTTGCTGGTGGGGATGTGAAATGGCACAGCTTCTTTGCAAAACAGTTTGGCATTTCCTCAGAAAGTTAACATCGAGTTACCATATGATTCAGCTATTCCACAACTAGGGAAGTGAAACCCAAGGAAAAGGAACACATATGTCTGCGCAAGAACCTGTACATGGGTGTTCATAGCATAGTTATTCATAAAAGCCAAAGCGTAGGAACAACCCAAATAGCCACACACTGATGAGGGGATAGATAAAATGTGGCGTATCCTTGTGATGGAGTGGTATTTAGCAGCAGAAAGGAATGAAGTTGTGACTCACGCTACAAAATGGATGAACCTTGAAAACATGCTAAGTGAAAGGAGCCAGTCACAAAAAAAAAACACTTATTGTACACTCCCATTTATATTAAATGTCCATAATAGGTAAATCGATAGGGACAGAAAGTAGATTTGTGTTTGTCTAGGGCTGGGGGGGTTGGGAATAAAGTGTAACTGCTAATGGCCATGGGTTTCTTTTGGGCGTGATGAAAAGGGTCTAAAAGTGATTGTGATGGTTGCAAACTCTGTGAGCATACTGAAAGCCATTGAATTGTACACTTTAAACAAGTGAATTGTGTGGAATGTGAATTATATCTTAATAAAGCTGTTAGTTGTTTTTTTAAAAAAAAAGACAATGAGTAAATAAAACAGACACAATTTCTGCCCTAATAGAGCTAGTTGAGACTAGTAACAGCAAAGCCAGAGGTGAGTGAAATAACGTCTTTGGTATGCTGACATAAAATAACTTTCTCTGTAGAAGTGCAGCTCTACTGAAACGATCTTTCAAGGATGAGTGTAAAATGAAGATACTGATCCACATGGTAAATCTCTGTAAGTGTCAAAGGACTGGTATCATACTGTCCATGTTTTTTTTTTTTTATCACAATAGTAAGTTTTTTTTTATTTTTATTTTTTTTAAGGTTTTTATTATTTGGGAATGGGATCAGGACTTTATTGGGGAACAGTGTGTATTTCTAGGACTTTTTCCAAGTCAAGTTGTTATCCTTTCAGTCTTCGTTATGGAGGGCGCAGCTCAGCTCCAGGTCCAGTTGCCGTCCGGCAACATTGTGGTTGAGAGTCCATGCGCCAACCAAGTGAGCCATCCGGGAGCTCAGTGGCAGCTCAGCTCAGGTCAAGGTGCCGTGTTCAACCTTAGTTGCAGGGGGCAGAGCCCACCATCCCTTGCTGGACTCGAGGAGTTGAACCGGCAACCTTGTGGTCGAGAGCCCACTGGCCCATGTGGGAATCGAACGACAGCCTTTAGCATTAGGAGCAGGGAACTCCAACCACCTGAGCTACTGGGCCAGCCCATAAGTTATTAATGAATAACAAATAATGTATCTCCTATACTTTGAGAAGTTAATAAAAGATTTCTGCATAACTTAATGTAAAATAAAGTATAATGGAAATTAGGAATTACTTGACAGTGACTGATAAAAATACTACATGTTAGAACTGAAAGAATGTTGCTGAAGCAATAATTAGAGTAAACATTTTAGCCATAAACACTTACATTAGAAAATAAGAACTAATGTTAATTTGTGAGCCAAGTATTCTGGGTGACAAGTTAGAGTAAAGACTGAAGAATAAATGCAAAGAAAGTAGGAAGAAGAGAATCCTCAAAATAAGAAGATTAATGAAATAGAAAACAAAGATATGGCATAAAAGATTAATAAGGAGAAGAATCGGTTATTTGAAAAGATCGAAGAATAAATAAACTCGCACTCCAGTAAAATTGATCAAAACAAGAAGAGAGAAGGTACAAATAGACACTAAGACTGAATTGGCATACAAATATAGATGGAGCAGAGCTTAAAATGATAAAAGGATATATGAACATCTTTAAGATTATAAATTGATAAATTTCTAGAAATATTTAACTTATCAACAGCGACTCAAGAGGAAATATTAGGGGTGGCTGCTTAGCTCAGTTGTTTAGAGTGTGGTGCTGATAACACCAAGATTGCTGGTTCTATCCCTGCATGGGCCCCTGTGAGCTGCCCCGTCCTTAAAAAAAAAGAAAAAGAAATACTAATCCTGATTGGTTCTAAACCCATTAAAGAAATAGAAACACAAGATAAAAATCTCCTCCAAGGAAATGTCACACCCAGATGATTCTGTAGATTAGATTTACCAAACAGGCAAGGAAGAAATAATTGCAATGTTGCACGAACTCTCCCAAGTCACAGAGATGAAAGGAACACTCTTTAACTAATATATTGAAACCCAAATCAATTCGGATCATTATGACACCAAATCCAGACAAGAGTGGTACAAGAAAGCATTCCCGACCAATTTCACTCGCGAAGATAGCTGTAAAAATTCTAAGCAGAATATGGGTAAACAAGCAAGGAACGTATGAGAAAGAAAAACTGGTTGCCTCAGTCAGTGCAGAAGAGCAAATGATAGCATTTAACATTCATGCACGATTAAAAAAAATCTTAACAGCCCACAAGGAGAGAATATCTGTAATAATGAAGACCATTTATTTACAAAAACAAACAAATTTACAGCAAATCTTAAACTTAATGATGAAATATTGAAAACGTTCTCTTTAAAATTAGGAACCACTCAGACACCATCTGACCCCTTCTGGTCCACGTGGTGACAGAGTGGCCATCAACGCAGCAAGATAAGGAGAAAAGTCACAGAATTGGAAAGGAAGAAGTAAAACAAACCATTCAGAGATGTATTTGACGGGCTTCTTAGAAAATCCTAAAGAATATAAAGACAGATTAATAAAGGATTTTTAGAACAGTTGCTGTAAAATCAAAACAGAAAGATCAATGACATTTCTACAATGTTGCTGCAGCAACAACAGTCAGTGAAAAATAGGGGATGAAAATGATACTATTTTTTGATAGTACTTAGAAAAAAACGCAATAAAAATGAGCAAGACATTTATTGAGAATTTTATATTTGCCTGACAGACATTAAAGACCTAAATAAATGGAGAGTTATTTCATGCCTTTGAAGCTCTAACTCCCCTTTTTTGCTGCCCCCAACTTTATTGAGCTATAATTGACCTATAATATTGTATAAGTTTCAGGTGTACACGTGTAGATTGCAGTATGACCACCACGAATATATTAGTGTTACCTATCACCTCTGTCATGTCACATCATCACCATTTCCTTTTGTGGTGAGAACATCTAAGATCTATTCTCTTAGCCACTTTCAAATAGACCATAGAGTATTGTTATAATATACAATACTGTGCTTTAGATTCCTGGAACTTACTCATCTTATAACCGGAAGTTCATACCCTTTGACCAACATGTCCCCATTTCCCCACCCCCAATTCCTGGTAACCACCGTTCTACTCTGTTTTTATGAGAGTAAAACCACGTAAGTTTTTAATGATATTATGTTACATTTCCATTATATTACATATACAAACACTGTATTTGTCTTTCTCTGGCTCATTTCCATACCTCTTAAACGTATCAGTTCTCCCTTAACTGAGCTATAGATTCAGTGTGGTTCCAATAAATTTCAACAAATTGTTTCTGTTATGTTTTGTTTTGGTGGAATTTGACAAACTGAATCTTTAATTTGCTGGTTATAAAATAGGACAACAAGATTTCATTCTGTAAAAGGAAATTCAACATATTCACCCTATGCATAATGCTCTGTGCAAATTTTGGATGAAGGGAATATTTCTTTTCTATTGCTATGTAACAAATTAGCTCAAATTTAGCAGTTTAAAACAATACCTATTTATTACCTCAGTCGTGTAGGACAGAAGTCTGGTATGGTGTGGCTGAGTTTTCTGCTCAGCATATCACAAGGCTGAAATCAAGATATGGACTGGGTTGAGTTTCTGTCTGGAGACACAGCGTGAAAATCTGTTTCTATAAATTACTACATATATAAAATTTCTTCATTCAGCATAATATTTATTTTATGTTCTTGGCATATAGCCTTACTACATAAGTTGCTCTTTTGATTCAGAAATTGTTGAACTTTATCAAATGTTTTCTGTGTAGCAAAGTAGTAATATTATTTTTCTCCATTAAACCATAAATATAATGAATTACATAGGTGGGTTTCCTGATGTTAAACCATCCTTACATTCACGGAGCACTGTGCTTTATTTTATTATTTATTTATTTATTTTTAAATTTTTATTGGGGAGCAGTGTGTTTTTACAGTATCCATCAGCTCCAAGTCAAGTTGTTGTTTTCAATCTAGTTGTGGAGGGCTCAGCTCACTGGCCCATGTGGGGATCAAACCAGCGACCTTGGTATTATGAGCACTGCACTCTAACCAACTGAGCCACCCAGCGGTCCCTTATTTTTAAAATATTATTAAAAAGTATCTAACTGCTAATGAGTTAGAGTAAATTTTCATTTGCTTTTTAACTAGTTAAGCTTCTCCTTCTGTAATTCACATATTCATCTCCACGGCCATGTTTTTCATCTCTGTTTATAAGTGAAATTAGCCTGCTGTTTTTTTTCTTTTAATGTTCTCAGTCAGTTTTCAATTGGGGAATCGGAGTTTTACTAATTTCATTAAACCAGTTTGGCAGTTTTTTTCCTCAATTTTTTCTTGTACCCTTTCTTTTTTTCCCTTTTTTAAAAAAATTAGTTTCAGGTGTACAAAGCAATGTAATAGTTAGACAGCCTTTCTTCCTTTCTATTGAAACAATTTGCCTAAGAGGGATTTTCTGTCATTGGAAATTTGTTAAAAACTCATCTGTAATATTGTCTGAAATAGATGCATGAGTTGGAGGTGAGAGGAGGTACAATGACTGCGGGGGAGATTTTAAAAATCATATTAAAAAGTAAATGAGAAAACAAAAGTAAATGAGAAGATGTGTAGTCCACCTTATGGAGCTTGACTATGAAAAAGAACAGAGTAAGAAGGTTCCTAAAGGAGGACGTAGGGTCCAGGATGTTTTGGTGTGTTATTTGTTCATCTTGTTTTAGGATAGGATGCATAGATAGTAGAGAAACTCAAAGGGCTGATGATTCTGATCCTGCAGAGAGGAAGTGTTTGCAGAAGGGGGAGGAGAGAGATGGAATAAGCAAAGTGTCAAAGACCAGGAGGAGATGTAGGAGTAGGGACACTTCTGCTGAGATTGCAGGGAGGAGGGAGAAACTCGTGAAAGTGGGTTTGTGGATTTGGTGGTGTCAAGGGAGGAAATCCTTTCACACCTGTACTCTTGAAAGAGGAAAGGAGACTGAGATGGTCCAGAGAATGGCTTGGTGTATAAGGATGACAACGTGAAGGGGATGTCATGAAATTCTTTGCAATTACTGAAGTTTTAAAGAAAGGTAGCCTGTCCCATATCTTAGAATACAAAAAAAAAAAAAGTCCACATATAGATATTTATAGTTCTTATAAATCCAAAAGACATTATAGTTTAAAAATGCACAGAAAGAGACATTATCAAAATGGCGGCGTGAGCCTCTGTAAATCTCCCCTAGAATTTACAACTAATGAAACAACTATAACTCCACAAAAGACTCCCTGCACAGAAGACAGGCAAGACGAAGAGGCCTACTACTGAATTCACCTAAAGGTGGGCAAATCGTGTGAGCGGGGGAGGAGGGAAGGGAGAAGTGTGGGGACGGAGCCGTGTGGGCACAGGACGCAGACCTGGTTCAGTGCTCTGAGCTCGCTATATCCTGGAACTACCGCCGCTGTGGGAGAGGGAAGGACTCAAACTGCTAGGGCTCCGCTGATGGCCCACAGGGCTGAGGGGGCAGCATATAAACCGGCTGAACCCAACGCTCACGGCAGAGACCTCGGAGCAAAGACTGAGGGAAGAAGGCTGAAAACGGTGGTTTAAGACCTCACTGCCAAGTGGAGAACGGAAGCCTTAGGCACGGAGACTAGCCGCCCCTCCCTACCCTCCCAGACTCGCCCCGCGCCCACCTGCCCGGTGCTAGAAGCGGAACAGTAGCAGTGTCAGATCAAAAGAACAGAATATTTGCTGTTCTGAGAACTGTGGACCACAGACGCAGATTCACAGCCCAACTAGTTCCGGCAAAGGGGAGGGAGCTGTGGAAGCGGGACTGGCTGTGGTGGTTGTCGCTGCCATTGCTGTGGGCCACCTCTCACAACTCACCCCACCCCTGACCCCACCTATCTGGGCAGATCCCTGCAGGAGTAAACAGAACTGCTGAAACACACGGGCTCTGAATCTGGTGCAGGAAGACCTTTGGAACTTCAAAAGCTCTCCGCATACCCACACGGACACTGCGCCCTGTGACCCAGGTGAACTATTAACAGAGGAGAAGCCTGTCTCCCAGAGAATCCCCCCATTTTGTGAGAAGCTGGAATAGTGCAGAGAAAACATAGCACTACCGTGTGAGAGAGAAAAAGACTGCAGTCGGAGAGAAAATAAAACATTCTACCAACAAGTACTGGAAAACAAAAGAAAGACCTCTTCCTATCAACCTGTTGCAGAAGCCACTCCTGTAGATGTCCAGGAAGAGACATAATAAATCAGTAATTGCCATGAATAACCAAGGCAACAAGACAGCTCAGAAAGAAAGTGAAAAGATATGGAAATATGTGACTTAAATGATAGAGAATTCAAGACTGCACTTCTGAAAAAACTCAACGAGACGCAAGAAAACAGAGAAAGGCAGTTTAATGAACTCAGAAACACAATCAAAGAACAACATGAGCATTTTACGAAAGACATTGAAATTTTAAAAAAGAACCAAATAGAATTTCTGGAGATTAAGAACTCAATAGAAGAAATTAAGAATGAAATAGCCAGCTTAGATAGTAGAGTTGACCAGATGGAGGAAAGAATCAGTGACATCGAAGATAGAAACCTGGAAATTACACGAATGAAAGAAGAAAGAGACTTGAGACTTAAAAGAAATGAAGGAACTCTACAAGAACTTTCTGACTCCATCAGAAAGAGCAATATAAGAATAATGGGTATACCAGAAGGAGAAGAAAGAGAGAAGGGAACAGAGAATATATTCAAACAAATTGTCAATGAGAACTTCCCAAACTTGTGGACAGAACTGGATTCTCGAATCCAAGAAGCAAATAGAACACCTAATTACCTCAATCCCAACAGGCCTTCTCCAAAGCACATTGTATTGAAGCTGTCTAAAATCAATGACAAAGAAAGAATCCTCAAGGCAGCCAGGGAAAAGAAGACGGTAACCTACAAAGGAAAGCTCATTAGATTATCATCAGATTTTTTTCAGCAGAAACTCTACAAGCCAGGAGGGAGTGGAACCAAATATTCAAACTATTAAAAGAGAGAAATTATGAGCCAAGAATAATATATCCAGCAAAGATATCCTTTAGATATGAAGGAGGAATAAAGACCTTTCTAGACTTACAGAAGCTGAGGGAATTTTCTAATACACGACCTGCACTACAAGAAATACTAAAGGAGGCTATTTGACCACCATCAACAGGGACAATTTGTGGCAACCAAAACTTAAAAAGGGGGAGAGTAAAGGCCTGAACTGGAATATGGGAATGGAGAAAGTAAGCATGCTGAAGAAAATGGAATACTCTTAATATCAAACTTTGTTTTACATAAACTTAAGGATAATCACTCAGAAAAATCCAGAACTGAAATATATACTGTAATAAAAGAAGAAACAGAGGGAAGCATCATAGAATACCACCACACAGAAATAATAGACAACAACAAAAAGGCAAAGAAACAATGGAGATACAGCCTTACCGGAAAACCAAAGATAGAATGACAGGAAATCCTGACATATCAATAGTCACCCTAAATGTAAATGGACTGAACTCACCAATAAAAAGGCACAGAGCAGCAGATTGGATCAAAAAACTAAACCCAACCATATGCTGTCTCCAAGAGACACATCTCAGCTACAGGGACAAGCATAGACTCAAAATGAAAGGGTGGAAATTGACACTCCAAGCAAATGGTATCCAGAGAAAATTCAGGTGTAGCCATACTGATATCAGATGAAACAGACTTTAGGGAGAAAAAGGTAACAAGAGACAAAGATGGACATTTCATAATGGTAAAGGGGACTATACAACAAAAAGACATAACAGTCATCAATATGTATGCCCCCAATCAGGGAGCACCGAAATATACCAAGCAACTACTAACAGAACTAAAGGGAGACATTGACCAAAACACAATTATACTAGGGGACTTAAACACATCATTGACAGCTATGGATAGGTCATCCAAACAGAAAATAAATAATAAAATAGCAGTCCTAAATGACACATTAGATGAAATGGACATAATTGACATGTATAGAGCACTTCATCCTAAAACATCAGACTATACATTTAACATGGATGGATCTTGAGAGTATAATGCTAAGCGAAATAAGTCAGACAGAAAAAACAGAGAACCATATGATTTCACTGATATGTGGTATATAAACGAAAAACAACAAAAGAACAAGACAAACAAATGAGAAACAAAAACTCATAGACACAGACAATAGTTTAGTGGTTATCAGAGGGCAAGGGGGTGTGGGAGATGAGGGTAAAGGGGATCAAATATATGGTGATGGAAGGACAACTGACTCTGGGTGGTGAATACACAATGGGATTTATAGATGATATAATACAGAATTGTACACCTGAAATCTATGTAATTTTACTAACAATTGTCACCCCAATAAATTAAAAAAAAAATTGAAAAAAAAGTGCACAGAAAGAATGCCAAAGGTACAGTCAGTTGGGATGACAGTGTGACAGTTTCTTCCCAAACTAAACATACTCTTACCATATGATTCAGCAATCGCACTGCTCGATATTTACCCAAATGAGCTGAAAACGTATATCTCCACGAAAAGCTGCATATTAACATTTATAGCAGCTTTATTCATCTTTGCCAAAACTTGGAAGCAGCCAAGATGTCCTTAGTAGGTGATGGATAAACACATTGGTCCATCCAGACAATGGGGTATTATTCAGCTGTAAGAAGAAAGGAGCCCTGAAGCCACCAAAAGATCCGGAGGAAACGTAAATGCATATGACTAAGTGAAAAAAGCCAATCTGGAAAGGCTACACACTATATGGTTCCAAGTATGTGACATTCCGGAAAAGGCAAAACTATGGAGACAATGAAAAGTTTATTGGTTGCCAGGGCTTGGATGAGGTGAGAGATAAATAGAATTTTTCGGGCAGTGAAACTATTCTGTATGATATTACAAAGGTGGATACGTGTCATTATACATTGTAAAATCCCATGGAATGCACAAAACCAAGAATGTACCTAATGTAAACTATGGGATTCAGTTAATAACAACATAATGATTGGTTCATCAATTATAACAAATATACCACCCTGATGTGAGATGTCAATAACAGTGGAAATTGGGAGGTGCGAAGGGGTCCTGCTAAAGAAATAGCCTCATTTAAAAATAAGTAAATAATTGCAAAGTGGAAAAGCTCAGAAATAGTGAAGAGTATATGTGTCAATATTTCAGGCCACGATGGGGCACTGAGGATGTTTGGGGGTGCGTTCTTCCTTCATCAGCGTGTATCAACTAGTCCAGAGCTTGAGTGAGGAAAGTGTGGCCCCAGCAGGTGAGACGAGGTTGGGAATGAGAAAAAGTACAGGAAGTGGAGACAGGGAAAAGGGCAGCTGCGTTGGCCTGGCGGCTTGCACAGTGTGGCGTGGTTTCGTGGTTTGCTGTCCTGGAGGTCATCCCAGTTCCTATCTGTCTGACTGCAGGAAGCTCTGTGTGTTACCAGGTCTTTTTCCCCAAGTCCTCATGTCCACAAATCCACTTGAGTCAGCCATCATGCTGTGACTAGACTTCACCTGCTACCAGTAGATTCCTGCAGGGGCCTCTGGCACTTTCCAGACCCTTCCTTCAATTCCTCTCAGGCTTAGCAAAGACTAGGCTGTCAGTAAAACCTTGCTGAAAGCTTTGGTATAATGGAATATGACACTACAGAGTTTAAAACTGGGTGCCAGATGCGCTGACTGGTAAATCCGAGACCTGAGCCTTGAGTTGGGTGTTCTGGACTGTTTTCTAACACCAACCACCAGTTCTCGGATTCTCCCACACCAACTGGGTGTCCGACAACTCAGTTCAGTTCAGTTCAGTTCAATTCAATAACCGATACTAACCGCCCAGAGTTAATACAGACCCCGCAGCTCAGGAGCTCAGTCCTCCAAGACTGCCGCTACCTCAGATGTTAGTTGCAAGTCCCGAGCCACCTGTACTTCTGATTGACCAGCTATAAATCGGGGGTTCCCATAACCCCCTCTTAAGGTTTGATCATTTGCTAGAACAGCTCACGGAACTCGAAAAGGCACTTTACTTATGTTTACCAGTTTATTATAAGGCTACAACTCAGGAACAGCCGAAAGGAAGAGAAGCGCAGAACAGGCTATGGAGGGCGGGGGGCTGGCGTGGGTCTCCCGCGCCCTCTCTTGGTGTAGCACCCTCCCACCCTTCCGCGTATTCACCAACTCAGTAGCTCATCAAATCTTATTGTTCAAGAGCTTTCATAAAGTGTTTTTCTTTTTAAATTCAAGTTTATTGGGGTGACAGTTGTTAGTAAAGTTACGTAAGCTTTCATAAAGTTTAATCTTCAGCCCCCGTTCCTCATTTCCTGGAGATTTATGGGGGTGGCTGAAAGTTCCAACCATCTAATCACCTTGTCATTCTGGTGACTAGCCAGTCCCATCAGAGGCTATCTAGGGGCTCCACCCTAAGTCACCACATGAGCATAAACTCAGGCATGATCAAAAGGGGCTTATTATAAATAACAAAAGAATCATCATTCAGGAAATTCCAAGAGTTTTAGGAACCTGGGACAAAGACCAAATTGGGGAATGCCAAAAAAATGTATTCACATGACTTGTATTCATCTTTTGTTATCGGTATATATTGAGTATTACAATTTTAATACAGTTTTCTTCCTGTCTTAAAATGTGTGTACATTCTTTTGGCCCCCTCTTTGTATTTGGCCCCCTCTGGGGCCTCTGCTTATTCCATGGTCAGCCCCATGAGATTTCAGAGTTCAAAAGTCATCATGAGGAGATCAGAACTTTGTTGGTTATCTCTCTACTCTTTCAGCGTTGGCTCACAGCTTTTCACATGAGTTTAAATTTGAGTTATTTTCTAATAATAAAAACTTGGAGATTTCTGATTTTTCTTTATAAAACTAGGAGGGACTGCAGTGGTAGTGCATTGGCACAATTGTCTGGAGGTGATCAGGGCTGTCTTTTGGGGCAGCTGTGTCATCCCCAGCTCCCCCCAGTCCCTTCCACACCCTACAGCCTTCCTGAGACCATTTGGAGGCTAACACCATTTGCCAAATGGTCTTTCTGTTTGCAGCACTCGAGGTTCACTGAGTGTTCCCCAAAGGCAAAGTTCAGGTTCCCACCTCTTGCAACACCCAGAACTAACTCTAGTCTCGAAATACCTTGGGTGTTCCTTTCCCGTGATAGTCAATGTAAGGACTCCTTCCTCCAACTGTGTGGACATAGAGGGGCCCAGTGGAAAGCCTAGGAACCTCTTTTAGAGCACGGTCCACCACCTCTCCGCAGGTGTGTGCATCAGTGACAAACTGGGTAGCTTAAGTCCTTTTAATATGTAACATTCCAGCCGCATACCATCCCTGAGTTTTCATTTTTTAAGTTTTATTTTTAGGGTGGATGGCGTTTCCAATTTAGCAGGTGGCACCAGTAGCCAGAACTATTTCTTAATCACTTACAATGTTTCTGAGCTCTTTCCATGTCTATGGCTAGGTAAAAGTAGCCCCTACCGTCTGAGTATTTCGATTCTTCTTTTGGCCCGAGAGGTTTGGAATATGAAATTCTTTTGTTAATAGCTGTAAAAATATAATGTTGAAACTTTGAACATTAATACAGTGCACACAGCAATAAAAGGGTGCCTTTTCTGTGGATGTTTCAGAGTTGACTGAAAAATACAAATTCTAATTCCTTAGAGAGCTGGTTGTGTTAAAATATTTACAGAAGGTCAAGGAGTCTGTCCTCCTGCCCAGAGTGGAGACGTGAAGCTGTGGGCAGTGGTTAAGCGAGGCCAGCCTTTCAAGCCTTGTTTATTCTGGAAATAACTCTGGAAAATGCCTTGTACAGTTCCCCAGAGGCCTGGACGTGGGCCTGTGTCAGTATATGACGAGTGAAAACAAGTCGTTCCTTTGCAACGTTGAGCAAAATTTATAAAAAAGGTCTTTCTTAGAACTTCCAGACAGGCCTGAGGGACTAGAAATGAACTTGAAGTGTGAGGAAGTCAGAGTAAGCGCTTAGACCCCCGAAAAAAAGAAAAAAAGAAAGTAACCCAACTTTATAACTGATTTAGATAGTGGAAATTTTATAAACATCAAGTCCACTGAAACCCAGTGGTTTGAAGTGGATCTGAAACACTTGTTTGTTTTCATCGATTTCCCAGCTCAGTAATGAAGTCATTTTCTGAGGATCCGGATGGTTGTTGCCTTCTTGGCGTGTCCCTGTCTCTTGAAAGCCACTCCCAGGAGGGTATGACTTGGTTGGTTTATGCCCAGTGCCCACCGGGGTCTGGTGGGTGGGAAGCACCACCTGGTTGTTGGATGAACAAAACTTTATATGCGATCGGTCTCTCGGACAGTGATGAATGGATGGACGGTCATGATGGGCTCTGTCCCCAGGACAGCCTAACATATGTTACAAACCACGACTATGTGAAATCCTTTTCATTCACAGGCATGCCAGTTCATAAAGCACTTCTACATGCCGGCCTGGTCTCTGAGAGGAGTGAATGTCTGCTGGCTATCTAATGCTTTGGTGTGTGTCCGCTTCTGCCATTATTCTGATCATTCTCCCTCCTCTGCCCACCCTCCTCTCCCCCAGAAACCAGTTCTAGGACCTGGCGTAGGGTCTCGCTGACCCAGAGTACACCAGTCAGTCTTTCTCAAGAATTTTCAATCTGGGTCTCAGAGAGAAAGTCCATTTTCTCCATGCACTGGAATTATAAGCAAATGGGACTGGAAGCTGCTCGTGGCCAGGGCTCCTGCTGTGTGGAGGGAGAGGGTCTCCAGAAAGACAGCACCCAGGCGGCTTCAAACCCAGGCCGTCTGACTGATGCTAGTTGCATCGCCCCAGTAATCGAGAGTGAAGTGACGTGTAGGGGGCACAGAGAACCATCAGTGCCATCTGCCTCCTAAAGCAAACGCTATCCTTGTCTTTCCTGCACTGCGCTTTCCTGACCATCCACGCTGCTTCTTTGCATTCAGTTTGCATCACTGACAGTGGAAAAAGAATCGTAAAAATACAATGTACTTCACTAGGAAAGCTATAGTGAACTCCCATTTGTAGTCTGAAAAAGCAGGCCGAATTTCAGTGTTCATAAGAAATTATTTGAAATTTGAAAGTGCAAATCTTTGGTCTGTGTATGGATTTGTCCATGTTAGCGTGTTTTTTTTTTTTTTAACCCATTCATGTTCTTTCTGAAATACAAAATTTTTTCTTAAAACATTGTATCCATACAATGATGAGTATTAGCATTTCTTGAGTGTTTACTGTGTGCCAGGTATTACTTGTGTTAATTCTTTTCATCCTCACAAAAACCAATGAAACACATATTGTTATTTTCCCCCATTTTATAGATATGGAAACTGAGGCACAGAAAGATTAAGTCGTTTTCCCCCAGGGTACACAGCTAGTGAGTGACAGAGACAGGATTTGAACCCAAGCATTCCAAGTTTAGAGACTGGGCTTTTAATATAGAGATTTGTAGAAGTATTGAAAACCACTCATTTTGTTTAGTTATTGCAATCTTGTTTAAAACTGAATTACACATTTTTTTTTTGTTTGCAATAATTTTTGCTGTCTTTCAAGGCAGTTAGAAAGTTGGAAATGCCCGAACATGTATTCGGCTCCATGACTTACATTTTAGGAGACTTCAGCCCTGGGAGGTTTTTACTCTGCTTTTCAGCGTGAGAGCCGGTACTAGAATTCACATCTCTGATTTCCATTCCTGCTGGACCATTCTGTGAATGGGTCTTCAAGCAAATACCGACTTCTCCTAGTAGCAAAAGCTGGGCAGTGGTCTGGTCTTAAAGAATGAATCTGAAGGCCAGGAGGCCAGCGCTCTCCTGGGGCCTCCTTCCCAATTCTTCACAACTTTGTATCGCTTCTCCGCCTTGCATTTGGTTAGTAAGGAATCCAGGCTCTCTGTCCAGCTTTGTATCTTGATCATCAATTTTCAAAAGATCAAACAGAAAGATGATCAAAATACTCAGCCCCACTTGCTCAGTGTCCCCGAGGGACATCAGAAGTAGGAGATATTGACCCGGCCCATTGTCCTGTCATTTCTGTGAAACACGTCATGCCGGTTGCTGGAGAATTGGGTGGAAATGGAAAGTTGTGACCTGGAGTCTTTGGCTAAGTGCTAATTTCCTACCTGTTACCATTTCCTTTTTTTTTTTGGAGCAATTGGGAAAACAACTGGTCTTTAGTCATGACCAGAAGGGAAGGTGGAGAATCAAAATCCTGACCCCTCATTTCCTGTGAGATTGTGAAATGAAAAGTAAGCACTTAGTGAGTGTGGCAGTTCAGAACAATTGCCCCTATTGTGGAGTGAATACTGGTTTCCTTTCCTCTTCACACAAACTCTGTCCGGTGGAGAGGCTAACCAGAAGGAAAAGACAGTCCCGTCGTGGGCCTTCTAGGCTGCCCAGCTTTGCAGTGAGAAAATCCAGCAAGATTTTCATTGTGGGCAGTTTGTACATAAATTTCAAGGTTTAGGCTGAATGTCCTTGGGTTACTCAGAATACAGTAGTTTTCTTTAGAGGAAGTCATCCTGAATGCTTCAGAAGGCCTGTCATTATCCTGCAGGTTGCAAAGGGACAAGTAGAGGATTCGGCTCACTTGATGACCTTAGTTACTGAGAGCCTGCGAGTTGGTGATGGGGGTGGCCTTTGCCTCAACTCAGGAGCCTTTCCACTTCTCTGAGTTTTTTCCTTTTAAGGCTTCCCCACTGGGAGCCCTTCAGAGAACAGGGTCATGTTGACCCAGGGCTGTGACTCACGCCAGGCTTTTCTGTGCCTCCTCTGCAAAGACTCCAGTTGACAGCAAGACTTTATAATAGTTCCATGAAGGAGGGCAAACGGCTCCATCAGACTTGAGGAACAGGCGATGTGTTCAGCTGTGTCACTTGGTCTTTACCTTTTAATTATCTGATAAAAATATTCCCAAACTATGGGGAAAGACTTCTTTGGAGTCAGTATATACTATCCTTTCCTTCGTTTAGCAAATGCTTATTCAGAAACTACTGTGTACCCATATGAAAAATTATATATATATTTCTGCCCCTGTTCTAATATTTTAGTCTGTGACCCTGGTTCCCAACACAGAGTTCCTAAGTCCCTTGTAATTTTCCAGGTGATAGGAATGTCTTTTGTTCTAATGAGGTGGCTCCTGGGTCGCTCCTGGATAGGGGCTGGTCACCAGAAAGACCAAGCCATGATTAGAAGCTTGGAACTTTCATCGTTCCCCTCCTCCCCAATTCCCTGGAGAAGAGAGAGGGGCTGGAAAGTGAGTTAATAATCCATCATGCCTACGTGACAAAGTCTCCACAAAAATCCCAAAGTATGGAATGTGAAGAGCTTCCTGGTTGGTGAACACATCTACGGGCAGGGAGGGTCACATACCCCAACTCCACAGGGACAGAAGCTCTTGGGCTTGGGGTGCTTCTGGACCTCACCCTATGTACGTCTTCCTCTGGCTGTTCATCTGTATCCTTCATTATGTAATAAAACAGTAAACATAAGTCATTGTTTTCCTGAGTACCTGAGCCATTTTAGCATATGACTGAGCCCGAGAAGGGAGTTGTGGAAATCTTGCTTTCTAATTGGTCAGACAAAAGCCCAGGTGACAGCCTGCACATGTGCTTGGCACCTGAAGTCGGGGCCGTCTTGTGGGCCTTCACCTGTGGGATGGTGATGCTGACTCTAGGTAGGCAGTGTCAGGATGGAGCTTAATTGTAGGACACCCAGCTGGTGTCTGGAGGAGGCTTGCAGGATTGTTTGGCGGGGGGGCCACCCCACCCCCCAAATCTGGTGGCAGAAGTAAAGTATTGAGAGTACAGGAAACCAGTGTGTGTTTCCTAGACAACCTGGATTTGTGTTAATCTCTGGGAATACAGCAGTAAACGAATCCGATTATATCCCTAATCTCATAGAATGTGTGAGTAAATGGGCAGTTACAATTAGTATGATGAATGCTGATGGGCAAAGGTGAAGGTCATGTAGAAACCCCTAAGGAGGGTTCTGACCTGCACGTTGGGTCAGGAAGGGCAAATGGAGAGAAAGAGTCATCCAGGCCAGGGGGTGTCTCCCTCTTACAGTCTGCCTCCTCTAGACTGACTTTTTTGAGGTGGTACATAAACCCCTTTAAGGCATATATTTAAAAGAAAATAATAGTATGCCCTATTTATTTAATTTGTTGTTGTATTTTTACTAACAGCCACAGACTACAGAGAAGTTGCAACTGTAATACAAAACCCTTTTCTTCCCCAAGCCATTTAAGTGTAAGTTACCAGTGCGATGGCCCATCAAACCCAGACACTTCGGTGTGTGATTTTTACAAACAAGGACATTCTCCTACATAAGCGCCACGCAACCATCAGCATCAGGAAATTAGCAGTGACTCATCACCACCATCTAATCCTCAGATGCCACTCGAGTTGTGCTCGTGGTCCCAAGAATGGCCATTATGGCGCAGGGAACCTGTCCATGGTCACACATTGATGGCGTTGTTATGTCTCCTTCCTTAGGCTTCCCTTGACCTTCATGACCTTGCCAACCTTTGAAGAGAAGAGGACAGTGGTTTTGTAGAATGTCCTTCAGTTTTTATTTGTCTGGTGGTCCCTTCATGATTAGATTCACAGTGTGCGTCTTTGGCAGAAACATCTCAGAGATGGTGCTGTGCTCTCCTCTTTGCTTCATAACTCGGGCTGCAGGATTTCAATTCATCCTGTTCCTGATCACTTGATGTAGTGGCATTGGCTAGGCTTCTTCACTGTGAAGTGACCCTTATGCCCTCTGTCATTAATATGTATTTTGAGGGGGGTACTGAAAAACATCCGTTTCTCATTAAACTCTGAGTTCAGTATGGGTTTATGATTTCCTATTTTATTCAATGGGTTATAATTGTTCCGATTTTTTTTTAATGTTCAAATTGTCCTATATTTGGTTGCCTCTTCAACCTGACTTCTATGTTCTTTTGATACATTCGAATCATTCTTTGAGCATTTCTATTTTTTTCTGACACAGATAGATGTCCTAGCTCTGGAATCAGCTGTTTCTCCAAGGAGCTTTTAGTAGAGAATAGTATTTAGAAATCAAGATCTAAGCATTAGGTGTGTTCATTGCTGTTGAGCTGTTGTTGCTCCAAGGCTGTCTTGGTAGACAGCTAGAAATATACATATGTAAATATATACATTTGTTTCCATATCTCTTTGGATGGAAGTCCTTGAATTCACACCAATACCTTCGGTTCCAACGCGACCCCACAGGGTTCATTCTCGCTCTCTCCCTTTCCGTGTCTGTACCTCCTCTCTCTGACAGTGAGAAACCGGGTTCCCATTATTCTGAGCGCGCTTTCTTATTTGATCAATCCCCTGTGCATAACCAGTCTCCATCACCACCTCCTGCCCCCTGTGGAGCCCCTCCTAACCCTGCCCGGCTCTGATGCCCTAGCTGGACCACGACTCACCAGAGGCCTTCTCTGCCTGATTTGGGTTCTGCCTCCCCACGCTGGGCTGCCTCCCTCAGACACCCACCTCCCATGCTCTACCACCTGCATGACTTTGGGACTGAATTTTTGAGGAAGGGCCAGGAAGGGAAAGAGAAAAGCAGGAGGAAAGGGAAAACTGAAAGGGAACGGGAAGCACGCAAAGGAGGATAGGAAGGGCCATTTACAGTATTTTAGTTTCCCTCGTCTTAGTTGCACTTTTGCCTATCATATGATATACTGTCACATCAAAATCATGCTTACACGGCACGGTGCCCTCATTTACCCACCTCTCCATTCCTCTCTCTACCTCCTGACTGCCCACCAGTCCATCCCCCTGCCCTCAGCCATCTCGGAACCAGATCCAGAGTGGGCTGTTCTAGACCGTCCTAGTGGGTCTGCTGCATCGAGGAGCCAGTTGCCTGAAAGGAATGGAGAATTTTAACTTCTTTGCGGAGAAACGCAGAAAGAGCACAGACTCAGGACACCTGATATAATTCTAGGCAATTATGAGGTCATGTCTCTGAAAAGAAAAATACGGATAAATGTGTCTTTTTAAGGTTTTGTCTGCTTTTTAAAGTGGGAATTAGCACCATTGTTTATCTCTCATTCAGAAAGTTTTTAGAGAAATACAGATACTCATTACTTCAGTATTACATCAATTCAACTTTCCCAAAGCTAACTAAGAATGTTAGAAAAATACAGCCAAGTTCATACTAAGAATCATTAGAGACTTTAAAATTGTGTAAATTTAAGTGTAACGTTAGTTACTTCCTTCAAAAGTAAGCTCGAGCCAGTATCTCGTCCCATTAGAATTAATTCATAAACAAACCACCACCACCACCACCACCAAAAACCCCTAGGACAATTGTAGCTATAATATTTTGGTTGAAATTTTAATTTACATTATATGTACCTTTTGGAAATGGTATATTTTAGAGATTTTTAAAATAGAAGCAAGACCAGGACAACCATGGAAAGTTTTAATAGAAACATCCGTATTCTTACGTTGATCAAAAGGGCTTCACCCCAATTTTATATTCTGGGGTAACTATATGAGCACCTCCGAGATCAAACACGTCAAACCGCAAGTTACCTTGTTTAGGGTAATCGGATGGTTTAATCCTGGTGCAATACGCTTTTGTCAATATCACAGCAAAATGACAATACTGTTATTTTAGTAATCATTTCAAGTAATACCAAAATGCCACTGTAATAACAAGAGAATTTGGTGGGGAGTTGCAGGAGGTAAGTGGTGTTGAGGGCTGGGGGCGTTTGGGGTGAGGGGATCAGGATTAGACGAGGGCTGGGAGAGGTACAGAGGGAAGAGAGATCGAAGAGAGAGAAATCTAAGCAAAATGCCCACAAAAGTCTACAATAATGATGTTATATCCACAAACATTCTGCTATTTCTTGTATCTAAAAATACGGCATCAAAAGGGCAGGAGGATACTTTTGGGGGTTGATGGGTCATTCATTTTCTCGATTGTAGTAATGGTGTATGCATATGTCAAAACTTATTTAAGTGTGTACTTTTAAATGTGCAGCTTATTTTGTTTCTCGATAAATCTGTTTCTTTAAAAAGTATATGGTGACAAGAATGCTGAAACCAGTATTATAGTTGCTAGCTGTGTCAAAATTTAAATAGGCCAAACTGGTATTGGGCTTTCTGCTTGGACCTGGGAAGGGCCTGGGCCAGTAATTTCCACCTGCTCTTGCTAGGTCATAGGTGCCCTCAAGGAGCTTAACTCCCTGGAGTGAATTGTCTTCATGGGGGCTGGTAATTGATCCAGAGGTCTCTATTTTTGTGTTTTTAATTAGTTAGGCGTTGCATGCAGGTGTCAGGGAGGAAAAACTTTTCCTCTATCTCTTAGGTTCAGTAATGGAGGGCCTGTGAATTAAACTGAAAAAAAAAAAGACAGTTTAATAGGGAAAAAGGTATACAATTTTTATTGACATTTACATAGTCATTTAAATAAGCACAGACCGAAAAAAAAGTGAAACTCAAAGTGGTAGACTTGGGGCTCATATACAATTTTAACAAAGGAAACGGGGTTCGGGATTCAAGAAGTGATGAGTCCTGGGGAAGTAACTAGGAAATATATGGGGGAATAATGGAAGATAATGGTTATTTTAGTAAGGTCTGTGTGCAAACTTGTCTTGGTGTCACTCTTTATCTCCAGGGACAAGAACGCTCTCTTCCTTGTATGGGGTGTGGGTCTGGAGTGGGGATTTGGGGGTTGGGGGGCAGGAGACTTCTTCAGAAAGGGAAATCTATGCCCTGCCTTTGGGGAGTTAAAGGGAGGACAGATAATTCTTCTTCCATTTGTTTATTCTCAGTTGCTTTCAACTCAAAATAATCCTTATGCCATATGCGTATTTTGGGGTGATGTATTCTCATCCCCTTCACATGAAAATCAGCAGCAACTGAATCTTTTAGGAGACTTCTGTCTCTGCTTCCCACTTGACTCCCCAACCATTTTATTGTCGCTTCATAGTGGGGCCAGGGGGCACGGGGTAACCTCAGGTCAGTCTACGCTGGCCCTCTAGGGGCTTCTGGGTGTTTTGCATTTTGATTATCTCCTCATTTTAGCCAGTCTCTACGCTCCTCCCTCTCTCTTGCCTTGGGGCCCCCTCGTGTTAGCTGACTCTCCCACTTCCTCCCTCTCCCTCTCATCCTGAGATAGGACACTCGAAATAGCTTTTATCCGTTTTAAAACATTATGCAGTATTTTTTCTCTTGCCTTTATTTTCTCTGTCAAATTCACATTTTGTCTGAATGTACTAACATTACACATTTTGTGAACACTGATAATTTTTCCAACATAAAATATTTTCTAATGTTGAATTTTGTCCATAGCACATTCTCCTACTTCAAAAAAAACACCAAACTTTTTAATAATCCCTTCCCCCCCCCCTTTTTCTAAATGAAAGGGTTTGGCTCAAAAGCCTCAAAAGCTGTGGCCACCAGCTGAGATCCTAAAATGACCCAAGAGTGGTGCTAGGGGAGAGTGAAATAAATAAATAAATCCCTTTCCAAGAAGTTTAGCCTTGAAGAACATTCTAGAACAAAACTGCGGGCCCCCTGCCATCCTCCTCCCTTCTGTTTTGGTTGGCCCCAGTCCTACAATGTCATCTTCTTTCTGGACCGAAACAATGCCTGAAATAGTGATGATTTCTACATTTTTCCTTAAAAACAAACAAAAAAATTAAGAGTTCTATGTCTCAGTTAAGTATTTTAAATTTCAATTTAGAAGGTACCGTTATTAAAAGTACATACTTACATAGGAGACCCTGTCCCACAAACATTATTTTTTAAAAATCCAAGAGCTTGCATGCATTTCAGAATTCCAAAGTCACAGATATTTTTTTTTTTAGCCTGATTTGTAAGAACAAGACCAACTCACAAATATTAAAATGCATTACAGGTAACAGTGACAGTAAGACTCAGTTGGGTTTTTTTTCTTCCGGGGTTTGTGTTAATCAGCCTCTCACCACCGTTAATTTTTTCCTAGCTCTTTTTAACCCTCAAAAACTGAAGACTTTTCCTGTTCTCCCCCCTTCCCATTTTACACTTTGGCCGTTATGCAATTTTGCTTATTGATAGGCTGGGGAGGGGGAAAGGAGGGGCTTCATGGAGTCTTCAGGATCTTTTGCATTTCCTTAACTCTCCCCCGACTTGTTCTCATGAACATTTTCAAACATACCAGATATATAGAGCAAATAGAACCGTGGCTGTGCCTGTACCACCATCCAGCTTTAACAATCATTGCCATTTTTCAATGTGGTTTCATTCATCTTCCACACCACCACCTTTTTTCTTTTTTCCTTAGAATTATTTTAAAGTAAATCCTAAAAAGGACATAATTTTACTTATAAATACCTCAGTATGTACTCCTTCGTTGTCCTAATCTGCGGACAATACCATTAGCGACCTAACACAATTATCAAAAATCCTTTAATGACTGTTTGGGCCGTAGTGGACCACAGCCAAGCTTGCACTGGGTTAGGGCTGCCGTGGGTCAGCAGAGTTGGTGGCTGGGGAGGAGGGCTGGGTGGGAACAGAGGAGAGGGAGGCCAACCTGTAATGCACTGACCTTTCTGTGTGTGTCACGCATTGAATCATAACACCCTTGGGAGAGGAATGGCTGCTTCATGCCACCTCCAAAGTCTCATGAGAATTGCTCTTTCGACAACTTGTAACCCAGAACTACCACAGGAAAGGGATTTGGGGGAGTCTAGCTCCCGCTTAGCCAAGATGACACTGTACAAACCACCACATTCATCCATAAGCAGTCCATGTTCCCACTCCCCACAGTGCCTCTGTAATGGGTTTTACATCTGATTTCTTTAAATTGGGGTCCAAACGAGATCCACACATTGCATTTGTTATATCTCTCTTAACCTAGAATTGTTTCCTCTTCCCCTTTTCTCCATGACATTTATTTGTTGAAGAGCCTGGGTCGTTGGAATTTCTGCAGAAATTCCCTCCATTGTGCATGTGGCTCATTCTGTCCTCCTGGCATAATGGCTGTGAGCTCTAGAGGCTGAGACTCAGGGTTTTGTTGTTGTTATTGTTTGTCATGTTTTGGCAACAATCCCTGAAGGTCTTTAGTTTTCTGACTCCCTTTGGGCTTCTGAACCAGGACATAGACACCAGGACACAGCCCAGGGCTGCTGTCCTGACCTAAACTCAGCTTTCTTTCCTTAATCCCCGAGCGTGAATGTCCCATATAGGGAAACTGGATAAACTCCACTCGAGTAATCCTTCATCCAGCCAGCCTCACGCCATGGGCTGGCTAGCCTGTCTCATGTGCGCAGTACTTACTTAGTTCACTGTTTCCTCTTTCCTTGCTGGACATTGTAAGCTTGGGGGTGCCAATTTCATCTTTGCCACCAACTGTAGAACCATATTTTGCCGTGTATAATGCGCTCCCGTGTATAATGTGCACCCATGTTTTGGGCCCAAATTTTCAGGGGGGAAAAAATCTTTTGTTTTAATTTTTTAATTCAAATTTTTATTTGTTTACATTTAGGTACTTGTTTTTTGTATGATAAAGGAATTTTAGCATTTATTTTTTTAGCATATTATGGTACAAAAAAGTTTATGTAACAAATAATTACAAAACACAAGAACAGATACAAGGTAAAAGAAATTTTATGTAACGGTGACAAATTTACGATCTTTACACAGCAGAGAAGGCCAAGAACTCTTCTTAGTTTCAAGTTAGTCGTAAGTTCAACAAAACCGATGATCGTATTCCAGGGTATTATTTTGCATATGGATATCAGTATTGATTTCTAGAGTTACACTTTTAACTCATATGCATAAATAAAAGAATTAAAAACATTTACATAGACACAGAATTAGTACTACCCATGTGTAATACACATCGTTATTTTTGCCTCAAAAATTTGGGCAAAAAAGTGCTCATTATACACGGAAAAATACGGCATGTCAGTTGGATCAACATCTAGTAGGAATAGACCACATATACCCCTTCGCTATAGGATTAGACTGTATTTCCTGTTTATTTAGACAAGGAGATTGAGGCTTAGAGGAAGTAGGGTGTCCCCTCCCCCTCCAGGGTGGAAGCAGATGCAACATATCTCAGTGTAGCTCCCCAGGGACCAAAGTGGACTCCCCAGTGGGACCCATCAATACTGTCTACATTATGCCCTTGAACTTTTGTCCTCTGGGTTTATTATCACAATTCAAGAACTTGCTCTCTAGCAATCAATGGCTTTTGTTCAAGAGAACAAAACTTTTTTTTATCAACACTGGGTCCTCCTGTTTCTTGAACAAAACTCAGCTTCCGCAGGGCCACTTCCTCCCCAGGGAGGAGAAATCGGAGTTGGTGCCCGGATTTCCCTGAACTCTATCCCTGCCCCCAGATTCCTGATGTTCTGGAATGTCCATTTCCCAGCAGCCGTCGCCCCTCAGGCTCTGCATTAACGCACCTTAATATGAATGTTTGAGACAGTTTGGTGTGAAGACCGTAATCCCACCAGAAGATGACTGTAGTAACCCCTCGAAGTTTTTCATTGATAAGAAAACAGTTAAAGTATTTTTATAAAGAACTCGTGGATCTGTAAAAACTCATTTTGACAGAAGAAAACGTATTTTCGAGATAAAACAAGGTCCTGCCCAGGGAGGCAGATCCGAGCGGATAGCGGTGAGCATACACGAAGGTCACCGGCTACAGTCCAATTTAAGCAAAAGGGGCTGGGTCGGGAGGGTCTCAGGGGTTCTTAGAAAGGATGTGTGGCTGAAGCACTGGGTTTAGAAGTAGAAATAACGAGCTTCCAGGAAACTCGAAGCATTGTCCTCTTCCACACCCTCAGTCGGAGGCAGGTGCTAGGATTTTCGATTTCATCAGATTGGCCCCAAAGGGAAGAGGCAATTCCATAAAAGGATCAGGTGCCATCGGAATGAGAGAATGGTTACAGGGCAACTCAAACCTGACACAGATCCACATTCCCTTTATGTAAAGTAAGAGGAGCCCGGCCAGCTTCCTTTTAGTGTGGAAAACATGGCCAGTGTCTGGCCTTTAAAAAAAAAGTAGGCCTAAAACCTGAGCATAAAGGAATTTATTTCCTAAACCCTAGCTCCATAAACAATACCATGAAAGGCCAGAAGGAAGGTTATCAGATTAGGGTATTTGTGTTTAATTTCTCAACTTACCACATTCCGAGGGCAAGATTTATAGTCACTGGCAGGGAATGTTTCAGAGAACACTCAGGGGCAGGGAAATGTGGTCATTTGCGTTTTGAAACCCAGAACTGTATGTTTCTACAGCTGCTGACTTAACCAGCTCTCTGGGGATGACAGGCTTAGTTCATCTTGGCCAAGGGACAGCATGGCTGAATTTCTGGTCACAGAAATAACAGCATCCCTTCCAGGACATCTGAGGAGAGTTAGAATGAGGAAGAGTCAGTCAGCTGTGAGGGGCAGCCCCTCAGCTTGGAGACCTGAGATATTTGTGGAGAAGACTCTGGGAGGAAATTGAGTTTGTCCTGGTGGACCGAAGGGTTCATGGCATAAAGGCAGAAAAGTGCTTCCATCTCTCATTCTTTTTAAAAAGTAGAACAATGACTAAACTTCTTTTAACCTTCAAAGTGGAATGGTTTGATTGCCTTTGAGTGGTGAGTGGTGCTGACACTTGGGGTCCTCGCTCTGGATCTTCATCTGACCCCTACGGGCAGCTCACACATACTGTGAAATCCTTTTCATTTCAAAATTTATACCCAAGGAAACTCAGAGAACACTGATGATTAAAATAAATGTTAAAAAGGAGAATAGAATGATAAAATTTCTACAAATTGGCTGTTACACGAGCTTTCTCGTGATTTTGATCAAAATTAAATCTCTCCAATATTAAAAGCTAAAACGTAATGGCAGTGCTACCCAATCTAACTCGTCATTTGTTAGGAATAAAGATTACACCCACATTTTGTTTTGCTAAGGAGCCCTTACAAGGAGCAATCTGGTACCTTCTCTCTTGTCATTTAGAAGCAAAATGTGAACTTATGTATATATAAAAACCTCCATTATTAAAACTCAGTTTAAAAAAAACATGCAAAAATTCCAAACAGTTCATAGAACCATTTTTATTTTTGTTGCCATAATATACACATAACTTTGAACCTACATTTCTCACAAAACATATCACTTTTTAAAATGTGTTGATAAATCATAACTTTTTTTGATGTGATTAATTTAAAGTAAATTAAACAGTATAGGTCTCTCCTTAAATATGATAAAGTGAAATAAAGATTTTTATATAAGTTGAGGTTTTGGGGTTGTGTAGAAATCGACCAACTGCAACAGTAAAGGATGGTGTGGGCTTTAGTTCCTGACACACACACTCCTCCCCCCCACACTTCTGGAATTTCCATCACCACTACCACCCCCAAACAACCTAAATAAGCCATAATCTGAAAATGCCAGCGTTTTGCTCTGCAAATCCTGCATAGCAACATTAGCTCCGTCTCTTTGCCTCACTCTCTACCACAAAGCTGCAGCAGTCCGATGGTGGAAAATCTGAGGCTGCCAATAAAACCAGTTCTGCCAGTTGAGGCACAAAACCATGTGTGAGGTGGTCGTGATGGGAGGAAAAGAATGGGAGGAAATGCTGAGTCGCGTGGGATCTGGGGAGCAGGAAAGAATGGTAGCCTCTTTGGAAGCAGGGGTTCCCATTTGAACTAAAAGCTCAAAGCTTTTAGTTCATCTTGGCCAAGGGACAGCATGGCTGAATTTCTGGTCAAAGAAATAACAGCGTCCCTTGCAGGACATCTGAGGAGAGTTAGAATGAGGAAGAGTCAGTCAGCACAAAGCCTTGTGCTTTGGTCCATTTGCCTCTTCCTTCTGTATTCTGTAGCTGCTTCCGGCCGAGGAGGCTCCTTGATGGTCTCAGCTGCAGCCCAGGTTTCATGTTCAGAGCCCTCAGAACCTTGAGCTTCCGGGAGCATCTGGTGTGGACATGGTGAGCAGGCATGATCCGCCAGCCTCACCCACTCTGTCTCTTTTGTGACCCGTTAATCCTGACAGTAGATGCTGCTAGAAGTCTCTGCCTCTAGCACCTTGTGTGTGGCAGACACTGCTACTTGCCCACATGATCACTATTCTCCCCTTTTTCCTAATTATCAGAAGTCCGATTTTGTTCAGGGTGACATCGTGTCCAGCTTAAACACCAACCTTTCCTGAGGCCTTTGCAGCTAGGGGTGGCCAGATGACGTGGCTCTGCGGTGTGTGGGAAGTCTACCAGGGCTTTCTGAAATGCCCTGGTACCACTGGGGTACCAGGTGATCTGGTACCACTTTACTCCCTCCCTTGTCTTCATCTTCCAACTTGGAATGTAGCCATGAGGCTGGAGCTGGAGCAGTCGTCTTGAGGCCAAGAGGTAAAAAGACATGAAGCCAAAAGCACCTGCTAAGGGTGGTGAAGCAGAAAGATGAAAGGAGTCTGGGACGGCATGTTGGGCTGCATAGACCTGCCCTGGCCTTTGAGGAGCCTGGGCAAGAGGAGAGACGGTGGCCTACACATTGTGTCCCTATCTGAAAAACTGTCGAGCAAGCTAATCAACTGTTCAACAAAATATATTCTGTCCTTTGAGCTTGACAATATATGTTATAATCATGAAGGTGGAAAACAATGCATAAAGCCATGGTTTTTATGGCTTTATATGACTTAAAGTCGGCAAAATACCAACGACAACCAAAGATTCTGATACACTTTTGTGTATTCCAGTGCAAACAAATGATGAATTATGTGTGATTCAGGATTGTACTATGCCTTCGAAGCGGCACTCTGAGCTATGGTTAACACTGTCGATGGGGGTGGACATAGGATGTAGGATAAGGCCTGTGGAATGAATAACCCACTAACACCAGAAAATTACTTGGAAGTTTTCTTTTCTTTTTTTTTTAAGTAGATCTTGAATTTGGGCTCATTTCATTAGGATTTGTATCCTTTTTAAGAAAAAGAGTGACAAAACCCTTTTATTCTTGTTCATTTGAAAGGAATTTTTGACCTGATCCTGGATGGTTGCGATTTTACTCTATTTGTACATCTTGAACAGTGCTCTGAAAACCAAGCTAGGCTCAGTAATTCTGAAAGGAGTTTCATAAGTTTAAAGAAGTTCTTTATAAAGACACATGATGGATGATGCTTTTCCTTTCTAAATGGCAGTCGCACTGATGAAGCAGAAGGCAAACTTAATAGGTAGCTATTATGTGAAGCCACATAGAACTCTGAATTCTGTGGTGGCAGGTCCTCTGACTTCTCCACCAACACGCGGAGACTTAAATAGTCTTGTGGTTTCAGATCCAGAAATGTAGTCTTCCCACAGCCCTTCTCCTGTGAGTTGTCAAAGGAAAATCCTTCCAGAATCATCAGCACGAGAGCAGCTATGCTTCAGAATAGCGGTTGGACATTTACGAGGCTTCAAACTATACACAAGAGCATTCATGTGCAGAGAGCAGATATTGGGGCTTTTAGAAGACAGTTTATCAATATCCCAGAGTCTAGAAAGCTCTACCAAGCCTGGGAGGCCAGCCTGGCTGCAAGCCATAGCCTTAACTCTGTGAATTCCGGTTCATTTCAATTTCTGGTCTAGACCGGGCTCTTGTCACCGCCGTGGGACATTCACCTGTTCCATCACCACTCAGAACACGTGTGGGAGGAGGGTGTGCATTATGGATGGAATTGTGTCACCTTCCAAATCCATATGTTGAAGCCTGAACCCCCATCGTGTATTTCGAGACAGGGCCTTGAAGGACATGTTTAAGATTAAATGAGGTCACAGGGTGGGTCCTAATTCAACAGGACTGGTGTCCTTGTAAGAACAGGAAGAGAGCAGGCTCTCCCACCGTGTGAGCACACAGCCGGAAGGAGGCTATCTGCAAGCCGGGAAGATGGCTCGCACGAGAACCTACCATGCTGGACCTTGGTCTTGGACCTTCAGCTTCCAGAATGATGAGATAATATATTCCTGTCGTGTCTGTGGTGTTTTGTGATGGAGGCCCAAGCAGCCTGCTACGGTGTGGTTGGCCTTCCCATTCACTTCTCATTTACATCTAGAGTAGGCGCCCCGAAACTCTTCCTTCCCAAGATATTTTGTAAGAATTTAGCTGTCCCACTGGTTTAAAAACAGGATATTTCATGTTTGGTTTTATGTTTTGTTTTCTTCTTATCTTGTTAATTGTATTTAAATGTGAAAGTAAAAAAGAAATAATAATAATAATGATAATAATAATAATAATGCAGAAGTGTGTGCTCTGAGGGGAAACTGGCAGAGAGTTGAGATTGCCTGTGTGGCTTGACAGAAAAAAGGATTGGGCAGATTAGTATATGGTGACACTTTTGGTTAATGCCTTCCAGTTCACCAACACCCACCCATATGTGATCGCATTGGTGCCTCATATCAACTCTTGGAGGCATGGAGCACAGATAATACTATGTCTATTTTAGAGATGGTAAAACTGAGGCTTGAGAGGTTGGATGTCCAGCCAAGGTCACATGGCTGCAGGTGAGTGTCAGAATCAGAACTCCCCCTCACGTGGTGAAGATGAGGATGGTTGTGCTGTGTGGGGCTGTGTGCAGGGAATACTTTGGGAAATTGCTATAATAAACAGAATTATGTCCTATAATTTAAAGAAGTTCCATAAGGACAGAGTGTCCGGTGGTGGCCCCGTCCACCCCATGCTGACGTGTGCAGGTCTGGGTCTCAGGAGTCATGTGTGGGCTGAAGTCCATCTGCTCTTGGCTCTAACTCGCATGACCTTTATCTGTAAATTCTTTTCAAAACAGCAAAAAGATTTTTTTTATAGAAATATAAAATTTTTTATAGAAATTTTTTTTATAGAAATATATTTGTTATCTCTCTGGGTCACATCTAAAATGTTTAAGCAAAACTCTTGGTAGAAGAAGCCATGCAATGTGGCTTTGCTCAATAGTTTGCTTTTTCCCCCTCCATCAACTCTTAGAAAGCCCTCAAAACAAAGAACAAAAAAACAGAACCACAGACTCAGTCCCACATGAAACTGGGACAGAATCATCCAGCCAAGCTTCCCCTATGAGGAAGAGCAGCACATGGCGGTGAGGAAGCCGCCGAGAGCCTGTGGATTAAAGTGGAGAAGGGGAGGCCAGGGTGAGGTGGAGTGCTGACAGTGGGGGTTTTGTGGGGAGCAGTTAGAACGGTCTACGCACTGCTCTCGCTTAGACCAGACTTGTAGCAGTGTTCCTGCTCTACTGCATTGGATCTCCTAAGGGGCTTTAAAAATGCCGATGTCCAGGCGCCCACACCTCTCCACTCCTCCCCTCTCCCCAGGGCTGTATTGAGGAAAAGGATCTGGGCTCCACCCTGGGCCCTTCCCCCTCTGCTCTGTGCCTGCCAGCCTGCAGAGAGCAGGTGTCCCGTCAGTCTCGCCCTTCTGGGGAGGCTGCCATGTTCCCGCACAGCTGAGTGGGTGCACTTAATTCCAGGGTGTAGTGGGAGGAGGCTCCCTTGGCCAGTGGACAAGGAACCGCCTTCTCCCAACAGCCTCAGCGATGGGAAAGCTGGTTTTTGATCCCCATCTCTCTGACTCCAGCTTTCGGTTAGCTCTGCATACTTTCTCAGGAAGCTACTGGAAGACATGGTCCATCAGGGTGAAGGGGCAACTAAGAATAGCCCAGAACAAGGGAGACAGGAAATCCCAGAAAGGAGAGCTTCAAGGAGCATGTGGGATTTCCAGGATGATGGCGATGGGAAGTCAAGGGCAGATTTATGCAGCCACCAAAGAAACAGAGTGTAGCTGGGATCAGGGAGCCCAGGGCCCAGGAAGGAGTCTCTTGGAAACAAAAATGGAGCCGGCTGATTATCAGGTGGGTTTAGCCATGTGGGATGAGGGCATGTGAAGAGGTGTGAGGACACAGCACAGGTACAAATACAATGTAAATGTAAAGCAACTATTAACTTTAGGACAAACAAAAATTTGTAGAAGAAACAAAGTATAATCACAGTTTATTACCTGACTCAGCAGTGAACGATATTTACATGGTTCTAATCCTGTAGCTATTAAATACTGATCTAACCCAAAGTAATGCTATAACTAACTATATTGCAAGAACAGTACATCCTCAGCTACCGTAACAGGAAAGCAGTAGATGATGTCTAAAATGGATTAACCATTTAACCATTTAAATGGATTAACCATTTAACCAAGACGGAGGGATATAACTGTACTTGAAAATGTGGAAGTCACCCCTGCAAGAATCAGCAAAGACTTGAAAGTATCTAATGAGATTCCGTGGGGCAAGAGATTGCTCTTCTGATTTGTCTCTGCTTTGTAATAAGCCTGCTAAGACTGCTTGTCAAAACAAGCATACAGAATCCCCCCAAAGGACCAGACACTCGTGTTTCACTTTGAGTAAAATACAAATCAAGAATCCAGTTTGGGCTTCTATTTGGTTCTCAGCTCCGACCCACATCCCAAAGACAGCAAGCTTAACCCAATCTGTGCCCCACTGACAGCCTCTGCCCCTTTGTATCTCTGCACGTAACCAAGCTATGCACACTTCACATGCACAATTAGAATGTGTCGTTAATAATAAAAACAATTAGTTATATACTAAGAATTCTGTTGTGTTCTTAATTACAGGAAGTGCACTTCTCTCTGCTTATTTTGGATGAGTTTGATTCTAGTTAGGAAGCAAGAGAATTCCAGCATCTGTAATTCATGACATCTTGAGTTAGACCCCTGCTGGGTTTCTCACCTCACACAGAAGTGCTTGGTCCACGTCAGCTCGCATGGGGCACCCCGTACTCCCAGAGCTATGTAACTGAGTCTGGGCACACGTTCCGTTGTCTTAGCCACAGCTGTGGTAAACTTGATTCTGGTTGGCAGGGTTTGAAAAATGAATGTTCTGTAGTGTGAACTCTCAAGCATATTTCAATACTAATTTGTATTTCCATCTGCCTCCAAAAGGGTTTTTGAGGCAGCTTACAGTAAAATAATAATAACAACAGAACCAATAGAAATTGTAGCTTTATTCATAATTGCTAAAAATGAGAAGCAACCAAGACGTCCTTCAGTAGGTGATGGATAAACAAACCGTGATTCATCCAGACAGTGGAATATTATTCAGCAATAAAAGGAAATGTGCTGTTAAGCCACAAAAAAGACATATTGCTTGTGATGGAGCCTCAGACACATCTTTCTAAGTGAAAGAAGCCAGTCTGAAAAGGCGACATACTGTATAATTCAACTATATGACATTTTGGGAAAGCAAAACTATGGAGACAGCAGAAAGATCAGGGTTGCCAATGGTTACAGGGGAGGGCAGGATGAATAGGCAGAGCTCAGGGGACTTTTAGGGCTGTGAAACCACTCTGTATTGTGCTGCAATGGTGGATAGGATACATGTCATTACGTGTTTGTCAAAACCCTTAGAACACAACACAAAGAGTGAACACTGATGTAAACGAGGGGGTTTCGTTCATAATAATGTGTCCATACTGGGTCACCAACAGTGACAAGAGTACCACACAAATGCAAGACGTTAATAATGAGGGGAGCTGTAGAGAGGGAGGGGAAGGAGTAGATGGGAACTGTGTACTTTCTGTTCAGTTTTTCCTGTAAACCTAAAACTGCTCGGATGAATGAATGAATTCACTTAAAGAATAGGTGTCTCAGTGAACCCCAAAACCATTAGAATAAGAATGAAGTCACAGGTACAATTACACCGGAGCACTCAGGGTAAGAAAAGGCACTCAGTGGAACACAGACCTTTATTCTGGATTTTCAGACAGGCAGGTCCAAGGGGATGGATTACATCTAGTGCATTGTCTGCAACAAGGAAATCGACCAGCTTGTTGGGAGACGCAGACCAACTCAGAGATGAACCTGTCCCACAGTTTTTATTCCTGAGGGACAAACAACATAAGGGGTGATGACTTTGACTGGACTTTCACTAGAAGTCCTACATGTTACCAATTCATACCAAGGCCCTGATTTGAGACATCGGGGAGGGCCTGCTGGTGGTACCTGGTAGTTAACACAGGCAGCTCTGTGGGGTAGGGTGGAGTGAAGGATGGAGACATCCTTCTCCTGGATGGGTGCTTATCATGATCAAATTTTATGAATATTGATTTGTCCCTCAGCTTCCAAGCTGAGTCAAGGCTGGGCCAGATGTATCTTGTACACTTATCTGCTCAAAATTTTTTGGAAGGGTTGCTTTGAAAATCCATGTACAAGCAGTGTTCTTGTTATTATAGATTTAGGGCTTTAAGATATAACCCTCATGTTTCCTTCCTTGCATTAGCCCAGGAAATCGCAATACCGTAGATGTTAGAACTGACAGGACTTTGAAGATTAGGGGGTCTCCCTCATTTACAGATGAAGGGGCCCGGACAGAGGTAACTGCTTGGGGGCCGACAGCTAGTTAACACCAGAGCTGTTTCAAAGGCTCTGGTTGATATCAGTTAAGTGACATGCCTGATCCTTCCACTAGCATAAAATGACTGCCCTGGGTCAGGCCAGATTCTAGGGCATTCATTATGATGTCGGCAGGCAGGGGACACTACCCAGAAGGAGGAGCCCATGTGACTCTAAACAGGCTGCCTGACTGCCATCTGGACGACCACGCAGTCCTACTCAGGCAACCTGCCCGCCTCCTCGGGAAGGCGTGTGCTATTGGGACTTGCAGGTGTTTGAGCAGCCACACAGAAAGCCCCATTTTGCAGGATGCTTGCTGACCTAGGTGTGGAGAGAGGAGTGCGGAGTTAAGGTCACTATTTAAAACGTCTAGGGAATTCTGATCCCTTGGCCATCTCAACACCCTCCATCCCCAACAACAACAGCTTTCTAGAATTCAGCCTGAAAGGAAAATCTTGCTGCGCTTTCTGCTGGCCTGATTACTGTCCTGAGCGTGTGTGGCGGGGGAGGGGTGGCCGTTGCTCTGTCAGCAGAACCCCAGATGTTGAGACTGGGCTCTTTGCACTCTGTGGCCCAGCTGATATTCCTGGTGGGTGTGTTTATTTTGCTGGGTTGAGCACAGCCCCCACGGGGGCGCTTTGGGTTTGATGATGGTTCAAAACATGTTTTTGTTACTAACGGCGGTGAAGGTGAAGCTAAGTGACTTCTAAAGCTAAGGGCTCAAGTCTGGTCCATCAGCGACTTTCCCGCAGTTTGATCTGAAGACTGCTGACTCCGATGGCAGAACCCCTTCCTGCCGGTAGCTCTAGAATAAACGAATGCCTGGGTTTTCTTCATTTCTCCAGGACAAAGGACTTGTTTGTGAGCCTCTCCGGCCGGCCGCTAGTGGTGGGCTGAGTGGCCAGGAATGATGGAGGCATGGGTGCTCCACGTGTGGCATTTCCATGACTGCCCGCTCTGGGAACTCAGTGCTCAGGCAATTGTTACTGGAGTGCTCGCTCTGTTTCAGGACTGACAGCCCGGGAGGAAATATCACATAAATGCAGGCCTCACCTTGCAAAACCTAAACCCACGCTAAATATTAAACAGTCCCATTGTCAGAAGTGAGAAATCTAAATTGTATTTTTATCTAAAAAAAAAAAATGGAGATGATTACACTTTGCTCTCTGAGGTCTCCCATGTCTTTAGATGAGGAAGGAAGATGTTTCTTTGTGCTCCATCTTGGAAAAGGCTTTGTTTTTTTTCAAAGGGAAAGAGGTGGGCTATGTGCAGCAGAAATTTTTTAAAATTACATGTTTATTCCAAAGTAGAAATGTTCTTACAATAACAGTAAGTACAAAAAGGAAAACAGGGTAAAAACGGGAAAAGCAGTAAAAGGACAGTCCTTGATTCTTAGAAGGAAACGACCTCATCCATCTGACTATGATCCTAGGAAGACAAGGTTTGGAGAAATTTGCATCCTAGGCACTGGTGAGGGCCAACGGGTCCTTATTCCATCTTTTTAAACAGCCCACCTGGCATTCCCCAATGCAGTGTACTGTGTCCAGGTGGTTTAAAGATTTTTTTTAATGCAGTGTGGGGTTTGCAATGAGGTTTACACGGAATTAACTCACGAGCCTCTTGTTTCGTGTGCTGTTCTGCATTTGTTCTGTTCCCAGCCAGGCCTTTCTGGTTCTTGGAAGACCTGGAAGAACCGGGAGCTGAAGGCAGTGGCCTGGTTGCCCGGTCCTGACAGGAACAATTGGTTTCAGTCTCCGCCTGCCTGGGAATGCGGTTTGGTGGAGGAAGAGAGGGAGGTGAGCGGGGGAGGAGGCCTCCGGAGCCCGCACCGCAATGCTGTGCTCCGAGGGCCAGAGGGCCTCCCCATGCTCCTTTTCCCTGTCACTCTGCCTCCATCCCCGGGCCCCAGAGCAACCGCTGCCTGGTCTTCCTCGCGATGGCCTCACCGCCATCCCAGTCCTCCAGGCCCATGCCTCTGACCACCATCATCGATGTACATTTATGTTGTTTTATACATAATTGACTGCATTGTAAAGAAGCTCTGGGGGTTCTCAGTGGAGGAATCGTATCTGGGGGTTGTGCTTACCTCTAGCAAAGGGGGGTTCCCTCTGTTATTCCAGCACGAGGATGCTATTCTACGAGTCCTGTACTTTCCTCGTATTAACCAAGCAGCCTCAGGTCGGATGGCTGGGTTAGGTTTCGCTGACGGCAAGGGAGGTGCAGAGCGGTTGGCACAAATATTCAATATGCTTGGTGTGGCACAATGGGAGCGAGATACTTGGTCTGTGTCCCTGGCACACAGCCCCTAAACCCCGTGGAATCTATGGAGTGATAAGACTGTCTTTTATATGCCAGTGAAGTGACTGGTGGCTGGGGGCGCCCAGATAGCTTCAGGATGGGGCTGGTCGCCAGAAAACCACTGCACAACTAGAGGTCTGGAACTTCCAGCCCTCCACCCCCACCTCCAAGGAGGGAAGAGGGGCTGGAGATTGAGATACTAATCAATGGCCAAAGATTTAATCCACCGTGCCTCCATAAACCCCATACCCTAATGGGCTCAGAGAGCTTCAAGGGGCTGGGACAGTGGTGCGCCCGCCGAGGGCACGGAAGTCCACATCCTTTCCCCATGCACAGCCCTGTGCATCTCCTCCATGTGCTTGTTCCTGGGCTGTGTCCCCTGTAACAGACCAGTAGTAGTTCTGTGAGCTGTTCTAGCAAATTGTCAACCCCGAGGAGGGGGTCATGGGATCCCCTGATTTATAACCAGTCACTCTGAACTCTGGGTGGCATCTGAAGTGACAGAAGCCTTGTGGGACCGAGCCCTTAACCTGGAGAGGTCTGACACTAACTCCGGGTGGTGTCGGAACGGAATTGAATTATTGAACACCTAGTTGGTTTGGGTGTGAGAAAAAACCCACACCTCTGCTGTGAGTAAAAACAGCTCACGTGGTAATTCTATTGTCATAGGTATTCTGGTTTATTAATTTGTAATAATACAAATTATAATTACAAATTAATAAACCACACTGTTCTTCCTTTTGTTTTGTTGGTGTGGAAACCGAGATATGGGATGGCTGGGGAACTTGCTCAGATCATGTGGGGAGTTCTGGCACGGGGACGAAAACCCTGGTCCTGGCTGCTAATCCATGCTCTTTGCACATATTGCTTCTCAAAAGAAAGCAGGACTAGGACATCGGGGCTTTTTGGAAGATAAGAATTTTCTAATGCTGCTTTGTGGCTTTACCTGTGCCACACACACATAGTCTGGTATATTTAACTCTAAATACACCCTGAAAATGCCCTCCCCCGACCCAGCATCCTTCTGGCCCTGGACAGGGGAGGTCTCGCAGAGGCTCCTAGAGCGAAGGCAATGGCAGTTATCTGTGCACATGGACTCAGGGCCTTTCAGAGCCCCCCACACCAGTGTGGTTGGGGAGACACAGACGAGAGGCCCCGAGACCCCGAGAGGGACACGGAAGTGACTACAAGGACTGGTGGGCTAGAAGAAACCTCCGACTTGGTTGGTGAGGACAAAGAACAAAAGATTGGACCACAGGAGCCCTCACTGAACTCAGTATCATCACAGTGGCCACGGGGATGGACGGTGGTTCCCAACACCTGGCGATGGGAGGCGCCAGAAAGAGCAGAGGGTCACGGACCAGGTGTGCACGGTTCTGTCTGTGACACCAGATGCTGCGTCAACGTCCCCCACCTCCAGGTCCCACCCAGGGGAGGAAAGGGGTGAGGGTGGGGAGCATCCCAAACTGACCAGAGTAGCTGATTACACAAAATAAACTGAATTTAAACCAGGTGTCCCACTTCCTCTGGATTGCACCATTAGGTGTTCAGTTACCAGATGGCTAATGGTTGAGGGGAACTGTAAATAGACAACAACGGCCAGCGTTCTCCAGAGAAACAAAGCCAATAGGACAGAAACACTGAGGTGTATTTCAGCGTCGGCTCCTGTCCTCATGGGGCTGGCAAGTCGGACCTCTGAACGGCAGGCCAGTAGGATGGAGCTGACGCTACAAGCTTTCTCTATTTAAAATTCTTTTCTTTGTGTAAAATATAAATAGTTTAAAGTATACCATTTTAACCATTTTTAAGTGTATGGCTCAGTGGCATTAAGTACATTCACACTGTTGTGCAATCATCACCGCCCTCATCTTCAGAACTTTTCCATCATCCCAATCGTAAACGCTGTCCCCAGGTCTACTGCTTCTTCCACCTGGACACCTCAAGAACCTTCCCTGCCCTTCCTTGCAAAGTTCAGTCTGTCGTCATCCCTGTCACTGCGTCGTGACAGTCCCCTGGGTGGTCTTCCTGCCTCCAGCCTTTCCGAAGCATCTCCTGTCATGTATCTTCCAGGCCGGGCCCTTGAATGGCTCCTCCCATTCCCTGGAGGACAAATCCATCCCTTAGCATGACCTCCAAGACTAAGGAAATCTCTGTGTACATTTCCTCCTGCTGTTTCCAGGGCGTGGCAAACTGCGACCCTTGGCATGTTGTTGTGGTTTTATTCTACTTCTTTCTTTGAAGGAAAGAAAGAAAAAGCTCAGGATGGGCGAGGGGAGGCCCTAGTCCCCATGATGCCCAAATCCTACTGGTGGGAGTGGGGACACATGATGTGTCCAGCATGGTCGGGGAGGTTCTGGGAGCCAGAGTCGCCTGGGCGGACGGAGGCTCCATCGGCACAGCTCCAGGTAACCTGTGCTCGCGGCCTCTCCGAGTGAATTAAGCTCTTGTCCCAACAGCCACCCTGAGACCGGGTTCCCGCAGCACACTGGTTTATGCATAGAAACCTCATGCTACCTGGTGAACCGGGGCTAGGATCCTGACCTGACATTTGAAAGGCGTTCCATGTGCCTTTCTTGCTGCAGCCACGCCTCGCTGTTTCCTGTAACTTTCACGAGCCCCAAAAAGACGATAGGAATCCTTTCAATACCCGTGTGAGTTAATTTACCAAAACCATCAGCACAGAGGTGTTGATTGGATTTCAATCAACAGGAAAACACTGTGATTAGCCTCACTTACTGCTTGTGCGGAAAACCATCACAGTTATGTTGCTTGGGGAGGCTAACACGTAGGTCAGAGAAACAGATGTCCCAGCCAGGGTCGCCTGCAGATGCCCACCTAGGGAGCAGGATGATTCTCCTCTGGTGACAAAGGGAGAGGAGGAACAATGGCCGCACTTTACTCAGGAAGTGACTAAATCACAACCCCCTGGGCCAAGTAGCCCAGGTGCAGATGTTTCCTCTGCAGGGAGATGCAAGGGGGTTTATGGGCTGCACACTCCTATCAGAAGCTGATAAGAGAGGTTCTAGGCCATTGGTTCTTTGCTGGTTGGAGAAGTGTTTCATAAGGCCTAAGTGTGAAACACCTAAGGGTGACTCATCCACACAGGTGATGTGCTGCTCAGAAAAACTGTCTGTAGGCGGAAACACACACACACACACACACACACAGGCACACACATGCACACACACACACACCTTAAACTTTATAATCAGGGCGCCAGGAAGTGGTGAAGTCAGACAGATAATATGAGGACCCCTCCCGCCTCACAAATTATAACCAGAAGGTGAAATCTGATAGGAGAGAAGGAAAAGGAAGCAGCCATGAGACGATTGAGGGCTGTGTGCTAAGAGGTCATTGTTGGGATTCCGTGTGTTATCAGCCTCCCGTTGGGTTGAGCTATCTCCTTGTACCCAACCTACAACCTCCTCGGGGCTCCGGTCACCTGGTCCCTTCAGAAGTGCACTCCCAGGACAAACTCGCTTCTTGCGCTGGCTTGTCACCTTATCACACAGTGTAACGCAGTGACAGGCGTGGCTTCTCATAGTTAGGCTACGAAGGTGCGTGTGTGAGGGTGGGTGTTCCAACACTTGGGAGTTTTCAAAAATCTGAATGTCTTATAAATACTACTGCATGCTCATACACCTCCCATCACATGACCACCAAGTTCCTTGGGTCAGCAGCAGTCATTTATCATGCCCTCCCCACTGCACCTGCGTGCGCACAGCCTCTCCAGAGAGGATCGTTCCAATGAGTGAGGAATTTTCCACCAGAATCTGGCCTCCATCACTTTTCTTTGGGGGCCCAGTCTTCACTAAAGTGAATCCAATGTAAAACTCTGAAAAATACCCAGAATGCACCACTTTATTCAGGGATTTAATCAGCTAATTGTCACGTAAGCTGAATCAATCAGATTGAATGTTCTAAGTAGAGAAAATGAGTCAGCAACACTCAGTTGGAAGGTCAGGAGGGTCTCTAGCTTCAGCCTCTACTACCCTGGGAGTTCTGAGCTGATGTTTCTGCAACCTCTGAGCCTTGGGTGGGGCACTGTCCTCGAAGGCCTCCTGTGGGCTCCCCCTCATGCGTTCCACCTTATCTGGAAGAAGTCGAGCTAAAATACTGCAATGGAAATGGGGTGCTTAGATGCTATAAGGAGTGACACAAAATTCTGCCAACTAATTTGGGGTCAATAGCCAATCTTAAAATGAGTGAGAGAGTTGGGGGGCAGGGGGAGGAAGATGAAAGAGAGAGAGAGAGAGAGAGAGAGAGAGAGAGAGAGAGAGAGACACACACACACACACACACACACACACACACACACTCTGGCACTTGTCCCAAGTATTTCACCCACAAACTGGTTTAGGCCGGTGAGACAGGATGTTCTGCAGAGCACAGATCACGTGATCAATAGTGTGAACAAACAGATGGTGCATCATTAACAAAATGCAAGGCTGCATTTCGTAGTCTCTGCAGGGTGTCAGCAACCCAGGCACTTTAATTAAAAGCATAAAAAAACAAAGTGGCAAAGGCTGAAGTTTCATCCTGTTCAAGCTCGGCCATGCGGAGGGGCTGCCCTTGGATGCAGGTCCCCTCATGTGCAAAGTGTGACTGATTTGCAGCCGGCAGTCCCCGTAATCCACCCTGTGGTTCTGCAGCACACAGTGGGATGGGGCAGCCCCAGGGCACAGACCCTGCCCCCCTTCCTCATAGGGGACACTTGCAAGCCATAGGGAGTTCAAAGGACCATGCCAAGCATAGGGTGAGTCCTGACCATGCACAAGCAGGTGTCAGGTGTCACCTGCTTCTCAGAAGCTGAGTCTAGGAGGGCCAGGAGGCCGAAACCATAGTTGCTGAGGAGCCTTGGCAGGAACTTGGGACCAAAGGGCGTGGGTGTCACGGATGCCCCACTCTGCTCTTGGCAGCATGAGGCCATGGTCAGGGCTGTGTACCTGGAGCTCAAAAGCCTTCTGTCCCAAACCCTGCTCCACCACCCACAAGTGGGGGGACACCTTCCTAGCTAGCCTCGGTATTCTCACCTGTAGGATTGTGACTGTGTTTTCCCCTTGAGAGAAGCAATGGGAAGAACAGGTGAGGGCCCCAGGCTGGCGTCAGCCACACTGGTGAACACAGTTGTCCTGAGCTGGACTCCTTCCCCACCCTAAGGGGTTAAGGGGTCCACCTTAACCCCTGGGGCTGAGGCTTCACGGTGTGGGGGTGCTGGGCTACAGGTTGCCCCAGGAAAGAAAGGAAAGGGACCAGCAAGGCCAGGGATGGAAAACAGAGCCTAGAGTGACCAGGGAGCAGAGATAAGTTCCTTGGAGTTGCAGGGGGTGTCACAGTGTCGGGTGGGGAATCGCAGCCAGCTTATCAAGAACTGTGTGACATAAGGACTTTATCTCCAGGCTAAGAGGAGCTGCTGGAGCTTTTAAGGAAGGAATTGATTGCGTGAGATACATGCTTTTTTCCCATCCCAAAGTGATCATCTGCTTTCAGTATTTTTAAAAATATATTATTTGATACTACAAAATATCAAATATCAAAATATCCTTCAGTGCGCATGGAAGGAAGGCACGGCCAACCGTGCAGGTAAGGTGGTTGAGGTTTGCACCAAGGTGAGAAAGCCAGGGGGAGATGGAGATGGAAATGGTGCAGGAAGCTGTGAGGAAGGCTGTAAGCGTTTAGAAGTTTATGTAATCGTGGCTTCTGAATGCATTAATGAAATCATTCATAAGACTTTGAAGGACCTGTTTATATTTCAGCATCTATGGAGAGCAGTGGGTTTCTAGATTACAGAAATTCTAAATAAATGTAACTTGGATAAGACGTGATTTGGGCACAGTGATACATCCAAAGTGAACACAGATTGACTTCAAAGGCTGTCACAAGACCCATCTATGACACTGAAGGCTTTTTGGAGGCACTGGCAAAAATCACAGTATACACGTGACCTGTCCTACAACAGCTTTTCCCGTCTCCGCTGTCAGCACCCATTCATCATTTACCAGCAGTTATTGAGCACCTGTTATGCACTTTGTTCTAGATGCTGGGGTAGGGACCAGGACCCCGATGGCCTCTGACCGGTGAGGTTCTAGAAGGGGAGGGCAGACAGAGAAACAAGCAGCGAGGTCGTGTCGTGTATAGTTACTTTAGATTAGGCAGGCGGGAAGATCACTGCGTTGTTCAGACTGTGATCTGAATGATAAGAATCCAGCCTCATGGAGCTGAAGAAGAGCCCTTTAGGCAGAGGGAACAGCATGTGCAAAGGTTCTGAGGTGGAAACGAGCCTGGCATGTTTCAGGAAAGAAGATCCGTGTAGCTGGAGTTCAGGAAGCAAGAGTCCTGGAATGACAGGATAAGGGGTGTGGGGAGGTTGGCAGGAGCCAAGTCATGGAGGGCTTTTAAACCTGGGTAGAGGGTCTGACTTTTACTGCAGGCACGCGGGCTAGACACAGGGGTTCAGCAGGCAGCAGTGGAATCTGACTTACACTGTGAGAAGGCATCCTGAGTACCTGTGGAGAATGGAGTCTGAGTGTCGGTGTGGAAGCCGTGACACCAGGGAGGAGGTTACTGCAGAATCCAGCAGTGAGACAGTGGCAGCTCTGACTGGGGTGTGCTCAAGGAGGTGACAGAAGTGGTGACTTGGGACACGCTTTGGACGGACAGGACTCTACTGAGGATTGGAAGTTGGAAATGAAGGAAAAAGGAATTGGGTAATTCCTAGGTGTATTCTGCACGGGAACAGAGACAACTGAGAGCAGGGCCGCAGGATAGGTGGTGATTTGGCTCCGGGGAGTCTGTTGACTTCTGTTATTTTAGGTGAAGTCTGAGGGAAAAGACTTGACTGGAAGGGAGGGAATGTCTGGGGAAGAGAACAGTGGTTCTCAAATGTTTGTGTGCGTCAGAGTAATGAGGAGACGGTGTTCAGATGCAGCTGGGCCGCACCCCCAGAGTCTCTGATTCAAAAGATCTGGGTTGGGCCTGAGAATCTGTGTTTCTAGAATATTTCCAGGTGATGCTGAAGCTGCTGTCTGGGGCTCCCACTTGGAGAGGCGCTGGTGTGCACAGATTAAGGAGAAGACAGGAGTGTGTCTTGAACAGGGAAAGCAAACATGGAGATGGCGGTGTTTCCACGCGTGTTGAGTGCCCGTCAGAGAAGCATGGCTGTTGTGGACCCCACAGAGGATGCGGCATTAGGGATCTAAGCAAAACCCAGCTTCACTCCGTCCGCAAGCCCATGTCCAAAAAGGAAGCTTGGTTTGGCCCTACATCACGAGAATGTCGAATGAATATACACTCACTCTCACATTTTAAGTTACAATAAAATGCTTGGGGGTTGTATGTAGCACTTTTATTTTCTTAAAGATTTTTTATTGGGGAAGGGGAACAGGACTTTATCGGGACTTTTTTTTTTCCCCAGTCAAGTTGTTGTCCTTTCAGTCTTAGTTGTGGAGGGCCCAGCTCAGCTCCAGGTCCAGTTGCTGTTGCTAGTTGCAGGGGGCGTAGCCCACCATCCCTTGCGGGAGTCAAACCGGCAACCTTGTGGTTGAGAGGATGTGCTCCAACCAACTGAGCCATCTGGGAGCTCAGCGGCAGCTCAGCTCAAGGTGCCGTGTTCAATCTTAGTTGCAGGGGGTGGAGCCCACAATCCCTTGCGGGACTCGAGGAGTTGAACTGGCAACCTTGTGGTTGAGAGCCCACTGACCCATGTGGGAATTGAACCGGCAGCCTTCGGAGTTAGGAGCACAGAGCTCCAACCACCTGAGCCACTGGGCCAGCCCTGTAGCACTTTTTATGATCATTTGCTCAAACCCAAATTTTTAATCATGCAACCAACTGCAGGTCCTAATCCCTTTAGATTTTAGGACTTCCACTGTTGTTAAATATTTTGTAGCAAATCACAACATTCAATAGTTCCACGTGCTTCTCTAAAATGGCAGTATCCTTTGAGCCAGTACCATGTATGTGTCCTCATCATACACACACACCTGCACATACACACAACATACCTGAAACTTTTACCTCGTCCACTTTATGTGTAAATGTAATTCAATAATCCCCAGAGAAAGATAATTCACCTAATTTTTAGCGTTCTTTTTAACCCGTCATACAATCCAGCCTGATGCAACATACATTTATTGACCAACTATCATATATGTTTGGCTCTTTGAGAGATGCTAAAAAGATAGTGTTTTACCTGGTCCATCTGCTCAACAAAGTCAATCGTGTTGGTGACATAAGATCTCCATACTAGAAACAAGAACAATGTGAGACAGGCTGTAACCACATGCTCCAGCCATTCAAATAGGCCGTGAGTGTGTCAGTGCCAAAATGGGCGTTCTATCTACAATTTCTATCGCCGACCCTTTCTGTCTATAAAAATCTTCTCTCTCCTTCAAGTACTACTTCTTCCATGAATCTTTTTTTTCCCATCCCAAAGTGATCATTTGCTTTCAGTATTTTTAAAAATATATTATTTGATACTACAAAATATCAAACATAACATCTATGTTAATTAAGGCGTAATAATGTAAAGAATCCTTGGGCCCAGCATGCAAACCAAGAACTAGAATATCACTGATAACTTGTGTGTCTTCCTATGTCATTTTTCCTTTTCCGTCTCTACTCTCCTTTTCCCCAGGTAACCATGACCTTAAATTTTGTGTTTATCAAGGCTTTGCCTTTTTCTTTTTTAGATTATGTAATTTCTTTTCACATGTTTGGGTTTTTTAAGTGAAGTATAATTTATGCACAGATTTTTTAATTTTTATTTTTCTGTTGGGGAATATTGGGGAACAGTGTGTTTTTCCAGGACCCATCAGCTCCGAGTTGTTGTCCTTCAATCTAGTTGTGAAGGGCGCAGCTCAGCTCCAAGTCCAGTCACCGTTTTCAATCTTTAGTTGCAGGGAGCACAGCCCACCATCCCATGGGGGAATTGAACCGGCAACCTTGTTGTTGAGAGCTCGCGCTCTAACCAACTGAAACTTCCGGCTACCCCAACAATGCACAGATTTTAAGTGTATAGTTTGATGAGCTTTGAAAAATATTTACATCCATAGAACCATTATCCCATTCAAAAATATATTTCCATTACCCCAGAAATACCTATCCATTCTTCTCTCTCCATAAATTAGTTTTGTCTGTTTTAGAATTTCATATAAATGGAATCATATTTACTCTTTTGTGTTAGTTTGTTATTATTGTCCATGATAACATTTTTGAGATTCATCCATGTGATTGAAAGTATCAGTGGTTATTTCTTTTTACTGTGGAGTAGTATCTTATTGTGTGACTATCCTGCACTTTGTTTACTCCTGTCTTTGTTGATTTATCCACGCACATTGTTTCCAGTTTGAGGCTTTTGCAAATAATACTATAGTGGATGATTTTTATACATCATTATTTTTTTAAATATATAGAGCAGGAGGGTTTTATCTCAAATGTATGTGTGTTTGCTTATTATTTACTTTTGCTGGGTTTTGAGCTCTGTAATAATGGCATCATGTTGTATGTAATGTTTTGGAACTTTTCCCCCATTTAACATTTTGTCTCCAGGATTAATCTATGTTATGACATGCAACTGATTTTTAAATATAGCTCTTACAGGCAGCGATCTTGCTAAACTATCATACTATTTTTAAAAAATCTCTATTGTACTTTTGGGTTTTGTATATAGAAAATGATATCATCTGCAGATAATAACTGTCTTGTTTCTTCCTTTCTAGTCCTTACGCCTTGAACTTATTTTTCTTGTTATTTCATTCAGTAGAATGCCAGTAAATTTTGAGGAAAATTAGTAATTGTGGCACACTTGTCTTTTTCTTGATCCTAAAGGGAATACTTGGAACATTTTTATATTTATACTGTTTGTTTGCTTATATTCTCTACCAGATTAGGGAAGTTTATTCTAATTTTAGTTTACTAAACTAATATTAGTTTACTAAAGTTTTTTTTAATTGAAATGAGTATAAAAATTTATCAACTCTTTTTGTGCCTCCATTGAGATGATCAAATGTTGTTTCTCATTCAATCTGTTATTGAGTGAATGACTACCTGAAGTTGGCTACTGTCTACTAGAAAGCAAAAGTAAGTACACTACCTATCAACTTGCTGAATTCTTGAGAGCAAAACAGTATCTACACAAGAAAAGAGATCACTACCTCAAATGTGCAGACAGAGAAACAATCTATCAATTACAATGAACAACCAAGGAGACTTGGGAGCACAGAGAGAAAAAAAAAGAAAAGTCCCCAGAAACCAAACTCAAAGACATAGAAGTCTTTGAGTTGAGACAGAGAACTCAAGACTGCAGTTATGAAGAAACTCAATGATATACAAGAAAACTCAGTTCAATTAACTCAGGAATAAAATTAATGAACAAAAGGAGTACTTTACCAAAGAGATTGAAACTATAAAAGGAACCAAACAGAAGTTATGGAGCTGACGAACTCAATAAATGAGATGAGCAATGCATTAGAGAGCATTGAAAATAAAGCAGAACAGATGGAAAGAGAGAATTAGCAAACTTGAAGATAGAAACCTAGAAGTGACCCAGGAGGAAGAGAACTAAGAGTTAAGAAAAACGAAAGAACTCTTTGAGAACTATCTGACTACATTACAAAGGGATGTGCTGGGCAGAGTTGACTGCTAGTCTTGCTTGTCCACTTTCTAGCTGTGTGATGGGGTAGTTTCCTTACTCTCTCTGAATTTATTTCTTCCTCTGGAAATCAAGAATGATCACAGCTGCTTCCCTAAGATTTTTACCACGTGAAAAGAATTGCAGGTGCCCAACAGATGTTCACGCGCTGTCTTCTTCTCCTTCCTCTTTCCAGGGCGATGGCCTGGATGATGTGAAGACTGTTTTGTAAATATTACAAATCAGATGTGTCCGTGTGGTTACTGCTTATGAAAATCACTTTATGTCCTGACTTAGGTAATCCATCTCAACCCAAAGAGAGATTTGTGTTGTTTGGGTTGACAAAAACTTTGTAAAAACAATGTCAGCTTCATTTCAGCAGCCTATTCTGTGTTGGTCTTCAATTTCAAGCCATAATGGGCTTTCTGAAGCTTTTTGTTTGCTTTTTTTTTTTAGGGCAGTTAGAGTGTGACTTAGGTAATATAATTGCATTCCCAGGAATTCACAGAGATCAAAACACAGATCTGAAATGGTGCCAGGAAGAATAAGAAGTTCCCAGTGTGTAAGAGTAGAAAAGCACAAGAAAGCTGAAAAACACCCAAAGTCTGAATCCTGTATAGATGAGGAACTTAGTGGTCTCTCTTCTGAGCTCTTCTGACCCATCAAATCTTGATAAAACAAAGTACTAACAATCTATCACAGATCTCATTCTGTTCCTCTTTCCTTGTTTTTTATCGACACCAAATATTTTGGTCTGTGGGTGGTCTGTGGTCTGTGGGTGTTAGAATCAGATAGTTTTTGTGTGATTGGTCATTTGGCCAGAACGTATTTATGTATCACTATGTGCTCAGTACTGGTTTTGTGTGTGTGTGTGTGTTTTCCCCATGCTCTCTAGCAGTTTGGAGTCTAGCATGGGATCTCAACACGTAAGATTAAATAGAGGATGTATTTGAATACATACAAAAGCGAGGCCATCAGCTTTGAGTTTTTGTACGCATGTCATGGTTTGGCTAAGGTGGAAGCATGGGACCATCAGGAAAGGGTTGCTAGAGACACTGCTGGTGCCCAGAGTCTTGTGCCAGTGGAGCTGCCACTCTCTGACTGTGTGATCTTGGGCAAGCTGCTTCAGTCCTCAATAGACAATGCTGGTATCTTTTTAATGGAGTAGTTGTAAGGATTAAATGAGTCAGGATATGTAAAGCACTGTGTCTGGAGCTTCCCAACCAACGTGCAGGGCATACAGGTTTCCAGTGGGTGACAGACTGCTGGTCCCGCACTCCTGGCTATGAGCATCCCCTCTACACCCTGTGTGCCTGAAACATCACATCTCCTCTGAGGGCCGTGACAGACAAAGCCTGGAGTGCACGTGAGGTCTGGTTCTCTGGGCCTGAGGGTGGGGTGTCGAGAGATAAACGCATTGTGCAGCAAGACAAGGCCCACGTTAAGAGTCTGTATTTGGTCTATTGGCCTCAGCGGTTTTTGAGCTTTTATTTGATCTGTTGGCAGCAAAAATATTTGACACTTGTGAGCACCTCTAAGACCAAAAGTAACTGCAGCGATTTGTGCCTCTGCTATTCTCAAGAGTCGGAATATAATTTGAATTAAAACTGATTCTTTCGCGTAAACATTTGTACTAGGGAGTGAATTCCTTCAATTCCTTCCTCTCTCCTTCAATCTCTCAGATCGATTTCAAGTTGTAATACCCTGAAAAGTGTGAGGTGTGGAACAGCTCGCTTGGTCTGTCCTGTCTGTCACATGCTCAGCGGCACTAGGGAGCTAGTGATTCGTATTAAACGCACCCAGTTACACAAGAAGGGGCATGTCGCTCCTTGTAGAAGGTCGATGGGCACATCCGGTTCCCAATCTCTCTCCTTTGTGTCTCTTTGGCGATTTCCATAGTTAAAAGTTTTTAAACATTTGCTCAGATAATTAAAAGGCCCTTATATAGGATAAAGAGTGATATGGCATTATGATAAACACTGTTGTTTATGTTCTTATAACATTTTTAAAACAATACAGAAGGAGTCTGTAGAACTTGTTTCTTGTCTGATTTCTCTCCTTTCTTTCCTTTTTTTTTTCCTGTTTTTGTTTTTCTCTGTCTTTCGTTTTTCTTTTTTTCTTTTTCTTTTTTAATCAAACGCTTATGAAATGTCACACTCATGGAGAGCTGACAGTGACATAGACAGTGGCCAGGCTATACAACTGATAACAAAACTAGTTTTCTTTAGTAACTAGCTAAACGAGCTGCAATTGTTTCATCAATAAAACTGTTGACTAAGAGGCATCTTGATTACTTTTTCAAGAATGGGAAGGGTTTTGTTGTTGTTGTTGTTGTTTTAAGTGTGTTTTTCCAGGACCCATCAGCTCCAAGTCAAGTAGTTGTCTCAATCTAATTGTGGAGGGCGCAGCTCACACTGGCCCATTGCGAGATCTAACTAGCAACCCTGGTGTTAAGAGCATCGCGCTCTAACCAGCTGACCTAACCGGCCGCCCCAAGAGTTGGAAGGGTTTTTAATGGAAGAATCTCAATATATGTTCTCCTAGTCTACGGAGGTCTGAAAAAGAGGAAAGATTTTAAAATAAAATCATGCCTCTGAAGGAAGATTTGAAAGATAGGAATCTTCTATAAATCAATCAACCCAAACGTAGTGAGTTCAGATGATTTGCCAGGCACTGTGTTCGCACTGGGGGCAAATGGACAGTGGCTATAACCTGGTGATGAAGTGGAGAGGTGTCCTTCCCTAGATGGTGGCACCCCACAAGCCTCGGGCTGGGGGCCTCTGAGTTTGTCTCAGGCATACCAAAATAGTGAGGACCTGAAAATTTGCACTGGCTGCTAAACACAGAAGAAAAAAAAACCCTGAAAAAGTAAAATTAATGTTTAAATATCTATGAAATGTAACATATCAATATTGCTAGTGTATAATTTATAATCCATAAACGTCTCCTCACATTGGACAGCTACATGCAAGGTTACATATTCATCCCCCCATGCACAAATTTCCAAGTTTGTATGATGATTACTGAGAAAGTCATAGACAATCATAAATTAGTTATTTGTAGCCTAATAACATTTTTATTTAAAGTTATCTTTATTTTTAATTATAGTAAAATACTCATAACATAAAAATTTAGCATCTTAATCGTTTTTAAGTGTACAGTTCATTAGTGTTAAATACATTCACATTGTGTGCAACCCGTCTCCATGTAGCCTAATGATTTCAAAGGCAAAATTGCAAAAGTTTCAAATATTTTCCTGGAAAGAAGTACAGTTAATTAGGGGACATGTCTGATACAATGTGGGATGGGGCCCCCTTTATGAAGAGTCTTTAGACCTAAGGGTTTTGAAAACAGTCCTGGGACACATAAGAGAGTTTTAAAAATTTCCTTGATTATATAAACACACAATTTTTGCATACTTCAAAAGACGATAGAAGGTACACATAGGAAAATTTAAGTTGACCCCATACTGAGAGACAACCACCATTAACATTTTGATTAAAAATACTTTCTAAAGTTTTTCTATGCTTGAGGCCTCGATACACATACACAGGTTTTTTAACAGCCTTTTTGAGATCATTTACACACCATTTAATTCACCCATTTAAAGTATACAGTTTAGTGGTTTTTAGTATATTCGTAGAGTTGTGCAACCAGCATCAAAATCAATTTTAGAACATTTCTATCATCTCAAGAGGAAACCAAAGTACCCATCAGCTGTCACCCCACATTTCTCCCCAAACCACTCCCATCCCTGTCCTAGGCAACCACTAATCTACTTTCTGTTTCTGTGGATTGACCAGTTCTGGATATTTCATCTAGACTGAATTAGAGTTGTAGTCTTTTGTATCTTGCTTCTTTCACTAAGCATAATGTTTTCCAAATTCTTCCATGTTGTAGCATGTAAATAATATTCCATTATATGGACAGGAAATATTTTATTTATCCATTGATCAATTGATAGACATTTGGGTTGTTTCCACTTTGAGACTATTATGAATAATACTTCTATTAAATTCGTGTGAAAGTTTTTTTGTAGACATACATTTTCATTTCTCTTGGGTATATACCTAGGAGTGGAAATGCCGGGTTATATGGTGACTGTTTAATCTTTTCAGGAGCTGCCAGACTGTTTCCCAAAGCAACTGCACCATTTTACGTTCCCACCAGCAAAGTATGAGGATTCCAGTTTCTCCCTATCCTCACCAACACTTATTATTTTTGGTCATAGCCATCCTAGTGGGTGAGAAGTGGCACATAAATAGGTTTTTAAGGAGGAGGAGGGGTGGCCAATTAGTTCAGTTGGTTAGAGCTTGGTGCTAATAACACCAAGGTTGTGGGTTTGATCCCCCGCATGGGCCACTTTCAGCTGCGTCCTTCTTAAAAAAAAAAAAAAGAAAGAAAGAAAGAAAGAAAAGAAAGAAAAGAAAATTTAAAAAAAAAAAGAAAGAAAAGAAAGAAAAGAAAAAAAAGGAGAAAAAGAGATGAGGTCATTTAATATGCATGTTTTTGTTTATTACTTTGTCATGTAACATTTAATGGTAGGTATCAATCCAAGTCAACAAATATACTAATTTTTAAAACCTGCATGGTATTCCATTGAAAAGTAGTCTAATAATTATGTAGTTAACCTCTGTTGTTGGGCATTGCACTTCCTTTCAGTTTTTGCTATTATATACAGCACTGCAGTAGCCAGCCTTACACTTTCATGTATATCTTGTGCATTTGTTCCTTTATTTCTCCTGTATGTTACAATGCTTACCTTTCTAAGATCTTTGATTGATATTTTGGCAAATATCTTTCCAGAAAGATTCCACTCATGTATCCCCCCATGTCCTAATTCATAGTGGTTCCTATGTTAAAAATTTTCAAATATGATAATCTAAAAAAATCTCATTTTAATTCAAATATCTTTGATTACTAATGTGATAAAACATCTTTTTGTGGCGTATCAACAATTTTTAAAAATTTGTCTAGTGGCAGTCTTTGTCTATTGAAAAATTCATCTTTTTTATTGATTTGTAAGGCCTCTTTATGTAATTTAATCTGCTTTTTTTATGTTTGCAGAAAATGTTTCTTATCAGTCTTTTAACTTTGATTATGACATTTTTGCATTCAGATGCATAAATACTTATGTATTCCAATCTCAGGATTTTTGAAGTTATGGTTTCTTGCTCTGGTATGGAAAGTTCTTCCTCAGCCCTACATTATGACAGTATTTACTTATGGTTTCATCAAATCCTTTAATATATTTTTAAGAATCAACTCTTTAATCCGTGTAAAATTTATTTTGGTATAAGATGTGAGGTAGGGATCTAGCTTTTTTCTTTTTTCCAAATCATGAGTCAGTTGTCCCAAAACTATGTGGTAAATAATCATTCTAAGATGATTCAACACGCTATATTTTGTCATATACTCAATTCCCACGTTCACTTGAGTCAGTTTATGAACTTACTGACCTTACTATTCTGTCACTTGTTATTTTAGTTACCATGGGTTTTTTAATTTTTAGGACACATGCCTCCCTAAATACTGTTTTTCTAAAAAAATAAAAAATAAAATTTTGGCTATTCTTCATATATTTGTTCCAAACAATTTTTTAAAATCATTTAGTTAATTAAAAAAGAAAATCAAAAAATCCTAATGGGATTTTGAATGGACTTGTGTTACATTTATAGATTACTATGGGGAAGAATGGATAGCTGCTGTATTAGTACAGTTCTCTGCAGGAAATTGGTAGCTCCATCAAACTGGGTAATGTCACCAGAATTTATTTACAGAGGCATGGCAAGTTTGCTGGGGCTCGGAAGTGAGGCAGGGGTGGGGTTGGGTGTGGGTGACTGTGGCCTCCCCCAGCTCTGAAGGGACCAGGGCACCCGGGAGAGAAGGAAGAGCTGTATGGTGATTTCACCTGGCAGGCACAGTGGCCTTTCATTTCTCTTCTCCTGACCTCTGTCTCCAACTGGCCAGACGCAACTAAAGCCAGAGGGCGAAGGACCTCAGAGCAGGACGGGGCAAGACGGAGAGTGGGCCTCGGGAATGAGGGCGACAGAAGCAGCATCCTTGCAGTCTCGGGCTAGCGGCACATAACTTAGTCAAAGTTGAGGTGAGAAAGTTAAAAAAAAAAACAATTTTTACCCATTGTAAGTGAGATTCATCCCCAGGAACCCCTGCCCCGCCTCCGCCACACACATACACATTTTGTTAAATCCCCAGTTGGCTTCGGGCTGCCCTTGCAGTATTTTATCCGGCAGCCTTGTCTCTCCTGGACGGGGCTCCTGAAAGCGGTGTCATGTCCCTAGTCCCAGTCCAGCATTAGGCCTTCAACGGAACGGACCCACTAACAAAGTTTGCAAGCCATGGGTGTGGGTCACTGGTCAGTTATTTAGATTTAGTCAAAAGTGGCAGGGGTGTTTTAAGTTTATTTTAATGTTGCATTTTAATTTGTCTTCGACCGTCTGGGGAGATGATGGGAGGGGGAGGGGGTGTGTGGATGGCAGTCTGAAGCCACCTGGGACCTCACCCTGCTTCCTGTGACTGTCCTCTCTGCTGAGCCCCTGCCTGACTCCCTGCAGTGGCCTTTGGTGCACAGCTTCGATCCCAGGGGTCTCTGGAGCTGAGGGAATTACATTTGTTGGGTTGTTTCAGGAGAAAATCGGGAGGAAGAGGGAGTGGTCAGACGTGTGGATAAACTGGATGTACTTCTCACTTGTGTCCTTACAGACCATATCTGTGGGTGATTTGGGCTTCCATGGAAGCCCACGTGGGAAAAAGCCAGACCTGAGAATTGCTGAGACTTCCTCCTCTGTGATTGTTGAGTCTGAAGGGAGATGGCATGGGCTCACTCAGCCAGTTGTTCTGAGTCTAGTGTCTGATAAGCGTAAATCATAGTTTGAACACCTCTGGCCACGACACTTTCCTTTGCTCTGGGCCCATGAATAGCCAGTACATGTCCTCATTTCAAAATGGAAGAACTTGGGAATGAATGAGAAAAATGCATCGCCCTTGGACGATGCCACAAGGCAAAGCAGGTGGTCCACAGACCAAAGATCACTCGTGCTGCGTTCACATCGAAAGGCTAATGCATCTTTCAGAGACTCATGGTGCTCTGTTTACCATCTCCCCTGAGCTAAGGACAAGGGGGAACTGGTTAGGATCGCTGCAGGAAGTTTACATTATAGTGAAGGAACAGTCCGCCCACAGGAAGGGGTCCTCGATGATTCTGCTGTGGCTCGGGGAGGACACACATGTTTTGATACCCGTTCCCCCAGTGACAGAGAGACTCGAGCACATACATCTTGGGTGGGCTCCAGCTACAGTGCTTTGAAGTTCAGCGGGATTGAAACCTCACTGAACCCTGTTTATGAGCCAGCGTCGCAGATGAAAACTTAAATGATGACAGATATCTGAACGTTTGCCTGAGCAAACTGGGCTGAGCCGTCCTGCTCATGTTTGGTGTCGCTTCTCAAAAAGGCGACTTTGGCATTTATTAGGCATTACATCATTCTCTCTTTCATGAGCTGAAATTATGAAATATCAAGAAAGAAGGAATTAAGTAGATGGGACTGGGGGTTGTGAGACGTTTCGCTACGATGACCTTACATGAGGTGATGACATGGGGAGGCTTATTCACCCAGCCCTTCCCTTGTTTGGACAGTGACTGGGCCATTCGAGATGTTTTGGAAGCAACTAGAAATAGGACCAATTGCCACATTCTGAGGTAGGAAGAACGTGTGTCTTGGGCTAGAAACGAGAAAACCGAAGAGGCAGCGAACGACTGGGGAGTATGTATTAATCGGTTATGCTTCGAAACAGTTACAGAAATCCATGTGCATTCTAAAAGCAATCAATGTCAGGCTTTTTAAATCCTTTCTCTGGGAATCATGACAATACAAAGCCACCAGAATCGGCCTTTCGTTTCTGGTGCAGGTTTCAGCAGAGTCTGGTCGTCGTCCTCGTGGGGGATCACAAGGGCTGCTGCCTGTGACGTTGGGGCACACCTCAGGAGAGACCCTAAAAGGCCCTAGGGGCCTGACTTTGTCCTTTTAGTCTCATCTACTGTTGCTCCAAATAGGTAAGGTGTGCCACAGGAAGCAGGGGAAGGTCCTAGGTGGCTTGAGTACGCGCACTTCTGGTGGTATAACCAAAAAAATGATGCAGAAAAAGGAAAGAGCAGTTACTCGATTCGTACCTGTTCCACCGCCACTGCTGTACCACCAGCCAGGCACCAAGGAGGGTGTGCTGAGGTCTGAGACAGGATGAGAGCCTGTTTCCCAGGGCTTTGGGTAAAGCTGGACGTTAAAACAAATACTTGTGAAAGAACTCAGAGAAGAGACAAGAAAGCAGTGGCCTGGTTGGGAGTCTATTCTTGAGTGATGGGAGAGTGGCAGCGTTACAGGAAGGTTGGGCCGCAGATGTTGAATTGAAGACACACAGTCTGGGGTGAATGAGCCTAGGTAGGAGGCCGCTGCAGCCATCCCAGGGCCAGGCTATGAGAGCTTGAACCAGAGGGGAGAATGAGAGGAACAGGTCAAAGGAAGGGAAAAGAAGACATGGAGACAGCTTAGACCTTGGAAGGAGAGGAAAGTGCTGGAGCCTGGGGGAGCTGCCATGGCCCTGGGCAGGCTGGGCTTGGCTGGGAAGGAAGGGGCAAGGTAAACGTGGGTCCTGAGTTATAGTTCACGTGGGGCACCCAAGAGGCGTCCCGTGCCAAGCAATTCGAAACACAGGATTGGGGTGCGTGACCAAACTGCAGATAAGGATTTCAGAGTCATCATCCTGGAAATGAAAAGTTGAAGTTAGGAGAATGGATGAGTGCACTCAAGGAGTGCCCCCAGGACCCAGACTCCTTCCCTCCCTCCCTCCTTCCTTCCTTCATCTCCTTTCTCTATTTCTCTCTTTCCCCAACCTCCCTCCCGCTTCCCCCTCTCTCTTTCTCTCCTTCCCTCTCTCTTCCTCTGTCTCTCTCTTTCTTTCTTCCATTGCCCCCCTTTTTAAAAAGTTCTCTTTACCTCTCCCTTTCCTGTTTGCACTCCCCTTTCTCTCACTGTCAGTCCTCTAATGTATTTGATGGGTGGTGTTTGGTTTTTTTATAAGGTCTTGCAGTTTATGTACTGCTCTTTAAGTTCACATACTTTTGGTAACTTTCTGTTTTGGAATAATTTCAAATTTACTGAAAGAATAGTACAAGGAACTCCCCGTATACCCTTTATTCAGATTCATTCATTTGCCCCATTTGTGTATCATTCTCACTCTCTCTTTCCAGCCCCCCCTTCCTCTCCCCCGCCCCCCACTCACATCTGAGCTCACATCTGAATCATCTGAGGGTCAGTGGGACACATTGTACCTGTCTATAACTCAGCGCACGCTTTCTAACAGCGAAGACATTCTCGTACACAACCACAACAAAGTGATCAAACTCACAAAATTTGGTATAAACAGAAAGCTGTTGTCCAAACCACAAGCCATCTTCACACTTCCCCAACTGTCCCGATATTGTCCCTGGTTCTGGGGCATAATCCAGGACGGCAGAGAGCATTTCGTCACTGGCTTCTCCACCCACACCTGACATGCCTGGGCCTCTGTGTGTCCCAGGCCTGAGAACAAAAGCCACCCCCCTCGTACTCCTGGTGAAGTGCGTGGTGAGCCCTCCTCACGGCACAGCACGGTTTAGCTTTGTCCAGGGCCACTTTTACCCTCCTTCCCCGCCCTAGAGGAGATCTCCAGGGACAGGTTTGTCAGCTGCTCTGCAGGGGCTCCCAGTGGCCTCTCTGTTCCCGGCTGTGGGACCTCGGGCAGCTCAGCCCATTTGTTCATCTGTGAACAAGAATGCGCCCATTTCCCTGGGGTTTTCTGGGGATTGGACGGATCTGTTATGAGCATTAAGTGACAGACAGTGCTCGGTACCTAGTGAGTGCTCAGGAAATGAGAGCCATTCTCTTCCTCCTCCATCTTCCCTTCATCAGCATTGTTGTCACTGTCAACTTGCACCTGGGTCATAGGTACTCAGTGAAAGGTTTGTGGGACGACTGAGTTTAGGCTGAGCAAACATTTGGTAATATCTGAGGTGATAGGAGGACACTGGGAAAAGAGTGGAGGATTCCAGGAGAGTGTTTAGAGCTGGACCGACCATATCATCAAGCCCCCGTCACCCTGCAAATTCCCCAGTTAGGAGACTCGTGGGCACCGACCGTAGAATGAATTAAACGCATTAAACGCGAGGAGGCGGGATGCACTTGAAGTTGACTCAGTGAGCACAGCGGTGTTGGCAGGCATGTGGCAGGATTGTTGTCGCAGTGCTGGGTGCTCACATGCCATTGGGGCGGGGACCTTCTGGATTGATCCGCAGGCCGGAGGGTTCACCGTGGCCTTCACGGCTCCCATAAATTGAGCCCTCGCTGGATTTCAGGCTCTGTGTCTGGAAGGCAGGTATGCTTATTCCCACCTGAGGATGAGCTGAGTCTAAGGCTTGAGAGATTAGGGCCACACAGGTAGGAAACGAGAGAGCTGACACTCAGCAAAGGGCCCGGATGGTGAGGGCAGAGCCTGTAGGGAGGGGAACTGAGGCAGCTGCTCCCTGAAACTATGCCTGAAGAACTGGGAAGCAGCAATTCTGAGAGGGGATGGAGGGAATGGAAGGCCTTCTGTAGTAGGAGCTGGGATGGGGGGCAGTGTTTTTAGGAAGGAAAATGAGAGGTGTATGAAAAGACAAGCCAGGTGTGATGCACAAGGCCGGCCTGGGTCCTTCAGAGCTTTCTGTGATTTGGGAGCTGGGGGTGGGGCCCAGGGTGGGGATTGGTGAAGGAGCAGGGTCCCTGGCAGGCAGGAGGTGGTAGGCCCGGGGTGGGAGAGGTCTGGCATGCCCACCCAGGCCAGCCTCCTGGACTGAGTCAGGGCCCCTTGTTGATTCAGCAGGGAGTTATGACCATGTGGGTTGGAGAGGAAGGGTGGAGGCCAGACCCTCTGGATGCGTCCACGTGCAGGGAGGGGGGAGGGGGCCTCAGCGAGGTTACAGCAGGAAGTGGCCAGAGCAGCAGCTGCTGTGCTCCTGAGGCTCGAGGGGGCCAGGTCCCGGGTCAGTCCCAGGAGTCACTCAGTGGGGCCCGGAGACAAGGCCACACTGGCTGTCAGGAGGCTGTTGCCTGATTTCAAGGGATGAAGGACTGACCGGCAGTGAGGAGATGGCCGTTGGCAGTAGTTACTATTTAAAACACATGAAACGCAAACTGTCTCAAACACAATTTTTCCTTTCTGAGCCGTGAAGAACCCAGGCCATCTGCCCCTGTCCAGTCACCAGCCCTAACCTCTCACCTGACTCAGAGGAGCAGGAGGGGGTGAGGCGGCTGCACCCCAGGCCTGGTTCCGTGGGATGTGCTGAGGTCCCGTGGAACCGTCCCTCCTACAAGTTACAGTCTGGGGACTATGATTGTCCCTGGGGACCCAGAGACAGCGTCACCCCATGTACTTCTGGGCATTGACAGTCTCAGCTAATTGGACTTGGGGAGGATTAAGGAAAAGCCATATCCGTCCTGGGTGTTTGTTTGTTGTGGTTCCGCCCTGGTGAAGGCACGGAAAGTGCACACCATTTCCTTCCAAAACGCTTTGTAGATTTTAGAGGTCTGAGCTCCTTACAGCACCCACTGGCGTGGGGGAGGCCGGTAGAGGGAGATTAATTGGATTGCTCCTTTGGAGAGGGAGGGGGCTCGCCCAAGGTGACAGAGGGCAATTGGGCAGAAAGTGTCTGTGTGTCCGGGAACTGCAGGGCTTTGAGGGGAGGAATTGGGGTGCAGAGAGGGCCCCGCTGCACACACCACCTTTGTTGGGAAGGGTGGGGCTGCACTTGACCTTGAGAGGGACATGAGGGTCTTTGAGGTCAAGTCCGTGGAGAGCTCTAAGAGCTGGGATCCACAGGCCCTTGCGATTCTCAGCCAAAGAAGATGGGGAGAAGGAGGCCCCGGCCTCTGAGCACCAAAGATGGGGCCCCTCCTTTTTGCTCCGGATTCTGGACAAGGAACAAAAGTGCCTCGATGGTGGCTGGCGTCTACCTTGCCCTGCAGGGGGTTTGGGGGCCAGAGCCAGGTTACCTTTGATTTAGAAAGATGAGGAGGCAGTGCTGTGTGCCACGCACGCCTGCTGGGCCCTGAAGCAGCTGGAGGCGTCCACACGCGTCCCGTTTTAACTGATTTGTACTTGCAACGTACACATCATTTTTTCTAACATTTTAAATGATTGATGATTTGTTTTTTTATTATGAAAAATTGCATACACACAGACACACGGCTAGGGCCCATCCAACTTTAACAGCTGCCAACTTAGATGATCCTGTTTCAACTAGACTTCTCTATTCTTGTGTTTTTAATGTAAACTTTTTAATGAAAACGAATATTATAGAGAAGTGTACAGATCGTGAGTCAGCTTGAACATTTGAATCCTCTTGTACCATTTTGAAGCAACTTAGTCATATTACATCATCTATATATTTCATCGTTATATATGTATTTGTAATTACAGCAAAGAGCACCTAACTTTCCATTTGCCGTCATAACAATGTTTTGGTGTCCAGTTCAGCAGTGTTAAGTATTGTCACATTTTTGTGCAACAGACTCCAGACTTCGTTATCTGGCAAGAGGGAAACTCTGTTTCAAATCATTTTTAAGGAGTCGTTGGAGAGCTCCCGTGCCAAATCTGTCTACAAAAAAGATGTGTGTGTTCATCTTCTGTCACAGTACATACCATGGAAAACATGAAAGGGACGCATGGTCGCCACTTTACACCTGATACCAAAACGTCTCCGTGAACAAAAGGTCTGCTGCGTGCCATGGCCTCTCGGGCACCCTCCCTGGACGCACGATGACAGCCAGCTGGATGGCACATCTAAAGTGAGGTGAGGTCTTGGCTCTGCAACCCTCGTGACTGTTACCTGGGCACACATGGAGTGACTTTTCACGTGTTCTCATCGTGGCCCCGTAGCACGCCAAGATCTGATAAGAATGGTTCAGAAAGAAGTGGTTTTATGTTTTTCTGACGGACGCAGTGAAGAGCTAAGAACTTTTGCTGGGTGAAGGGCTGTGGGAATGGCTGCTGTGAGGGGAACTGTAATTCCTCAACCTGATTCTTTCATTATTATTTACATTCTGTGTCCTCTCTTTCAAGAATATTTTTTTGACATTTGCCTTCTGGCAGAGCTGGGACGAATGAGTGGGAGTTGCAGGAGGTGGGTTTGGCTGAACACAAGGGAAGAATTTTCTTAGTCAGAGCAGTCCAAAAATGGAAGGGCCTGACTCACAAGACAGCGTGTCCCCAGCCTGGGTAAGGCCTGGTGAGGTCCCTTCAGGGGAGCGCCACTCGGTGCTGTGAAGATGAGTGCATAGATCAATTTTGGAGCACCTACTATGTGCCACGCAGTGTTCTAAGCACTTTTATATGGACTAACTCATGTCATCTTCAAAGAGCCCTATGAGATGGGTACTCTTATGGCCTGTTATTTCCTTCATTTTACAGATGAGGAAACTGAGGCACACTGAGGCTTAGAGAGCCTCCCTGGTAAGGGAGGGAGGCGGGGCTAACAGCGGGTGTTGGGACACCCCTGCTGGTAACCCCTGTGTCCTATGATGTGGCTCTGATGGTCAGGTGTCCAGGGGTCCCAGGCCCTGCTCGGTGAGCAGCTGTCGTTGCTAAAAGCAGTTACAGGCAGATGACTCTGCATAAAACGTTCAGCTGGACGTGAGGAGGGCTGCTGGATTCCAGTCAGGGTGCCCCAGTCAGAGTAGCCGGCTGGGCTTGCTTCAGGGCAGTGGGCCAGTGAAATGTCCCAGCCCCTGGCGCTGGCATCCAGCTCCTCTGCCCACCCTGTGCCCGAGTCTGAGCTGGCTTCATGCCTTGTTCCTTCAAGCTCATCCTCCAGTTTCAGGAACCCACCCAGACTTTCCCCGAGGCGAGCCCTTGCCTTGGTCCTCTGCCCAGGACACAGTTTCTCTGACAATGGCGGAGGGGGAGAGGCGAGGTGAGCCTTGGAATGTGGGCCGGACGCCTGGATCGCCCACCCCCAGGAGACGTTCCTCATACTTCTCATCTACATTTTCCATGGCCATTTGGAATGCGATGCCCATTTCCAAAGACTGGTCACGATCACAACGTGGCAGCTCACAAAATCGTGGACACATGGCAGGACTGCAGACACTGCTAGCTTCCCGCCTCCTCCTGCCACAGCCCGAGGGGCTGTGGTGAGCGTAGCCTCTTGGCTTTCTGCCCACAAGGGTGCCTGCCACAGAAGACACGTCTCACCACCGTCCGAGGGAGAAAGCTCTTACATGTTAATCTGCCCTGCGGTGGAAACAGTGAGCAGGGCTGTGGTCCCCGGCTGTCGTCGGTTGTACTAAAGCGATTCCTTCGCATAACGCTCTGAGTTGGAAAACTTGGTGCCACTTAGCTCAAGGACCTGCTGTGTGTTAAATGAGAAAGGACTAGAATATCCCTAAAACTCCTTCTAGCTGTGAAATGTTCTGATTCACGACCAAGGGAAAGAGGAAAATGGGTATGGAATAAGATAAAAATACTTTGTGTAGTGGGCCGGGAGAGAGGACACATGCCCTTGCCTCCTGATTCAGCCCCAGGCTCTTGCCCAAACTGTGTTCTGGTTTCCTTGTGCTTTTATGTCACAAAGACCCCCAAAAGGGGACGTTTACAAATGCCCCAACAGTAGTCCAATCGGGAACGAGTCTAGAGGCTGCAGCTTGACATAGTGCGGACCTCCCAGGGCCTGGCCATCTTAAGCATTTCTGTGACAGCTACAAGTAAGGCACCTCACAAGCATTACCCAATGGTTGGGTTTTCCTAGCAGTAATTCTATAAAGTGGGTTAAAAGAATTTTTCTGATTTTGTACGTGGGGAAAACGGACGTACTAGAAGGTTTAGTCATTTTTCCAGAATGTGTAAATGGTGGGGGGAAAGTTTCAGTTCTGAGATTAGCTGCATCCTGCCCAACTAGGCAAGCCTTGAATCTCCATCAATCACAGCTTTGAAGAAGAGAGAGTCGCTTCTTGCTCTCCACCAAATATTTGCCCCAAATTGCTGCACCTGCTGTAAAATTAGAGATTTGTGAGGGTTGAAATTGAAGGCTCTGTCTTCTCTCTTTTTTTCAAGACACCTTGGACCTGCAGCCAAACCTTCATTCAGAATAAAGCAGGAAATCCTTTATTGCTAATTCCACTGCCTTGGGAAATCATTTGGACCAGAAGGAATAACAGTGTGTGCGTGTTTAACCATTTTAAGCATCTGTCATTGTGACACAATCTTTACAGCCTTTTGTGAACTTTCCTGACGATTATCTCCCCCCCATATTCTTTCCCCACAGCTGTCTGGCCCTTTTCCTGGGCCAGCCTGATCATCTGAAATAACAGGATTTCTGAAATCCCAACTATTCTCTATCCCAAATGATGGTTTTGCTCCATGGGGCCCAGTGAGTTTTTTTTAGAATGTTGGGCTCTGGCATGTCACAAAGGAAAGAACTGTAATGCTCTTATAGTGAAGGATAATTTATCAAATTGGAAAGACACCAGATGGAAACACTGCTGTCCTCCATTTCCTCAAAACCTCATTCCAAATATTCAAATAAAAACAGTCTTCAAGGGAGGAAATCATTGTCATCCTGTGGAAATCGCACAAGCAAACACCGCAGGTCTCCACGTATCTGCTAACTCTCCCAAATTTTACAACTTAGTGATATATTTAATAAGGTGATAGTAGCATTTCTTCGGTTCTGTTCCACTTTAGAGAAAAGTCTAAGTAATTTTAGGGAATATGAATAAGAGTCTCCTTCTCATGGGTGGAAAATTGTCTGTCCCAGATTTGGGGAGAGAAAAAGGTCTTGCGTCAGTTTGGATAGGCCAAGGGGCTTGTTTCCAGGCCAGGAAAGGTTTGCCTGGATGCGATCGCCTGGATCGCAGTATTTGAAGAATTCCTTGCTGGAGATTTTGATAGTATCCAGGACACGAGGTAGGGTGGGTTTCTTCTTTCCTGGGTGACTTTGGACTTACGTGATGATCTGGAAGGGGAGACTTCAGCCACCAATCTGGAACTTTCTCATACCTTTCCTAAACATAGTTCCGTGGTCTTTTGGAGAATACCAACAGTGTAGGTTCCAGTGAGCACACACCTCATGCAGCTCTCTACCCGTCGCCCATGAGGGGCCCTGGGGTCAACATGACCTTAGCTAATTAAAGATATGATGCTAACTTAAACCTCATGTTTTCAATCCCTCTCCCTATAATAACGTTTTTGAAAGAGAGCAAAAATCATGGAGCATCATCATGGAGAGGGTTTTAGTAATTTTGTGTATTCCTGACTTATACATTGCCTCCCTTATTCTACCCTGACCAACGGTAGAAGGAATGACCTCTCCTTTCACTTTCCACCACGCCCAGGATCTGAGGTGCTGTGAAATTTCTCATACAATAAATCTGGATTATGAAATGGCACTTGGCACATAGATCCCTTTCCACTGTTGTCCACCACCAAGAATTAGAACTTTTCTTGTGGACAGGAAACTGGAGGATCCTCTGTTATCTTTCATAGTAGGTTTTCACAAGCAGAAAACGGGCCTTATCATGTACTCAGAATTGTAAGATATAAACGATCTGGAAAATCATGTTGCCTAACCTCTTCTCACAGTGAGGAAATCATGCTTGGAGCAGGGGACATTAGCCTGGGGCAATGGTGACCAAGCCCACAGGACAACAAAAACCTGCAAATGAGCCAAGTGGGCTCATTCTACCACCCACATGGCCTCTGGGTGACTGGGGGCCTCTTGTCCTGCTTTGCAATGCACAAAACTCTAAAATACAAGAATCGGAACGTGGCAGCCTGGCTCCCTTCTCTAGATGACACACTGCGGCGAGTCAGGGTCCTGTGTGTCTGCACCGCCACACGCCCGGAAAGCAGGGCCTAGAAGGAGGTAAGCAGCCAGTGGGCACCTCTCAGGTAGCCCCCAGGGGACAGAGGCTCAGGTTGGCCAGGGATGCGAACTTGAGTGTCAGCCTTTCTCACCTGCAGCCGCTGGCTACACCCTTTCCTGAAGGGTCTCCAGCTCCTGAGTGTAATGACCCTGATGATGGAAGACCTTGATTTGGTGTCTGAAAGAATTCTCAGGTAAGAAGGTGAGGGCTGCAGTTTCTTAAAGCTGATTTCACCCTCAGAAGGAGAATTCTTCTGAGACATGTGGAAAAGGGGCTGCAAACTGCCCCTTCCCAGTGCATCCGGATCCTTCATTTGGGAAACATTTCAGGCAGCATCTTCTGATGGCACAGACCGTCCTTTCTGTGTCTTCTGAGTCTCCATTGGACTCTGACACCCTGTTCTTTGCTGGGCTCTGTTTAACATGCAGTCCTGGTGGAGCCGTGGGATTCAATCCACAGAGACCCCCTGGGGCAAGACGCAGGGCCATGAATCCCTACGGTGGTGAGCCCCGCCTCTGAAAGCACCACCTGGTGACAAGTGTTCTCCGTTCTCCATTCTCCGGGTGGGAACCTAGGCATCTATTCATCCATGGAGCATCCTGATGTAAAGCCCCAGGCACTTTGTGAAAATAGGGAGTCCTTTGGTCCGGATCACAACCCTGTGAGGTAAGTGCTATGTGGAGAGTGAAACCCAGAGAGGTTAACTAATGAGCCTCGGCCAGGAAATGGGGAGTGGGAGCTGGCCCCCGTCTGCCCAGCTCCGGCGCCTCTGGCCTCCACTCCACTGCCTTTCATGAGATGGGCGATGCAGGGAGAGCTGTCTCCTTATCAGTTTGCCACATGGACAAAAAAGCATTGAGTCAGAGCAGAGCAGTTTCAGTGATGAGTTCAGGAGACACTGAGATACTGGCTGCAGGGCGGGGAGGGGGAGGGGGGCTGTGACCCCCACCTGCCTCCTGCCAGGCTTCTCATCTCGAACTAAATTGTGTTTGGGGAGAATCTCAGGAATTCTTCAGAGCTGGCGTTGCATTCCTTTGCCTTTGGAGGATGTGAGGTTCTTATTAGCAACCTTGGGAAACCTGAGTTTTCTCTCTACCAAGTGAGTAAATATGTATTTGGAAATAAAAGCTGGGGCATGTCCACAGGTCAGCATTGCTTTGGGCTATTGGCCTTGGAACAGCAACCACTTATGACAGGTTGGCAGGACGGGAGCCTCTGCTAGGATGGGGTGCATGGAGACTGTGGGTGAGAGGACGCCTCTGAAAAGCCCAGGGCCTCTGCATTGCAGGCTGGGGCTGGGGCCTGGCGCCCGGATTTCGGTGAAAAGGAGCAGGTGGCTGTTCTCTGGAGCATCATGAAACCCCTGCAAAGCATGTGCTTCGTTTGCAGGGATGGTTGCCAAAGTCTTGCCCTTGAAATAATTCTCCAGGTCTCTCTACTAGAAAAAAGGTTTAATTTGGAGAATAAGGAGGAGAGAGAGAATATGAAGACCGGGCAGGAATAGCCAGGTTAGAATAAAGCTCCAAGGATTCTGAAGAGGGGAATTTTACTCTAGGAGCCTGTCGGAAGGACACAGCCCCCCTGGCCCCACCTTCCATAAAGCAAAGACTCAAAACCACAGCTGAACTCGAAGGGTTGGTCTGGCACATCTGGGCCGCTAAGCCTTCACATGGATGCAGCGTGGCCCTCAGGACCCCTTAGTTCCAGCTTTGAGAAAACCGTGCTGTGTTTACTTGGATTGTGTCCACACCCCGGTGCCATGGCAGCCCCCAGACGCGGGGGACACGCTTTCGGCCCACCTGTGCTCGTTAGCAGTGCTTGCTTAGGTTCAGTGGTGGAGGTGTTGAAAGCTGGGAGAAGACTGAGTCATCCGCCTCCTTTTCAACCTCAACTTATTTCTGGGAATCTGAAGAACACCCCAGCAACGTGACATTCCTTAGCTTGTAGTCGTAAGGCAACTCCCCACTTCCTTTCTAGTCATGTTGCCTCATCTTTCTGAACAGGACAGAACAGAGTGACTTGAAACTTACATGCCTTTAGGAAAGAAAGGGGGAGAATGTGTGTGAGCCCCACCCCACCCTGCACAGGGCAGCCGGTTATCCTGCCCAGAGGAGGGTGGGCAGGCACTCCCGGCCGCCTTCTCTTGCTGGGGATGAGAAGGACATACGTTATGCATTTTCTGTGCTCATGTCATCATCATGGACAAAGAGCGACAGTAGGATCAAGATTGTGCTCCTGTCACAGCACACGATTGCCAGGGGTCTGTGGATCCATCAGTGCAGGTGAGGGGGCCTGCAGTCTTTGAAATTCTCTGCCCTCATCATGTCACAATAAGTCACGGGAAAGATGAATGATCTCTGTAAAACCTTTGGCCTGTGGGTAAACTTCTGTACATCTAAATCCCAGAAGAATGTTATTGATTAACGCAGTTAACAAACAAACATTGAGGGTTTGTGGAGGGGAACTGGGGGGTGGGACAGGTGAGTGCAGAAATGAACACAGAGGGAATCTGCTGTCAAGGGAACAGTGTCATGGTGGACACTATACCCTCCGCGCCCTGCAGTGCATGGTGAGCCAAGCAGGGGCTCAGGGAGGGGAGTGGAATGCCCACCAGGAAAGGATATGGGAAGACCAGCCCCCAGAGGGATGCTTGAGCTGGGCTGAGAGGAGGCTGGGATTCTGGGAAATGCTGTCCGTCCGGTGGTGGGACCAGCACAGAGAGGGGTGTGAAAGTACAGGGAACACACAGACGGGAGTCTGACGCAGAGTTGGGGAGAGGCAGAAGTCAGGGCAGCTGGGGTGTGGGCGGAGGAGTGACCAGGCTGGAAACGTGCTAGGACAGTTCGGACTTTAGTTTGGAGGTGGTTTGAGCCATTGAGAGTCTTCATGGAGTGACAAGCTCCAGATGTGCTATGGCGGCCCATTGAAATTTGGCCTGGGAAAGGCTGAAGGTAGGGACCAGTTAGGAGGCCGAGTCCGTACAGGGGCGGGGCTTGAACCACAGCAAAGGGAACAAGGATGGTACTGATACTCATCGCAGCTTCCCCTGGAGAGCTGCCCTCGGGATGGGCATGTTGCGAAGCACTTATGGGAGCTATCTGTTTTACAGTCAGAGCCCTAGGTGGCAGGTCTGCGGTCACCCCATCTTACAGATGAAGGAGTTGAGGCTCACAGAAGGGAGGAACCTGCCCATGGCCATGCAGTACATAAGGAGCAGGCCCGGGATTTCAGCAGAGGTCCCTGTGACTCCAGCCACGGTCTGCACAGTGGACAAACAGAAGTGCTTGAAACCCAGTTAACTGTGGGAGGGGAGGGACACGTTCTGGGTGTTGGTGCCTGGGCACCTCAGAGGACAGATGACAGTGACTGACATAGGGACAGGCAGGTGGGGAGGAGGAACGTGTAACTACGGTAGGTTGGTTGGGACCAAATGAAAACTTGACACCAGCCAAGTGCTGTGGGCGGCATTAATAGTCTGTGACTGGAGCTACAGGCCCAAAGTTCGTGTAAAAGACCAGCTGGAAGTGTCGATTGGGTGCAGAGGGAAGGTGTTTGTAGATATCGCTGGCCTGGGAAGGCAGGGTGCAAACAGCCTTCCCTGGCTGGAAAGGTCGTCATGTGCCAGGCAATGGGCTAACTGCTTGCCATGTATTCTTAGGACAACCTGTGACATATTACTATTGCCATCATTTCTTTGTAGGTGAGAAAACTAAAGCTTGAGGACATTAAGTAACTTGCTTAAGGCCGCACAGCTAGGAAAGCTGGGACTCCCGAGGGCATCCACAATCAACAGATATGGGGAGAATTCACCCGAGAGGCTGTAAAGCTGCAAACTAGCGTTGTAGGCTCCTCACACTTCCTTTATTTGCTTGCTTATCTGCATTCTGTCTGTAGTGAATATGCACTATTTTTTGTAATAGGACAAAAACATTTTAATAAAGCAAAAAGATGGAATGTAAATTGGTAGACTTTTGGAAGACAGTTTGCCATCCTCCATCAAAAGCTGAAAATCTTGCATATTCTTGGACCCAGCAATTCCATTTTTAGAAGATAATCACACAACCAGGCAGAGACATATGTGTAAAGATATCTAAGGCAGACATCTGGAAATACCTTAAATGTCCAATAATAAGGGACTGAGATAAATTTTGACTCAGCCTTATAGTTGAATTCAATACTAAGTAGCATTCAAAAAGGCACATACAGATTTCCATGGGTATATAAAGATTGTTTATGAGCTATTAATACACAAGGAAAAATACACTATAAAACATTATCTACCCATTGGTCTCATTTGGGTAAAAAATGCATTTATATGAATACATTCATTAAATAATTCAGCTTTTTAGAGAAGTAACTGCAAATAATTGAGACCCATGTTCATAGGAAGAGGTCGCAGAGTGCATGTGATGGGGAGGAAACCCAACTGGGTGAGCAAGTGGCACTTGAAGGATTAGGAGGGTTGGAAGGATATACACAAAAATGCTTTGTGACTTTAATTTTTCCTTTTAACTATCTGTATTTTCTAGGTTTTTTCCTACAGTAAAAACGGACTTCTTGGGAAGAGATACTTACTTTTAAATAATTTTTAAAATGGAAAGGAAAGAAACAGATGCTGAAGTAAGAGAAGGTGGAGATGACGTGAGTTCCAGAAGCCATGGAGGACAGACCTCCCAGAAGCAGTCAGCAGTATGGGGTGCCTCTGAAAGACCCGGCAAGTTACAGAGCAACAGGGACCTTGCGTGTCTTATGGGAAGCATTGATTTATTGTTACTTACCTCCAGCCACTTTCCTCTCAGTCCAGACCACGTTTTCCATTCCTTGGGTCATTTAGACTTAGCGTCAGAACAGCCTATTCCCTCCACTCCTTCACTCCAGCCCCCAAACAGACAGGCAGACACCAGACTCCTTCACCTGGGTCTCCATGTTCTTTGGTCGCACCACCAAACACTGGAAACTGAGGGTCATTTAGATGCACATTTAAATGCTCCTTTACACATCCCTTTGACTAAGCTCTCTTTCTCGCTAACATGGAGGCTACAGCCTGGTCAGGCCTGCCTCCTCTCTCACCTGGACCAACTCACCACCACCTCGGAGATGGTTCTCCTTCCCCATCCTCCACACTTTGACGGATTCCAGATGCCGCCGGACCATTTGACCCACACCTAGCACCCTGCTCCCACTCTCTCTAGAATAAAGTCTCACTTCTTTAAAATATTGCAAATAGTGAAGCAATAAGCATTATGTTCATACAACTTGGTTTTTTTCATTCAAAATATTTCCTTGGGATAAATTCCCAGGAATTTGAAGGGCTTGTATCGACACTTCCACACTTCTGAAATTGAGCCCCTTGTCCCCCGCATTCATCTCCAACATAAATGTTTTTAAGGTTTGTAGAAAAAAAATTCTTAATTTTTGTGCCCTCACTCTGCCTCTATATATTTTTTTCTGTTTTACATCAGGTCCAAGTTACCTTTTTATTGAGAAAAGTTATTTTAATTTTAAAGCATTGTCTTTAAGCACCTTCCTCCTTCCAGTTTTTTGGTTTTTGATTTCATGTTTCAATTTCAGGTTATAGAAACCTTTTTCTGTAAATGGCAGGCATTTCACAATTTTTGCAATATGGAGATTTCTCCCCAGTGAATTCTTTTAAAAATCTGGGCTGGGACGAGCGGGAGGTTGGACTTACTTGCTTCTAAGTTATAGTAAAAATGCTCCAAGTTATAGTAAAAATTATATAAATGAAAATTAAGGGTAGTGCGATATCTGCATTCTAGTGGATAACTCACTCTCACTAACTTAATGAGTCTTTTTCTTACTCATTAAGAAAACTTAATGAGTTTTCTTTTTTTTTTTAATAAAGAAAATTTTCATAGGCAAGGTCCCTGTATCTGGAGATACAGAAGAGCTCCTTTGAATTGACTTAGCAGTTTTGACAAACTTTTTGCTGCCCTGGAATTTTCACCAGGATAAAATGATAGCTGAAGAAGTGATGGATCTTCTCCCAGCCCTCTGGATTTAATCCTATCCAAGAATGTCAGAACCAAGCATGCTTACAAATGCTAGACTGATTTTATTTGATCTTTACTGGGCTAATGGAGAGCTTTCAGAAGAATTCGGGTCATTAATATAAACTGCTGACTTTAAATAAAACTTACTATCTCTCGATTAAATACGCATTTTCAGTGACATCGCTTTTCCTTAAACCAGGGATCTTCTGGGAAAGGCTGTTTCAAAAATGCCTTTATCAAATGCTCTGGGCTCTCCAAGCCTCTGACCTGCTTTCTCATCGTCACCGATGACCCAGAGATCATAAAGGAAGGCCTCTGGCGTCCGTCCGCTAGCTCCAAACCAACCAACCCACCCACACTTGTCCCCATCTTACCTTCCTCGCTATCTGCTCAATAAAAATTCCTGGAAGGATCGTGACCCTCCTGCCTCAGAGCCTTTGCTGTTGACTCTGCTCACGTGTTTCCGCCCCACCCCGCCCCACCTCTGCTTTCCTCAGTCCTTCCTCACAGCTTGCTTTGACTGCTCTTGGAGGGCCCAAGCCCCTCTTGTGTGTCCTCCTGGCATTGTGTACCTGTCACAGGTGTCACTTTAGATTTCTTCGTGTCTTTATGTGTTGCAGTGGGACTGAGCCTAGTGAAGGCACGGCCAATGTCTCCATTGTCTCCAGGGATAATTGGTATCCAACCATGACTGATCTGCAAAGTCAAAGGTAAGATGCCGCCTCACAGCACCGGGCAGGTGGGAGATGACGCTGACCCCCCAAAAGGTCCTGTGCTGCCGTCCCTGTACTCCAGGGGATCTAATGAATAAGTATTAATGCCACAGAAAAGGAGATGGTAGCTAACCAGACAGAAGTATTTTCAGCGAGGGCTGTGGGCCACCTTCGAAACACAGGTCCACGCCTCTCGTCTCTGCCGCTGTCCTCCTGTCAAAGCCTCCATCAGCTCTCCGATGGACCTCTTGAAAAATCTTCCCATCGTGTGCCTCATTCCCACTCCGGCTCTACAAAATCTACCTTCTCCATAGCAGCTGAGATAATTGTCTGACAATCTAGATAGAATTGCATCGCTGCCCTGCTCACAGTTGTGACTTATTGTCCCCTTAGAACAGGTCCCAATCCCTGGTCTGTGCATACTTGGTTCTCCCATCTCTGTCCTTACCCTCTCTGCTCTGGCCACCCTGGCTGCTTTGGGGACCTCAGAAGCTTGTTTTCTCTACTCGGAAAGCTCTCGATGGCTGTTCCTTCTCCCATCCAAGTCTCCATTTAACTGTCACTCCTTGGAGAGACCTTCCTTGGGCCTCAGACACTCAGTTCTCATCTCGTCCTATTTGAGCTTCTTCCTGGTTCTTAACTCTGCCTGAGTCATTTCTTTTCTAGTTGATGTGTCTGCTCGTCTTTTCCTCCCAGGGTGCTCATTCCTGAGGAGTAGGTGACTCAGTGTCAGCAGCTGGAGAGTGCCTGGGACCGGAAAGCCTTAGCACAGAGGTGGCGACTGGAAGAAGAGACACTCTGAATTATCACCAATGACAAGCAGTGTGACTGCGGTGGAGGAGAAACGTAGCGTGTTAGGATTGTGAGGGTCCATCTAATCGGTACAGCATCCCTGAGGGGGCATTCAGACTCGGCCTGACCTCTTGCGGGGGACCGAGAGCTAATTATCGCTTAGGCGACACAGAGGAAATAGACAGACGTAGACAGTGAGGTGACATTATGTAATTCTCACGAGCTGATTTAATAATCCCGTTCTGATTCACCACTAAGCATAACATTTATTATTATTAAGCACATACTCTGGGCGTGGCAGACATGCTAAAACCAACCTGAGCTTGTGCCCCGAGAGAGGGCTTCACATGCCCTGGGACGTAGCCGGCACTGAGCCCTGTCCTAGCTGTCTCAGTGTTGGTAAAATACAGTGAAAATTCAAAGGGTGATGCTGGAAAATGGCCATGACAAAGCCTGGCACACAGTAAGTGCCCAGTAAATCTTTGTTTCAGTTTTCTCGCAGAGAGAACAGCAATTATTTCTACCAGGGCAGGCAACTGTGGGTGGTGGGCACAGGACCACCTTGCTAGAAACAACATTTCCCAGCCTCCTTTGCAGCTGGTGGGCTGTTTGACCAAGTTCTGGTTCATGTGAGCTCCAGTCAGGAGTACAACTTCCTGGCAGGGCCTCAAAACACTGGGCATGCCCCCTCCCCCACCACTGGGCATGCCCCCCGCCCCCCCCCATTCCCCATCTCTGGGCTGACAGGCTTGGCAGGGACTTAGTTTCAACCACAGTGAGGAGAACAGTGTCCTGAAACATGACAGAAATGAAAAGGGGTGAGATCAGGCTGCAGTACCTCCTCTCCAGCCCACCCTCCTGGCTGTTACAGGAAAGGAGGCAAGAAACATCTCTCTCAGGTAAGCCGTTGCATTCGGGGGCCTCTTTGTTATAGGAACATTGCCTTTACCTCATTCTCACAGAGTTGGTGAAGACTTTGTCCAAGGTGCTGATGTTTGAATTGGACACTGAAGAGTAAATAGGAATTTATCAATGGAAGGGTGAGGTGGGTGCAAAGTCCAGAAAGAGGAAACTGCATTGTATGCAAAAGTCTGGAGGCAAGGAAGCCTGGGCTGATTCTAGCCTGCTGTGCCCCCATGAGAACCTCCTGTTTGTTACGTACAGATTCCTGGGGCTCCCTCCACCCCAACCCCAATACCACCACTCAGACCTTCTGAATCAGAGTCTGCAGGGGAAGGGCCAAAATGAATCTGTGCCCGGGTCATTCTTGTGACCAGCAAGTTTGGGAAGTGCTGAGCCTGGCACATAGGCTGCAAGGGACGCACTGGGGACTGAGTTGGGAAAGCTGGGTTGAGCCCAAAGTCAATGGCGTTGGATCCCACAAGAAACTTGAACTTTAACACACAGTCTACTTGCTTCTTTTCTTTTGGGGGAGAAGTCACAAAACCTTTTTAAAAATTGATGAAATGTGTAACCCTTTTCCCAGAAAAAAGCTCCTTCTTCCCCTGACATTTGAATAGTTTTTCAGGTACCCGAGAATCCACTCTTTGACTCCAGTGGACCTTGGGAGCTGTGGTTTCAATCTAGGCAGGGACCTGATCCCAGCAGAGAGCAGTGTGGTAACCAGTGTCTAATAATTAAATCTGTGAGACAATTAACAGGAAAAAATAACCAAATGTAACTACATACGTACGCGTGGGAACCCCACATACATGAGTCAGAGATCCCACATACACAAGAGGTTCAAAGACAGAAAGTTAACACGAGGTACACCTGACATTCTGCGGTAAGGATCGGCTCGGGGCTTCAGAGGAGAGGAAGGTCATTGCAGGATAAGAAGAGCAGACTTCCAGCAATTAGAAGTTTGCTCAGCCGTATGGATAGGTCAAAATAGACATTATTTCTGGTGATAACTCTTATTGCAGGCAAGGCCCCTCATCTAAGTTCTTTAAGGGAGAGGTCAGTTTCTCGTGAGCCCATAGGGTCTCAATTGCCTTTAGCTTAAAATAATTCACATGCCAACGTGGCACATTTTGGGGAGGCCTGTTCTGAACCCCTGCATGGGCAAGGCCCTCCAGGAGGAAAGGCCAGCTAACAGGCAAGTGAGGAAGGAGGTCGGACCCAGGGGGCCTTCACAGGAATGGAGGAGGTAGATGACAGAGAGTCAGAACAAAGGAAGACAGGGTGTGTGGCCAGTAACTGGGAGAGAGTCTGGAAGGGGCAGAATTCAAAGATGAGAGAGGTTTCCCACTTGGAGGCCAGCTTGGGAGCGTGCAAGGACAATGCGTCCAGTTCTTTGACATGTCCACTTGACAAAAATGAGTGGAAGGACTACAAGGGATTCAGGTAGCGATTCCCAGAAAACTGTGGACATTCAGGTACAAGTTTCGAAGGGGCCCAAGATGGAGATGCCATAGTCACTGAGTGCAGTGATTGACAGATAATAAGAGGGAGTCTCTGGCCTGTAAAATGCAAGAGAAGGCAAGACCCTGGAGAGACCCCGCCTCTGATGGGAGGCAGGAGCGGAGCCCACAAAAAGGGAGCATCAGAGAGGGAGACAGAGAGACCACGGGTCCGAAAGGTCAGACAAGCTACCCTGCAAGGCCTTTGGACCGGGCAGCTCAGAGGTCACTGGACAGTCTTCAAAGAGTCTTTCTTTTGCTGACTGTGCCATGACACAGCCAAGTATCCAGAGATAAGGATACATGACGTCTGCAATTTACTTGCAGGGGAAAAGAAATATGTTATATTTACAGAGGGGGCCAAAAAAATGTATACACATTTTAAGAAAGGAAAACCATATCAAAATTGTAATACTCAGTATATACCAATAACAAAAGATGAGTACAAGTCACGTTTGACTTCTGCAACGACAAGAGGTGCTCAAAGCGGTTCCCATCAGCGTCCAGACACTTCTGATGACGGTGAACTACTGCTTGAGCAACACTGACCAGAGTGTCCACTTGTGTACACTTTTTTGGCCACGGGTATATTATATATAATACGTATATGTAACATATACGTATTATATATACACACAACATGCAGAAACACAAATATACACTTATACCCATAAACATACATATTTAAATAGATCGATAAAGCGAATGTGGTAAAACGTTCAGAAGTGGAGAACCTGGGCGAGTGCTTCAGGGAGTTCTTCCTACTACACTTGCACCATCTTTATGTTTGAAATGATATAAACATAAAAATCCCCCTGTTTAGAAAGGACACTGGGAGGTGAGTGAGGATGCGAGGCAGACCGTGGTGGCTTACTCTGGAGACTTATGCAGGTGGAGCGAAAGGAGGGCGCTGGCGTTGGAGGGGTGGCTTTTCTTAAGATGAGGATCAGGAAAGAGGAGTGGGTACTTGAGCATAATTTAGGGCTGAAACAACTGTCCCAGAGGGAGGGTGAGGGGAAGGGGTGGGGAAAGAGGGTAGGAGGCAGATGAGGGGGCCAGGGAGGAGGCCCAACCGGGTTGAAAATGTAGACCCAAGCCCAGGGGTCAGCCGCGGAGCAGAATGGGGCTGGGGCCACTTGCCCGGCGACAGTGAGCCCGCCCCCGCCGCCGGGTGGCCCCCGGAAGCGGTTGCCCGTTTAAGGGGCGGGCGGTGAGTCAGGCTGCGGGGTGGGGGTGCAGCCCGTGGGGGGGCCGCGGGGCGCAGGAAGTGGGCTCCCGGGATCAAAGTGATTTTTTTTTTTTAGAATTTTTCAAGTGAGCACTTGTGCGGTGGCACCTCGTCCTTGTCGCGCGTGTGCCGTGAAGAAATTTACGCGCGTGTTTATAGCCGGTGTTTATCTTTGCGGAGCTCCCCGCGTTGAGCTTCGCTAAGTGCTAGTGCAGCGACGGCAGAGCTGGACTGAGTCCTGGCTTTCCTGCCACGGGATCCAGGCACAGGGTCTGGTTGACTTTCCCGCGCTGTTTGTCACCTGGGGGAGCCCATGTGTGCTGACAAGAGGGACGACCGAAGTTAAGAGCTAAGCGCTGGTCTGGGGGGGACTCACCCCCCCCCCAAGCAAACAGCCAGATGGGCCACCCATCCTCCCCGCCAGGCACTTTAACTCCCACAGGCCCTCCCCACCCACCGTCTCGCCCCCACACTCCCGCACTCCCGTCCCCTCCACGTGCAGAATCGGACCATCTTCCTCCACCCTGGGGGGGGGGGGCGGTTCCCCTCTGAAGTCAGAGCGATCTCACACTTTTGAGGAAAATGATTTAGCTTTTGATTCACCCTGAAGCCGGCGCGTCCTCTGAAACTTGTCTCCTCTCTCCTGCGCTCAGTGTGGTGACCTGGAACCACACTTCACAGAGACAGAGTTCCCAAAGTGTCACCGAGTTACCCCAAGTCAGGTGGAATGAGGTCCCAGAGGAGCTGCGCCCTCTCCCCCACCCTGACATGTGGGGCTGTGCCCTCTGCCAAGGAAAGAGCCAGTTCAGAAATGTAAGAAAGACCAGGTGTGCCGTCTAGGATGAGTTTCAGAGCTGTCACTTGCAGGGCCCCCCTCCTTGTATTAATCACCGTGACTTATTTCTCTGGGGTTGCCCAGGGAGGGTGTGCATTGCCAGTCCCGGAAGACACTTCTGGCAAAAACTCTGCATTTGGACTTGAATGTCCGATGCCTTTACAGAGTGACTGGCTGTTCAGTGCGGTGAAGACTTTCAGGGTAGTCTTTGGGCTCTCGGCCTCTGGGCACAGCTCAGCATCCAGCAAACCCCATCTTGGATCATTTACTGGCCCCTGGAGCAGCTAGCCAGCCCATTATCTGCCATGAGTCAGGGCCTCTGAATTTATTTTACATTTGTTCTGAAGCAGCCCGGATTTGGCTGAAGTCACCCCCATTCAGCTCTAGACTGTGAAGCCCCACTTGCCCAGCAGTTGTGTTTAAAAGAAAGGATCAGAGTATAATGCCCTTTTGTTCGATTTTGCTTTGACTCTTCCCAGAAAATGGGTCTGTGGTTGGGAGCGGAGGGATTTCAGACCCACAGTCCCAGGCAGAGATTCTGCAGCTCCTGGTGACTGGTGGGGCTCCACTTCTCCCTGCCATCCCCCCCACCCCCACCCCCGCCCCAGTAGCCCAGGGCCACCCTTCTGGGTGGACCAGCAAAGGGCAGGAGAACTGAGAGTTGAGGCAGGAAAAACTAACTGCTGAAATTGGTCTCCTGTGGGGGCCAGGAGAGCTCCTGCTGAGACCACCTCATCCCTGATGCCCTCAGTGACCTTGGCGTGTCACAGCCTCTGTCTGGGAGACTATTTGGGGCTGGCAGATTGCTAGCACTAGGTGTGCACACTTCTCTTCTTAATTTCTACCTTGCAGAAGGAGAATGGCTCCTATTGGGTCAGCTGGGTACTTCCTGAACACTTCTTTTCTGTGTGGGCACCTGGCGTGATGGAGAGCAGGCAAACACCCATTCTAAAATCTGATTTGAACTTTGGGTTATTTAAAACAATACTTTCTTCTCTTGATTTCATTCCTTTATGCTTTTTTAAAGTTATGTATAGAATCGTTCTGAAAATTATAGCGCCCCTAAAAACAAAAAGGAAGTACTTTTAATGTTACAGTAGGTATAACTCTCGACTTTCATTGGATGGTCGTCTGTGATGTTGGCCTAATTAATTCAATTCCACTTGCTCACCTTTGTGCGGCAGGAGATGGGAAGAGTCGGTTTGGAATGTAATTTTGTAAAGGCGTTGGGCTTTGAGAAGGACGTGTTCTAAATAAGCTCGCTCATTCCATTCCTCTACGTGCAGGAGCGTCAGTCTTAGGCTCCCCTGAAACCCATGAATGACTGGATTGCACAAGGTGACCGGACCTGGAGCTGACACTCCCTTATCTCCTGTGTTAAACACAATTCCAGAGGGGAAAGCTGGCCTGGGCATTAGTTCTGAAATGAGCTGGCACCTCACCCTGGGGCTGTTCTGAGACTGTGACTGGCCAAGCAGAGGTGTGATGGGATTGGGCACCTGGAAGTTTGGGGCACCCGATCCCCTCATTCATGGGTGTTCTAAAACTAAGCTTTTAAGGAAACTTAGAAATAAGATACAGTAATACCTTGGTTTTCGAATGTCTCCATTGATGAACATTTTGGTTTACGAACTCAGAAGTAAATGCTTCGGTTTTCGAACATGCCTCGGGAGTCGAACACGTCACGCGGCTTCCGCTGAGTGCAAGATCCTGAGGCCTTAGCTGTCGGCTGTTTTCCAACGTTTCAGAACTTGAACGGTCTTCTAGAATAGATTGCGTTCGAAAACCGAGGTACCACTGTATATTCTTCCTCTTAAATGATTTACTCTGATCTAAATAATGACAGTCACGTCAACCATAATTTATTTTAATCTTACTGGTTTGAAGAATGTCATAATTTACATACACGTTGTAAAAAAAGTTTTGTTAAGCAAGAAAGATCAGAGGGAAAACATTTAATTTATGTAAGAAAAAAACATGTTTGTCGTGATTTTAGAAGCTCTCATTTGTATATCAGTCATTTAAGGTTGGTTTAAATGATTCCCCAAGTAAATCTGCCGGTGTCTCTAGAGGGCAAGATTCTATTTCCTCTATTTTGGTTTTCTGTGCAGTGTTGAGGATACTCTAACTAAATTTTGTTTAAAATATTGAAAGGGATCAAAATATGCCATCCCAAAACATGCCACTTTGGCATAAGGAGTACTTTGAGGTGGGGGCCAGTGAGAAAAAGCAGACATAGGAAACACCAGCTATCTGCCTAAAAGCAGGGCATAAATGTTTCTTGGGAAGATACCCCCTTCTCATACCAGTAAGAGAACAGTCTTTGTTCCCAGAGTTGGAGACGGTGCCAAGAGGGGGCCACATAAACAAAACGTTGCTAAATAGCCCTTAGCTTCCATTAGTTTCTCCAATATATTTACCTTCCCACAATTCACCACCTCTAGAAGCCTTTTCCTTTGTCCTGTCACTTCTCAAAAACTGATGGCCCTTTGTTAAAATGGTACATAAGCCCCCCAAGTTTAATTGCTTCTTTGGATCTTTATTTCTTTTCTATGAAGGCTTTTGTGTATGTCAAAATATTAATATCAAATAATAACATGTATAATATGCCTCTTCTGTTAATCTGTCTTGTCAGTCTAATTTGCAGGCCTCGGGCAGAACCTAGGAGGAAAGAGGAAAGTTTTTTCCTCCCTACAATATTGTCTAATTAAATTAATTAAGATGAATGGTTTTATAATTTAGTCTGATCTATAAGCTTTTATTATATGATAAATAATTTTGAGAAAGATCCCATTTCTCACCATAGCATGGAGCCATTTGAAAAATTCTTTAGAGACTTATTCATATCCCCCCTGCTACCCCAGCACCCCCAAGAATATCCATTTTTTGATTCTGGAGACAAACAGATGAGAGATACTGACTGCAGAGATTCACAAGTTGAAAATAAATGTGAATCCTTTTCTTCCTTGGGGGGTTTTCGTCTCATCTGCCGGGTGATTCCCTGCCTGTGCTAATTGGTCATTTGCTGATAGAGCCAAGCCTTTATTTCTCATCCCAGGCAGGAGAAAATGTGAAATGGTGCGAAGGAAGTGGCTTAAAACTTCCTCAAGATAAGGGTGGGAATAGCCAGAGCCTGGGAAAGAAATGCATTCCAGCTCAGTGCTTGCCAGAGTCTCAGCACCACCTGTCACCACTGGGCCCTGTCATCCTGCTGCTCTTCCAACCCTCCCCCCACTGTGGCCATCATGGCAGGTGAGCCTGTACCTGCCTGTGTACACCACGCCCAGCTCCAAAGCAGACACCTCATGTGCATCATGTCACAGCCATGGGGATCAAAATCCCTCTTGGGGCTGCATTTCTGTGCAGACCCCGCGATGGCAGCTCCAGGGACAGCCCACGAGCAGGGTGCCTCTCCCTCTCTGAGGGGAGCAACACATGCAAACTGGTCACCGGGTCCAAAGAAGAGACGAACCAGCTCAGGACCAGCCAGTTTGGGCTTTGAAGCTGAATATCGCAGAGGAGGGAACGTCCCAGGAATCAATGGTCTGGGTTGCTGTGGACAGCGGTGTCACAGGGACAGAACCAGAGGTCAGGAAGTGTCCCGTGATTCACCGAGAACAGTGGACAGGAAGAAATGACACTTGTGGCCTGGAAGTAGGGTTTCACAGAATGAAGTGGGCTGTGCAGGAGCGTGCCCCATCCCAAACGGAGAGGCCTGGCCGTAAGTCTGAGGCATGCAGGTGAAGAGGGACTAATGGTGAAGATGAGAGGACAGTTAGCTACCACAGGCCCCCTGAGCCCAGGAGAATTCCATCCCGTTTCAGACAGAGCTCCCCAAACAGACAGAGAGCAGAGTCTAGCAGTGACATCTGCTGTAAGTAAATCCGCTTCCTTCACCCACCAAAGTTTATCGGGCTTCAGCCATTAGCCAGGCACTGGGCTGGGTACTGGGGACACAGTGGTGAACAAGACAGATGACACAGTCCCTTCCCTCCAGGACCTGACCTTTCAATGGCTGGAAGCAAGCAAAAACCAAAACCAAACAAGTAAATAAACTCATACAATAATTGCAAGTTGACCTAGGTACTCTGAAGACACAAGGGGCTAAGATGGAGAATAGCGGAGGGGGGCCCACAAAGGGGAGGGTAAGAATCAGAGGAAGACTCCTGGAGGATGTAAGATTCACCCTGAGACCTAAAGGAAGAGAAGAAGCCAGCTAAGCAAAGGGGAGAGGACATAGTAGGTGCAAAGGCCCTGGGGCACGAAAGAGTTGGCCATGTTCAAAGGATGGAAGGAACCGAGCAGGAGTGATACAGGACACACTGGGTGAGAAGGGCAGGGCTTTCAGTGTATGCACAGGGCAGACGTGATCTCCATGTTTTAAGAAGGCCATTTTTGCTGCCATGTGGAAACTAGATTGTGGGGGCTTCTGACAAATACTTATTAACAATTTCATGTCTCAGAGGAGCTACTGCCAGGAACAGCCAACATATGGAGGGGCTGTTAGCCAGGTAGAAATGATAGAAACCCAGAAGTAAGCAACTGTAACCTTAGGGTGCGTGGTATCCAAGAAGGATGACACCGTTTGGCATAGTTTCTAATCTTCAGCATGGCAGGTTGCAAAGGACACTGAGGAATGTTATGATTCTAAGATGTGTGTCTCTAAAGGGGCGATCAGTTTGAAAAGCTGGAAATTCTAACTAATTACAAATGACTTTCTTCCCACCGAGGGAACAACGAGCAGTGATTACCGACATCGTTCCACAGGGAAGCTGAGACTTTTAAGGGATAGGTACCTACCAGGAAAGAAAGTTACCTAATCCTGGACAAATACAAGACACTGATAACACTGCTGAGAATCGTCTCAGGAATGCACAGCACAATAGGAAGGGAAATTTAAAAATGATTAGGGCAAGATTCTGGGGCCACTGCAGACAAAGCCTTAGGGAAACGGGTCTCCTCATCTCTGTCGTTTCTGCACTTCTGTGTCAAGAGGATCTCTTCAGGCAAAGAGGCAGGAAACCTGCCAGAGGAGGAGGGGACTCTGAAGGCAGGGGTTCCTTTGCTATCTGCACAACTGGCCCCAGAGAGGCACCCAATATTAGTTGAGTGAATGAATGCATGCGTGCCTATATGAATGAATGAATGAATGAATGAATGGCAATGAGGGTATTAGACTGCTGCTATGCTAAAGATATATGTGAACTATCCAGGCCCGGGGACCATAGACTGTCCCAGAAGAGGAGTTGGCCCTTTTCTTTGGCTTCCCAACATCTATGGGCTGCCTCTGCAGTTGGGAGCCTGCATGGGAGGCAGCCCTCAGCTGCCGGCACAGACACACGAAGGGCTGGGACTTCTCCCTCCCTGGCAGCTAGGCCACGGGTCTGAGGCCTGGACTGGCACGTGTGAAGCAGGGACTGCTGAGAGGTTTTGAGGTGCAGATGGGGCGGGCAGTAGCATCATGACCACCCGGTATCCGTGGGCGAGCGTGGCAGGGGTTCTGTCTCCTGTCTCCCCACCGGTATTGTCTTCTTTTCTTTAAAACTTTTTATTCTGAAATAAGCACAGACGCACAGCAAGTGACAGATTGTAGAGCGGTCCTGCATACCCTTCACCGCTGAGGTTACGCTACATGTAACCGCAGAATGATACTGGGACCCAGAAATGGACCTGTTTAAAAGTCTGGTTCTGAGCCTGCCTACTGGTTTGCTGCTCCAGCCAATATCGTCCCCAAAAATCGTCTTTCTGTCTAAATCAACCAGAGTCAGTTTTGCCATTTCCAAGGTGGGAAAGCCAAGAACAAAGAGGCTTCTGGCCGCAGAGCAAGAGCGGGGGAGGGATGGGGGAAGCTGTAGAATTGGGAATTGATAATAAATCTTTCAGAGAAGTAAGGGGGCAGGAGCAGTGGGAGGAGGACACAGTTTAGGAATCTTTCAGAGGTTAGGCCTCGCAGGTCTGGGTCTGGTTAGAAAGAGAAAGGCAGAGGAGGAGGAAGGGGAGCGGGACCAGGGAGAGGAGAGGGAGGAGGAGGAAACGGGAGGAGGGGGAAGGGGAAGGAGGGGAACAGGGAAGGGAGGGAGGAAAGAGGAGGTGGGAGGAAGGGAAGGGAGGGAGGGGAAGGGAGAAGCTGAGGAAGGAGAAACTAATCAGAAGTAGACGAGGGCTTTGAGTCACAGTCTAATTCACTGCAGATGTAATGAATTGCGTGGAATCAAGGAAATGGGAAGCAGGCCCCTCAGACACTGGGGGCCCTGGCTTTCTTGGGGGCATCATTCTGGTTTGCAGGGGTCGTGGTACGGTTCAGGGCTCACTTGTGAAGCGCTGCTCTTTCCCTCCTGCGTGAGCCCTGCGGTGGGCCAGCGTGGGCACTGGTTCTGTGTGGGGGCCCCGGAGCAGCGTTTGGTGGGACTCTGGAGGTTTCCTGGGGCTGATAATCATCTCCCCCCCATCTAAGTTTGTCATAACAACGGCGGTGATACCTAGCATTTCTGAAGAGCTTCTGCTCCAGATGCTTTACTAATCCACAGCTTTTAACTTACAACATTCGCTATTCTAGGTCAGCCCTAGGATGGCTCCTGTTTTTCAGTGTGACAGTGAAATAGAGGATCAGGCAGATGGAGCCCAAAGCATCCTTTTTATCACTGAGCAAAGGCTGTCACAAAACACGGCTTGGCATGCTACGTTTCCCCTCCTAAGTAGAGCTCCTTAGAGAGCTGCCTGCACCCAGGAGCAGGGCACGGCCCTTCTACCAAACGCACTGGGCGGGGAAGATGCCCCTCTGAGGAAGGGGTGAGTGAGACAGAGAGAGAGGTCCAGCACCCCTGCAGGGAGCTGTCTCCCCAACCCAGGACAGAGAAGGGGTGAGGTTTTCACAAGAGGCGAGTATGGTGCTTTGCTGACATGCACAGACAGTACTACTGGATGGAGGGCGTCTCGGGGTCAGAAGCTGCAAAGACAACCACGTGTGAGGCCTGAGGTTTGAACACAACCTTCCAAGCAGTTAAGGTGGACAGTTGGGGACAGACATCCGTTATTAAGGACATAGGGTGGACAAGACTTGCTTTGACTCTTTAGATGTGGGGGTGATGGTGGCCCCCAGGTCATGGGGCTGTTCACTGAGACCCAGGTCACTCAGGGAGAGTTAGGTTCATTTGGAACAGTCAGAGATGTGTGGCCCAGTGAGCCACTGGGGAGAGGAACTGGCTGGCGATGGATATTTGAATCAACAGCACGTTCACTCAGCAGATACTTATCTAGCACCTAATATGTGCCAAGAGCTTTCCTAAGTGCTGGGACTGGCATGGGAGAAAGATAACTGCCTAGATTCCTGTCTGCGTGGAGTTTAGAATCTAGTGGGGAGACAGACAACAAAAATACATGTAAGTAAATATGTGACGACAAATTACTCGAAGTGCTCTGACAGCTAGGGGCTCAGGGAAGGTATCTAACAGAGAAGCTCAGAGGAGGCAAGAACACTCCAGGAAGAGGAGAGGACCCAAAAAGCATATGCAAAGGTCCTGTGGCAGAAAGGTTGGTCTGCCCAGGAAGCCAGAATAAGGCCTGAGAAGCAGATGTCCAGTTATGATTACAGAGGAGAAAGATGGTGGATAAAGCTGAAGAGGCAGGGAGGGCGGATCACATTTGGATTTAATTCTAGGTCCCAGGGAAAGTCATCAAAGACTTTAAAACAAGGAGTAAGAGAAAACTTAGAGGTGAGAAAGTCTGGTGACTTGCAGTAGAATGATGGCTGGGAAGATAGATGGGTGGGATCTGAGAAATTTTTTGGCGTAGAATCAATAAGTCTTGGTGATGGATTGGATTTTGGGGGTGAGGGAGAAAGAAGGAAGCAGGCCTCCCAGGTTTCTGTCTGAGCAGCTGGTGAAGGGAGAGCTGCTCACTGAGAGAGGGACCAGGTAGACGCAGGTGAAGTTTGACAGGTAGTGGGACCACCAAAGGGAAATGTCAAGTAGCTGATTGGAGATGTGGGTGTGGAGCTTGGACCACACGTCAGGTCACCAACGTACGTCTGGAAAACATTAGCTTCTTAAAGATGTGTAAAGTCATGGAGATGGGGCAGACAGGAGAACTTATAATCAGACAAGGGAGCCTGGGATCCAGTGCTGAGGACCCCACTCTTAGAGAACAGGTGAAGGGGTCTTTGGTGAAGGGTCTGGAGTAGCAGCTGAAACAGTGAGAGTCGGTGGGGGTGAGATTCCTCGGGTAAACCTGTGTGTGGAGGTGGTGGCCCTGGAGAAAAGGAGACAATGCCTCTAAATATCCGAGTGGAAGAGTGTAGACTCATCCTGTCTACACGAGCAATATGGTGTTTGGCTCAACAGAAGGAAACACTGCCCAAATCCAGAGTGTGCAGAGATGGTCAAAATGTTCAGGAGGGAATTTGGGCACTTGGAGGAGAAGTCCTTCCAGCTCTGACATTTTATTATTTGAGTTCTCGCTTATCTCTGAAGCAAGGGGAAAAATAAGAATTTGCTTTATTTCAAAGTTAGCCTTTTTATAAAGTGTTAAGTAACTAAACCCAGTCATTCGACGTTCTTACTGAGCTCCCAGTGTACTGGGCACTGGGACATGGGACAAACGCCACAGCAAAGCTGCCTGCCCTGTGTAACCTCCAGCTCTCTGTTTGTGTGCATGTTTATTTTCTATCCAGAAAGTGCGAGTCCGCGACCATTTCCACATTTTCCTATTGGTCACCGGAGGGTAACAAAAGATCAGAGTGGAAAAAAAGAATGAATCCGTTTCCCAACACATTTAGTCAAGAGGTGAAACATAGGATCTGCAGCCCAGAGAAAGTCATTAGAAAGTTAAGTAGATGCGGGATGGTTCCCCACACACCCTCATCAAGCAAAACTTCCCCTTTCATGAAAAGAAAGAAACGGTCCACATATTTACCACTGACAAAACCCGCACTGGTAAAGGGGGTTTGATTGCAGGTTTCAGTACTGTAATGTACGGTACAGATGCTTCTCTCCCAGACGCCCTGGAAGCCAAAGGAAACAGCCTAAACAGAAGTCGAGGACACAGTTGATCGTGAATGTGCCATTCTCCGAACGCCTCCCTCCTTTTCCTTTCAATATGCCCCTTTCCCCCTTAAAAAGCGCCTTTGTTATTCTTTCATCAAATATTTATAGAGGGCTTCTGTGTGCAGACTCCGAGCTGGGCACCAGGTGACTGGGGGTGGAGGTGGCTAGAGGAGGGGAGTGTCAGGCAGGCTTCCTTGAGTGCAAAGATCAGCAACCAAGCCAGCTAAACTGAGGAGAAAAGGAGGCTGGGGGAAGGACACAGAGGCTCTGAATCTAAGGAAAGGCTGAACACTCAGGAGTCATAAAGAATGGAGAGGGGTGGGCAGGAGTGAGGGGGGCGGGGTGGGAGTGCGCAGGCCAGGTCAGGGTGTGTGAGGGGCAACCTCTTCAGGGCACCGCCTCTGAAATAAATCTGTTCCAATTATTTTGTTGTTGTAAAGTCTAATGCCCTAAGGGTCAAGGGTCAAAGTCCAGAGGGAGGTGTTTGATTGGTCAGACTTTCGCCACACCCTCTGGGGAGGTGGGGCATATTGGTTGACACTGTATTATGGGAATAGGTCATCCCTTTCAGGAAAATCAGTTCCATTCTTATGGGGGAGAATGACAAATTCATGATAAAGGAAGAGAGGAGGTGCTGTGATCAAGAATGACACCCACAACCTGAAACTAATAAATAAATTAATTAATAAAAAAAAAAAAAAAAAAAAAAAAAGAATGACACCCACACCTGAGAAGCTGGTGAGATGTTGGGGAGGAAGCTGAGCTTTGCAGAGAGATGGCGGAGGGCGTGTCCGCAGATGAAGCAGCACATTCACAACCGTGAAGTGAGAAAGAGCCAGAGCTGAGAAAGGCACAGTTGAAGGCCCCAGGGTTGGAGGGGCTGGAAGACAGGAGTGAGAGGCAGGACACTACGGGGTGTTCAGGGTTTTTCTAAGTGTGTTGAGAAGCCATAAAAGCGTCTTTAAAAAGAAAGTAACATGATCTGATTGTCATTTTAAAAGACTGTCCTGGCTGGAAGGTAGATAATATATTGGAGTGTGTGCTCAACAGAGTAAGTTTACTTTGTGGGTGCTCCATCAGCACTGGTGTGGTTGAGAATGGAGTATGGAATGTGTAGGAGAGGACCAAGTGTTCCTCTAACCTGTTCTACTCCGTATCTGGGGCATGCAAATTAAACTGACAAAAGACATTAATAAGAGAACAGGCAGAGAGATTTTATTTTTACGTGAATGGGAACTTCACAGAAAAGAAGTAAAAACCCTTGTTCAATGAGGGGATTATATACCATTATAACAAAAAGCAACACATTGTGGGAAAGTGCCAAGACAAAGGAAAAGGGGTTCTTAGGGGCAGTAAATTGTGGGAAGGTAAATATATGGGGGAACTAATGAAACTAAGGGTTATGTAGGGCTTAGGTAAGGATGTGTCTGTGCAGATTCACCTTGGTACCATCTTCATCTCGGGGTAGGGTTGCTTTTCTAATATGGGAGGTGAGAGGACACCTTCATGAGGGGAGTTGGTGCTCTGCTTCCAGGCTCAGTGGGAGGGCAGAGAGCCCTTCCTGTGCCTTCAGCCCCAAATAATCCTTATGTCAAAGTAGCGTATTTTTGAGGTGGCATATTCTGATCTCCTTCAAAGGCATGGGACCAAGATCAGGCAGGCCAAGGGTCAGGGGAGGCCAGTTACGACAGGGAGAAGAAAACAACTATCACAGATGCAGGAGACACAGAATGACAGTCTAGAGACCTTTGGCCTAGGGAAGAACAAGCAGCTATCACAGAGCCAAGCCCAAGACGCAAGGCATCCTCGACAGCGGGAGGGAACCCACAGGTTCCAGGCCCCCAAGCAGGTAGGCCAAGGAGGAGAAAGGAGAAAGAGACACCATGAGTCTAGGTACATGTTAGGTCCAAAGTCTGCAGAGGCTAAGATGGGCCAAGGGGAAGAAGCAGGACCTCAGGACAAGTGCCAGAACACAGAATGTCTTCTCTCTGTGCCCTGTTTGTCTTCTTGCCATGGAGAAAAGAGGATACAAAGACCCATGTGTCCTGAAGGATCTTGATTGAAGCAAAGGGTTTGGGGGTTAGACAATGTGGTTCTCATCTAGGAAACTTTCTGTTTCTCCTACAGATGTACCTGCGCAAACACACAAAGTTATATGTCCGAGGGTGCTCACTGAGGCAGTGTGTGTAATAGGCAACACACAGACTGATAAACAAATGGGTAAGCAGCTGCCATGTACCTTAACAGGCAATTGGTTAACCCAATCATGGGCACCCATACAGTGGAACACTGTGCAGCCATGAAACAGAATGAAGTAGACAAAACCAAAGCTCGAATGTCAGGCGTCTCAGTGTGGCTGTGTCCCCTCGGACAAGTCCCTTCCCTCTCTGTGCCTCTTTCTCCTTTGTAAAGGTGACAGTTACATTAGAGAATCTGCCACGTCCCTTCCAGTTCAGTGACTCAGAGACTGATGAATGGATCAACCCGATGTTGTCCATCCACCAGCAGATATCATTCAGCAGGAAAAAGAATGAAGCCCTGGTTCACGCCCCAACACGGATGAACTCTGAAAACATGATGCTGAGAAAAAGAAGCCAGTCACAAAGACCAGCTGTTGTACGGTTCCCAGGATGGGCAAATGCACAGGCAGGCACAGAAAGTCCATCGGTGGCTGCCCAGGGTGAGGGGATAGGAGGGGATGGCTGAGAGGTGTGAGTTTCTCTTTGGGGACATGAAAATGTTCCGAAATTGATTGCACAACTGTACGAATGCACGACAAACCACAGGATTGTACACTTTACACGGGTGGACTTCAGGGTATGTGACTTACATCTCAATAAAGCCGTGAAAAAGAAAAGGTTCCATTTTCCAAAAAGAAGACAAACTCCACATCCCCGGATCCATGCTGCGCACTCCGCAGCAGCAGGGGCCCACAAACCAGTCGAAGACCACACGCATTTCCGAGCCTCTTAGAAAAGTTAGGGACAGCTTATTAGGAAACCCGGGTTCTGGTGTTTAAACTCCTGCTACACCTGAAGCAACCTTTCCAATTGCACAGATTTGGATATCGGGGAGCGAAAAGGAGCTCCAGAGTCCCCGGGGCAATTTGATGAAGGGAACTAGAAAGTGGAGGGCCCTACTCATCTGTGTGCGCCTGAGCCGTCCTCTACAACAGGGGGTAGAGACAGTAAAGTTCTGACTCTGGTGATTGTCATTGCAACAACAACAACAACAACAACAACAAAAATCAAATGGCAACATGGGTAGGAAATGGGATGCTGAGATGTTGTAGTTGGCTGTTTCACCATCAGGTGAGTGTGTTTCCAACTGTAAAAGTGATTTGGTGCCGGGTATCAATTTGGAAAGTGCCCGAGGAAAATCTCTCTGAAATCTAGACGGGGAGGTGCTCCCCGTAGAACCGTCTGCCCACAGGAGTGAGAGTTGCCAGAGGGTTAGCAAGTAATTACGTTATTTCTGCTATAGAGCCTGGTGTGTCCATAATAAAAGTTAGTGATTATGCACAGACTTTCAGACATTTCAGAGGAGTCTAGACTGAAAACACTAAAAGAAATCTTTATATGGTCACTTTTTAGAAGTCGGATTTTCAAGTTACTTCAATACCAGCAAAGCTGGTATTTTCTTTTTTTGTTGTTGTTGTCATTTTTTGTGTTTTGTCATCCAACAGCCCTACTGAAGAAAGCTCTGTTAGGAATCTCAGAACAGGTCTAGGCTATAAATTATATTTCAAAACATTAAAAGCCATAGCATTAAGACAGAAATGCCAAAGGCAGAACATTTTAAAATGAGAAAAAAAGATTTTTTACTTTTATTTGTAGGGTTCGAAGCTTTCATCTCTTTCTCTAAACACTATAAACATATCCTTTTTTATTCCTTCCCCAGTGGAAGGAGAATGAAATACAAAGTTGGTAGTAAGTAGTTATATTCTGATACGGTTGTAGAATTTTAGAATTAGGAAGAACCCCTCCCCACCAGCCCAACCAGGAATACTCTAGTTCCACTTTTTATTTCATAGGAAAGGAAACCAAAGGTCAGAATGGTCAAATGACTTGTCCAAAGTCACAGCTTCAGGCCCCTAGGGAATTAACACATCAAGGTTCATTGATGACTTTATGCATTTAAGACCATGAACTCATAGTTAGAAGGTCCCTGTGATACCTCATTCATTCAGCCAACAAGCATTTATTGAGCACCTACTATGTGCCAGGCAGGGGCCTAGGCTTTGTGATCCCAGCTGTAATGACAGCTGGAGCCAACCTCTTATGGGAAAGGTGGGGGAGGTGGGCAATGAGCAAGCAGGTCCACAGAGCAAATACGTGCTGTGGCAGGAACCAGGGGGGTTCAGGAAGGACCCACCGAAGAGGTGACATTTGAGCTGAGACCGGAAGACACAAGGACCAGCCTGCACTGGACGCTGAAGCCAGCGAGCGAGTCTGGTTTGGGACAGAGCTCGGAGGCAGTGGGACGAGATGTCTGCCTGGAAGACACGGCGGGTGTCACAGAGAGAGAGAGTGGCAGATGAACACAGTGGATGGTGGAGAGGAGAGGAACAGAGGGGAGGAGAACAGATGGGAGGAGATCCTGTAGGTGAGTCCCCTGCGGCTCAGGGGGGGTGGGGCTAGAGAGCAGTGCACAGATTCAGGTCTCTGGCTGCAGCTGATTAGAGCCTGGCCACCTCGGCCAGTGGGTCTCAAGGCCGCGTGGACGCAGTGCCTGGCCGGCACCTCTCGCATCTACCTGGAGGAGCCGTGGGCACGTCCCACCTGGCTCTCCTCCTACATGTCTGTCAAGCTTTTACATACATCGGACATAAACATAGAACATCGTACATCGTACATAAAATGTATTATGTACGATAAGTGCTCTATTCCAGTATTTTCTATCTTGTTCTATTTGGTTTTTAAAAAACACAGGTTGCAACCCACTAAATTGGCATAATGGCTTTTCTGTGGAGATACAACTGACAGGAAAACGCTGCCCTCAGTGGATCTGAAGCTCCCTTATCCCAACCCTCCCTGACCATCAGGCTGCACAGGACTTGTGGGGCCCCAGAGAACAGGACCCATGAAGCCGCTCGTTACCCACATTTACTGCAAATATTTAAATGTTCTAAATCTCTTAACTGTGGTAAATAAAATAAAGCACGGAGACCTACCCAGGACTTTTGTGGGGCCAGGAAGTATAAATGGAGCCCTGGGCCCTGGCCACCCCGCCTCCCGCTCTGCCCCACACCACCCAAGCTGCGCACCCAGGCTCTGCTCCTGCCTTCCTCTCTCACTGCCACCTGTCCCTTGGCCAGCCCTCTTGCCTAGAGATACACACACCAACCTGGTCCACCCTCAGAAGGGTTGGCTTGGGGCCAGTGTGGAAGGGGGTCCCAGAAAACAAAAGAACATCCTAGAAGTGGGCCTGGGCTCCTTCCTCTGTAGGGAGTAGTGCAGCCAGTGGGGGGGCCAGCATGGGACCCCCTAAAGCATGAGACCCAGGACAGGCCTGTGTCCCCCTCCCCCGCCTGCTGTGCATAAAGCTGACAGTTCTGCTAAGCAACCATCATCCCTGCAGGTGTTCAGCTTCTCTTATGGTTTAGACTGAGCAGATACTTTCTTAGCCTCATTAAGACGTTTGAAATAGCTTAGTCTGTAACATTCAGATGTAAAAAGCCAGCTCTGACATCAAAGGGGAAGGCGGGTACCTGGGATTCTCCTTCATCAAATGCCTGGGTCCCCATGGACCGTCCTTGGCTGGGATGGGATGCGGACCACCTGCCCCACGCATGCTTCCATCCAGGAAGACGCACCTCTGAAGGGACAACTGTGGCCTTGGAGGCCGTTGGTTCTCGTCTCTTCTAGAAGACCACCAGGTAAGATCAAAAGTACACTTACAGGAGACTTCTGTATCTCATTGTCTCCACTTTTTAAAAGTTGTAAGAATAATGTATGCTCACGATAAAAATGGGTAAATGATATGAAAGTATGAAGAAGAAAATAATCACAACCCCACCTCCCAGAGAGAACCACCTTCCAGATTTGGGGGCATCTTTCGGATCTTTTTGTCTGTGTCTCTCTCTATACATGTACATATATATATCTTTGCAGGATTTATCATATCACATATGCTATTTTTTTGCCTCTTTCTTCATTTAACTATAACATGACCATTTGCACATATTCAATATTTTTCTAAGACTGAGTCACAAGCATGTTTGAAGTTTTTGGCAAACTTTTCCAGATTGTTCTCTGGAAAGATTATAGCACTCTGTGTCCGCATAGTGGTCTCTGAGGGCACTGCTCTGGCTGTCTCCCCAACACTTGGTGTGAGCCCCTAAGAGAGGCGGAGAGATCAAGAGCACAGATCCTAGACCCCGGCTTAGCCCCAAATCCAACTCTGCAAATCAGCCAGTGTGGCTCCGGGTGTGTTACCAGATTTTCTAGTGCCGGCGTTGGCCAACGTTTTCTATAAAGGGTCAGACTGGGACTGCCTTCATGGGCATGCATGCTGGGCGGTCAGCAGGACCACTAGCTTGGAAGGGCCCCACGTTTTCATTTTGCATGGCGCCCTGCAAACCGGATAGCCAATCCAGAGCTGGACAGCAAATATTTTAGGCTTTTCGAACTATACGTTCTCTGGTGCAGCTACTTCAGTCTGCAGCTGGTTAGACAGTGTGAGAGAAGCAGAGACAACACATAAGGAAGGGCACAGCTGTGCTCCAGTAAAACTTCATCTGTAATCCCGTCCGCAGGCTGGATTGGGCTTGTGAGCCTCGTGTGTGTGTCACTCTCCCCCAGAGGACAAATGGGCAGAATATTACCAGAGCTGCTCTGGGTCTCATCGCTGAAGCAAATCAAGCGCTTGGACAATCAGCGTCATGTATGTGAGCTACTACTATCTTTTAAAATATATTAGTTATTTTTTTAAACTGTGGTCAAGTATAACATAAAGTTGACCACTGTAACCATTTGTAAGCGCACAGTTCAGTGGCATAAGTACATTCATATTATTGTGCTGCCATCACCATCATCCATGCCCAGAACTATTTTCATCCTGTTCAACTGAAACTCTGTCCCCTCGGAACCCTCACCCCCCATGCCCCTCCCCCAGCCCCTGGCACCACCATTTACTTTCTGTCTCTATGAGTTTGACTCCTCTGGGGACCTCACATAAGTGGTAGCATAACAATTTTGGTTCTTCTGTGACTGGCTTGTTTCACCGAACATAATGTCCTCAAGGTGCATCCAGGTCGTAGCACGTCTCAAAACCCTCTTCAGGCAGAATAACGTCCCATTGTTTTGGTTAACTCAGGACTCCATAGACTGGGTGACTTAAGCCATAGGCATTGATTTTCTTACAGTTCTGGAAGTTAAAAGTCCAAGGTCAAGATGCCTGCATAGTTGGTTTCCGGGAAAGGCTCTCTTCCTGGCTTGCGGAGGCCGCCTTCTCTCTGTGGCTTCATGTGGTGGGGAGAGAGAGCAAGCTGTCTGGTGTCTCTTCTCATAAGGGCACTAATCCCACAAGGAGGCCCCACCCTCATGACGTTGTCTACACCTAAGTACCTGCCAAAGGCCCCACCTCCAAATAGCATCCCACTGGGGCTGGGGCTCCAACACAGGAATTCTGAGAGGACACGACTGACTACCTAGCATCCTCTGTATGCATAGTGTACAGTTTGTTTATCTAGCCACCTCTTGGCAGACACGGGTTGTTTCCACCTCTTGGCCATTGTGGATGCTGCTGCTAGGAGCACGGGTGTGCGAATAGCTCTGTGTCCTTGATTTCTTTTGGGTTGTACATCCAGAAATGAAATCACTGCATCATATGGTAGTTCTATGTTTAACTTTTTATGGAACCGCAATACTGTTTTCCACAGCAGCTGCACCATTTTCCATTCTCACCGACAATATACAAAGGCTCCAATTTTTCCACATCCTCACAACACTTGTTTTTCATTTTTTTCATAATAGCCATCCAATGGGTGTGAAGTAGTAGCTCATTGTAGTTTCGCATTTCCCTAACGATTAGTGATGTTACGTGTCTTTTCCTGTGTTGTCGGCCACCTGTATGTCTTCTTTGGAGAAATGTCAAGTCTTTTACTTGATTTTGAATCGATTGTTTGTTTTTTTAGTTGTTGTTGAGTTTTGGCGTTCTCTATATATTCTGGATATTAATCCCTTATCAGATATATGATTAGCAAATATACCTCCCATTCTATGGGCTGCCTTTTTACTCTGTTGGTAGTGTTCTGTCAACAAAGTTTTTCATTTTGTGTAGTTCAGGTTTTTTTTGCTATTTTTTCTTCTGTGGGTTGTGCTTTTAACATCATATCAAAGAAATCCTGGCCAAATCCAATGTCATGAAGCTTTGGTCCTACGTGTTCTTCTAAGAAATTAAAGTTTGCGCTCTTACCTTTAGGTCTTTGGTCCATTTTGAGTTAATTTTTGTGTATGGTGTTAGGTAACCATTCCACTTTATTCTTTTGCATGTGGATATCCAGTTTTTGTAGCACCATTTATTCAAAAGACTGTCCTTTCCCCATGGAACTGTCTGAGCAACCTTGTTGAAAATCACTTGACTATATATGTGAGGGTTTATGTCTGAACCGCCTATTCCGTTCCATTGATCTACATGTGTCTTTAAGCCAATACCATACTGTTTTGATTACTACAGCTCTGTAGTAAGTTTTGAAGTCATGAAATATGAGATCTCCAACTTTGTTCTTAGTTTTCAAGATTGTTTTAGCTATTCAGAGTCCCTTGAGATTCCATATGAATTTTAAGATGGATTTTCTATTTTTGCAAAAGACATTATTAGGATTTTGATGGAGATTGCATTGAATCTGTAGATATCACTAATACTTTTTAAAAAAATGTTTTCCAAAGTGGAATATTGAAATGGCATTTTGTTATATTTTAATTTACATTTCTTTTATTGCTAATAAGATTAATTAGCCACTTGTATCTCTCATTTCTGAGTTGCCTGCTATCCTTTGCCTACTTTTTCTTTTGGAGTTTTACCATCACATATATAAAGGGTATTAAGAATGTAACACTTCCTTTGTTATATAAAATCATCAGATATTCATTGGGCACCAATTTAAATGAGGTGTTGTATTGGATGTTGGCTTACATGATGAGGTGGGGGAAAAAGCTGCAATCCCTTCCCTCGTGGGGACAGTAGTGGAAGAATTACCCAAATACGTAATTACAAATTGGGGTAAATGATATAAAGGCAAAGACTGCAGTGTTATGAAAGGGACCTGATCCAGCCTAGGGTTCAGGAAAGTCTTTTCTCAGGAAGTGACATTGGAGCTGAGATTCAAAAGATGAGTAGGAAATAAGATGGCATGTGGGGGATGGGGGTTGGAGAGCATTCCTGTCAGATGTTAGCACATGCAAAGGTCCTGAGGCCCAAAGGAGTGGGGTGTGTACAAGGACATGAAAGAAAGTGATTTGACCTGAAATATGAAGGATGAGAAGTAAAGGGAAGCAGGAGTTAGGCATGGAAACTAGAGAGTTCCAGATCGAGGTGAGGCACTCAATCAGTCAGTCAATGATTGTTTTACCTTTGTAGACACTGCATTCTCAGCTAAGGAAGACAGCCATCTGATGGCTGCCGGCCCCTGATCTTCTCCACTCTAATTTCTGCCATTTTCTTGGATGAATTCATCACCCATCACCCTGGAGGTTTCTTTGATTGGTTCATTCTTTCATCCATTCATTTATTCCACAGATATTCAGTGAGCACCTGTGATGAGCAGGCTACTCGACAAGTTGATCTCAGATATTGACAAGTTCTTAGCAGTGAATTAAAGAGAGGGGAGGTGGAGAAGGGACGGGGTTGTACGCTGGAGGCCGTGTGGCTCCAGCTCTGAGCAGCCATGTTGAGGCTGGCGGGTGGGGCTGCGGCCCCTGCAGGGGAGGTGGGGGTCCTTACGTTCATCCTCAGGGAGATTGTTTTTAGCCAGGAAATGGCCCCAGCAGGTTTGTGGGCAGGAAAGGTCCCTCTGACTTTGCTGGGGGGCAGCAGAGTGGATTCCAGAGGTCGTGGGAGGCCATGCAGTGGTCCAGGTGGGAGGTCAGGGTGCCCTGAGAAAGCATGGTGGCAGTGATCATGGAGTGACATGGACGAATGGCTCCAACGTGTTCAGGAAGGACAGTTCACAAGACCCGGTGAAAGGGAATGAGGGGAGGGAAGGGGGACAGGATGCAGTCCAGATGCTGGTGAGCAGAACTGGAGAGGGAGCCATTTAATGAGAAACGGAAACCGGAAGGGCCCCACTGTGGGGGAAGGCCTCGAATTTGGTCTTTAGTGAGATAGAGCCTGGAGGCACCTTTGCAAATAGCAAGTTGGAGGAGGCAGAGGACTGGCAAAATGTTGTGGGGACAGTGTGTGGATATGAGCTGTTTCAGGGGCGAAACAACAAGGTCTTCAGACCCATGGAACACTGGGTGAGGGAGGGGGAAGTGATAAGGATGGAAGCCAGGTTGCCACCTAGAAAGAAGGTCGTGCTGTTTGGTGACAAATACCTTGTGCTTGTCATTTGCCTTTTACTTTTGTTTGGGGCGGGGTTCACTGAGCTAACTGTGAGACAATGGTTTCCCTGTGCATTTTATTAACATTGAAGTGACGTCTGTCTGGGTCACAGAAATGTGGGGCCATTCCAGACCAGCAGCCTAATAATAAAGCCCTCTGTGTCCTTTGAGAAATAATACAATGCCCTGCATAAACCCAGTGTGAAATTAAGGTCATCACTTGTAGTGTCTGGAGAGCCTGAGTTACGTATGATAAACTCCCGCTCCACCATCTTCCTAACATCGCCGGTGTGACTAAGTTCCAGGTGTGACTAAGAAAACTTTCAGATTGTAAATTGACACTATTACCTAAAAGCTGCACACACCTGCTGAATCACTTTTTAAACAATCACAAAACAACAATTTCTCTTGTTCCCAGCACAGCTCTGAGCCGCAAAAATTAATTACATCACCTGCAAAATTAGCCTTGTGTTTTGTATCCAAAGGTCAATGTTCAGACTGAGAAATGGTTTAGTGCTTTCAAACACAGGGCTCAGCATATAAATATTTATCACAGGAGGACAGGAACTCATTGTACACGGCATGTTTACCTTATCAGGCAGTTACCTGGGGCAAAGAGTCCACTGTCTGCTTCCTGTCCCAATTTCTCTTGCCCAAGACCTTGGGCGATTGTTTATTTGACAAAGTGTTCTGTCCCATTCTCTTTCTTCTGGGAATAAAGGCACAGGGTACTAAACATCTCCTGGTCCACACACACCTGATTTCCAGAGAGGAGAGAGTTCTAGGTGTTCACTAGAAAGATCCGACAACAGTTAGGAAACAGAAAACGGGTGTTACGCCCACGAGAGAACAAGGAGCATGCGTTTCTCCACCACTGACTTTTGCTGGTTTGGGTTAGTGTTTCGAATGCTCTCACTGGACTTCATGGAATGTTCAAGCTTTTGATCATGAAGATGATGTAATACAGTTCTGGGCAGACCGTGATCACAGACGTGATTTGTGGCAAAAACGCAGCCTTCCATCTTATTACTGTTTTCTAGTTTATAAAAGACAAACGTTAGAGGAACGTCGGCTTTCCAACTTGGCTTTCATCTAGCCATACCGTGTTTCCCCGAAAATAAGACCTAGCCGGACAATCAGCTCTAATGTGTCTTTTGGAACAAAAATTAATATAAGCCCCGGTCTTATATCATATAAGTCTCGGTCTTAGAGTAAAATAAGACTGGGTCTTATATTAATTTTTGCTCCAAAAAACACATTAGAGCTGATTGTCCGGCTAGGTCTTATTTTCGGGGAAACAAGGTGTATTTGTTTTGGCCACTCTTCGCTTTTATTTCGCAAGTTCTGACTAGCTCAGGCAACTGTTACATAAGAAAGCCCAGCCTGGCTTTCAACTCGGCATTTTTCTGCCTCGCCACTATTCCTAGGTGGTCCCTAGGAATAGATCCGTGAGCCTTCAGAACAGAAATCGCAGGTTAGAAGGACCGAGCTGATGTGCAGGGAACATCTGACAATAAACTGGTTTTCAAACGTTGCTTTTCACGTCCTTCAATATACGGTTCTCACTTATCAATCATTACTCACCTTGTGCAGATTTATTGGAATCAGTTTCCAATCTCTTAGTCTCAATTCATTAGTCTCTTCTAACCGCAGCGCTTCTACCTCTAAAGGTTTGCTAGCAACTCTGCCTTGTTCTATTTTCATTTACATTTAATTTTGCATATTTTAATTTGCATATAATTCGATTGGCCATTTGTACCTCTCCTTTCTGAATTGCCTGCTGTCCTTTGCCTATGTTTTCTACAGGAGTTTTCATATCACATTAAGAATATTCACGCTCTTTTGCTGTATAAAATCACCAACTGTCCTATCTTGAGCGCTGTGTGTGGGTTTTCCTCTTTATTTTTTTTTTTTTGCGTGGGTTTTTCTATTTTTTCTAAATTTCAAGCTTCATGAAATAATTCTTCCAACTAATTTCCCAGAATTTGGTAAACAAATTCATATTGATTTCCAATGAACCAATGAGGGCAAGACTTGGTCTGCCTTGTGCATTTTGAACCCCGGTAGCTGGGTGCACCTGGACAAGCAGGCATTTGATAAATATTTGTCTAACGGACAGAAAATCCATGCAGAAATTATTCTCTACCGTGTATCCCCCCTGAACAATCTTCTTTCGTGTCAGCACATGTCTAGCTTCATTATCAAAGGCTGTTTGCTTATAAATAAATAATAAAGGTCTTTTCCCATTCTCAGTTAATTAGGAACTTTATAAGCTCACTGTGAGCGAAAAAATGAAAAATCAAAACCAAAATAACAGCAACAAAACCTAAGCTTTTATTCTGACCCCAACATCAGCTTCTCATTCCTGTGATTATTTTAATGGTTCTTCTCCAAGACATTTTCTTGACATACAATAGTGACAAATACGGTATCCCAGGTCACATACAAAAGTGGGGACATAGTCTCAGCTTTGCTTCCAAAATCCTTCTTGATGTATTTTATGGGCTTTTGGCCACAGCAATCTATTAGCCGGTGTCTTGCTTGGAATGGTCCACTCTAACTCCCTGAAAACTGATGTAATGGAGCTGTTCACCTACAATTCTAATGGTATTACCATGCCAAGTCTCCCTCATCCATTAGCTTGTACGGGTCCACCCCAAAACGCGTCTTCATGACTATGCAAACCCTACACACTTGGGGACTAGGCAATGCATCAAGTCTGTGGAGTGAACTAAGGAATGCCGGGAGGGACCGTCTTGCTCAAAACTTCCCCCACATCCGAGTTCAACTGCACCGGAGTGCCACCTGTTTTCATTCATTTACTATTTATTGAGTGCTGACTCTGTGTCAGGCATTACACAAGGCACCAGCAGCAGAGATTTGTGCCTGGGGCTAACAATTTCCAGGCATTCTCTTAAGAATTAGGTTCAACCGGGCATGCCTTGGTGTGAATTGATGTATGAGGCCCCTCATAATTTATAGAGTATCTCTCCAGTTCAGGTCACCCAAGGTCCCTCTTCGATTTATTCCAAGTTCACCAAGCCTGGAAGGGGTGGAGTCAGAATTTCCACCCAGGCAGTCTGGTGCCATCCACTCGTATTCCGAATGAGGGTTCCCTACCACGGCATCCTTTGGAGAGGAGACACCTTTACTGCCATGATGCTGCTATTCCCTAAATGAGTTTGGAATTACCCTCTTGGAATCTGATTAGCAACTGAAGGACTCAGAATCTAATCCAGTTCTACTAGTAAGCAGCTAAGATATTACAGACGAATCCCTGCACTTCTTCAGCCCTTGTTTTCTCATTTGTCAAATGAGGAAATCAAACCCAGTGTCTTCCCAGATTCCTCCTGGCTCTAACAATCGGTGGTCCTGTCTTAGCCACAGCTTTTGTGTCCTTATGAGCTTGACTCCTGTCTTTTCTCTGTAAAGTGGGGATGTTCAGATTGTGCCTGGTTTATCTTGTTGGGTTATTGTGCTGACTCCATGAAATAATAGCTTTGAAAATTATAAAGCACGAGAGGGAGGTCGGTCCCGGACTTGTTCTTTCATGTCTGCAGCCCACTGCTGCTTTCTCCAGCCTGCAACTCATTTTGAAGTTCAATTAATAAAAACTTATTGAGCAGCTACTGTGTGCTTCCACTTTGCCAGGCTCTGGAGAAACAGTGGGCACAGGGACCCATTGCTCAAGGAGCTCACATGCCAGTGAGAGACAGACACAAAGGCAAGTCCGCTGAGCACACAGGGTCGTCTAAGGTGGCAAGGATGCCAGCTAAAGGCTGAGCTGAAGGCTGCCAGCCCGGGCTAGCTCCGCCACCGTGGAGGAAGGGTGGCTAGTCTGAGACCTACCGGCTGCTGTTAAGGATTGAATCGTGTCTCCCCCACTCTCCCCAGAGCTACATTGAAGTCCTAACCCCCAGTACCCGTGAGTGTGACTTTATTTGGAAATCAGATCATTTCAGATGTAGTTAGTGAAGATGAGGTCATACTAGACTAGGGCAATTCCCTTAATCCAGGATGATTGGTGTCCTTAGAAGAAGAGAGAAACAAATGAGAGGAGAAGGCCGTGTGAATATGAAGGCAGAGACTGGAGTCCATAAGCCCAGGAAGCCAAGGATTGCCAACAACACCAGAAGTCGGAAGAGGCGGGAAGGACCCTCCCCTACAGGTTTCAGAGGGACTGTGGCCCTGCTGACACCTTGATTTTGACTCCTGGCCTCCTGATCTGTCTCTCCTATGTGAGAGAATACATTTCTGTTGTTTTAAGCCACCCGGTTTGCAGTAATTTGTCTCGGTAGCCACAGGAAACTAATACCAATGCATTGGAGCCAGGCACACAAAGAATGGGGGAAGAAGGTTCCCAGGCTGAGGGGACTGCATTTGCAATGGCTCCAAGGAGACAAACACCTTGGCAAGTTCAAGGAACCTAAAGAAAGCTTATGAGGCCCAGCCCCACCTGGGACAAGTTCCACCTGGGAACTTTGTCTGAACGCTAGTCACAGGGAAGGAAGATGGTGGCAGGTGCTAGGCAGGAGCATGGCAGAGCCTGCCGTGGAAGGAGAAAGCTGAGAGGACAAAGGGAACAGGAGCGTAGGAACCGCATCTGGAGGTGGTGACCCCCCCGCACTGGAATGGTGCAGTGAGAGGGTGGCTGTGAAAGGTTCTGGAATACATGTTAGAGAACAAAGCTGCCCGGACTGGGGGTGAATTAGGTGTGGGTGTGCTGAAAGGAGAGGAAAACACTAATATGTTTAACTTAAAAATAAATGCTTTTGTGAAGTTAGTTTGCTGGCTGGTGAAGAGTGGTGCTCTTGGGAGAGGGGAGAATTAGGGAGGAGCGGGTTGGGGGTGGGGTGGGGGTGGAGACATGCGCTTGTTGACCTGATATTACTTGGCCCAGTCTTTCCTCTTACTCATCACACTTGGCTCCAAACAACTTGGCTGGTTCCAAAATGCAAGCCCCCTCTTTCTCCTCAAAAGAAATGCGCGCACCCCTGAGGCAGATATTCAGGAGAGCGTCTTGCCCCCCAAAAGGAGTTTAATTACGTCCTTTCAAAGGGTGCAATCATGGAGGAATCATCCCGCTTTGAAGAGCAATATTCCCTTTGTAAGTTCTCATGCGTTTGGAAAAGCAGTCGATCCCATTTCTTTATAGCCATAACTGCTGAGCCCAGATTTGAAAAGATCATGTCAGCACATGTCGTAAAGATGCCTAGCTTCATTATCAAAGGCTGTTTGCTTATAAATAAATAAGAAAGGTCTTTTTCCGTTCTGAGTTAATTAGGAACTTTATAAGCTAACTGTGAGCTAAGGGCCTCTGTCCTGAAACGATGGGAGTTCCTAACAGCCATGTATCTGGCTGTTTTAGCTTGTGACTCCGGTTTCTAAGACTTGTAATGATGTGCGTGATACTAGAAAGAGGGATCAGCTTATGTGGTAGCCATTTTTATACGAAATGCTCTGTAAGATAAAGCCAGGGGAGACGATGATTAGGATAGTGTGTGGTGAACAATAAAGAGGTAGACTCAGCCAATTCAAATGTAAAACTTTATTATATTTTAAAACCACATAAACAATCATGTCTGTTCCAGGTCCCCCTTTCTTCTCACTCTCCCTGGGTGATGTCATCACCCCCAGGGCTTTATTTATTATCCACATAGCCTGGTGACTCCCAGAACCTGCATGGTTAGTGCCTGGTCCTGCTCATGAGCTTCAGACGGGGTCCCCCACTTCCGGTTGAGTCTTTAATTAAAGCCAAAGGCTCCAGGAGTGAACATGCCCCAACAGAACTCTCATCTTCCCACCCACACCTGCTCTTCTCCGAATTCCTTTGGAGTACACATGGCACCACCTCTGACCTGTTGCCTGACTTTCCACCCCGTACCCGCCAGGACAGGGTCAGACTGCAGTGGTTCTGTTCCCAACCATGTCACACGCGCCCTATCCGATTGTCAGGCCACAGCCCAGGCCACCGTCATTTGTTACCTGCATCATTGCCAGGTCTCCTTGGCTCACCCTGGTCTCCTGCCCACCTACCCACTGTCAACACTGCTACCAGGACAATCTTTCAAGAATGCAAGCCTACTCGTGTCATGTTCCTTAAAAGAAAGAAAATAACCCTTTGATAGCTCCCCATTTACTACTCCACAGGTAAAGCCCGATGTCCTTAACTGGACACCCGGGATATTCCCCCTCGCCCTCCCAGGAACTTTCTGCCTTCAGTCTCCCCTGACCAGGGGGCAGAGCTGAGTTGCTGTGGAGCCTGGGCACTCTGCTGCCTTGGGGGACACTCGTTCTGCAATGCATCGAGGCAGGTTTCCAACCTGAGTCTTACCCACTCACAGGTGCCTGAAACATCCATTTCCCTATTCCTTTTCGATCACATTTCACTCCCAGCCTCCTCCCTACCAGGCAAGTGGGAAAGTCAATGTCCTTGTTTCTTGGAGCTCCTGGCATTCTCCATGCCCCAGTCCAGAGTGAAACGTTGGAGGCAGTCCCCCCAATCTAAGGACCACACGTGGAAACCCAGGACACCCTTGCCCCAGTCTACTCTGCTGCTGGACATTCCTGGACACTGTTATCCTGGCCCAGGCACCCCAGTGCCCAAGCTGCCTTCGGGTGTGGGCACAGGTCCACTCTCCTCATTCCCAGTCTCGGCGATGCTTCCCATCAAGAGGCAGCCAGCTCTGTCTCCCCAGTGAGTTTAGGCTTTTCTGGAATACAAGGAGCGAGGTGACTTCCAGGTAACTTCTGCTACCTGCCCCCAGGACGTTTGGAATGGAAGACGGGACACTACAGTGACCCCAACACAAAATGGTAAGTCATCCTGCACTGTGTCCCTTCGCTCAGCAGTGAGCTCTGGGATGGAGCCATCTCCCTCTGCAATGGCCTTGCACAGCACCCAGTAACCAGAGAAAGACCACCAATTAGATATCAATCCAGAGCTGCCAGATGGGCCAAAACCTAGACACACGACGGGGCCCAGTGCTCACGAAGACGGGGAGAAATGCGAGCGTGGAGACATTGTGGTCAGTTGTAAATCGGGCAAGCATGCTAGGCACACGTCAAAAATATGTAGTAAGTCCCCACCCCATTCACTCCACAATTCCTGCTACAGTGAGACCTAGAGCAACTCCTGCTGGTGAGCCTGTGGACACACACAAAGGCCCTGGCAGTGTTGTTTGTTAGAGTGAAAAACTGGCAAGAAGTTCAACGTCCACCCAACTGGTCAAAGATAACAAATCATTAAACATCCTCCTATGGAGTCATACGTGGCTGGGGGCTCCAACGCGTTTGCTTGGATGTCCCATGACTAGAGTTTGACACACGACGTTCCCCTCGCCCGTTTCTAATTTGACATCTGAACTACTTCACCTTAAGTTTTGAAAGTGGACGAGGTAATGTTGAAGGTACCATAAATGGAGACGTTTACAAACACACCTCTTTCGTGACTCTTTCAAACATAGCCGATGAGATCTCAATATATTCATTTAATAGCTTTGATAGAAGTTATCATTTGATAGATATCATTTGATTCATTTGATAGAATATATTCATTTTAAGGAACATACAACAAAATTCTTATGTAACAACCAGAAGTTTTTCAGTAACTTGGGGTCAGTACAATGAAAGAGGCACACCGAGAACTTCACTTTTAAGTATTTTCTACCATGTGCTAAGGGACTGTCAAAGAGAATCAAATAATCTGAAAAGGGAGGAGAAGAAATAATGACAATTGGGAGACTCGCTGGCTCCCCTGGAGCTGCAGGGCAACTTGGAAATTATAGCCTTGAGTGTCAATAAACTGAGACACAGACGTAAGCAATTTGGGAAAAAAATCATTTAGATGCTTGGTTTAATAAATGGTATCTTAAGAGACCTAAATGCTTTTCTCAGATTTATAAGAAATCAATGTTTCAGTTGTTAAAGCTGACATGGATACAATGAATGAAATGGTTGAACCGATACAGCTAGAAGAGGAAGAGACCATAGGAGCAAGAACCATAACCTAACAGAACTTCAAAAGCGGATTCAGCTTCTTTTCCAAGAAAACAGGGGGTGGAAGGTGAGGCTGGCGCTGTAACAGCCGCAGAGGCCTGGAGGGGGTGGGGGTGGGAGGTGCACGGAGTCCAAGCCGCCAGGCTGGGCCACCCGGTCCAGAGCGCGGAGCTCAAGGGCACACAGGACATTGTCTCTTCTCCTGTCCATGCAGGAGTCCGAGGTCACTGACTGTTCTGGGGCCATCATTCCAGGATGAGGTGTCTTGAATATCATGTCTATGAAGAAGGTGACCTGGGCTGGCCAGCTCAGCAGGTGCCAGACATTTGTGTCCTTTGGGACTATAGTGGCCATGCTGGCCCAGGGGTTACGGGGCCAAGGGAATAGCTGGTGTCATATATGGATGACACCCTTGTTCCAGCCAAGCCTCCCATCATCCCGGTGAGGCAGTGCCCCTGGCAGTTGCCATGCTGCTCCCTGAAAGGTGACAGGGAACATGTCACAGGGTCTGTGCTGTGTCTGGCCCTTTCCTGGAACGAGGGGGCACCGTCTCTACCCTCGCCCCAGAAGTGGCTGCCAGTCACCGGTATTTACAACAAGTCCACTATAACCAGGAAAAACCTGGGACCCTGAGGAACTCTGCTAAAGCCACCTGCTCTGCCACATCCAAGCCTAAGACCCATACCCATGTCACCTCTGACACATTCACCCAGAATCCACACAGAGAACCAGGGTCCTGCTATGCCTATACGGAGTATTTTCAGACAAGCACCCCCCTCTCCCTATGTACTCCTCCAAACCCTCTCATTTTTAAGAGACCAGTTGCAATGTATAGACCTTATTTGAAAATCCTGCTTCAAAAAAATCAATGGTAAATACGAGCACTGATAATGTAGGGAATTCTTGTTAATTTTCTGGTGTGATAACGCTTTTTAAAAAACAGAATCTTTACCTCTATCTTTTGGAGATACACACAGAAATAAGGTCTGGGATTTGCCTCTCAGTAATAACGGGGGGATGAGGACTATTGTTGAAGATACATATGAGCACATGGGGATCATGACACTCTTCTCTTATTTTTATATGTTTGAGATTTTTCTGAGTAAAGCTTTTTAAATATTTCAACAGATTTTAAAATACAGTTTCTCAGAGAGGAGATCCAAGATGGCAGAATAAATAACACTGTGTCTGCTTCCTTCTGTGAACACATTAAAATTACAGCTAATTTATAGAACAATCAACCTGGAGAACCATCTCAAGTGTGACTGGACAGAAGTTTTATAACTAAGGATATAAAGAAGAGGCCACACCCAGATTGGTAGGAGGGGCAGAGACATGAAACAGGCCAGCCCCTCACCTGCATGTGGCTGTTGAGGACAGGGAGAGAGAGCTCAGCGACGGAGGTTCCGCCCAGAGGAGCGAAAGACCCCAGCCCCACACCAGCCTCCTCAGCCTAGAGTACTGGTGCTGGGAAGAGGAACCCCACAACTTCTGGCTGTGAAAAACTGGGGATTCTGACCATCCGGGTGGGACAGAAGGTGGCAGGAAACCCAGACGTCCTCATAAACGGCCCATGCACAGATTCACTCGCTCGCAGGCTCTCATGTTGGGCTCTGGCCAAGGGGCAGTAATTTGGGGGGACACTGGCGGCATGTGGGACAGAGAGAGGTGTGTAGCTTCAAGGTGGGGAGCTGGAGGACATTCACCATTTTCCCTGTGGGGTCCTTCTCCTGGGCAGCCGGTGGGCAGGCACCATCTTTCCTGTGTTGAGCCCGCCCCCTCAAAGACAAATCTAAATCTGATTGGCCAGATGAGCTCTGGGGCTCCACCCTGCTGACTCACTGGGACCCACTCTACCCAACTCCCCCAGTACTAGAGGCACTTTCTCAGCGAGCAGCTAGCCCCGCCTGCATTGTACTATTTCTTGAAAAATTATCGGCATCCTGAAGGCCCCAGGCAGCTGATGACTGGCCCCAGTGTGCTCTGAGACTTTTGCTGAGTAGCTCCAGGCTCAGCACTGGCTCCAAACCAGAATTTGCAATATTCTAGTTACATTATTAATCTGTGGTTAATTTAGATTAACCACAACTGTTCCCACTCGAGTGACTCCCTGAGACCTTTCCTCACCCAACTTATATATGGAACGAGGCTTCATCAGGGGCTGAACCTTAAGAGAGCTGCAGGCAGCAGCCGGCCTCCGTGTGTCCTGGCTTTTTGTGGAGCTACCCCAGGCCCTGTACTGGTGGCAGACATCCTCAGTTCATAGCATGGCCTCTCCCATGCACCTCCAAGATTAATACAGGCAGCAAACAACTGTGGATTGCTCTGTAGCCCCAAGCAGTCACAGGCAGTGGGTGACCTGGGCCAGCACCAGAGCCCCTCCCAAGATGCCCCAGAACCAACATACCTGGAGGTTGGCTTCAGACCACAGCAGAACACTGCCCAATTAGCTCCACAAGCAGCACAACCAAAGGGCAGTCTCCACTAGGGCAAATCCTACTCTGTACATCAGCCTGTAAGCCATGTATGTGGCTAAACCCCACATCCAATCAGCTTAAGGATCAGTCCTACCCACTGATGTTCCAATAGCAATCAAGGATCAACTGTAACAGGAGGGCACACAGAACCTACACAATGGACACTCCTGGAGTACTTGGAGCAAGTGACCAGGGAGAATGTGCCAGGGCCCCACAGGGCACCTACTACATAAGGCCACCTGGCCAAGACTGGGAGACACAGCAGATCTACTAAATACATAGAAACAAAGAGAGAGGCAGGCAAAGTGAGGAAACAAAGAAATACATTCCAAATGAAAGAACAGGAGAAAACTCTACCATGTTTCCCCAAAAATAAGACCTCGCCAGACAATGAACTCTAATGCGTCTTTTGGAGCAAAAATTAATATAAGACCAGGTCTTATTTTACTATAATGTAATATAATATAATACTAGGTCTTATATTAATTTTTGCTCCAAAAGACTCTTTAGAGCTGATTGTCTGGCTAGGTCTTATTTTTGGGGAAATGGGGTAGAAACAGAACTAAATAAAATAGAGACCAGCAACCTACCAGATACAGAGTTCAAGACACTGGTTATAAGGATGCTCAAGGAACTTAGTGAGAGCTTCAAAAAAGAGATAGCAAGTATAATAAAAGGACATAGAATCCATAAAAAATAACATCAGAAGTGAAAAATACAATAACTAAAATGAAGAATGCACTAGAAGGAATAACCAGCAGACTAGATGAAGCAGAAGATCAAATCAGTGATCTGGAAGTGAAGGTAGCAGAAAACCCTCAATTGGAACAGCAAAAAGAAAAAAGAATCCAAAAACATGAGGATATTTTAAGAGACCTCTGGTATAACATCAAGTGTACCAACATTCGCATCACAGAGGTACCAGAAGGATAAAAGAAAAAGCAAGGGATTGAGAATCTATTTGAAGAAATAATGACAAAACCTTTCCTAACCTGGAGAAGGAAATAGACATACAAGCCCAGAAAGTGCAGACAGTCCCAAACAAGACGAACCCAAACAGGCCCACACCAAGACACATTATAATTAAAAATGGCAAAGGTTAAAGACAAAGAGAATCCTAAAAGCAGCATAAGAAATGCAACTAGTAACTTAAAAGGTAGCCCCATAATATTGTCAGCTGATTTCTCAACAGAAACTTTGCAGGCCAGAAGGGATGGGCACAAAAAAAATATTCAATGTGATGAAAAGCAAGGACCTACAACCAAGATTACTCTACTCAGCAAAGCTATCGTTTAGAATCGAAGGACAGATAAAGAGCTTCCCAGACAAGAAAAAGCTAAATGAGTCCATCACCACCAAAGCAGTATTACAAGGACTCTTAAAGGGACTTCTTTAAGATGGAAAAAAATGATCAAAATTATGAATAACAAAATGGCAATAACTACATATCTATCAACAATTACTTTCAATGTAAATTGATTAAATGCTCCACTCAAAAAACATACGAGGCCTGAATGGATAAGAAAATAAAACCCTTACATATGCTGCCTACAAGAGAATCACTTCAGCTTGAAAGACACACACATAGAGAAAGTAAAGGGATAGAAAAAGATATTTCATGAAAATGAAAACAAAACAAAAAAAGGTGGATAGCAATGCTTCTACCAGATGAAATTGACTTTAAAACAAAGACTATAACAAGAGACAAAGAAGGACCCAGTAATCCCACTTCTGAGTATTTATCTGTAGAAACCCAAACACTACTTCAAGGAGACATGTGCATCAAATGTTCACTGCAGCACTGTTTACAATGGCCAAGATGTGGAGGCCGCCTGGGTGTCTGTCAATGGATGAGGGATAAAGAGGAGGTGGTACATGTATACAACGGAATATTGCTCGGCCAGGGAAGGGAACGGGTCCTTGCCATCTGCGACAACATGGTTAGATCTGGAGGGTACTGGGCTGAGTGGAGTATGTCACACAGAGAAAGACAGATGCAATGTGATTTCACCTATATGTGGAATCTAAAGAACAAATAAAGAAACAAAACAGAAACAAACTCATAGATACAGAGAACATTTTAATGGTTGCCAGATGGGAGGGGGCTTGGGGGTAGTTGAAAAGGAGAAAGGATTAAGAAGCACAAATTAGTTGTAATCATGGGGATATAGGGTGTCACATAAGGAGGTTATATTCAACAATATTGTAATATTGTCAGATGGGTACTAGATTTGTTGGGGTGATAGATGGGAGGGGGTTGTAGGGCAGGGTGAAGGGATTAAGAAGTACAAACTGGTAGTTACAAAATAGTCACAGGGATATAAAGTAAAGCACACGGAATATAGTCAATGATATGGTAATAACTCTGCATAATGCCAGCTGGATAGTAATCGGGGGATCACTTGTTAAACTACATAAATGTCTAACTACTATGTTGTACACCTGAACTTAACATAAAATAATATGGAGTGTCAACTGTAACTGAAAATTTTTAAAAGGGGGAGAGAGGTGAAGAGGAATAAGAGGTAAATTTCCAGGTATAAAACAAATAAGTCATGGGGATGTAGTGTACAGCATGGGGAATATAGTCAATACTATTGTGACAGCGTGGGACGGTGTCAGATGGTTGCTGGGCTTATGGTGATCGCTTCTTTAGGTGTATAAATGTTGAATAACTATGGTGTACACCTGAGACTAATATAATATTGTATGTCAGCTATAATTTAATGAAAATCTTTAAAGAAGTGTGGCTTCTCCACATTCATGCCTAATTTCTATCACTGTACCTCACTGAGTCTTACTCAGAGTGTTTTGCTTTTTTGTTCTCTCTCCCAAAAACAGTTTGGGGGGTTTTGCTGCTATGAACAGTCTTTGCAGGCAGCTTCTTTAATCTGCCAGTAAGTATCTTCTTTTCTTCAGTAAGAATGTTCTTCTCCAAGTGTCCCCAACTAATCAGAGAAAAGACATTGATTTTCCTTTCTGGCCTTCCTTAACTCCTTTTCCAACATGTGAAAGAAGCCCAAAATGAGAAGAATTATAGTGTGTCACCGCACAAAATGGGGAAGGTCTGCAGGCTGCTTTTCTAGTCTAATGGGAGAGATTTCCACTTTACTCTTTAAAAAGAAGCAGCATGGCTGTCTTTTAACAAATATTATCCGCTGCAAGGTACAGCTTAGGATTTATATTCAGTCTCTGATGTTTTCCCCGGAAACGTATCGACTGTCACAGATATAAACTGCTTTAGAAATCAGAGTCCTTGGGACTTCTAAATGGAGCTTGGACCCTTCGAGCAAAAAGCCTTTTTAAAAGATTTAAGCAGAAATTTTAACAGGTTTATTGGTTTTTATTACAGTCTCTAAAAAGATATTCATCATGAAAACTCACATCTTTACAACTTCTGTAGAATCAGGAACCAAACATGACAGTCGTCAACTGTCCCAGATGCATGATGTGAACGGAGGATACTGTGGATGACATTTATGTTTCTCTGGGCGACCGGTGGTTGTGTGATGTCAGTGCAATGGCTTCAGCATGGAGCCTGTATTTGAAATTTGGTTCCCCCTGCTCCCTTGAGAACCGTTTTTTGTTTGATTTGTAGGATATGAATAGTCTCATTGTGGAAATTTAAAAAATGTTTAACATATGATCATTCATGAGAACTTTATTATTTCAAGAAGGGCGGGATATAAATTCATAGGTTAAACATTAGAAATTGAAAAAACGCAAGTGTATTGACTGCCAGAATTGCATAATAGGAGTTAATGTTCCCAAACTCAAAACCCAGACCAAATATTCAATGCAGTAGAAACTTCTCTTCTGGGGCAATTACCCTTTGCATTCTGATGAAACTGTATTCTGCAGGACAAGTGGAACGGGGGATAAATCTGTCCCTGTCCCTTTTCTCTAACTGAACATTGCTTCTGTTGGAGTCAGCGGCTTTCACCGCGCTCCCCAGCCCCCCTACCCCTCAGAAAGGGGGTGCTCACAGCTTCGTGAGCAAGGATCTCGCACCATGGTGACATTCTGCTATAAAAGTGTCTCCTCTCATTTTCAAAGTAAACAAATGTTATTGCCACCAGGAAGCAGACCACATGAAAAGAAAGTTGGGAACCTGGAAGAGCTGCCCAGGCTGTAATTCTTTTCAGTTTCCAAGTTCATTATCCTTGTTAACTCAAGTCAGTGGGACAGAATAGAGGGCTTTTCTAAAGCCCCACGCACAGGAGGCCCCCGTATCTCAAATCTGTGGCTATGAAATAACGAAGCTGGTTTTTCTTCTCACTCACAATGCAATCTCCAGGTTTTCTTCTTTTCATAAACGTGCCTTGTAATATACTGCATTACAAAGTATGGTTCAGCTAGGAATTGGTGGTGGTTTTGGGGGGGATGGGAGGTACACAGGTGGAACCCCAAAATTTCCCAGTTTGGACAGTAACTGTAGGAGGTAGCAGGTGTCATAGGTAACCTGGTGAGAAACATGAGCGTCTGATGGTGGAAGATTAGGTCCTGTGAAGGTTTCTGGGGGTCCGGTGGTCTGGGGAATGCTGGGATTTCCCCTCCAAAGTGCTATACTTTGGGTCCCCTGCCATCAAGCGAGAGATGTCCTTCAAGCAGAAGAAGGTTGTGCCTCCACCCAGAGGTCCATGCTGGCTGAAATATGTGTGTCTGGCGACCCAGGAGTGGAGGTGAGAGTGATGCCTCTTCTGATGTTACCCAACGGCTCTCTTTCAAAATGTTTTCTTCCGATCCCTTCTACTGTGGGTTCTGTTGGTTTGGAGGTTTCACTTTCCAGAAGACACAATAATAGTCCTACCTGACACTCCCACCAGGCTATTTTTAACATCTTATGCCTTTGGATGAATCGGTCCCATCCCCGCAAAAAAGGGGTGGGGGTTATAATTTTGGCTGAAATGATGGATTCTGTTGGAGAGGACAAGGTTGCTGCTCCATGGTGGGCACATGTGGCCCTGACTCTGAAACCTGAGAGTCAACCAAACACGGCAGCGCCACATGGGGGCGGTCCCCAGCACTGCAGGCCCCGCCCCCCGAAGGCCCCGCCCTCCTCCTACCGGAAGCCCCACTGCCTTCCAACCTGGCCATCTACTCAAGTGCACTCATCCCACATGACTGTACGTACCTTTGCTATTACATTTCCAAAGAGCATCTTACAATTTTCCTTTCGATATTATTATTAATGTTGATTTCCCATCTTCCCTTTCTCTTTCTACAGCCAGTAAGTCTTCCAGATCTCAGTCATGGCCAAAGACTCTCGAAAGGTTGGTTAGGTACAAAAAGCACTGTGTCTGGAGAGCCCAGCCGAGGAGTCCAGTTCATCCATCTAGAAGGACGACATAACCACAGGGTCAGATCCCTCACAAATGAAGGTCTGAGTCACCTCTGCCCGCACAGAACTGGGAGCCAGCGAAAGAGGCTGGCCAAGGGAAGCGCAGGAATGTGAGTGTGAACCTACATACGTGTGCGTGTACTTGTTTCTAGTTACATTCCCTGCTCCTGTTTTTCCTTTACTTCACGGTTCCATGTAGCTTGGGTTTGTAGAGGCTCATTTACCTTGTAACCCACAGTTTGCCTCATAGCCACATACGATTGTGACAGAATCAGAGGAAGAACGGGCTTTGCTCCAGATCCTCCAGAGCTTGAAATTGGAACCAGTTGTGTATGAGTCACTGGGTATTGGATGCTAAGGAGGTTCATTGTCATGTGCATACATGATAGTTGCGTTTTATTTCAAGAAGTTCTAGCATTATGCCAAGCAGAATGCATGGTTGCTGAGCAGTCAAAGGAGGAGTGGGACCACTTAGTTTTGCTTGCCTGGCATGCTCTCTTCTGTCTTCTGATACAGCAGAGCACTGTTGGATGGGAACCCACACCTCCCCATTGGACGCAGTCTCCATAAGACTGTCAGTTACAATGCTCCTCCCTCCCTCGCCAGGGGCTGGGTTTGTGACCCAAGTTAGATGGAGCAAATGCTCTCTTCCTGACATTGAAATCTTTAGCACTATCATGTAGAGGTTTATAATGGCTGGAGCTGGGTTATTCCAGAGGGGACAGCCTGGTGAAATTGTCACTTTGTTCCTGTCCCTTAGATCCCTGTTCTTGGTCATTCTAAGTCTGGTTCTTCACCTTTTACTTTGATCCTTCGAACTTCTCCATAGACTCCTAATGAATTCCATTTTAGCTTAAATTGGCCAAAGCCGTTGTCTCTGTGGGTTGAATGCGTAGCAGCGGACAGCATCACCCTGGGAGGGCATGTGGTGAGAACAGAAGGGGAGAGAAGGCTGGAGGGAAGCCAGGAGAGTCTGTGAGATGGAAGTCAAGGGGAGAGATGATGACCAGCAGGGGACTCTGGGTGGCTGGGAGGCCAAGAGATGATAGGTGTCCATTGGATCTACTGTTGGGTTTCCATTGTGGACCTTGATGACAGCATTTCAGCCTAGTGGTGGGGAAAACTTGATTGCAGTGGGTTGAGGAGTAAATGGAAGTGAGGGGTAGAGAGTCAGTACAGACAATACCTTAGTTAAGATAATAGGCTGGGCTGTTTTCACATAGATAACAGCCGCTCAGACAGTATGGAAGGTTCACTTCTCTCTCCTGTCAAAGCCCAGCGTGCATTAGGTGGGTGGCTCTCTCCCTTGAGCTCATCCTGTGACCCAACTCCCTTTACAACTTGCTCTGCTGTTCTCCGAGGTATTGTCTAAGTGCCCCTGGTCAAACCAGCTAACACCCTTACGTCCACGTGCCTGTCGACCAGGAAGAGAAAGAGGAAGCCAAGGGTGAGCAGCTTCTTTGGGAGACACGACCCCCCCCATCAGACCCACCAGCTGGAACTCAGTGACATGGCCACACTGCTGGCAACAGGGTCTGGCTAGAGACTCACGAGCATGGGGCCAGCCAAACCAAAGGGGTTTTATTTTCAAAAGAAACAAAGGGAAGTGAATTACGGGGGCCAATGGCAGTTACTGCCGCTGACAACTGTACAAGCAGGTGACTGGTGAAGGAAAGAGATGGAACAGTAGCTGTAAGGACGCTGGGCTCCCAGGCCCAAGGCGCAGTAAAAGAGATGCTGAAGATATCAGAGTAAGAGACGGCAATGGAGAGAGATCTCAGAGAAGCATGGCCCCGTAGCTCAGTGCATAGATGGAGAAGTTGGCCTCAGATAGGATGAAGGAAAGGAGGAAAGCTTGGGAGAAAATATAAGGAGGTTTGCAGGCTTGGTGGCTGGCAGCCCAGGGAGTCCATTGGCTGTCATTTTCAGTGTAAAATAGAAAACCAAGTCTTGTGCGAAAATTGAGTGGGAAGGAGGACAGCTTGGTGTTTGAGAGAAGGGAGACAGTTAGAGATAGTCCTTGTTAAGACGGCTGATGAGGTGAGCATGACGGGTTCTCTTGGCAGGACTGGGAGTGCAGGTGAAGTTGATGATTGAAACCCCAGTCTTGGTGGCTGGGAGATTTGGGTCAGGGCTGCAAAGCAAACCAGGTACACGTTTCGAGAAAGCAGACAGTTGGGTTTCTCCAAGTCCATACGAAGCAAGAAATGACGATGCTTTTATTGGAATGATCACACAATCATTTCAACGTGTCTCCCAGATGCAGGACAGAAAAAGATGCTTTGCTTTTGCCGTACTAGTCTGGGGAAGAGTATGGTGAGAACTGACACTTCCATAAAGTCAAACTGCTGTTGTTTTATTACTTTTAAATGAACACATGCATTGTTCCAAATGACAGGCATCATTCATTAACGTGACAAAAAGAGATCGTCTTTGTTCCGTTTAGAAAGATGGTGGAAGAGGAGCAGTGGCCATCCTGTGGGCTCCGAACACTGATGGGGAGAGGCTGGTGCCCGGCCATGTGAGAGCAGCACAGGAAGGTTGTGATGCCAGCCCTGGGTCATCAAACGGGTGAGCGTCACAGGGAAGGAGTTTTATGGTCCATAATAGCTTTCTGTAAATGAAATTGCTCCTCCCTACTGGGCAATTCAGTTATATCCGAGTTAACCCAGGAAAGTCTTATTCATATGAACTGTGACATGTATGAGTCAATAAGTGAGTGTCACCCAGAGACTTAAAGAGGCCCTGTGGTCCTTTCAGTTCTAGGACAGTCACCTCCAGGGCTGTTTGGAGGCCAGTTCTGCTGTTTTGACCCTCTCCGGATGAAGCTAATGGGGTAACGGGTGGTAGGATAGGCTGGACAGGGGTCCTCCATATGCTCTTCTCCTCCTGGGTTTAACCAAGTTCACCAGCTACGTGTCAAGTGCAACCAAAGACTCATTTTTCTCTTATGAGCATCTCATTTAGTCATTCAGTTTCCATAAAGCACCAAGTTGTTGAGAAATAATTATTAAAATATTGAGTAATGACAAAAACAGTGACGTTTTTCCTCACAGTGATGATTTCATAATTCCAGTTAGGTCTTCTGGAATTTTCCACAGGGAGCCCAGGAAGGGCGAAGAAAACCTTTCGCCTGCCTTTAAATGTAATCTGGAGTCCACACACATTTATGAACCTAAGCCTGTATTTTGCAGCATGTCAGTTTCTCCCTGAAAGGCTCTGAGCAAAAAATGGTACCTTCTGAAACATGGTAGAACTTGAATGTTCAAGTTTAAACCAAGAATGATTTTCCACTTGTCCCAGCGGCTGCAGCTGTGCCTGGGGCATCCCCAAAAGGCTTACACAGCAGTTCGTTCTCAGCTGGGCCATCCGCTGATCACAATAGCCCTTTGCGTTTATAGAGTAACTTAAACGTTTCAACACACACAGAGCCACAGCCCCTGAGGATACTTGTGAAAGGGGAAAACAATGTTTGCCATTTTATTACAAATGAAATGACCCCCAGCCATTGATTTCTTGGGAAGAATTACGCAGGTTGCACTAAGTCTCTGAGTAGAGAATGGAAAAATGTGTGTCTATAGGGTGTGAATTAAGCTATTTGCTGGATGTGATTTGTTGCACTGCCTACGTGAACAGAACAAATGAGTCATCAGTGCTGTAGAGATATGTATAGATTTGTAAACATTAACCTAGAATTCGAAAGAGTAACTATGGGTTTAGGATAAACTTATAGAATCAGAGATTCTATTTTAAATATATGTAAATGTCACTTAGTCCTCTGTTTATGGGGTCTCTACATTTTGTTAAAAGGATAAACTAGTTTAGAAAGAAATGCTTATAGGAAAATGATAACTTAGCTCCCATGTTTCAAGTTCTCTGTCAAGATAGATTTTAATCCTTTAATGTTATCCTTCCTTCGTTTGTAATCAGGTCTTTGCTGGTGGCCTGAACTTCTCACCTCCGATATATACACACACAGAAGCAAATATCTATAAGAACAAAGAAAATGTAGTTAAATAGGACATATTCCCTGGTCATAATGAAATTCTAAGCTCCCCATATCCATTACAATAATGGGTCATTCCTTTCAAAACAGAGATCCATAGTTTTCAGTAGAGCCACAATTTTGAAGATTTGCATCAAAATGTGTTTTTTAAAGTGTCTACTTGTTTCAGACACTTCTGGCTGCCACGTCAATCCTCTCAACCTCCTGTCTTACTTTAGTTAGTTCTGAGCAGACTTCTGTCATCTTGGCTGGGCGTAGGGGGGCCATCCCTGGTAGCAGGTGATGCAGGGGGACCAATCAGCATTGACTCCTGCCAGCCCAGAGCTGTGGGGAGATAGACCCTGAGGTCTAACCCTTGACCAATGGTGGAAGGAGCCAGTGGACAGATTCTTCCCCCATCTTTCTCCAGGAAGACTGTTCTGAAACAGTTTCCTAATGTTCCTCAGAGGGTCTCACCAAATGGACCCACCCGGCCAACTCAATACTGCAACCTTGAGTTAGCTTTCCTTCCTCCTATGTCTGCCTCTCTGACCCTCACTTCTGCTTCCAGGGCTTACACTCACAAGTAAACTACCGTCACATAAGCCCATGGAAATGAAGTTTTAATATTCCGTTACAGTTTTGTCACGTATGCTTCATTGTCTCATGATGACACCTGCTGGAATTGTGTTGGTGATGATTAAGTAGCTTATCTACCTATGAACCATAGGGGCAGGGGAGGTCAGGGGAAGGGAAATGGCCTTTAAGTTTCCAATCCGGTCATATCTCTTACCAAATGTGTGACCTTGGGCAAATCACTTAACCTCTCTGGGACTCATTTGTGAAAAACCTTAACACAATAAAACTAGAAATTAATGACAAATAAAAAAAATGATAACACCTGTCACTTGGAAATTTAAAAACTTCTAACCACTCAAGTCAACAAAAAATATAAAATGAAATTGTACAATATCTTGAAAATGACAACGATGAAAACATAACACAGCTAAAACGTGGAGGAAAATTATAACGTATAATCCCTATACCAGCAAAAATGAAAAGATGTAAATGAATGAGTTAAACACCCAACACAAAATAGATGACAAGCATACAAGAGACGACAAAAATTTTTTTTTTCTCCAAAATTCAACGAAAATTGACAACCCTCTGGAAAGATTGCTCATGGGGAAAAGGAGATAAGGAAAAAATAAACAACACAAAGAAAGGACAAAACTACTAAGTCAGCAGAAATGTAAAATAAAGTAAGACAATATTATAAAAACTTTATACCAATGAAGATGAAAACTGAGACTAAGTGGGCAGATTTTTAGAAAAAAATATAAACTTGTCAAAATCAACTGGAGATGAATAGAAAACCCAATCCCCCTATAAATTAATTTATAACACAATCCCAATCAGAATATCACCATGTTAAAGGGGATCCAATATATGGTGATGGAAGGAGAACTGACTCTGGGTGGTGAACACACAATGGGATTTATAGATGATGTAATACAGAATTGTACTGAAATCTATGTAACTTTACTAATAATTGTCACCCCAATAAACTTTAATTTAAATAAAAGAACATCATCATGTTAGTTTCTATAACTGATTATAAAGGTCATTTAGAAGAATAAACAAGCAAAGAATAGCCAGGAAAACCTCCCCAAAAAGATATGCAATTTTGGGGATATTGATTAGTATATCCAGATATATCCATTATAAAACCTGTGTGATTAAAGCAACATGGTATCAATATCTGCAACTATAGACAGACAAACCAAACAATAGAAAATCCAGAAATATAATAAACACACCTGAATATAGAAATCTATTAGTATAAGTTAAGGCGAAATCTCAAATCAGTGAAAAAATTTAATGTGATATTGAAATACCCGGACGGCATAGAAAAATATATAATGGAGCCCATCCTTATACCATACACCAGAATGTATTCCAAATGGGTCAGATTTTGATGTAAAATGAAAAAGACATGGGGAAATTCCTTTATACCTAAGAGTTATAGCCCAGAAAGTTTCCTAACTATGACTCAAATCCCAGAAGCCATAAGGAAAAGGATTGATTAATGTGTTCACATAAAAGTGTAAAATTTGCATGGTCAAAAGCACCATAAGCTAAGTAAAACCACAAACAACAAAGCAGGGAAAACATTTACAATTTTTATTGCAGACAAAAGGGATTCATTCACTAGGTTGAGCCATCTGAAATTGCTGGTATCTGACCATTTTTGACCTCACAAAATAGCAATTTCATATGGTTTAACTTAATACCTAATATGTAAGGAACTTCTAAAAATAAAATGGGCAATATTCCCATAGTAGGATGGACTAGAGATATGAATGCACAATTTACAAAACACAAAAGCAAGTGGCTTACAGCCACATAAAAGGTTCTCAAGCACACTCACAGGATCTATCCCAAAGATACACGGCAAACATGCCCAAAAGATACATGCAAAGGCAACTCCGTCCAGTACCATGTACAATAACAAAAGACTGGAAATGACTCACATGTCCAAGAGTAAGTCCAAGGGTTATCTTGGATATTCTTAGATGTTTGTACCCTGTTTCCCCAAAAATAAGACCTCCCCCAAAATAAGCCCCAGTTAGGATCTCAGCCAGACTGACATATTTAGTACGTTATGACGATGTTCTAGAAGAAGACAGGACTATATTTGAATAAATGTAGATTGTTGTACATGAAAAAATACGACATCCCCTGAAAATATGCCCTAATAGAGCAAAAATTAATATAAGACCAGGTCTTATTTTCAGGGAAACACGGTATTCTTATGCATATTTTTAAATCTGTTTTTCAATTTGTGCATGCACGCGCCCACATACACACATCCTCCTGCTGAGATTTTATACTGGCTTTGCACTGAATCTGCAGATCAATTTGGGCAGAACTGACTGACATCTTTACAAAATTGAGTATTTAAGCCATGATCATTTAGTTAGGCCTTCTTTAATTAGTCTCAATAATATTCTGTAGTTTTCTATGTAGAAATCTTGAACACCTTTTGTTAGATTTAGTCCTCTGTTTTTGATGTTTTTTGAAACTTGTCAATTATATCTTATTTTTAAATTTTATTTTCTAATTGTTACTAGAATGTAGAAATATAATTTTTACATTGACCATGCATTCAGCGACCTTGCTAAATTCACTTATTAATTCTAATAGTTTATCAGTATATTAAAAACAATGTTTTTTTACTTAACCAATTAAAAGATCTGTAAATGACAGTCTGCTTCCTGCTTTTGAATCTTCATATCTTTTATTTTTCTTGATTTACCAAACTAGAGATTACATTTTGCAGCCTTAATTTATTAAAGTCTAATATCTATTGTATCTTTACCACCTCTCAGATAGTGCAAGGACCTCACAACACTTCAACTGTATTATTCACCCTTTTCTCACCTTTTATGCTATTGTTGTCACATATTTTAATTCTGTATATATTTCTACATATTTAACCACCAATAACTTACCGTTATTTGTTTTATATAATCAATATTCATTTAGATTTACCCACTTTTTACTCTTTCTGTTGTTCTCTAGGCCTTCCTGTATCTCCATGCCTCCCTCTGAAGTAATTTTCCTTCTGCTTAAAGAATTCTCTTTAATATTTCCCTTAAAGTGAATCTGCAGGTGTAAAATTATCTCAGCTTTTATTTTGTCTTTGAATATCTTCATTTTGCCTTCATTTTTGAAGCATATTTTCTCTGGGTATAGAATAGATTTCAACACAATCCCTACCAAAATTCCAGCAGCCTTTTACACAAGAGAATCTTATCCTAAAATCCATAAGGATTTTCAAAAGGATCCAGAATAGCCAAAACACTTTTGAAAAAGAAGAACAAAAATAGAGGACTTACTCTTCTCAATTTCAAAACCTACTACAAAGCTGCTACTAGTAATCAAGACACTAGTACTGAGGTAAGATAGACATATAGATCGATGGGCAGAATTGAGAGTCCAAAAATAAAAACATACATCTATGGTCAATTGATTTTCAACAAGGACGCCAAGACTATTCAATGAGGAAATATAATATCTTCAACAAATGGTGAGTGCTGGGACAACTGCAAAATAATACATTTGGACCCCTACCTCACACCATCTATAAAAATTAGCTCAAAATGGGTCAAAGAACTAACTGTTAGAGATAAAATTATAAAATTCTTGGAAACAGGCATAAATATTAATCACCTTAGATTAAGCAACAATTCCTAGATATAATGACCAAAAGCAAAAGCAACAAAGGAAAAATAGATAAACTGGACATCATCAAAATTAAAAACTTTGGTGCATCAAAAGACTATAAAGAAAGTGAAAAGACAACCCACTGAATTGGAGAAAAATTTACAAAACATATATTTGATAAGGGTCTTTGCTCCAGAATATATTACAACTCAACTGAAAAAAAAGACAAATAACACAATTTTTAAATCGTCATTAGTCATTAAGGAAATGCAAATCGATACAAAGGAAAACGAGATACTAACTTCACATGTACTAGGATGGCTGTAATTTTTTAAATGGAAAAGAACAGTACTGGTGAGAATGTGGAGAAATTGGAACCCTCATACATTGTTAGTGAGAATGTAAAATGGTGCAGTCTCTTTGGAAAGGAGTCTGGCAAGTCTTCAAAAGTTAAATATAGAGTTACCATATGGCCCATCAATTTCACTCTTAGGTATATATCCAAGAGAATTGAAAACATATGTCCCCAGAAAAACTAGTACACAAATATTTATAGCAGCATTATTCATAGTAGACAAAAAGTGGAATTAACCCACATGTCCATCAACTGATGAATGGATAAACAAAATGTGCCTACCAATCAATGGAATATTACTCAGCTGTAAGAAGGAATGAAGTACTGACACCTGCCACAACATGGATGATTTTTGGAAACACTACACTAAGTGAAAGAAGCCAGTCACAAAAGGCCACACATGGTATGAATACATTGATGTGAAATATTCAGAATAGGCAAATCTATAGAGACAAAGAATGTATTAGTAATTGCTAGAGGATGAAAGGAAGGAATGGGGAGTGACTGCTAATGGGTGTGGGATTTCTTTTGGGGGTGATGAAAACGTTTTGGAACTAGTAGTGATGGTTGTACAACCTTGTGAACAATTTAAAATCACTGAATTGTACACTTTAAATGGTGAATTTTATGGTGTGTGACTTGCATCTCAATTGAAAATTTTGAAAAACAAATCGTCGCATTTCTTGGATATTTTCAATACACTATTATACATATCACTTTATTTTATTCATTGATTTCTGAGACTTGCCTATAATTTTTTTATATGTATAATATTGTCTTTGCCCTATTTCAGTGTCAAGATTCTACCACCAAAAATCAGGTTTTCCCTCTTTTTAAGTTTTTGCCTCTTTTCTTATTCTCTTGAACAATTCATATAAAATAACAATTACCTGTTCCTTGAGCATTTGGTAAAACTTGCCCTTTGAGCCTTTGGTGGAGGTGGAGGGTTGAGCTATGTACTCTGACCATCATTTCTATCTCCTTAATTATCACTAGTGGATTCATATTTTATATTTATTTCTTCTTGAGTTTTATTAATTTGTATTCTTCTAAAAATATTGTCAGTTCACCTAACTTAAAATTTTTCTGGTATATGTTTGTTTATAATATGACCTGAATTTTTTCATTTTATATGCAATTATGAGCCCTTTGATTTTTTTTTTTTTTTTTTTTTTTAGAATACAAATAAAAGTTTATTGTACAAAATTAAGGCCTTCACATTTCATAGTTCACTAAGGCTAAAGGAAGAATAGGTAATTTTTTAAAAACCTGAACAAAATTTTCACTTTTACTTCCCCCCACCCCCAACTATTAAAATGGCCTGACCAAATGTTATCAAAACAAACAATATAAATAACACCAAGTCCTTTAAAGACAACTATCCCAAATGCTATTTCTTGGCATAGGTGATCTTCATGGCATGGGATGGTGTGATCTTAAATCCTTGTAAAGCATCCCTGGCAGCTCCAGCCTGTCCATCATTTTCAAATTCAACAAATGCAATGTCATGCCTCCCAGGTACCAAACGTACTTCCTTAAAACCAGGGAATTGATTAAACAGCATGGATAACATCATCTCATTAGTCTCTTCCGGTAAATTATTGAGGAATAAAATATAGTTTGGAGGGTAATCAGGGACCTGAGGATTTGGTGTAGCATTTCCTTGGGTATTAGCTGAATTTGGTGTTCCCTGACCGGGCTTTTTATTTGCCGTCATTGCTGTTTGTTCCACTGTCTTGGCTTTTTTCTTTTCTTTCTTCTTTTCTTTGTCAGCAAAAGTGCCACGCATTTTGGATATTATGTCAGAATCTGTTTTTGCATACTGGATTCGCATTGGTTTACCATAAAATGGAAATCCCTGCAACTGCCTCAGGGCATTCGTGGATGAGCCCAGTTCTTTAAATATAACAAAGGCTTGTCCCCTCATCTTCATGGTCTTTAAAGCCACAATATCTACCACATGGCCAAATTGAGAAAACAGGGCATACAGGGATCTCTTCAATTCTTCTTTTTTAATTTTGTCATTCATATTGTTGATATAAATTGTATGATTTGGTCGGATATCCATGTTTTGGGTTAAACTGTTCAAACAGCCCGAGGCCAGCGCCGGGGCCACCTGATTTTTAATGCTGTTATCGATGCCTTCTCTTTCTTTTCTTCAAACTCTTACAAGAGGATTGTCTTCCTTTATTAGGTTTTCAATCATTCCTCCTTGTAATACATGCATTTAAGACAATAAATTTACCTGTATTATTTTAACTGAAAAAAGCTTTGAGATGTGGTGTTTTTGTTGTTAATTCTAAATATTTAATAGTTTCTAGTTATATTTCACTTTGTATATTGTTAGGATGGTGGAGGCTTTTTTTTAAAGTTATCTTAAAAATAATGTCTAAATTATTTACCCTATGGTCAGGGAATAGGGTCTGTGTTATATCCATTGCATGCATTTTACTGAGATTTCTTTACGGCCTAATAGTTGGTCAACTTTTATAAATGTTTTGTATATAGTTGAAAAGGATGTATAGTGATCAAAATTATATATATATATAATATATATGCATAATATATCATATACTATACATACATATATAATAATATATATATATTAAATCTCAATGATATTAGTCAAAGTCTCATCCTTATTTTTTTTTTTTTGCCCATTTGGTATCTTGATATATTTGTTTAAAAACTTTTTCAATGTTTTCAGCTTAGGGTAGAGTAGAGACTATATTTTATTCATCAGATGATGTAAAATCTAATGAATTCGGTATTGTTGGTTTTTTATGATAAAATATTCATATGTATGAAACCTCTCATTTTTCTCTTCTTCTCAGCTTCTTGACTGCTCATATAAACACATAGACTGCCCAGCCTCCTCCTTTGAACGAGGCAACCCTGGGCTTACATCTTCATTGGGCTCTGGAAGCCTCTGACCTTGACTGGAACTAGAGGGCACTTCTAACTCAGAGGGAACCCATTGGCCTCAGACCGGAAGCATGTTCTCTAACAGCTTTATCAATACTACATCTGATGTTGAGAGTTTCATCTTCCCGACTTCTGTGCCTGCTTTGGGGTGGAACTCGGTAGAGAAGTTCCACACACTTAAAAGAAGTTGGAAGTGCTTGACACCTATTATAAGAAAAGTAGTCAGTGGCCTTATGCTGGGAGGTGCCACCTATCTGGGCCTGCGCCAGGCGTCTGCTCCTGCTCTGCAAGTCTGCTTCTCAGACAATGTCAGGTCTCCCCCCACAAACCCCCCTCTGGTCCTCTGGACTCCACACCTTCACTACGGGGCCTGAGTTTGGACCTCAGCTCTTGGAGATCACACCTTCTTTCCAGCACATATTTCTAAAAAGTTGACCAACTATTGGGCTGTAATGAGATCTCAGTAAATCACATGGAATTAATATAACACAGATCTCTCTCTGACCATATGTAATTCATGTAAAAGTTTGTTAAAAAGAAAAAAAAATCCCTCAAAGAACCCTACCATTCTAATTGAGGGAGAGGACTTTTCCTCCACCCTCCTAGGTTCGAGAGCTGGGTCTATGAAATAAACAGACAACCAGCAGATTAAGAGGAGAAAAGGTATACAAATTTATTAAGTTTTAATAGTGTGTGCACGGGACATCACAGAAAAAAAGTGAAAAACAGGAGGTAAGATTTAAAAGCTTGTAGACAACCTTAGTAGGGAAAGGGGTGGGGGGGCGGAGGCCTCTCGGGGGAGGGAGTGGTTTTTAGGGAAGGCGACTGGGCCTTAGAAGAGCAGATGGGAGGTAGGATCGACTGTGACAAAGTCTGGGTGTGGTGTCGACTCCCGCTCTCCTGTCCTGTGCTAAGAGTCCATCTTCCCTGGCTGATGAAACTCCGGGAGGCGGGGAGGGGATGTATGAGCATTGAGCTCCTTCTAGAAGATCTGCGTTCGGGCTGAAAACGGGGTTTGGAGAAAGCCTCTCCCTGCATTGGCTGGTTTTCAAGAGCCTTCTGCTCAAAATAGTCAATATACCAACGTGACGTATTTTGGGTTGACATGTCCTGAACTCCTTCACTAGCAATATACAGGATGAAATCTGAATAGAAAGTATTATTTTGCATCCCCTTTCTCACTGTTCTGAGTTTCTGGAAGGCAGGGGAGTGGGGTCAATAACGTGTCGAGGGGCTTTCCAGCTCTCTTACTATAATCATTTTCTTGGAAGATCTCTTATTTCACGGTGCCCACGAGCTGTCCTCTTCTGAGTACACATATCCCCTCAGGTTTCTTCTGTCATCCTAGCCCAGCCTCTCCCCATGTGGTTCTATTACAGCAACCCACACAGGGCTGGTGACTTTGCCACGTTAAGGCTGCCTAATTTCGTCTGAGGTGCCGCTTTATTTGGAATTTTTATAAACTTGTTTTGTTCATAGCTTCCGACTCACCATCTATTCCATCCACCTCCACAGAGCAAATGGAAATGAATCCTTTTATGATGTTTCCTTCTTTCTAAACTGGAAAGTTGGCAGCCACGTGGCTTAGAAGTGAGTCGGAAAGTCTGTGTCGAGTTGGCAACGTGACCCTTCTGAAGATGAGGGACGTTTACAAGTTTGTTTATATAAAACGACAGAGCCTGAGCTGTGTTTACTTGGCTCCACATTGGAATTCTGAGCAGACTAAGAGATGAACTCTCATTCCGGAGAGTTCTCACCATAGGGATTATCACTCTCAGATGGGGGGAGGGGAGCTGTACTTCATTTCCGTCATGATTATTTGCTTTTCTTTCCCCATAACACTTTACCTCCAAAGCAGACGTTCCCCAGCATTGTCCCTTTCCAGAAAGATCTGGTATTAGAATGTCACAGTATTTATAGGAAGTATGCAGACAACTGACAAAGTAAGTAGGTTGGATTTGACCCATCTGAGTCACAAAACAGTGATGATGGAGAGAGGATGCTATATGAGTTGGCCAGAGTGCTTCAAGGATGGAGGGAAAACCCTTTCCTTACTTAGATCTGGTCTCTTTGAGCAAAGACACCCAGACAAAAAAATAAGTTCTAAATCAGTTCATTCCCTCGCAATGTATCAAACGTGGTTCTGAGTTTCAGGACACAGAGGTACACAAGAGTCATTCTTTAAGTTCAAGGAGCTCACCGTCTACCCAGGAAGATAGGCAGGTTGACGGACACCCACTCTGCAGGGCTGAAAAACTGAACCTGGGCGGCGGCCAAAGAGCCTCCAAGAGGGGGAGCTGCGGCAGGAGCTGGGAGCCGAGCTCCAGCATGTCCCCCTCCATGGCAGAGAGGAGGCTCTTACAAAGGCCTGAAAGCATCCTTATGGACCTTGAGGGAAGGGGACTCACACTGCATATGGTGGTGCTGCCATTTCCAGTGTCTACACTTTACAGACCGGCAAGAATGTCTGCCATGCCCCTTTCTGAGTGGGAGAGTCTGAGGAGTCCGTGAAGCAGATCTCAGGACTCTGCAGCCACTCTGAGGCTCCGCAAGGAAAGCAACACCTGGTCTCTTGGGAGGGACTCCAGGAGAGCCCCACGGGCCAGAGAATGAGTTCTCCGATGAGTGCATCTGGAGAAGGAACAGGCACATAGTGATCAAAAATTATCAACCATGATGAAAAGCAAGGTCCCCCTGTTGTCTTCATGACTTGAATGAAGTGTGTCCTCAGTGTTTCACCAAACACCTGGAATGCTATTTGTTTTCCAAGAGAGAAGTTTTATAACCAATGAGAGTGTCTGAAGACTAATTCCACCTCTAGAATTACGTGGAGAGGACAATTCCAGTTGCTTCCCTGACAAAGAACGCTCTCTGCTCTCCTGCAACAAAGGTGACTTCACCACAATTCGTGAGTGCGCTTAACAGAAGTCCTTAGCACCTTCAGAAGCCTCTCTCACCAGTCCCTAGAATTGTTTTCTGCCTGGAAAGGAGCCAGCAAATTGTTCTACCAACTTCTCCAGGCAACTCTACAGTCTTGGCCAGCATGGGGCATGGGGCTGTCCCCAAGTTGGGCAGGATTCTTCTACATCCCATAGTTGGCCAAAGTCAACCGTCAAGGTTACTGAGTTGGCGGCTTCCAAACAGAGGCCCTCAAGTACAGAATCTCATTTTATCTGAAAGAGACAACTGCTGCTGATCAGGTGCCTGCTGAATGGCGAAGTCTGATCCATTGAGCCCTGTTGAAAAACAAGTTAAATGGACTAAAAAAAATCTCTTCAAGAGAGAGAACAACGTAGGCTGTGTTGGGGCCATAAGCGGAATTTCGCTCAGCAGGAGCAACTGTTTTCATCAGAGAAAGGATTATGGCACTCTTGAGAGAGGCTTCCAAGAAACAGAAAAACAGCCCCAATTCAAGTTTGGTAAATAATGAGGTGTTTGTCTGTTGGCAAGTAAGATATTGGGTCCCAGGGAAGCTGACAGTGAAGGGAAGGATGAATGCACTGTAAGAGGCGGACTCATTGAAGGAGGAAACAAAGCGGTTTAATTAATACCAAGCTACTCACCAACAGAAGAAACATCACGGTGGGAGGGCAGAGTGGAGATTTGTGGAGGTGGGAGGGTCCCAATGTGCCCCTGATGGTCAGATATACATGAAGACAAAGCCCTTTGCATTCAAACTCTGATGTGGACACAATGCAGGAGAGAGCTGTAACTTCTGGTCCGTTGAAGTTCAAGAAGCACCTAACTGACGTTGTTGGGGAAATGAGAAGTCAGGAAACAATGCTCTAAATTGTGCAAAAATAGAAATAGGAGCCCAGAGGCACCCAGAAATCTTTCAGTTCTACTGCCCTGTAAATTATTGAGGAATCCCTTCCTGGACAACAAGGACCATTTAATAGGATCTTTCCAAGCTCAAAATCACTTCAAAGATCCTTCTTTAGTCATGAGACATCTTGGAACACAGTTTTAAATCTCGACCCTGTATTTTAAAATATCCCCGTAATTCTGAAGGCAGTAAGTAACCCGAGAGAGAGTTTGACTCTGGCTACCCTACTTTTATTACACAGAACACTATTTGTGTTCAATATTTTATTTTCAAAGACTGTGCTTGTTTTTTGCTCTTTAACTTATTTTTATTACGAAAGTAGCACATGCTCATTGTAAAACGTCAACCTCCCCCACAAAGAGTACAGAGTGGTTGAAGTAAAAGGTAACTGTCACCTTTCCCACACCAATACCATTGCCCAAGGGTAGAGACTGCTGTAGTTCAGTGTGTGCTATTCCAGGCCCTTCCTTTGCACATACAAGTTATGTAAACATGTACCTCTTTCCCCTGTAAGCTTCTAGATAGAAAATCAAGCATTCCTTTCTCTTGAGCTGTATTTGATAGCTAAGTGCTTGTGTGAACCATAGTTTAAGCCAGAACCCTTTCAGGGAAAATCACCAGGCTAAATGCTAAGGCCTGCAGTGAGAGCCACGTTTTAACCTCTTTTCAACCCCATGTTGTTGAAGTGATTATGGTTAGAGAACCAAGTCCCTGACCTGGTTAGAATCTTACAGCTCCATCAGTCACTGAAAGGAAACGTAGAAGATATTTAGGAGCCTGTATAGCCCTGGGACGTAGGGAGGCCCATGAGCCCAAAGGTGGTTGTTTCAAACCAGTTCAAGCTTTTGATGATCTTTAAGAGAAACCTGCAAAGAAATGGAGTACAGTCATTTCATTTGAAACTAGAAAGACAAAAGAGACTGTGTGTGAAATGAAGTTCCAAGAACCAAGAGGAGGTGAGTCTCTCAACCCATCCAAACACTTGCAGGAGTTTGGTTCCTCAAAGTATGGTTGCAATTCCAACTGCCCAGAAGCACCAGGATTTTTGTTCATCTTGCCATCCCAGACATAACTGAATTAGAATCTCTGGGGCAGTAGGAACAAGCATTTTTTAAAGCTTTGGACCTTAGTCGCACCAAAGTATGAAACCATTGTCCAAGAAAACAGAAGAAAAGAAGATGGCAGAGCCCTCTGTTCCCCGGGGATTATTTGAGGCCACCATGTGGCAAAGAAGACATTTAGGCTGAAAAATGGTCCCAGGGGTTCTCATAGCCTTGGCCAGCTACTGTATACATGCAGAAATCAAGTGCAAGGGCAAGGCCTCCTGTACAGAGGGCATGAGGTTTCTGAAGCTAGAATAAGCAGTTTGGGATGTTGCCAATCAGTCCTTATCAGTTAACAAGTGGGGAGTATAGACTGAGAACTGAGAAAGTACTAAGCATCCTGGGGCTGACAGACTTGCGGAGGGACCAAAGACAAACAGAAATGAAACAGCGTTAAGCAGTGTAAGCCATTGTATAATTAGGCGCTCAATTACGTGGCATAGACAAGCAAGTTCATAGGAGACAGAGGAAAGTGAGAGCACTTAGGCAAAACTTCATGGATTGGTAGGATTTGAATACAGAACCAGGAATGAGCACAGTATATTGACAGATAAGAGTTGGTCTGGGCTTATGAGAGCGGATTGTGCAAGTTGAGGAGAGAAACAAATGTGAGTGGACAGAAGGAAGCAGATGATGGAGGGCCTGGAAAATGAGGCAGAAAGTTGAGGTTTCATGATGTGGGAAATAGCTGTAGAATATTTTCAGGCAGATACTAGAAAGCGTTAGTCTATCTGTGCTGTAGAGAACACATCATCTTCTGACTTAGGGACACCCCTGTAGAAAGAAGCAATACTTATTTCCTAAATCTCTAGTGGGTTCCTATGTTGTCTAAGCTTTCCTTGGTGATTAACCAAGCAAGGAAAAGATCCGGGGGAGGAAATCAAGGGTTTGGGTTTTGGACTTGAGAAGTCTGAGTTTCATATTAGATATTTAAGTGGAGAAATCTAGTGGGCATTTGGATATAAACCTAGAGAACAGGGAGAGACCGTCAGGGGAAGAGATAGTATAGAGATAGTATTTCCATGGCAATTAGTGCATCAAGGACCCTCTCAGTTTGCCCTACTCCAACTCCACTGGTTAGGAGCAGAGTGGAACCTGAAAGTTATATCTGTTTCCTCATTCAAAATCCATGTTGAAATACCAAAATCCAAATTTCTAAACATGGCTAAGCCCCAGGTCCATGTCTCTGACTCTCGGCCATGTTTTTTCACCTGGATGTCTTGCCAAAACGTCTAACTCAGTGATAATGAAAATACAATGTGTCAAAATTTGTGAGATGCAACTAAAGCCACATTTAGAGAGAAATCCGTAACTTCCAATGTTTATATTAGGAAAGAGGAACAGCCAAAATGTCAACAATCTAAGTATTTATCTCAAGAAGTTAGTAAGCAAACAGCAAATTAAACCCAAAGAAAGTTGAAGGGAGGAAATAATACAGATAAGAGCAGAAATTAATGAAATAGAAAATAAACATAAAATAAAAAGAGGATCCACAAAGTGTGTTCTTTGATGAGACTAATTGATAAACCCCTGGCAAGACTGATCAAGGTCCTGGCAAGGTTGGTCCCACTGAGATCTGAGGGAAGTTCTGTCCTTGTCTTGTAGTCAGTCACTTTCTCCTTGTGTTTGCACATGGTTTTCCCTTATGCGGGTCTGTGCCCTAACCTCATCTTACAAGGACACCGGTCTTAACGGAACAGGGGCCACCCATATGACCTCATTTTACCTTAATTACCTCTTTAAAAGCTCTGTCTCCAAATGCAATCACGTTCTGAGGTATTGGGGGTTATGACTTCAACATACAAATTTGGGGAAGGGGGAGGGAGAGACACAATTCTGCTCATAACAGGGATATTACAACAGATCTTATAGACATCAAAAAGGTCATAAGAGAATGTTATAAACAAATTTGTGCCAAAGAGAATTTTAAAATTAAGATAAAATGGAAAACACATATGCCCAAACTATGATAACAACAGAAAATCTGAATAGCCTCTACCTATTAAAGAAGTTGAATTCACAATTTTAAACTTTTTCACAAAGAAAACTCCAGGCCCAGCTGGCATTAACAAAACTATAATGCCAATCTTACTCAAATTTTTCTTGGAAATAGAACAAAGGGGGTGGGAGTAGGGGGAGAGAAGCACTCTTTAATTTGTTTTATGAAGCCAGAATGACCTTGAAACCAAAACTTGATAAGACATTTTTAAAAGGGAAACTTATAGGTTAGTCTGTCTTAAGCAAAATATCAGCAAGGCAAATCAGTCAATCAATCAATACATATAATAAATAGGATAATGTATCATAACTAAGTTGTGTTTTTCTTTCTAGAAAGCAAATTGGCTTAACATTTCAAAATTAATCAATCAATACAATTTACATGTAAACAGAAAAAAAGGAGAAAAAGTATGATCTTATCAATGGCTTTTTAAAAAGTCTTTGATTAAATTCAATACTCGTACATGAAAAAAATTCTTAACTAGAAATAGACAAGAACTTCCTTAATATGACAGAAATTGTCTACAAAATGTCTACAAAAACCCACAGCATGCATTATACTTAAGGTAAAATATTAAAAGCTTATCCTCCAAGATTAGGAGTGGATGGATGAGGACTTCTGCTAACTCTGCTGCTTTTTCATGTTTTGGAGGTCTTAAATAATGCGATAGGGCAAGAAAAAGAGAAGAAAGACATAAAAGTCAGAAAAAAAAAGGGAAAATTGTCATTATTCACAGACAACATGTCTGTTTATACAGAAAAGCTAAAGGATCTAAACAAATTATTAAAATTAAAAAGTGAGTTTAGCAAGGTGGCTAGATATAAGGAAAATATACAAATATTCTATTTACATGTCTGTTTATACAGAAAATCTAAATTATTAAAATTAGAAAGTGGGGTGGTCCGGTGGCTCAGTTAGTTAGAGCACGAGCTCTGAACAAAAGGGTTGCCAATTCAATTCCCACATGGGCCAGTGAGCTATGCCCTCCAAAACTAGATTGAAGACAATGAGCTGCTGCTGAGCTTTCGGAGGGACAGCCCGATGGCTCAGTTGGTTAGCGCACAAGCGCTCTCAACAACAAGGTTGCTGGTTCAATTCCCACATGGGATGGTGGGCTGTGCCCCCTGCAACTAAAGATTGAAAATGGCAACTGGACTTGGAACTGAGCTGCGCCCTCCACAACTAGATTGAAGGACAATGACTTGGAGCTGATTAGCCCTGGGGAAACACACTGTTCCCCAATATTTCCCAATAAAAATTTATTTAAAAAAATAAATTAGGGCCTCATGCTCCTAACTCCGAAGGCTGCCGGTTCGATTCCTACATGGGCCAGTGGGCTCTCAGCCACAAGGTTGTCAGTTCAATTCCTCAAGTCCTGCAGTGGATGGTGGGCAGTGCCCCCTGCAACTAAAATTGAACATTGCACCTTGAGCTGAGCTGCCACTGAGATCCCGGATGGCTTAGTTGGTTGGAGTGTGTCCTCTCAACCACAAGGTTGCCGGTTCGATTCCTCAACTCTTGCAAGGGATGGTGGGCTGCGCCCCCTGCAACTAGTAACAGCAACTGGACCTGGAGCTGAGCTGTGCCCTCCACAACTAAGACTGAAAGGACAACAACTTGAAGCTGAATGGCACCCTCTACAACTAAGATTGAAAAGGACAACAACTTGACTTGGAAAAAAGTCCTGGAAGTACACACTGTTCCCCAATAAAGTCCTGTTCCCCTTCCCCAATAAAATCTTTTAAAAAATAAATAAATAAAAATAAATTAAAAAGCGATTTTAGCAAGGTGGCTAGATATACAGGAAATATACAAATATTCTATTTGTATATTTCCTAGATATACAGGAAAATATACAAATATTCTATTTACATGTCTGTTTATACAGAAAAACTAAAGGATCTAAACAAATTATCAAAATTAAAAAGTTTAGCAAGTGCCCATAAGATAGGTGCCCATAAAATTAAAGAGTTTAGCAAGGTAGCTAGATATAAGGAAAATATACAAATATTTATTTCTAGATACTAGTAACAAATTGAAAATGATACTATTTACAATAGCATAAAAAAAGTCAAGAACCTTCCCTGAAAATAAGACCTAGTCGGATCATCAGCTCTAATGCATCTTTTGGGGTAAAAATTAATATAAGACCCGGTATTATATTATATTATATTATATTATATTATATTATATTATATTATTATATTATTATATTATTATGTTATGTTATGTTATGTTATATTAAAGACCCAGTCTTATATTATAGTAAAATAAGACCGGGTCTAAGAACTAACAAAATGGAGACAAGCAATCTATCAGATGCAGACTTTCAAACACTGGTTATAAGGATGCTCACTGATCTCAGGGAGAACTTTAACAAGGAGATAGGAAACAGAAACGTGGAGATAGAAAACATAAAAAAGAACCTGTCAGAAATAAAGAATACTATAACAGAAATGAAGACTACATTACAAGGAATCAACAGTAGACTAGATGAAGCAGAGGATTCAACGAGTGATGCAGAAGATAAGGGAGCAGAAAACACCCAACCAGAACAGCAAAAAGAAAAAAGAATCCAAAAAACTGAGCAGAGTTTAAGGGGTCTCTGGGATAACATCAAGCATACCAACATTTGCATTATAAGGGTACCAGAAGGAGAAGAGAGAGAACAAGGAATTGAAAACCTATTTGAAGAAATAATGACTGAAAACCTTCCTAACCTGGGGAAGGAAATAGATACACAAGCCCAAGAAACACAGAGAGTCCCAAACCAGATGAACCCAAACAGGCCCACACCAAGACACATCATAATTAAAATGCCAAAGGTTAAAGACAAAGAGAGAACCTTAAAAGCAGCAAGAGAAAAGCAGTTAGTTACCTACAAGGGAGTCCCCAAAAGACTGGCAGCTGACTTCTCAACAGAAACTTTGCAGGTGAGAAGGGATTGTCAGGAAATATTCAAAGTGATGAAAAACAGGGACCTTCAAGCAAGATTATTCTACCCAGCAAAGCTATCATTGAGAATCGAAGAACAGATAAACAGCTTCTCAGACAATAAAAAGCTAAAGGAGTTCATCATCACCGATTAAGTACAAAATGGTTGTTACACAGTAGTCATGGGGATGTAGGCTATAACATAAGGAATATAGTCAATAATATTGTAATAACTATGTATGGTACCAGATAGGTATTAGATCTATCAGGGTGATAGATGGGAATGGGGTTGGGGACAGGGTGAAAAAGGTGAAGGTATTAAGAAATACAAATTGGTAGTTACAAAATAGTCATGGGGATGTAAAGTATAGGGAATATAATCAATAATATGGTAAAAACTATGTATAGTATCAGGTGGTACTGGTCAGGGGGATCATTTCCTAAATTATACAAATGTCTAACCACTATCCTATACACTTGAAACTAATATAAAATAATATTAAATGTCAACTCTAATTGAAAATTTAAAAAAGAGGGGGAACATCAATAATATTGTGATCACGTGGTACAGGGTCAGATGGTTGCTGAACTTATCATTGTGATCACGTCTTCAGCACAGGGAATAACATCAATAATGTGGTAATAACACTGGGTAGAGCCAGATGAGTCCTGTTGAATAACTATGATGTACACCTGAAAGTAATATAATATTGTATGTTAGCTGCATTTTAATTTTTAAAAAATCTTTTAAAAAATTAGCAATTCTTTTAATAAAAATGGTATGACTATGAAAAACATAAAAAATAAAAGACTGATTCTTAAACATGTACAGTAAAGGGCCAAAAATCGTCATAAAAATTTTCAAGAAGCACAAAGTTGGAGAACATACTCTACCAGACATAGACTTCCCATAAAGCTATGTACACACAGGTGAATGGACGAAAAGAACAAAATAGACTCCAGAAACAGACCCCTCATATATAGGTACTTGGTTTTTGGCAAAAATGGCAGTGTAGAATAGTGAGAAAAGAAAGGTCTATATAGGCATGCTAAAAACATGTATTACAGTGTTCATAGCAGCATTATTTTAATAACCCTGAAATAGAAACAACCCAAATGTCTATCAACAGATGGATGAATATTCACATGATGGAATATATACAGCTCTGAAAATGAACCGCAGCTACATGCAACAACATGGACAATTCTCAAATTCAAAATGATGAACAACAACAACAAAAAATAGACACGAAAGAACACATATTTCTGATTTCATTTACACAAACTTAAAAAAAAAAGGCAAAACTCAACCCTAGAGTTTAGGGGTGCGTGCTGTGGCATGGACCTGTTCAGGGCTGCCGGTCTGTATACTTTCCTGCCCCGCAGGAGACAAGGAGCTTGCACCAGAGTGTCACTAAACACACTGCTTAGCTGCCTTTTTCTTTTTTTTCTCATAGTGAGACTTTCCAGATGAAGGAAGCAGTGCGCTAAGTCCTGGTGCAAGCTCCCCTCTAGCAGCTGACTGGCACTTAGGGTAGCCCTTGTACCTCCTGGGCTCACCTGCGTTCACCTGTAGCTGCAGTAGACAGTTTCCCACCTCCAGCGGCCTGAGAGTGTGCTCTGTGTTTCACAGATGCCACTAGGCTGCAGATGGCCCAAGGGCACGCCTCCACCACTGGGGGCAGGAAGTGGGTAAATAAACGCCCCAGCTCATCCTCCAGCAGGACAATGATAAAGCTTGTTCCATATGGCTTCTTTGAGGGTCCCAACAGGACTGAGCCCCAGTGGCCCACACTGGGGACCCAGTCATTTCAATGTATTTGTTGTGAACTTTTCTCCCTTCCCCCTCTCTCACCTTACTCCTGCTTCCTAGGATCACCTCTCCGGTAAATTACAGGCTTTGGGGGAAGTCAAATGAAGACATGTGTCACAGCCATATATATGCCAGAAAACAATGAAGATAAAATTCAGAAGAATAGTGATTACCTCTTGGCAGGGGTTTAGAGACGAAGGGGTAGTGAGAGTAATGATATGCGGAGGGTTTCTAGCGAGCTGGCAGATATTCTGTCTAGACCTGTCTGTGGTTACATGCGTGCGATAAATCACTGAGCTATTCATTTTGTCTCCTGCACTTTTCTGTGTTATAGCTCATAACATAAAACTTTAATAATTCATGGGCATTATTAAGATAAAAGATTGAAATCATTTGGAAACTTCTCTTAAATGCATTAGTTGTATAAACAGTGGTTAAGTGTCAGAAAATTCTGTTTAGTAGGTTCTGAATCGTAATAAATTGAATAGATAAAGCACAAAAGCCACTGAAACTTTAAAGAGCACAGAGGGTGCAACCCAGGAGTTTCTTCTCTGAAAAGCCACCCAGAAGCTGCCTGGGACTTCTCGGCGAGCATTGGGTATTCTCTACGCTCTCAGGGGAACAGCAAATCAAAGTTGAGCTTGGCAGAGGATGGCTCCCAGGCATCGGACAGCAGCCAGAGCCTAGGACGTTCTGATCATCCCAGCTTCATGAAGAAGGGTTTCGGGCTCCCTGGGGTGGCTTCTTCTGCCAGCTTCCAGGAGCTGTCCCAGGAGGGCTGCTGGAGGGAGCCCATCAAAATACAAGATGCCAAAGATTGCTTGGAACATACTTACACATAAAAACTATTTGCTGTTTATCTGAAGTTCAAGTTCAACTGGGCATCTTGCATTTTCTCTAGTGACTCTTTGTCCCCATGAGGCTCTCTCTCAGCCCATGGACAAGGAGTCCACAGCCACCCTGGGGGCCACTACCTTGGTTCTAGAAACTGAGTCCAACACCCTTTGGCTCCAGTACTGCTGGACCTCCAGATGCTGGGTTCTGCTCTGACTTAGCTCACACTCCAACCAGTACCCCACGGCTCTCATCCCTCTTTGTCCCAGCCATTTGGACTGCCCAGCGCGCAGGGTTTGGTCCCACAGGTTCTCTCTATATAAGGAGGACCTATGTTTGGAAACCAGAATTCACTTTCCTGAAGAAATAGCGTGATGACGTTTTCAAGCCAGCCCATAATAATCTGTTTTAACCCATAATGCACCTGGGTGGACGCAGGTACAATGGAGCAACTTCAACTGATCCCATTGTATTAATATGTAGATCAAATAAATACATTTGGGTGTCTTTCTGCTATGTGCTTGGCCCTCTGCCAGGTGCTGCAGTAGGTACAAAAACGAGTTGGGCTGTCCTTCCTGCAGTTTGCAATTAAAGGACTGTAACTTGGGGACTTTTTCCCTGTGGAAACACACCTTCTGGGTTTGAATGCAGAGTCTCAGCGGCTACTGTCCCCCAGCAGGAAGAGCTGTGGCAATAGGAAGTGTGTGTGTGGGTGTGTGAGCACGCACTCACCAGCACGCACACGTGTGAGTGTGCATGCATGCAACCTGCATAGGTGTGCCCGTGCATACGAGCATGTGCAGGCAGGTATGCAATGCATGTGTGTATATGCTCACGTGCGTGCGTGAGTGGAAGGCACGTCAGAGCCACAGAGACTTTCCTGAAGAGTAGAAAGCTTTCTTGACCAGAGGACATCCATGACTCATGAATTCCACATAAAACAAGAAAAGGAACCTTTTCCTACATCTGTGTAAGTACACACGCAAACACACACACACACACACACAATGGATGGGCAGAGGTGGTCAGAGAGGACAGAGGCCGCAGTCCTGGGGACACTAAGGAAGGAGGCCGCAGCCAAGGGTGTGAGGTGCCAGCTGGTGCCTGGTGGAAGGCAAGTGCTCTGTAAACAACTGCTAAATAAACGCGTGCAGGACTGCAAACAGTTTGCCCCAGGCCCTCCCACGGCTGCTGCTGCAGGAGGTGTGGGCCTAAGGGGTCACAGTCCTGGGTTCCAGTTCCTGCTGGAACCCTGACCATGACGTGGCCTTACCTTCTCAGGGAGCCTCAGGCTTCTGGATCGAAAACACGTGGTGGGGACAACACCCCCTGCATAAAGTTAGGATGATTAAATGAGGTTTAAAGTACACTAAAACCTGAACACAGGGCCTGGCACAGAGATCTGTTATTAAAAATAAAGCTTTTTTTTTTTTTTTTTAAATCATGTAGCGGTGTGCTTTGCAGAGAAAGTGTGGCCACTAAGTACAAAGAAAAATTTGGCCTTAGGACCATGAAACTTTGCAAAATCACAAAGTGCTTAGAAAGCACCATTTCTTCTTCCCTTTGGTGCCAGAGAAATACTAGATGTCTGCTGTGGGCTCTTTCAGCCAGCTCGCCCTGCGTTCCGGCGGCGAAGGCGCAGGCGGTGAAAGGTGGGGCTCTTCCACCACCTTGTGGACACCCCGAGAAGGCCGCTGAAATCAGCGCCCACACTTTCCTCTCCGCTTTCTGCTCTCCTGGACGGTCTCACAATGCACTTGAGTGCGGAGGAACTGGCTTTCGCGTATTTATTTGTTCCTGATCTGAGCACTCTCACGAGCCATCGCCCACTGTGTGGCTGGGAGGGTGTGTCGGGGGGTGCTGACTTTGCTCAAACCTGATACAAAATTGAGTCCAATTGGGTCATTTGAACAGTCCCCTTGGGTCTGACTTGGTCTCGCGATACTAAGGACCCTTCAGGCTCCGTCCTCCTCATCCTATCCAGGGCATTGGGCGGGGCTTGTGTGACCTCCAGGTGTGGTGGGCAGAGGCTCCAGACCACATGCTGGTCCCCCGTGTGCCCTGCAGGGCTCCTGAGTTGCAGGGTTCTGCTGTGAGGTTGATGGAGCCCTGCCTGGCCCTGTAGACCCCTTTGGGGTTCTCTGCCAGTCTCCACCTGCCTCCTGGCCTGACTGTCCTTCCACGCTGGGGCAAGGGTGACCCCCCAGGTCATCCCCCCAAGGAGCTATTGCTGCTTTCAGCTCTGAGTAGGGCGGGGACACCCACCATACCCTCTGCCCCCAGCCAGGCTGAGGCCACCACATTGGCGCAGGACAGCTCAGCCCCAAACAAACTCCTCCTGGCCAGGGGCAAGCCCACCAGAGCCTGTACCGTCAGGGGTGCCCCCAGCGCAATGCCCCATCAGCTGGGCATCTCCCATGTCCTGCTTCTACTTGCCTCGCACAACTCCTGTTGTGTTTCCTCCACCTTCTGTGGGTCTCCGTCCGCTCTGGCCTCAGTCCAGACCTAATGGTAAGACAGAGAAACTTCTCCGTGGGGTCTGGCACTGGAGGGCTAAGAAAGGAGCATTCTCATCTGGGAAGGTTAGCACTTTGGAAGGTTAAAAAGGACAAAGGAATCTTTGTAAAGTCTTTTCTCAACAACGCCTACATTTCAAGCCTTTTCTCTTTCTGCAAAATCCTATTTTGAATATCAGGAGCAAGATAATTAACTTTTGTTTCCTTAGCTTTCCCAACTGTTCCCACCCTCCCGTCCCTCCCCCAAGCAGATAAATGCTAAAGAAGCAGCTGACCAGCTACTCCCCGCCACCCACTTCCTCCTCACCCTGGACAGAGGCCACACATTGGTGCCTCCCTTCTGGTTGGGTGTGGCCCTGTCACTGAGTCCCAGACAATGGAATGTGAGTGGAATGTGGGCCTCTTGCAAGCCTGGCTCTGGCAAAGCCCAGATGGAAGAAGTCTACCGTGTTTCCCCAAAAACAAGACTGAGCCGGACAATCAGCTCTAATGCGTCTTTTGGAACAAAAATTAATATAAGACTCAGTATTATATTATATTATATTATATTACATTATTATAGACCCAGTCTTATAGTAAAATAAGACCGGGTCTTATATTAATTTTTGCTCCAAAAGATGCGTCAGAGCCAATGGTCTGGCCAGGTCTTATTTTTGGGAAAACACAGTAGGTCCCTGAACGACTGAATGGAGGTCCCCCACCCATCAGGAGCACCCCCTTTGGACTTCACATGGGCCAAAAATAAGTGTCTATGGCATTAAGCCCCTGCGATGTCAAGGTTTATCAGTTAAATAGCAGGTCATTTAGGTGTAAATGCAAAATAGAAAAACATTGATAGTTTTTCAAACTGCTGTATTACTTCTGTTTAGAGAAAAATAAGGTAGAACGGGTTCTCTGATGGCTCCACCTCCTTGCTCTGGCCAGTGACTGCTGTAGTTGCTCCAGGCTTCGTCTGGGGTCCGGCTTCACACATCTCCCTGTTGATGTCATCCTCCACCGTTTGGCTGCAGTTATCGCCCTTGGGCAGCTGATCTGCAAAGGACCATCTCTGAGCTCTAGACTCTATCTCTGATGGCCTGAATGCCCCAAAAGCCTCTCAAACTTATCCTGTCCCAAAGCCAACCTATGACTCTCATCCTACCCAACAAGCTGCTCTCCTCTCAATAAGCCTACCTTCCTACACCCAGGTGTTTAACTGGAAACTTCTTGGCGCCACCCCACCTCCTTCCCACACCTCCCACCTTCAGTCTATCGTCAAATCCTATTTGTCCTTGCTCCTAAATGCCTAGCCAATCCACCACCTCTGTCCCTCCACCATTGTCCCTATTCTCTCCCACCTGGGTCTTTCTCTAAGCTCCGACCTGGTACTGATACAGGTTAGCTAGCATGTCTCTCTGTAGACAGGGAGGGCCCTGGTGAAACAAACAAAGGCAGCCATATCCTAGAACTGCAGGTTTTGAAATCACTCCTCTGCTCTAGGACATAATGTAACAAGGCCTTGAGGTTCATCATTAAATTCTTTTTGGCCTGACAAATGGAACAGATCTGATAGGTAAGAGTGGGTCACTTTGCTAATTCCTTTAGGATGGGCAACCAGAACAAACCTGGTAGACGAATTTCATTAGAAGGCGCCAGTTCCCTTCTTCAAACCAGTTCCCTTCTCCAAACAGCTCTCCTTCCCCAAGCAGGCAAGGGAAGGTATAAAAATAGGAGCTTTTGCCTCAGTCACGAGCACCCCCGTTCGAGACCCCCTCCCGCTCTAGAGCTCTGACTCTTTGCTTTCAATAAACTATCCTCTTTCTAAAATTTTTTGCCTCTCCTGGGTCCGTGTTTCCGTTCCTCGGTCTCACGAGACCCGGTCCCGGCCCACACCCAGAAACTGCCAACAGATCCAACATCATCTACATCCCTTGGGGACTCACAGGAAGAGAGTCCTCCATCAGTACACCCACCTGGTCCTCCTGACCCCCTTTAATCCATTCTCCACCCTGAGCTACACGGTCTTTGCAGAATATGAATATGATTAATGTCCCCTGCTCCCCTGCCTAGAACACTTCCAAGCTTCATCTTGTTCCTAAGGATGATAGCAGCCCACGAGGCGGCAGGCTGGGCCCAGTCTGCATCTTCAGCCCACCTGCCACTCACCCTGGGCCTCCGTACTCCAGCCCCACTGGCTTCCTTTAGCTCTGTGCTCACCGTGCCCTCTCCTGTCCCAAGAGCTCTGCACGTGCAGACCCTCTACCTGGAATACACTGCCCTCCCTACTCAGCTTTGGCGTAGCTCTCAAGTCTCACTTGTCTTCAAGGGATACCTGACTCTCCCAATGAGGTCAAATCCCCGTATTATAAACGTTCATAGAGACACACGCCTCCCCTCAGCACTTTTGAGGTCGTGGTTTCAGTACAAGGTGTCCAGTCATTTGTGTTGTCATTGGCTCAGCCCCCTCACTTCTACCCCAGGGCCTTTGCACTGACTCTCTCCTCTCCCTAGCTTGACCCTCTCCCACATATCAGTAGGGCTGGCCCCTCATCTCCTCCAAGTCTCACTTCAGATGTCACTTCTAGGGGAGGACTCATCAACAACCCTATTTAAACTGGTAACAGCACCCCCTCCTCCAGCCTCACACACCTGAGCTCCTTCTCTGAGGAGTTTCTATCTTCTCGCATATCACTTATTTATGTTGTCTTTTTAATGCTTCTCTTCTCTACAATGTCATGCCACAGGAGCAAAAACTTTGCTTTTCTCATTGCCCTATCCCCAGTGCCTGATCTGTCTGCCAAGTGAATAAGTGAATGCAGTATAATAGTTCTAGGCAGGATCAACTTGTCCACCCTGTACAATGGGCACAGTGTCCAGAGCACACAATGCTTTTAAGAGTCAACGAAATGAGTTCATTTCTTTTAAAGTCAGAAGGAAAAACAAATCAGAAGGCCAAAGAAATGTTCTAACATACAGTATTAATATTTCATCTTTTGACCAACACAGCCATAAAATAAAATTTTAATATTTTTTTAGAAAGGGGCTCTCCATGGCCAGCGTGCCTCAGGCCCAAGGAAGCCATAGAGGGGCTGTTGCTGGGGCTTTCGCGCAGACCCTGCCGACCTGTAAAGGTCTGAGCCGGATCAGCGGCGGGCAGGGGTGGGGGCGGACCCGGCGGTGCCGCTTTAAGGATGGTCTGCGGGTACCGGCCGCGGGCGGCGAGGATGCAGCCGTGACGTCACGGCCCCGCCCCGCGGGGTGACGCTGCAGCGGCGGCGGGCCGGGGGCGGCTGGGCCGGACGGAGCTGAGCACAGGGCAGGCAGCAGCCCGACCTCGGGAAGGGATGCCTCCTGGCTGGAACCACAGGTACCACCATTTCCTCCTGGGCTCTCCGCACAGCTTGCAGCTTTGTGCTGGGAGCGAGGCGGCTTAGGCCCCAGAGCAATCAGACTGCCAAGATCGGGGCTGGAGGCTGGCACGGAGACCTTTGTTCTTCTTGAATGTCTAATTAATTGAACTGTCAATGGAGACTCTGGACCCCTCTGGCCCTGAGGAGAGTAGCAGTTGGGTGACAATGTATTTCATCCTTGCAAGAGAGAAAACCAAATACTGCAGTTTGCCTGTCTGCTGTGCTTCTTGGTGCCAGAGGCCCTGTTCCCCGTTCCCCAGTCACCTGGGCAGGTGTCATCAGCTTCCGGCTCACTTCCGGCCTCAGGCTGAACCCTCTTGATGGCCAGGGCCGGCCTCCCAGGATTAAGTTTATCACCAGCATCCAGGATGCCTGCCTTTTTACCGGGGGTAACAAGCTGAGGTTGAAATAGGAGACTTACAGCAATTCAGTTCAGTGTCCTCGACAATGAATAACTTCTCAAATTATCTCTGGGGTTCCCACAATGTGTTTTCCGGCTTTTACAGGGAAGTTGAGTCAGGTGCTGACGGAACTTCTGTCCCACATGCACCTGACCAGGGTTTTCAGAATCAATTGGCTGTCAGGTAGGGGCCACAATTCAGTAACCAACTTCTTATTAAATACATCCCCTCAAGCCCACAGAGCCCTTGGCTGGTCTGGGGAGATTTCCTTGAAGTACTAACTTTGAGAGCTGGCAGAAGGAAGTGGGGAGGGGTTGTAGCCCCATATGACCCCGTGATGGGCAGCCTGGTTTCACACAGAAGAGAGGAGAAAGACATGAAGAAATTATTTTGGCTCATACTAGGATAATTTTAAACAATTCAAATTACATGGACTTTTTTTTTAATTAATCATTCGCCACGGAATCTTCTCGTAGTACATCTGAGGGATCTGTTACTTGAAACAGCCTCTGTATTCCAGAAGCACAGTGGGCCTGGTATATAACTTTGGGGTCCAGGCATAAGCGTGCATTTTTTTTGGACTGAGTCAATGATCACATAGTGTTTAAGTAAGATGGTCTGGAGAATATTTGTATTAAAATTCTATTTCATTATTTTAAATTTCACTTTCATTTTTATAACCTTCAAAATGAATTGTAAACATTCTTTTTAGAATAACCTTTCATGGGCAGCTCTAACAAAGGTATTTTTAAATTAAAAATGGTGATACTGACCCCCAAATGTGAAGGTGAGCCCTTAGTGAGGACTTTTTCTAGTTGCGGTTGAATTCTGGTTTGGAAGCTGAGGTGGAGGTGGGATGTTTCACTGTTCCGCGCACAGACTGCAGGCTGTGTTTTAAAGCTGGAGGTGGTGGGTGGGTGATGAGGGAGCCATCACAGCACAGGCAGAGACCTGGGCGATCTACATAGTTCATTTTAAGTAGGGTCACAAAGGTTCCCCGTTTCAAAAGTACGCTTCCATCAAATGCTGTTTAAATCTGAAATTCTTCCGGGCCCCTGGTGCTTCATTCCAAAATGAAAAGGACGGTGTCTAATGGGTGTGTACTTCGGTTCACTTTATGGGGGTAAAACACTGATAGGAAAGAGAGGTTTTGTGTGCCTGAAGGGGGCAGGTAGCAAGGCAGACAGGGAGGCGGCTGTGGGGCTGTGACTGGACAGGTAGTCACGTTACGCTGTCCCACACACCTGTGCTAACAGTCTTCCTTCTGACTTGTCAGGAGCCGGTGACGCAGTGTCCCAAGGGGCACTCTTATTTCTGTGATCTTAACGAATGAAGCCCCAAAGAACGCTGACAGTCACCTGGGTATTTGAGGGCAAGACCAGCCAATGGACGGGTTTTTCTGAAGTGTTTACTATGTACTAGGGCCTGAGCTAGACTGGGAGGAACATAAACAAAGAGCTTAGCTTTTTAAACATTTCAATCTTGATTTAATCTTCGTATATGAATTCTGTTTTTCATGAAGTGTTGCTTGTGGACAGAGTTCTCAGGTACATTGGGTTCTTGTATTAGAGGAGAGCATGGGATTTTTCTAAGGTCACGAGATAAGCCAGTTACAGAAGCGAGAGCAGCCTGAATCTCTGGTCATGTCAATCCCTGTCATCTCGGCATGAAATCCATCTCGTAGCACATCTTCAAGACCCTCCCGGAGCAGCTGGTCCCTTCTGATGGCTTTCTCTCTCACCCCACCGCCATTCCGCCCAAATGTCGCACACACATTCTTTACATGGGTGGCTCCCACTGCTTAGAGCTCCTTTCCTCCACTTTTTCACCTAGCTCCAGGGCAAGACATATGTCTTTCTTTTGTCTCTATGAATTCGTTCAGCATTTTCAAACACTAAAAAATTATCTGTCCTGACTTGAATGAAAATTCACTCATCTGTTGATGCTGAAAAAACTTGAATGAAATCATTCAGCCACTTTTGGGCAAGGACCCCCAGCCTACTGTGAAGAGTGAACCTAGTACCAGGGAAGGTGACCGCTGTGACTGCGTCCCTTGAAGGAAGGGCTGTTCTCTAACCGTGCGTGGGCACTTAGGGTGCCTGGAGGTGGGCCCTGCCCCAGGCCTGTCTCCCCTCCTCCCTGTTCCTCTGGGACCTGGAAACGGGCTGCAGGTTCTAAAACAGCCTGACGTACCCTAAGGCTCTTGCCGCTCTCAGTCCTCGGGAGGTTCTTTGCCTAACCCTCCTGATGCCACCTGTGTGGGGAAAGGTCCCTTTGAGTTTGAGTGCGGGGACCCAAGGGACCGGGCGTCCTCTCTCTGAGTAAGGAGAGAGCACCTGGCTTGGTCTCCATGGGCAGATGAGGTATACTGTTTCAAGAGAGGCTGGTAACACCATCCACAAGCAGTAGGGTGTACTTTGGGGGGCACGGTGTGACTCTAAGAGGTCCCCAGTGTGAACTCAATTTTTCCCATATGAAAAGGGCGAGTGGGTGCCAGTCAGGGGAGGGCAGGGGGAGTGCCACCTGGAAAAATGAAGTCACTGTTGCCCTCCCAATGGGCTTCCCCACAGGAACGCGCACCGGCCCCCCCTACGATGATCCCCCCGGCAAGCAGAACCCCTCCGGGAGAGGCCCTCTTCCCCACTTTGGCTCCTCAGGACTTCTGGAGGTCTCAGATCTCGGGCTACACGGGGTCCGTGACCCGGCACATCAGCCACCGGGCCAACAACTTCAAACGACACCCCAAGAGGAGGAAGTGCATTCGCCCCTCCCCACCCCCGCCCCCCAACACCCCATGTCCCATCGAGCTAGTGGACTTTGGGGACCTGCATCCCCAGAGGTCCTTCCGGGAGCTGCTGTTCAATGGCTGCATTCTCTTTGGCATTGAGTTCAGCTACGCCATGGAGACGGCATATGTGACCCCTGTGCTTCTGCAGATGGGCTTGCCCGACCAGCTCTACAGCCTGGTGTGGTTCATCAGCCCCATCCTCGGTGAGCCCCAGCTCAGCCCCGATGGTGGATGGCCTTCAGAAGCTTCTGGAAGCTTCTGGAAGCCTCCATGGAAGCAGCTTAAGGGTCAAGGGAGGAGCAGGAGTTAAGTTCCACTCATTAGTTTGGGGCTGCAGGAAAACAGGTATGACGGGCTGTTCCCCATGTTTTAAGTTACTTTGTCTAAACCAGTTTATAGAACAGGAATTTAGCAGCCCCGAAGGATTAGCACCATTTTGGGCCATCTAGCTGTCACTGGAGGATCCAATAAAGCTTGATGTGGGTTGGATCTGGGAGGTCCTGGCATTTCTTGGATTCTCAAGGTCATGGCTGCTTAGTGCTTTATAAGGGCCACAGCAGAAAATTTAGGGAGAAGCTGAGTGATTCCAAGAGTCTGCTTGTCTTTTGTTTTCTAGCTTTGGGTTTTATTGCTGACTGAGTTTCATCATCTTACTCTTTTGGGGACATTTGAGTGAAGGTATTGCAGGAATGTGACAAGGCTGTCTCAGTGCTCGTCCCTATGTGCCGTGGGGACCCCGGCAATGACCACTGGCCTGCTCTTTTTCAGGATTCCTACTGCAGCCACTCTTGGGTGCTTGGAGTGACCGATGTACCTCAAGGTTTGGAAGGAGACGCCCTTTCATTCTTGTCCTGGCTATAGGTCTGTTGTTTTGGAATTGAAATAAAGTGGAACAAAAGAAAAAAGGCCCCCACTGCTTCCTCGTAGGAAAATCTAAAAGAGTGTTGACCACAGCAAATACCCAGATACTTTCAGTGGTGTGGTGGCAGGGGTACCCCATAACCTGACCTGAGTTAACTGTGAGACTATATCACTTTGATCATTTTTTTAAATTAGTTAAGTTCATGACATTCCTGCTCTGCTTGACAAAATCAAAACCCTGATCCAAGCACGAAAGAAAATACGGTGAGTCACCAGGTGGCTTTTCCAATGGGCTCTGTGTAGAATTCAATTAAAAAGGAATCCTTGGGCCCTAAAGAGTCTAGACTTATGTCGTGGGCTGCGGGGGGCAGAGCTGGTCTGCGTGTCCCCCGGTGAGTCTGGGTCTCTGTCCTCAGGGGCGTTGCTGGGCCTCTCGCTCTTGCTCAACGGCAGGGACCTGGGCATGGTACTGGCCGACACGGCCGACAGCCACAAGTGGGGTATCCTGCTGACCGTGTGCGGGGTGGTGCTAATGGACTTCAGCGCCGACTCGGCAGACAACCCCAGTCACGCCTACATGATGGACGTGTGCAGCCCTGCCGACCAGGACCGGGGCCTGAACGTGCACGCACTCCTGGCAGGTGAGTGTCCGCGGGGGTGGCCAGCGGGCTGCAGGGCTGTGAGTTTCACTGCGTGCACTTACAAGTCCCTGCCTCATGCCCTGATTTAAAAAGCAAGTTGGTAAAATGCGAATGCATGGAGAGACACTGCAGTGATTGAGAGTATATCTCAAACAATACATATCAACGATACTGTTGATAATTTGCATATATGTGTGTACATAAGTACAGAGGGTGCCAAAATAATGTATACACATTTTAAGAAAGGAAAACTGTATTAAAATTATAATATCGTGTTTCCTCAAAAATAAGACCGAGCCGCACAATCATCTCTAATGCATCTTTTGGAGCAAAAATTAATATAAGACCCAGTATAACATAACGTAACGTAACGTAACGTAACATAACATAACATATACCAGGTCTTATATTAATTTTAGCTCCAAAAGACGCATTAGAGATGATTGTCCGGCTCGGTCTTATTTTCAGGGAAACAGGGTACTCAATACATACGGATAACAAAAGATGAATACAAGTCACGCTTGACCTCTCAATGACAAGAGGTGCTCAGAGTGGTTCCCATCAGCGTCCAGACACTTCTGATGACGGCGAACTCCTGCTTGAGCGGCGCTGCCCAGAGTGTCCACTTGCAGGCATTGTTTTGCACCCAGTGTATATACAACTATACGTGTACATGTAACTGCATGTGTACAGTGCTGTGCGTAGCTGATCTTGCTACTTGTGTGGCTGTGTTACAAAGCGGCTGTGACTCCCGATTGAGCCACTGCCGGTTTATTGCCCCTAGGAGGAACTCATAGTTAGGCTCCTATGAACTTGTCATCACAACATTATCAGCAACTGAGCCATACATAACCTGGTTTTGTGTTTAAAGACACCTATTTAGTATATAGCACTGGTTCATGAACACTGAATCAAAGCCAGCAGCACTGAAACGCACGCCCGAACGAAGCTTATCTAACACCGTTTTCTCCGTGACGCTCGTCATGGGTGCCTTGCACGTCAGAAGACTAGACCGCAGTACATCCGCACTACACTTAGGGGCTGTTTCAAACAGCAATGCCCCCAACAAAAAAAGCACAAAAACGCTAACAGGTGGCACCAACTAGACGTCGCAAAGGATGGTTATTTACAGTGTGAGAACTGGCACAAAAGCACAGAACATCACCTTCCCAAACCCCAACTGGCACCATGTGCGCTGAGCGACTCACAGTTTTTGCTGCTCTGCACACATCCACGAGTGACCGGGTATTGAACGTACTGGGGTTGGTGTATTGATCGGAATTACAAATCAACTTTCAGAAGTAGGTAAATCCGCAAATATGGAATCTGAAAATAGTAAGAATCAACTATGGATGTGTGTGTATGCGTGTCACACACACACACACACACACACACACATACGCGCGCGCGCTCGCATGCGCCAGAGCCTCTGCAATTAGACAGTAGAAATAACCATGAGGTGTGCAGGCTGACGGCTGTCACCAAAGGTCTCTGTGACTGCACATAGGGAAACTTCAACAGAGTGAACCTGAAACAGTGAACAAATTCAGTATGATGTTTGCTTATCAAAGTCTTAAATAAAAATCAGTACCTCTAGCATTCCTACGTACATAAAACACCTTATCACAAAATAAAGTGGAAGTGGACAATCTCAGGTAAAATAGCAAGGAAAAGGATTTCTAAAAATGAGGGGAATGACAACAAGACACACACAGGACCTGTATGCAAAGGCCAGGGTGCCCAGTGGTTAGAGGCACCAGCTGGCTCTGGGATCCGAAAGCCTGAATGGGTTTTGGGCTTTTCCTCCCTTCAATTGTAGGATGTTGGCACTCTGTTCAGCCTCTTCAAACCTCAGTCACTTATTCTAGAAAATGCCATTGTTCATCTTTACTTACACGTGTGTGGACATGGCCCCAGCATACTTCTGCATAGGTCTCGGTCAGGCCAGCGCTGAGCTTTGGAGGGTAAGAAGAAGGACTTTGTTTTTTTTACCATATAATCTGCATTATTTCTTTTTTTTTATTATGATAAAATCCCTATGACATAAAATTGACCATTTTAGCCATTTTTCAAGTGCACAATTCAGTGGTATTAAATGTATTCACATAGTTGTACAACCATCACCACTACCCATCTCCAGAACTCTTTTCATTTGTAAAACTGAAACCTTATACCCATTAAATAATAACTCACTGTTCTCCACCTCACCCCCTCCCCGAGCCCTGGACAACCACCATCCATTTTCCGTTTCTATGAATTCAATTACTTTAAGCACCTCCTATGAGTGGACTCACACAGTTTTGTCCTCTTGTGACTGGCTAATTTCACTGAGCGTAATGTCCTCAAGATTCATCCATGATGTAGCGTGTGTCAGAATTTCCTTTCTTTTCAAGGCTGTGTCTATACCACATTTTGTTTATTCATTCATCTGTTGATGGACACTCGGGTTGCTTCCATATCTTAGCTATTTGTAGATAATGCTGCTATGAACATGGGTGTGCAAATATCTCTTCCAGACACTGGTTTCAATTTTTCTGTGTACACACCCAGAACTGGCATTGCTGGATCACATGGTAGTTCTATGTTTAAGTTTTTGAGGAACCTCCACATTGTTTTCCACAGGGGCTGCACCATTTTACATCCTCCCCAACAGTATACAAGTGTTCTGATTTCTCCACATGTTCACCAACACTAGTTGTTTTCTGTTTCTTTGATAGTAACTATCCTAATGGGTGTGCGGCGCTGTCTCATTGGGGCTTTGATTTGTATTTCCTTAGTGATTAGTGATGTTGAGTGTCTTTTCATGAGCTTATTGTCCACTTGTATGTCTGCTTTGGAGACATGGCTATTCAAGTCCTTTGCCCATTTTTGAATTGGGTTTTTGCTGTTGTTGCTGGGTTGATGAATGGTTTCTTAACTGTGAGAATCTATCGATAACTTATTAATAAGATTTATCTCAAATCTGACCTTGTGTCTTCAAATGGGGTGGAGCGAAGCTGACGAGGGCTATGAGTGTGGGAGGTTAAGAATAATAAAGGGGGAGACATGAAATCAGAAGGCCTGTGAGGACAGTCTGAGCGAAATGAAGGAAGTTCTCCAGAGAAACCATTACTGATTGGATTCAGTGTCACTTGAACTGTGGCAGGTGGAGCTGAATGAGTCTGAAGCCCAGGCTTTTCCAGTGACGTTACTATTTAAGAGGCAAAGCTCTAACGTGGCCAGTTTTCCCCACAGTGGAGCACAGCCAAAATCACAGACTGGCTCGAAGTACAGCTGAACGCAAAGTCACTCGCCAGACCCAGGATGTGGCCGCGGAGGGGCCGGGATGCAGGGCCGGTGGAACCCTCCCGCCTTGCCCTGCTCTTGCCCCTGGAGGCAGAGAGCCAGGCTGGAGGAAGCAGCACGTGGAGGGAAGTGTGTCCGTTGCTGCTGGTCGAGCGCAGTGTGGCGTCGCCCACATTTCTGTCTTGTCTGCATGAGCCAGTTGGGCATTGGCCAGTAGTTCCTTGTGGCCGTGCAAGGCAGCGAGCAGGTACTGAGGAAAGGACCGGACCCCTGCAGCCCTATTGTTGCCCGATGGCTTGATGGCCTGGAGACCTGGCCACAGGGGTGGGCCTTCTGGGTCACCTTTAGGGGTGACTCTTCTCATGGTAGTCGCGCTTGAGGATGATGTCATCAGGCGAGCAAGGCTGGGTGGCCATGGGCACTCCTGCATGCACACTGGTGTCGGAGATGCCATCTTCCATGTTTATGTGGTACTGAAGCTGGGGGATGGGCACTCGAAGGGGAGACGGGACCCAGTGTAGACATGTGGCCTGGTGTAGACATTCACTGTCGGTATTCCTAAAAGGCTACGTATAAAGTGGAACAAAACATGGGCAAGTGGTCGCCACGCTACCTGCTCTGGAGCCAGGTAGGTAGGGCTGGGGGTCCCCGAAGGGTCCCTGGGAATCCCATTCTCACCCTCATTTGGGGGAGGTTTCACTGGGACAGATAATAGACCTGGGTCCTTGGAGTGGACTTAGCACCTTGAGTGAGAACTAGAACCACCTTCCTTCAGCACCTCCTTCCAAACCCTGCTTTTCTCCCCAGGTCTTGGAGGTGGCTTTGGCTATGTGGTCGGGGGCATCCACTGGGACAGAACCAGCTTCGGCAGAGCCCTGGGTGGGCAGCTGCGGGTCATTTACATCTTCACCGCAGTCACCCTGAGTGTCACCACCATCCTGACCCTGCTCAGCATCCCAGAGAGACCCCTGCGGCCCCTGGGTGAGAAGCGGCCGGCCATGAAGAGCCCCAGCCTCCCGCTGCCGCCTTCCCCACCCGTCCTGGGCCAGGAGGGTGCCAGCGACACCCTTGCCTGTCACGCAGACACTGGCCTGTATGCCAGCTTCTCCAGCCCCATCTCGCCGCTCAGCCCCCTCACCCCCAAGTACGGCAGCTTCACCAGCAGGGACAGCTCCCCTACGGGGCTCAGCGTCTTCGCCTCGTCCTTTGCCACCTCCCACATCGATAGCGTCCTCATCGACTGCTTCACCGGCAGCCACGACAACTACCTGGCCATCCCGGGCAGCGTCCCGAGGCCGGCCATCAGTGTCAGCTTCCCCCGGGCCCCTGATGGCTTCTACCGCCAGGACTGTGGCCTCGGGGAGAGGCCAGAGGTAGCCCTGACAGCCGGCTGTGATGGCGACGTCCTGAGGGTGGGCTCCCTGGACACCTCCAAACCACGATCCACTGGGATCCTGAAAAGGCCCCAGACCTTGGCCCTCCCGGATGCGGCAGGAGGAGGTGGTCCCGAAACCAGCAGGAGAAGGAACGTGACCTTCAGTCAACAGGTAAAAGTATATGGGGGGGAAGGGTCAGAGGGCACTGTGCAGTGTCCCCCTCATCAATTAGATGACGAAGAGGGACTGTCAGTCTGGAAAGATATTTCCCGCCATCTGGGGATAGCAGAGGTCCTTGGATGTAGACAGACAAGCCACAGAAACAGTCACGTCCGTGAACAGATTCTGGGCCTGGCGTGCGCGTGCAGAGGAGCTCAGGGCCTGTCAGGGAACGATAGGTGCTTCCGGGGCACGATGAAAGGGAAGGTTCTTTCAAACACCGTCACGTTTGCCCCAAGGTAATTCAAGCTGGACCATTCCTTAGTGACTCTGTTACAAGCATTGTGTGTGTTTCAGTTGTTTCTAGCTTTCTCTGCACCCCCAATGCCCACAGCCCATTTTGGTCACGGGAATTGGGTGTCAACAATCTAAGTCTTCCTGAAAAACAAAACAAAACGTAAACCCTGGCCTGTGTTCCTGGGACCCCCGCCTCCCTTTCCCTCCTAGTGTCCAAACTTAGACAACCGTCCCAGAGGCTGTCAAAACTCTGGATTCTACAGTAGCATGTCCCGTGAAGGCCAAGAACCTTCTGGAAGGCTTGTGTCGTAGACAGTATCCATGGGATTGGCTGAAAGGCCATAGACTGACATGTGGGATTTTAGCTGCTCCCAGAGTCTACGATCCTGAAGAGGTTGCTTTCAATAGAAGAAAGGCTAGTCTCCCTTGAAAGTCGTAGTTCTGTGGCCTGCCTCTGCCCAGGGGTGGGACAGAGAATTTCAATGAGAACTTGGAAGTTCTTGAGCAGGAATCCATAAAACCACGTTCAGTCTCACAGGCCCCCCAGGGAGGCAGCTGCAAGGACCCGGTGACCTGGAAGCACGGCCCACGGACCCAAGTGCCACAGACGTGCCTGAGCTGTGTGTTTCCATGAAGCAAAACCTGGTCCCGCCCACCTATCCTGACCCAGAGGCCCTGGGACGGCGGGTCCTCGGACAGGCCTCTCCTGTCTGTGCCTGGGTGGGGAGACCCCCGATTTTGTGGGAAGTTAACTGGAGACATTTTGAGGTGGCTGTTCATTTCCTCTCTGGTGTGAAATTCTTCAGTGTCTCAGTTGCTCTTCTCTGGTGCGCCATGGCTGGTCAGTCCTAATGCCGCTGTCATCATTTAAGGGTGCTTGTCCTCTTATCTTCAGGAAGGACGCGGCAAAGGTGCATGTGGGGCGGTGTGGACGCTGCCTGTGGGCATCTCATGAGCTCAGGTCTGGAAAGGGTCAGAAGTGAAAATCACGGCAGGGTTAGGAAATCCCGGATTGTCAAAGATTTCTCCAATTGCGGAGTCAAGGGCATTGTTATCCTTCTCCTTGATGACACAAGAACCGTCACTCGGGCCTCTGGTCAACGCTGGCTCATCCTATCTTCTTTCAAAAAATTCCGACTGCCTTCTAGATACAGGCCTTTGCTTGAAAATATAAACTAAACTTTTATGTAGGGTTGACAATCTCGTTTTAATCCTCTTTAAAATTTCCATCCTCGATGTAGTGTGATTTCTGTCCTTTGAGGAAAACAAACTGAGCTGAGCTAAATATAAACACTCCTGGCTAAAGGTGGGGAGTGGGGCTGCAGGTGTGACATTGGCAGTCTTCCTCCAGAGGCCCAGGGTGACGAGCTCTGTGGGTGACGAGCTCTGTGGGTGATAAGCTCTGTGGTGTGGCTGCCCTTGAACTAGCGCTGTGGGCTCTTTCCTTCCTTTTGCTCTTCCCACCGGAAGACCTAGGGGCTGACAACAGCACAAGCTCCCACCCTTCCCAACCACCACCCCCAATGGAACCAGAGCAGCTTCTCCTTAACTCCTGAGATGTCCACCTTTTATCTGGCTGGTGTCTGCCCCCCTCCCCCACCACCGGCAGTGGCTGTGGACTGAGGCCTTCTCAATGGAGTCAGTGAGCCGCATCGTTACAGCATGTTCCTCCTGAGCCTCAGAAAGTAACCTCGCCCCAGTCGGTCCAGTTCTGTTGATGGGTGGCGGGGTATCTGGGTGTCTGCTTTTCTGCACATGCTCACTTGGCCGACATCTTCCCTGCAGATAGGGGTTCCACCTGTCCAGAGGACAGTGCGAACAGGTTTTCCCCATCCCCTTGAACTCAGCCTTTCACATTCGTCTCTTATGGAAGAGAAAGGACTTCATCAAGTCCGGATTTGAACTGACCCATGTTTCTTTTCTTTCAAACGTATTTCTCATTTGGTATTGGCAAGGTATTGACTTACTCCTCGTGACACAGATCTCGTATCCTGGCGCCAAAATGCGGGCACAAGTGAAATGAGCTTCTATTCTCAGCAGTTCTGAGTCTCTGGGGAGATGACCTAAAGTCGTTTCTCGTTTGGGTGGCGTTCGCTGCTGGGTTAACACCGTCTGGGAAGACACACCTTTGCAAGCTCTGTCTCTGAGTGAGTTTCCACAGGACGGTCAAGTTCAGTGTTCTGACAAGGGGCTTTGGGGCTTCCTTTCCAGGTGGCGAATATACTGCTGAACGGTGTGAAGTACGAGAGTGAGCTGATGGGCTCCAGCGAGCCATCGGGGCAGGCTCTGTCCATGAGGCACCTCTGCTCTACCATCTGCCACATGCCCAAGGCCCTACGAAACCTGTGTGTCAACCACTTCCTGGGTGAGCTCTTGGCCAAGCCTCCCCATGCGTCCCTGTCCCTGCTCAGACCACACTATGTGGTGGGGAGGGGCTGCCGGACCCAGGGCTCTCCCCTGAACGACCTCCCAGGATACCCCAGAACCTCACACCCACGGTGGCCCCTCACGCTCTATTAGCTCCCAGATGCCACCAAAGGCAGGTCATGGGGTGGGTCAGCCCCACACTAAAGCAGGTGCTCAGATGAGAGCCCAGACACCCTGGTGTCCACACAGCTCAAACCCTCATTACCAAAGGACAACTCACAGGTAAGTGACGGACGTCACTTTCCCATTGGCGGGACTTGTGTCTGACACCAGCTGGGGCCTCACTTTGAGACGAGACAGACACACACATGCCTGCATGTGTCCAGCGCTCATCTCAAGTGCATGAGGCGTGGCGTTTGAATTATCATGGAAAAGCCCCGACACGTGTTTCATTCTACTTGGTATCCCTTCATCGCTGGGTTGTTGAACATCTGAGGATAATTAAGAATTCAAGAGAATCCAGGGCTCTCAAACCTTGTGGGACATACGTAAATCCAGATGGTTTTCTAGGAAGCAATATGCCAACAGGAAAACATCTTAAAGATGTCCCTACCCTTTATCCCGGCGACCCTGTTCTGTATTCTTTGCAAGGATATAATCAGAGATTTTAACGAGACCATACGTGCGAGGTATTTATCACAGCGTGATTTATCATAGGCAGCAACTGGAATGGGGATCGGTATACACTGTGGGAGCAGGGCTAAACACAATATGGTGCGAGCACGCTGAAATATTCTGCTGCCACGAAAACAGGGCTGTTTCAGAATATTTAATGGAATAGGAAGTTGTGCATGATAAGTATTGGGGCTCAGGAGGGCCAATAAATACCACTCCCCTTCTACCAAGGAAGAAATTGACAGGGAACTCACAGGAAGTGAGCGCTGCAGTTTACTGGGCGATAAAGCCAGTGGGATCTATACCCACATTTGTGCTTCCTCATTGATTTCTCCTGACTAAATGCCCCCCGCCCGGACCCGTGGCCAGAGCCTCACTGGCAGTTTCTTATCTTAGAAGGAGGAAGGGGGAATCAGCGTTCCTCGTGCAATAATGTTCAGAGGAAAAAAACAGGACATGAAACCTTCATGCAACACAGCCTATGTTTATACGAATATGTCTCTGCTTTTAAAAAGACTAGTAGGAAACCTACCAAATTTGAACAGCTAGGTGATCACTAGGTGGTGAGGCGACAGGTGATTCTTTAAGTTTTGAATCTGCAAAAATCACGTCTTACTTTGAGAATCAGGCAAAACCGGCTGTTGGCGCGGCGACAGGAGGGACCGCGCTGCAGCGCCTACGCCCGCGGTCACAGCCCCTTCCCGCTTCCCAGGCTGGCTGTCGTTTGAGGGTATGCTGCTCTTCTACACGGACTTCATGGGCGAGGTGGTGTTTCAGGGAGACCCCAAAGCCCCGCACACGTCGGAGGAGTATCAGAAGTACAACAGCGGAGTCACCATGGGCTGCTGGGGCATGTGTATCTACGCCTTCAGCGCCGCCTTCTACTCAGGTACCCGCCGCTGGGGCGGACACGGGTCGGGCGCCTTCATGGGAGTCGTGATGGCCTTTGGCTGGGTGGTTGGAGTACTTGGGATGAAGGCAGGTGTGTGTCTTAAAATTGTAGGCACACAATCCTAGCACTGTCTTTTTTCAGTCATTTAACAACCTGTGTTGGTCCAGTGGGGTGCACTGGCCTATACTGGGTGGCGGGGCTGGGTGTGTCCGGACCTGAGTAAGCCGCTGGGCAGAGAGGGTCAGGCCTGCAAGCGAGGGCAAAGTGGCGGCCCAGGGACCACCCACTTTGACTCATATGGCAGCTGGTCCAGAGGGAGGGGGTGCGGGAAGGGGAGCAGGGAGGGGCAGGTGGGGTCAGATTGTGGATGTACAGGGTGGGCTCGGGGCCAGAGACCGAGAGGACCCCAAGGCTGTGCCTGGGTGACCCAGGACAAACAGGAAGCCGTGTGCACTCATGAGGGCGCCATCCGGGGGGGAACCCAGCTGGAGGTGTGCAACTCGCAAATCTTACCTCAGGGGTCCGCCCACAATTTCTATAAAAGGCCAGAGAGCAGACACCAGGCCTCGCAGGCCAGACGGTCTCTGCTGGACGACACGACACTGCCTGTGCCTTGCGTGAGACGGAAATGAATGTGTGTGGCTGAGTTCCAGTAAAACTTCATTTATGTTCATGGGAATTTCAATTCCATAAAACCTTTGAATAAATAAAAACCATTCTGAGCTCCAGGGGCACACGCACAGGCTGCGGCAAGGCTGGTCCCGAGAACTGTCGTTTGTGGGCCCCTGTTTTATTTTATCTGTTCCCATCTTAGCGAGTTCCAGCTCCAAGCACAGGATGTGACTTGGGCGGGAGTCGAGAGGCCCTGCTAGGAAAGAGTCCTTAGTTGTCGCTTACCAGCCCATGGGCGGCACCTGGCCTGTCTGGTTCCTCACAGCCTGTGGCACCAGGATGTGGGGAACTGGCCCCGAGTTACTGGACGCTGGGAAGCAGAGCGGTGTGCAGTTGAGGTGCCAAGCGCTCTCCGCCCTCTGGACGCGTGTGGGCAATGGGCTGTTGGCGTCCTGTTTTAGGGGAGAGACAGAGCTCTGTGATCTGCACAGGAACACGGGCGGGGGGGGCTCTAGCTGGAAACCCCACATTCCCGGGCCTCAGGTTGTTCCACCCCAAAACCCCTACACCTGCAGCAGCACCTGGAGGTGTGGCCGGGCCAGTATGAACAGGGCCACCCCAGGTCCTGCCGTCTGTCTGGGCCCACCGGAGCCATCAGAGGTCCCTTGGTCGCTGGGGCCCCCACGCAGGTTGCCTGGTCCAGGGCAAGCTGCCTGCCACACTGGTTCCAGCCTTAGGGTCAGCCCGGGGGAGGGGGCCCAGGGGCGGAGTTCCCGGGAGGCCCAGGGGGTGTGGTGTCCTCACCCCCCTGTCCGGCCTGCAGCTATTTTGGAGAAGCTGGAAGAATATCTCAGTGTCCGCACCCTGTACTTCATCGCCTATCTGGCCTTTGGCCTGGGGACTGGGCTCGCCACCTTGTCCCGGAACCTCTGTGTGGTTCTGTCCCTCTGCATCACCTACGGGATTCTGTTTTCCACCCTCTGCACCCTGCCCTACTCGCTGCTGTGCGACTACTACCAGAGCAAGAAGGTAGGTGCGTCCCTTCTGGCCTCGGGTCCTGGAAAGGCTGCTCTCGGCCTTGCCTCCCCCACGCAGCTTCATGGAGAACCTCCCCTGGGAAATGACCCCTGACCCCCCATGCCATCTGAGGGCTAGTGCTAAAAGGGCAAATGCGGGGCCCTGTTCCTACGGTAAGATCGTCAGGATGGGTGACAGCAGGTCACAGCCCTGAGCAGGTAGCTGACTGCACTGCCCCATTCGCTGGGGAATTGGGTGGGGAGGGTGGAAGGGGAGGCCCGACCCCCTGCGTCCCCCTCTGTCAGGCTTCGGGGTCACCTGTTAGCGTGGGGCCTCGGGCGGGGTGAGGCATTCACCTTGGGCACAAAAAACTCCCAGCCATCAAGATCACTAATATGTTAATGCAGTAATATGTAAAAATGAGAATTAATGCCCCAAATATCAGAACTTTAAATAACGACCGGTACATAACAGTGTCGGGGCCAAGTCACAGTGGAGTCCGAGGCAAAAGGAAAAATCAGGAATACCGATCCTGCCAGTATGTAAAATTTTGGTATTTGTTCAGCACGACTTTTCCCTTAACAGCTTTACCGAGAAGTAATTCGCCACACAGTTCACCCATTTCAAGGGCACAGTTCAGTAGCTGGTGTACTCACAGAACTGGGCAGCCATCACCACGATCCATTTTAGAACATTTTCATCACCCCAGAAAGAAACCCTGCACCCAGGAGCCATCACCCTCAGTCCCCCGATACCCCTTTACCTCTGTGGACATGTCGTGCCTGGCTGCTCTCACTCAGCATCATCTTTTCAGGTTCATCCAGACTGCAGCGTGAGGCAGGGCTTCATTCTGGCCACAGGAGAATCATGTGCTCATCAGAGATTTTTGTAGTAACGCTGAGGTTTTAAATAGTGCATGCAAAGGTCACCTCGATGACTGAGCCTCACACCCCCTTTAGTGTTGGGCCTCTGTCATCCCCCGCCCTAGGCCCTGCCCGGGAGGCCTCCTGATTAAAGGAGTTTGGGGTTTCTGATGAATTCAGTGGACTGGCCGACTTTCTATGAAAGATCAGATCAGCTTGGGGCCAGACCATGCCACTGGGTGGCCGCCACAGGACATCCCGCCACACAGACAGGCAGTGGCCAAGAGGACTGTACTTTCCCCCAAGGCTTGAGAGGGAGCCGAGCATGCACCCCGGGCCTCCAGCCAGCCCTGCCAGGACGGCCACTGCACCTGCCAG